>NC_136262.1:87025422-87207922 GCF_964187855.1 Myxine glutinosa | reverse complement strand
TTTTATGTGTCAGTTTGTCTTTTTGTTATTAATGTTAGCTCTTTCACGAGCCTCGATCTTGTATAAGAGAAAAAAAAAGGACTCTGGGACCCGTTCGGTGGCTGTAGGGGTTCGGGGACCACTTGATCGTTTATTTGTTTCTCCCTGTGTCTGTATATGAGTCCGCTGGAGGATCCTCATTTAGGAATTAGATTTTAACGCACATTCTTTGTTATCCTGGCATTTATTTTATTAAACTCATTATTTGTTGCATTCCCAATTCCTTGTCCTGTCCTGTTTATTTGCTGGCGGTTCGGGAAAACCCGCTTCGCGTCCGGCCGTGCAGGTAAGCCTTGTGACCCTCCATCCCCGCGCGTGTAAAATGAGCCGCCGTAGTTTAGGTACGCCTTGGAGTTAAAACTCCATTGGCCATCCGTCACCCAGGGGTGTTAATCCCAGGGACGTGACAATATATATATTGTTACGGTTTTCCGCCGCCCTTCCTACCCTTATCAAGGGGAGATTAAGCCCCATGTTCTTTCTGGGCCGGCGTAACCGAGACTTGAAACGCCCCTTCCGGGCAAACGCAAGGTAGGGTTTCGGGACAAGTCTCGCACGTACCTAAATACCTGCGCCGCCACGGAAGCGGGGAACAAAGCCTCGCGCGAGCCACGTGTAATTTGGGTACACCGAGCGGATTGCGTACCACGTGGTCCGTGCAGTTACCGTTAGTATTGGAACCCGATTAGAGCGGTTCTATTCGTACCACGCTTAGTCAATGATGGAAAACACGAGACGGTTGAATAAAGGAAGAACACTATTTAATTATTATTTACACTTATATGTACAAGTCGGAAGAAAGCAGACATAGAGCAGAACTTAAGCAGTCTTATAATAAACCCAGACACGGGCCCGATCACACTCACAAAGGGGAAATGCAGGTAGGATGGTGTTCACGCGCTGCCTTGGTCATCCAGGAACGGCTTCGCCCGACGTGGCTCTCCACGGTCACAACACGTCCCGCGATGAAGGCAAGCAGGTGGTAGAAGGGATCCTCGTAGCGCGTCTCTCGAACAAAGGGGCAGATGAGGCAGGAAGGCAGGAGGGAATGTACGCGTCTCTCGGCGGCTTGGCGGTTTTCCCCAGCACGTTGAGTTACTGGCGTGCTATCACTCGCGTAACCCAATAGTGGCTCGGCCTCAAGCTCAACCGAGCGTCCACTTTGGTACGAGCGCTTATACTTAGTTCATGCGCGTCTTTTCTCCGAACTCGTAACTCTCATCAATACTCAGTCAAGCGCCTCCCTTTGCAGAACTGCAAGCTCACCTCTCGACAGAAGGACCCCTGGTGGGGGCTTCGCGCAACGGGTTTTATTGCCATGCCCTGAGCCCTCTTGAATGTTCCAACCACACCCTGTGACGCATTGCCGCAGCCACTCCCTTTGAGCCCTGATTGGCAGCTCACGCTTACCGTCAGCCTCTCGGCCGCCCTCATTCGGTCCCTGCTTGATTTGCCAGGCCTGCCTCGTGTTAATTCGCGCCAAAAAGCCAAAGGCAGCACAAGGAGGCGTAAGGCAATGGAGGCGGCATAAGGCAATGGAGGACCTACTCTCATTATTCTACTCAACGCAAGACTAACACAGGAAAAGGACTATTCTCACACATACTAAGAAATAACTGAACTATCGCGAGGCTACATGTTGTTTGTGTGACTATACTATGAGGGGGAAATTTAACCTTTATTGTACAAAACTCAAAACCGCAACACTACCCCTCTCCCTCGTCAGACTCGTCTCCGAGTCGAACCCAACAAAAATGGAACGACCGGTTTTGAGAATGATCTGGAAAATTAACTTTTACTTTTACATGTGACATATAGATGTGGTTCCCCCTAACATTTACTCTAACCCGTGTATGCGACAGTTTTAAAACACTAAATATGTCCCCCCTATTGCGTTGAGTAGCTACTCTAACAGAATCACGTCCACAATTAACCGAATCCGGAATTTGTCAAACTAAACACATAGCCGGTGGGCAGCATTTTTATATTTACAAGCACAGAAAATTTAACCTTATTTACAGTTCTATGACCCAGGACCTGTCCTTTTTGAAGAGAAGATTGGAGGGAAGAGAAAGCACAGCAAAGCACAAAAACACACATCATCCATACATTTGCTGCTTGCTGCTTGCTTCTTGCATCTTGCTTCTTGCTTCTTCTGTGTGCATATATCAAACCGGCTAGTCCCCGGACCGGCATACAGGCCATTCCTGCTCTTCAGGGCTTACTAAACTTACAAATCTTCTCGTCCCTAGCACACCATAATAAGAATGCACAACAAATGCTTTTATTTCTTTCTCTGCTTCAAAAAGGGGACCAAAAAACAACAACAACCACGGTCCCCGAAAAAGGCCAACCCCCGCTTGCGGGGAAAAATGGCCTCTAAAGGTGTTTTTTTTTCTTTCTGCCAGGCAGGGCCAACCCTATGTGGTCCGACTGCGTGACATTCATGCCACACAAAACAAGTGGTCCAAAGATGCAAGGTGATGCTGCAGCAAGGTGCTGCACATCAGAGGTGTAAGGCCACAAAACTTGTGGTCCATAAGTGTATAAGGTGCAGCAAAGGGTTGTGGCAGCAAAGTGCTGCACTGGTGCAGCAAAGTTATAACAAAAGGCTATTGCAGCAAAGTGCTGCACAGTTCAGCTGCACAGATGTAGCAAGGTGCAGAAAGATGCTGCACAGGTCGATCGTGCTGCACAGTTCCACCTCCAAAATGGTCCTGGGGTGGGGGGAGAGACGAAGCATGACCAGCAAAGCGGAAAGGGTGCAAAGGTACACAGCAAAACAAGGTAATGCAGCGTGAGGGGCATGGAAGAGCGAGCAGAGCAAGCTCGTCCCTATCCGTCCGTACCCCCCATCGTCGGCTTACACTACCCTAGCCCTTCCTTGTACAGGGTGTCTCAAAATACATGGAACCCATGTCACTGCTAATAATTCTGCCAATATTAATGTTCTTGTTCTTTTTTTTCAGATTTGAAGAGAGGAGACAATAACAACTAATAATTATCAATCAAAATGCCTTGGACAAAGGAGGGAAAAATATTTTGCGTCACTACTTATTTGGAGACGAAATCATTCAAAACGGTGCAAGCAAAATTTCGCAGGAAGTTCAACTTCAACAACTATCCCCAGAAAAACCAAATTTATCGTTGGGCACACAAATTTCAAGCCACTGGATCAGTAAACAACCTCAACAAGAAGGCAGAAACACCCAGTTCTGGCAGGAAGCTGACTGCAAGATCTCCTGACAATGTGAATGCGGTGAGACATTGTCGGAAGGAGCCCGAAAAAGTCCATCCGAAGATGTAGCCAAGAGCTGGGTCTTTCACGTGCGTCAGTGCAAAGAATCTTGATCAAGGATCTTCAGCTGTACCCATACAAGATCCAGATCAAGCATAAACTCACACCAGCTGACATGGAAAAACGTGTTGTGATGTGCCGGTGGTTCAAGAACAAGATCGAAGAGGATCCTGACTTTCTTGATGATGTTTGGTTCAGCGACGAAGCACACTTCTTGCTCTGTGGGCATGTCAATAGCAAGAACAATGTGTTCTGGGGCACACTAGCCCCAGACGAGGTGCTTCAGAGGCCCTTGCACTCTGTGAAATGCACGGCCTGGGTGGCCATCTCAAAACATGGCATAATCGGACCGTTTTGGTTTGAAGACGCAGACGAGGAGGCAGTCACTGTCACAAAGGAGCGTTACATTGTGGTGCTCAACAAGTTCTGGAGGGGACTTGGGAGACGTTGTGGCGTGAATCGAGATGTGCAATGGTTCCAACAAGATGAGGCAACTCCACATACAGCCAACATCACGATGGAGTGGCTGGACCACCGATTCCCTGATCGGCTGATCAGCAGGCGCCGCGAACCCGAGTGGTCTCCGCATTCACCCTATCTGAACCCCCCAGATTTTTATCTCTGGGGGTTCTTGAAGGACCACGTGTATGAGAATCGTCCTCAATCCATTTCTGAACTGAAAGTGGCCATCACCCAGAAGATTCGTGCCATCAGGAAGGAAGAGTGTGTCAGGGTGATTGACAACTTCGCTCGTCGGCTTCAAGTGTGTCTAAGGCGCAAAGGCGGTCATTTGGAACATGTGCTCTAATAAATGTATCCTTTGAGCTAGAGACCTCAAATCTTCAGTTTTTTTTATTGTTATCATATCAGCTTCCAGGAAATGTAATCTTTTTTGGAGTTTCTTGTCTGAGTAAGAAATTATTATCATGTTAATGGGTTCCATCTATTTTGAGACACCCTGTATTTACAAATTAGTCTCTACGTCTTGTCTCCCATATCCCCCTCTATTCCAAATTCGTCTCCCAATCCCTCCCAGGAAGGAAGGAATGGAACAAACACAATGTCTCATCACGTCCTGCTTCGGTGCCCCATGGAGGTAACCATGGCTGGCACCCCCATGTGCCTATCACTGCCATCCCCCTAATCTAATGCTAATGGGCCCTGGCTTTGAGGAATGGTCAAACTACCATTCCTCCACGTAGGGTACACTATCCTCATCCGTCCACTACACTCAAGCCTCTCCGTGTGGAAATACGTTGTCATCACGGCTCGACCTCGAGAGGCCGAGCGATCCATGCGGGTGGTTTGTCTACTGTATGGGGTTTCCGTCCGGCATTTTTGATTCAGGGGAGGAGGTATGGATGGGCCGAGGTGCAGGGCCCCATCCCTGCGTGGGGCCTCGCAGTCCCACGCACGATGACCCAACCGGCCCCGGCCGGAGCACCGCACCCGCTAGGGTGCGCGGCTCCGAAATCTCCTACCTCCCCTTGAACCTCGCCGTTCGCCTTTGCCGCCACGGTACGGCATCAACCATACAGGGCGGGGGGCGGCACGGGTCGTGCACGGCGGTCCTTGTGAAACCGCCGCACCACCGATCCCAGCCGGTCCCTGCTGCATACAACTCACCGAGGGCTCACGTCGGCTATCCGTCGCGCTAAATGCTACCCCGGTTGGTGTCGATGCTTGAGCCGCGTTCTCACCACTCGCGACCCACTCAGCACTTGCACACCCACACCTAGGCGCACTCACGCCTCTCACACACTTCGTTACACACTTTTCTGTTACACATTCAGGTGTGCATTCTTCCTCCACGCACTCTTCTACCGCACAACCAGGCGCACACACGCCTTCCACACACTTCATTATCGCACACCCTCGCGCACACTCTTCCGTTACACACACTGTAACACCCATGGGTGTGCACTCTCCTGGTACACACCCAATCATCGCACACTTTTTCTTCACGCACTCTTCTCGTGCACACTTTCTCGTTACATACTCCGTAACACCCACGGGTGTGCACTCTCCTGGTACATACCCAATCATCGCACACTTTTTCTCCACGCACTCTTCTCGTGCACACTCTCTCGTTACATACCCCGTAACACCCATGGGTGTGCACTCTCCTGGTACACACCCAATCATCGCACACTTTTTCTCCACGCACTCTTCTCGTGCACACTTTCTCGTTACATACTCCGTAACACCCACGGGTGTGCACTCTCCTGGTACACACCCAATCATAGCACACTTTTTTCGCACACACTCGCGCTCCGGTGCACACTTTTCTCTCATGCGCGCCAGTCGCCCTCGTACACCGCACAATGGACCTTCCGCGACCGCCCGGGTTTCGTCTCTTTCCCAAGCGTGCCAAAAACCCATTCGCGCCAAACCCATTCGCGCCATTCATTCTAATCACCTTGGGGACCTCCTGTCCCGCCAGCACCTGCAAACTTTCCATTTGGTTAGCAAGCCCGACATCACGATGCAAATACAAACTTTGGGTGCATTCCATTACTTCCCTCTGTGCTATATTTTCCGACTCTACCGTGTCTTCGGCCCCAATTGTTTCTTTAATTCCCATTATTTCTTCGACGACCGCCGGCGCGCATGAAATTTCCTCGTCCAATTCGGCGGCCGTCGGCTCTTCTACACCCCGCGTCGCGATTCCTATAAATCCCCGGTCAACTTATCTGCGCTCTGCGCTACTTCGCTCTCCACGCGTTCCTCACACCGCGTCACCTCGTCACGCACCACCGCGACCTTCCCGCTCAACCTGCGTCCAATGTCCTCCCCCGCTTGTTTTATCATGGTGACCATTTGTTCACCAACTTTGTTCCTTTCCCTGGTGGTTTTGTCCCCCATTTCTTTCAATTGTTTTTCCAATCGCTCACCCTGAGCCTTCATATCGTCCTTGTTACACCTTGCTTCGTCCCTCATTTCTTTCATCCTATCCTCTATTTTTTTCGTTTGTGCTATGATTTGTGTCATGAGCAACTGCATGTTGGAACTCACTTGCACAACGGGTTTGGCTTTCGCCGCCACGTGCGAGGCGCGGCCATTGTCTTTGCCAGCTGCCTCACCCTTATCAGCTTCCACCATTACCAACTGTCCCTCTCGGTCCTGGGTCATTAATTCTACCTCTATTTTTACCCCCACCGGCATTTGACCGCCTTGGCTAGCCATGGTACGAATACAAAATTTTGGATTTAATAACAATTTCGGTCGCTCGTAATTTCGAGAATTTTGGTGTCCAAAAATTTTGTTCAGGGTTCCAAATCCACACTCCTGACCACTTCCTGAAGCTGGAAATGTTACGGTTTTCCGCCGCCCTTCCTACCCTTACCAAGGGGATATTAAAGGAGAACGGACACGACCAAAACAACTTTGCAGATTTCGAAACATAAACATATCTTAAACACTTCTATTGAGTTCATTTCACAAATATCTTCTCGGTTTTATTAGAATTTGTCAAAATATCGCCGAACAAGCAAAATCAGTTTTGTCAAAACCGCAAACCGGAAATGACGTTTGCGAAGTAACCCAGTTTTTCGTTCTTAAAGCCTTGTTGGCTTCGTGACGATCAGAACATCGCTTTGTTTTCGTTACGATCAGTTGGAATCATGCCCAGTCGTTGTGTGGCTGCTGCTAGTGCGTGCCCGTACGTGCGGGGAGGTAAGTACGTGGATATACGTACGTTGACGTACGTACCAAAAATAAGGCCTCGCTGTCCGGAAGTTCGCATATCGCAGTTACGATTAATCGCAAATTAGTTTTAATGGCCAAGTATTCAATTTTCAAACCGCGAGGCAGAAACAACAAACACATGCGGTTCCTTCGCTGTCGCTTGACCGTACGTGCAAAGAAAAATTAAAACTTGCATCGTTCCTTCGGTCTTCGCACTCGTCCTTCGCCGTTCCTTCGCTCTCGCCCTTCGCTGTTCCTTCGTTCACGTACAAAATGTATGTGTTTGCTAAATAAATGGCCATAACTTGGTAACCACTTGTCCGATTAATAGCAAACCTTGAAAAGGCACATCCTCAGGTCCCCAGCAATATACCTGGCAAGTTTCACTTAGATCGGACCAGTGGTTGTCGAGAAACAGCGGTCACAGACATACACACAGACAGACACACAGACACACAGAGATTGCTTGCATTATAGAGAGTGCTATAATGATACAATTACAACTGATACACCTGCAGTGCTGCACTAAGTCAATAAAGTCGTATTTCGTTTCTGTGTTTCTATCCATTTCTTGCCTCACGGCACCGAACATTAATTAAATATTAGTTATGTATTCCATTGACCAGAAAAAGAAACTTTTTCAATTAAAAAAGAGATAAAAATGAATACCATTCAGTATTTTGGAGGCGCCCGAGATCAAAATCGATCGCCATTGTGTCTGTGGCCGACGATTTGTCTTCTTCACTCTCTGGACGGTATGGTTCGAATCTGTATGGGAGAATCGAGTGTGATTCCCCAAGATTATTAACTTTCTCTTCATTTTCCGCATCAGATTGGTCAGAAATATCGCTGATATCCAGACTTACGCAACTATCGGAGTCGGTGTCTGCCATTGTTTACTATTGCGCAGTCACATCAGCTTCCTCCGATGACGTCACGATGATGATGATAGTCATCACCAGATGCTAGCCGGCGCGAGAGAAATTGTCTGCTGTTCGCATTTTAAAACTCGGATATCTCACGATTCACGCATGCTAGAGCAACAATTTTTGCGCCAAACTTAATCTTGTTTGTTGCTACAATTAATTAATCTTAAGCATTTGATGTCGATACTCATGTCCGTTCCCCTTTAAGCCCCTTGTTCTTTCTGGGCCAGGGAGTTGTTGTATGCAGATGATCTGGTGTTTATTGCGGAAAGTATGGATGGACTGAAGGAAAAGATGAACAAGTGGAAGGAATGTATGGAGACAAAAGGTCTGAAGGTGAATATCGGAAAGACGAAGGTGATGGCAAGTGGTAAAGCATGTGGTGAGGTGGAAAGAACTGGGAAGTGGCCCTGTGCTGTGTGCAGGAAAGGTGTCGGAGTGAACTCCATTCAATGTACAATGTGCGCTGAGTGGATTCATCAAAAATTTAGTGGTCTGAGAGGGTCATTAACCAGTGTGGCAGCTACATTCAAATGTAAGGTGTGCACAGAGGGAGCTGCAGATGGAGGAAATGTTGAGTTGGATCTTGGAGACGGCGTGAAGCTGGAAGGTGTGAAAACATTTTGCTACCTCGGAGATATGCTGAATGGAGAAGGTGGATCAGACTCGGCAACGGTTGCTCGAGTGAGATGTGCATGGAAGAAGTTTCGGGAACTGAGTGGCGTGCTGATGAGGAAGGGTGTGTCGTTGAAGCTAAAGGGATAGGTGTATGCTGCATGTGTGAGAAGTGTTATGATTTATGAGAGCGAGACATGGGTAATGAACGTAGAGCAGCAACGAAGGTTGGAAAGGGTGGAAATGCGAATGGTTCGATGGATGTGTGGAGTATCGTTGAGAGAGAGGAAGACAAATGATGAATTGCAAAAAATGATGGGAATAGAGCCTGTGATTGATGTTGTGAAGAAGAACAGGTTGAGATGGTTTGGTCATGTGTTGAGGAAGGATGAAAGTGACTGGTTGAGAAGAGTGATGGAAATGAATGTAGAAGGAAGTAGAGGACGGGGAAGACCGAGAAAGACGGCTAAAGATGGTGGAAGAAGAAATGCGGGCAAGGGGGTTAACAAGGAGAGATGCAGAAAATAGGGCAAGATGGAGAAGATTGTCATGGGGACCGCAAGGCTAACCCCCGCTCTAGCAGGGAAAATGGCCTTAAAATGCATGTTGTTTTGTTGTGTTGTTCTTTCTGGGCCGGCGTAACCGAGACTTTAAACGCCCCTTCCGGGCAAACGCAAGGTAGGGTTTCGGGACAAGTCTCGCACGTACCTAAATACCTGCGCCGCCACGGAAGCGGGGAACAAAGTCTCGCGCGAGCCACGTGTAATTTGGGTACACCAAGCGGATTGCGTACCACATGGTCCGTGCAATTACTGTTAGTATTGGAACCCGATTAGAGCGGTTCTATTCGTACCACGCTTAGTCAATGATGGAAAACACGAGACGGTCGAATAAAGGAAGAACACTATTTAATTATTATTTACACTTATATGTACAAGTCGGAAGAAAGCAGACACAGAGCAGAACTTAAGCAGTCTTATATTAAGCCCAGACACGGGCCCGATCACACTCACAAAGGGGAAATGCAGGTAAGATGGTGTTCACGCGCTGCCTTGGTCGTCCAGGAACGGCTTCGCCCGGCGTGGCTCTCCACGGTCACAGCACGTCCCGCGATGAAGGCAAGCAGGTGGTAGAAGGGATCCTCGTAGCGCGTCTCTCGAACAAAGGGGCAGATGAGGCAGGAAAGCGGGAGGAAATGTACGCATCTCTCGGCGGCTTGGCGGTTTTCCCCAGCACGTTGAGTTACCGGCGCGCTATCACTCGCGTAACCCAATGGTGGCTCGGCCTCAAGCTCAACCGAGCGTCCGCTTTGGTACGAGCGCTTACACGTAGTTCATGCGCGTCTTTTCTCCGAACTCGTAACTCTCATCAATACTCAGTCAAGTGCCTCCCTTTGCAGAACTGCAAGCTCACCTCTCCACAGAAGGACTCCTGGTGGGGGCTTCGCGCAACGGGTTTTATTGCCATGCCCTGAGCCCTCTCGAATGTTCCAACCACACCCTGTGACGCATTGCCGCAGCCACTCCCTTTGAGCCCTGATTGGCGGCTCGCGCTTACCGTCAGCTTCTCCGCCACCCTCATTCGGTCCCTGCTTGATTTGCCAGGCCTGCCTTGTGTTAATTTGCGCCAAAAAGCCAAAGGCAGCACAAGGAGGCGTAAGGCAATGGAGGACCTACTCTCATTCTACTCAATGCAAGACTAACACAGGAAAAGGACTATTCTCACACATACTAAGAAATAACTGAACTATCACGAGGCTACATGTTGTTTGTGTGACTATACTATGGGGGGGAAATTTAACCTTTATTGTACAAAACTCAAAACCGCAACAATATATATATATATATATATATGTATATATATATATGTATATATTTGACTAAAGAAGCACACTAACCCTATGACATGACACTGATGTAATGCACATAAATTATACCAGTCAAGTTTGGGGGTTCAACCTGTGTGTACATATATGTCGTGTGATTCCCCGGGTGAACACCACAGGGATCACGAATGGCCAATAGCAAGCTTTTACGCCGAAGGTGATGCCCAAATTCGGATTTTATATATGCGGCGGAAGAGGAAGCTGAAGCTAACCTGTCGCGATCGCCGGTAGTCCCAAAGCCTGCAAAGAAATAACTCGCATGAAAACGGATTTAAAATGTACAAAAAGAAACAGGTTTATTAAAACGGGATGCCAGGACAAACAAAAGCGCGACGGTGAAACTACATTCCGAAAAGGGATGGCCCCACCAGAAACGAGGGATAAAATAACGTGGAAAATAATGTGTAATTATGGCACTTGCTCAAATGGGCAGAGGTATCCTGTCAGGAATAGTGTCGGCCCCAAACTCGCCGGCCAGACATGGCTCCGTGCTTGGCGGGAGGCGGGAATCCTCCTCCTCACAATACCCAGCAAGGTCTCGGCACACTACCGCCCGCACCGAGGTCCAGAACGTGCAGACAAGGGGGGATAATTGTCAGTGCACAAGAGACAAGCGGCAGAGTACACAAGGAGAAGAAAGAAGGAGGATCCAAAGAGGACAAAATGCCGGCCAGAGAGTTTTTATTCGCCGTCTTGTGACGTCATCGGCCCTCTCCATCAATGTCCACAGTCCGCCTCTGACGTCATCGGTGGTCCTGGCCAATCACGAATCCCTTCTTACCCCGGCCTTCCCATTGGTCAACTCCCACGCAATAGCGAGTTGCTTCTTCCTGGCCAATCACGGCTCCTTGGCGTGCCTTCAGCCTGCCTGTCTTCCGTGGCGATGTAGCTGGTGCGTCCAAATGGCCTTGCTCAGAACTGGCTTCCGGTTGGTTTTATTATTTACTAGCAGAGGTACCCGGCTTTGCACGGGAGTGGGAGGAGGAGGGGAGGGGGAAGAGGAGGGGAGGGGAACGGGGGGGAGGGGGGAGGGGGAAGCGGGGGAGGAGGAGGGGAGGGGGAAGAGGAGGGGAGGGGAATGGGGGGGGAGGGGGAAGGGGGGGAGGGGGGGAGGGGAAGGGGGGAGGGAAGGGTGTGGGGGTGCCCAGGGGAAGAAGGGCCCCTCCCCTCCCCCTCCCCCCCCTTTCCCCTCCCCCCTCCCCTCCCCCTTCCCCTTCCCCCTCCCCCTTCCCCCTCCCCCTCCCCCTCCCCCTCCCCCTCCCCCTCCCCCTCCCCCCTCCCATCCCCTTCCCCCTCGTTCCCCTCCCCTTCTCTTCCCCCTCCCCTCCTCCTCCCCCTTCACACCAGGGGGGTTGACTCAGCCTGTCATCCCACCGAGGTCGGAAGTCGGAACTCATTGTCGTCAAATAAATGTAGCCTGTATGTTTCACTCTTTGTCACATGCCGTTGGTCCCATGTCAATCGGATGAAGTTGAAAAATTAACGTTACGAAGGTTCTCTGGGACGTACTGATTCCGAATAATGAAGTTGAAAAATTAACGTTCCGAAATACGCTAATTACGCTAACAGAAGCGCTGGAGGGAGCACTGCGCTCCCTCCCTTAGATTCCCTCCCTCTTCTGCTAGCGCTAATTACGCGTAACACACATTTTAAAACCCGAAGTTTTTTAATTTTAAGGTGTGCTGTAGTCAGAAGCGCTAGAAGCGCTGCGCTCCCTCCCTTCGAATCCCTCTCTCTTCTGCTAGTGCTAATAATACGCTAATTTTAAAACCCGAAATTTTTAAAATGTTTATGTCTCCGTGACATTCCTGGGACCATCCCGAGTCGAACAGTACTTTCCGCTCGCAAATCCGTCCACGGGTCTCGAGATCTTAGAGATCATAGATAGATCAGGATACAGACACAGAGGCCAACTCTACTTTATATATATATAGATTATGGTTTAATTAATGGGCATTTTCTGTGCTGGTGTCTATTACGGTGCCATAAGGGACAAAGGATAAATCACATCGGGTAAGACATACAGGGATAATTTATCCTTATTGCCTAAGCTAAATAACATGCCCCGCCCCCTCGTGACGGGGAGAGATATACAACTTCATCCTACATCCGGGCTAAACAAATACTTATTGTAATGGAAATCAGATCCACAACATTGTCCTGTAGGTAGGTTTAATGACTTTGATCTCTGGCAATATCCTGTGGAAATACAATCATGCAATATATATCAGGATCATGGAATCATAAAGAAAGTTCAGTAATATCAATCAATGCAAGCAAGCCTAGATTATCTACGTATACGCACCATCCGAGTCTACATGTCTTAGATTAAATGTCACAGGAGTGTGCCGGAGCAGCAGTCGTCTTGAGTTCTTATAGACGCCTCTCAGTGGTTAGAGAGGGCATCACATCTGGGTTCAACTTAGATACAATTTCATTACATTCTCCCCGCCGTTAGAACTACACTTCCGCTAGGCAGGAATCAAGCACGCAGCAGCATTAGTAGAGTAGCGATGTCAGTCCATGTCAGTCGGTCCACCCGTAGCGATCGGGATGGCGAATTTCCCTGCCCGCACGGGTCCGGAAACTACCGGGTACTACATCCCCAAGCCCGGAGTCCCCCGCATCAGAGTAGCCCCCTGAGGCAGGCGACAGAGGGGGCACCACAGTGCCTACAGGCAGGGGTGTATTTTGCGACGGGCGGGATGGCAGATGTTCCATAGGCAGAGCCACGGAAGAGTCCATAGACTCATAAATTGGTTCGTCGATGGCCCCGCAAGGCCCCGCAAGACAGTGGACTCGCGTCCATCAGCCATCAACATGCGAGCATGCTCAGGATTAGCCTGGAGTACCTGCACCTTATCCACTAGTGGATCATACTTGCTCATGCGAACCGCACGTTTGAGGTAGGCCGGCCCGGGCTCAGCGAGCCAGCTAGGTAAATATCGGATACTCCCCGAGCTCCTCGGGTGATGAAACTTCCGTTCGTGAGGAGTCTGGTTGGTGGCCGTACATAGTAAAGCCCTGATTGAGTTCAGCGTCGCAGGTAACGACCAAGCCCATTTATCTAGGCCCCGGCCGAGGGACCTAAAGCTTAGCGTGACGGCCCTCCATATAATCCCATTGAAGCGTTCGACCTGCCCATTCGCCTGTGGTCTATACGGGGTGGTATAGCTAGAAGCGACATTATGCTGAAGTAAGAAGCTCCTCACTTCCTGGACAGGAACACTGCCCCGCGATCGGTATGCACGTAGGCCGGATTCCCAAACATAGAAAACAAGTTCTGCAGACACCGTATAACTGTGGCGGCCGTCATATCTGCGCACGTGAAAGGAAAAGGGAATCGCGAGTACTCATCAACGATAGTGAGCAGATAACGAGAGTTACCCGATGCCGGCAGCGGCCCTTTGAAATCCATTGCCAATCGCTCCCACGGCCTAGTAGCCCTGACCAGCGTCCCCATGGGAGGGTTGTAAAAACGTGGTTTGAGTTCCACACATATAGCACAGTCGCGACAGACCTGGCGAATGTCCTCAACCGAGTATGGCAGATTACGACAACGCACAAAATGAGCGAAACGCGTCACCCCAGGATGACACAGAGTGTCGTGCAAAGAGCGCAGACCCTCCAAAGATATGAGGCCCGCACACGTTGCCGGCCGCGATAAAGCCTCGGCAACCGGGTTATCCCTCCCCGGGCGATATTTGATGGTATAGCAGAAATCGGCGAGTTCGATGCGCCAGCAAGTGATTTTCTCATTCTTAATGCGTTGAGCATGCAGGGTGTCGTACATAAACGCAACGCTCTGTTGGTCCGTGATGATTTGGAAGCAAGGTCTGAGCAAGTAGGGACGCCAACGGCGAATCGACTCGACGATCGCGTACGCTTCTTTTTCGACAGACGAATGTCTCCGCTCAGCGGAGGTGAGAGTTCGCGAAAAGAAAGCCACAGGGCGCCCCCCCCTGGGAGAGTCGCAGCTATCGCATGATCTGAGGCATCACTTTCCAAAACGAAAGATTTGTTATCGTCAATTGTCGCCACAGCGGCCCCAGCGATGTCGGACTTAAGGCCATGAAAAGCAGCCTTGGCATCAAGGCTCATGGGGAACGCTTCGCAGTCCACAAGTGGGCGGAGTTTCACGGAGAAATTTTGCACCCACTTAGAATAATGGGCGAACAGCCCGAGAGCACGCTTCAGCGAAGCTCGATCGCAGGGCGGGGCCATGTCGAGCAAGGGTCGCAGACGCTCCTTATCCGGAGCAACAGAGCCGTGTGTCACGGTGTACCCCAGAAGATCTATCGTGCGCACGGAGTAACGACACTTAGCCTCATTCATGGTTAAGCAATACCGCTGCGTGACTTCGAGGAAGCGCTTCAGATTTGCATCATGATGCTCCTGGTCATGCCCGCAAACCGTAAGATTGTCCAGATATACAAAGACGTCGATCAAGTTCTCCTTAGCGATGAGGTCGTCCATAGCCCTCTGAAAACACGCGACCCCATTTGTGACCCCAAAAGGCAGCCGGGTGAACTGGTATAACCTTTGACCCGATTCAAACTCGGTATAGATACGGTCGGCCTCGGAGATGGGGATTTGATGATACGCACTACACAGATCGAGAATGCTGTAGACCAAGTACTGGGCCACCTGTCGAACCAGGGAGTCCATCCCCGGAAGGGGGTAGGCGTCCAGCTGTGTAAATCGATTAATCGTCTGTGAATAGTCGATTACCATGCGTTTGCGATGCGCTTCACTTCGTACCACCAGGACCTGGGCCCGCCATGGCGACTGACTAGGTTCTATGATACCTTCCTTTAAGAGCTGGGCCGTTTCTTCTGCAATGAATTGCGCGTCAGCTCGTGAGTAGCGTCGCGATTTAACCGCTACAGGTGTGCAGTCCGTGGTCATATTGGGGAACAGCGACAGCGGCTCAATTTCCATCCCTGCAAGAGCGCACACAGCAAGCGTGTCAGGGCCACCAAATTCCATTTCCAACCGTCCATGTCGCTTAAGAAAATCATGTCCTAGCAAAACATCTGCACATAATGCTGGTAAGACCATGAGATGCACATCTGGAAATATTCGTCCCTTTATCACAAGTTTCAATCGACATTCCCCTTTTGTGCTGAGCCTAAGCCCTTGAGAGGCCATAAAGATCCGACGTCTTGTCCCAATAACCGGCCATCCATGTTTTTGCACCAGTCGATAATTAACATAACTATCAGTAGACCCTGTATCGATTAAAGCTCGAGCAAAAATTCCCTCGATCATAAGAGGGATAATAGCCCGAGCCAGGCCAGGTGGTCCTGCAGGTATCGAGCCATCCAGGCGAGACGATCGCGCCTCGCGTGTGGATCCAACGCCAGCTAAAGTTTTCCATGCTGCAGTAGTTTGTAGTTCGTACGTGCAGCCTCCGGAGGGCGCTCGTGTCACGCACGGAGTTTCAGAGCCAGCTGGAGTTTTCCGCGCCGAAGCAGGAGCTTGTAGTTCGTACGAGCAGTCTTCGGATGGCGCTCGTGTCACGCGCGGAGTTTCAAAGCCAACATGAGACGTTCGGATGCCGGCCAAGGACGGTCGCCCCGCATTCTGTCGTGTTTGCGCCACTTGTTTTGACGGCGCGATGAATTCCACCAAGGTCGAGCGAGCAGCCAGGGGCCCACGAGGAGGTGCGATTCTCATCAAAGTCGAGCGTGGCGCCCCGCTCTTTGCTCGGCCCACTGGCTCGGCGATAAGCACATTCATTGTCGAGCGAGTTTGTTTGCCCCGCGTCGCCTTTCGGCAAACCTTTGCAAAATGGCCTGGTTTTGTGCACAAATGGACATATCGCATCACAAGCCGGGCAAACAGACCTGGGATGTTGTCGATTCCCGCAAAAATAGCACATAGCGTTGCGTCCGGGCTTTGGTCCGGCAGCTGCTGCGGCCGTCAAGCCCGGTTCAGGGTCCTCCTCGGGAGTGGCCGGGGATTCCGGCAGAGATGCCGTGGCTGCATCCGCGTCCTCGGCGGTAGCTCTCTCCGGTCGAGCTTGTCAAGATGTCCCCGCAGTGACGTATGGGTGTTCATACGCGTCGGATTGTTCCCGTGCTTGGGTGTAGACGTGAGCTAGCTATAGAGCTTCAGCGAGCGTCAAGTCGGCTTCTTCAAGAAGTCTTTGACTATTGAGGAGCTGAGTCCTGAGACGAAAGAATCGCGTACAAGATCATCGCAAACTTGTTCATGTGTACGTACCGCCGGCGCACTGTCAGTCAGCAGATGCCGTAGCTCTTGAGCGAAATGATCCAGGGTCTCCGTGGGCTGTTGTTTCCGTATGGCGAGCAGGTGCCGGGAATAAACCGCGCTTCGTTTCTTGATGTAAATTCGCTTTAGCTCTGTCACCGCGGCATCGAATGTCACGCACTGTTCGATAGCCCGGTAAACGTTATGATGCACTTTTGTCTGTAGCACCTCTAATTTCGTTTCATCAGTGACAGCGGTTTCCTGGGCCTTGAATTGATTGTCTGAGGTCTTCAGCCAATGTGTCAGTTCCGCGCCCGCGTCCGCTGCTTGCGGGTCGGCTGCGAATTGCGGCACCTGAATCATCCTGTGTCCCGCCATGTCGCCCACGTTCGCCTCTTGTTCTCGATTGGACAGCGAGACAAATTGTCATTAATTGTAATGGAAATCAGATCCACAACATTGTCCTGTAGGTAGGTTTAATGACAATTTGATCTCTGGCAATATCCTGTGGAAATACAATCATGCAATATATATTATATATCAGGATCATGGAATCATAAAGAAAGTTCAGTAATATCAATCAATGCAAGCAAGCCTAGATTATCTACGTATACGCACCATCCGAGTCTACATGTCTTAGATTAAATGTCACAGGAGTGTGCCGGAGCAGCAGTCGACCGAGTTCTTATAGACGCCTCTCAGTGGTTAGAGAGAGCATCACACCTGGGTTCAACTTAGATACATTTTCATTACACTTATTACATGGGGTGATTCTACTCGACATCCAGAGCATGTTAATTTATACATCCTACCTGTTTTAAATTATCTCTACCCCACCGACATAATAAATATATATATATATATATATATATATATATATATATATATATATATATATATATATATATATATATATATATTGAAACCTTGACTTACGAGTTTAATTCGTTCTGTGACCGAGCTCGTAACTCAATTTGCTCGTTTCTCAAATTAAATTTCCCCATTAAAATGAATTGAAATGCTATTAATCCGTTCCAGCCCCCCAAAAACCACACCAATTTTTTTAGAAATATATATATATATAAATATTTCACCTGTATGCAGCATACAAGTTGGCAGGATGGCCTGGACTGGAGGTACGCACACTTGACTCTAAACTGTCCAGCCTGGGTTTGAATCCCGACCCAGCTATAACCTGTCATGTCGGTGTTTCACAGGCAGGGTGATTCATCAATGTGTGTACCGCTAAACTGGGCGCCCCGTTTGCGCCGCAGTGAAAGTATGTATATATATATATATATATATATATATATATATATATATATATATATATATATATATATATATATATATATATATATATACAGTGGGGAGAACAAGTATTTGATACACTGCCGATTTTGCAGGTTTTCCCACTTACAAAGCACGTCAAGGTCTGTAATTTTTATCATAGGTACACTTCAACTGTGGAAGACGGAATCTAAAACAAAAATCCTGAAAATCACATTGTATGATTTTTAAGTAATTAATTTGCATTTTATTGCATGAAATAAGTATTTGATACATCAGAAAAACAGAACTTAATATTTGGTACAGAAACCTTTGTTTGCAATTACAGAGATCAGACGTTTCCTGTAGTTCTTAACCAGGTTTGCACACACTGCAGCAGGGATTTTGGCCCACTCCTCCATACAGATCTTCACCAGATCCTTCAGGTTTCGGGGCTGTCGCTGCGCAACACAGACTTTCAGCTCCCTCCAAAGATTTTCTATTGGGTTCAGGTCTGGAGACTGGCTAGGCCACTCCAGGACCTTGAGATGCTTCGTACGGAGCCACTCCTTAGTTGCCCTGGCTGTGTGTTTCGGGCCGTTGTCATGCTGGAAGACCCAGCCACGCCCCATCTTCAATGCTCTTATTGAGGGAAGGAGATTGTTGGCCAAGATCTCGCGATACATGGCCCCATCCATCCTCCCCTCAATACGGTGCAGTCGTCCTGTCCCCTTTGCAGAAAAGCATCCCCAAAGAATGATGTTTCCACCTCCATGCTTCACGGTTGGGATGGTGTTCTTGGGGTTGTACTCATCCTTCTTCTTCCTCCAAACACGGCGAGTGGAGTTTAAACCAAAAAGCTCTATTTTGGTCTCATCAGACCACATGACCTTCTCCCATTCCTCCTCTGGATCATCCAGATGGTCATTGGCAAACTTCAGACGGGCCTGGACATGCGCTGGCTTGAGCAGAGGGACCTTGCGTGCGCTGCAGGATTTTAATCCATGACGGCGTAGTGTGTTACTTATGGTTTTCTTTGATACTGTGGTCCCAGCTCTCTTCAGGTCATTGACCAGGTCCTGCCGTGTAGTTCTGGGCTGATCCCTCACCTTTCTCATGATCATTGAGGCTCCACGAGGTGAGATCTTGCATGGAGCCCCAGACCGAGGGAGATTGACTGTCATCTTGAACTTCTTCCATTTTCTAATAACTAGGGCATTGCCCGTACTATATCTATATCTAAAATTATATCCCCCCCCCTCTATTTACATGAAATGGTTTGGTCCAAAGCGAACGGCTTCCGGAGTTTGGTAAAGAAATCGCCATCGCGTGCACAAACGCGCAGGAAAGCGAATGAATCGCAAATTCGTTTTTATTAGTTTTAAAACATAGTTTAACGCCAACATAGTTTGCAAACGTGAAATAAATGAATACGCTCTCAAATGTGCCATCCGAGGCAGAGTGTGTCCGCCACGTTCGGCACACGCGATAGTTCGCTGCTCTCTGATTGGTTGAATCGTTTTTTGGACATAGCTCGGTAAGTAATTGTCCGATTAATATGAAACCTTGAAAAGGCACATCCTCGGGTCCCCAGCAATATACCTGGCAAGTTAAAAGTATATCGGACCCGTGGTTGTCGAGAAACAGCGGTCACAGACAAACAAACGTACAAACGTACAAACAGAGATTACTGGAATTATAGATAGATTGCGCCAACAGTTGTTGCCTTCTCACCAAGCTGCTTGCCTATTGTCCTGTAGCCCATCCCAGCCTTGTGCAAGTCTACAAATTTGTCCCTGATGTCCTTAGACAGCTCTCTGGTCTTGCCCATTGTGGAGAGGTTGGAGTCTGATTGATTGAGTGTGGACAGGTCTGGAGACGGCTTTGCGGTCGGTCTTTGCGGTCTTTGTGGTCGGAGACGGTCTGGAGACGTCTTTTATGCAGATAACGAGTTCAAACAGGTGCAGTTAATACAGGTAATGAGTGGAGAATGGGAGGGCTTCTTAAAGAAAAAACTAACAGGTCTGTGAGAGCCGGAATTCTTACTGGTTGGTAGGTGATCAAATACTTATTTCATGCAATAAAATGCAAATTAATTACTTAAAAATCATACAATGTGATTTTCAGGATTTTTGTTTTAGATTCCGTCTTCCACAGTTGAAGTGTACCTATGATAAAAATTACAGACCTTGACGTGCTTTGTAAGTGGGAAAACCTGCAAAATCGGCAGTGTATCAAATACTTGTTCTCCCCACTGTATATATATATATATATATATATATATATATATATATATATATATATATATATATATATATATATATATATATATATATATATATATACTATATATATATACATACATACATACATACACACACACACACACACACACACACACACACACACACACACACACACACACACACACACACACACACACACACACACACACACACACACACACATTGCCACGAATATAACCAAATTCCCTCCCCACTCCTCCGAGATAATACTTGGTGGAAGCACCTTTTACAGCAAGTACAGCTGAAGAGTCTATTGGGATAGGCCTCTACCAACTTTGCACACCTTGGATGGGCAATATTTGCCGATTCTCCTGTACAAAACTGTTCAAGCTCAGTGAGGTTGTGTGGGGAATGTTGGACAGCAATCTTCAAGTGCTGCCACAGATTTTCGATTGGATTTAGGTCTGGGCTCTGACTGGACCACTCAAGGACATTTATCTTTTTGCCCCTTAACCATTCCAGTGTAGCTTTGACTGTGTGCTTTGGGTCGTTGTCATGTTAAAAGGTGAAATTTGTCCCAATTTCATCTTTTTTGCAGAGGGCAGCTGGTTTTACTCTCGGATTTTTCTGTATTTTGTTCCATCCATTTTCCCTTCTATCCTGACAAGTGCCCAGTCCCTGCTGATGAGAAACATCCCAATAACATGATGCTGCCACCACCATGCTTTCCAGTAGGAATGGTGTTTTTTGGGGTAATGTGCTGTGAAGGGTTTGCGCCAAATGTAACGTTTTGCATTTAGGCCAAAAATTTCCATCTTTGTTTCGTCAGACCACAAAACTCTTTTGCCACATGGCTCCAGAATCTCCAGAGTAGTTTTTGCATACCTCAAACGGGACTCAAGCTGGGCCTTTTTTGAGTAATGGCTCATTGTGGAGCCACCATACCGTACAGGCCAGACTTGTGGAGTGCTTGGGATATTGTTGTCACATGCACACAGTGACCAGTCTTTGCCATAACGGCCTGTAGCTCTTTCAAAGATGCCAGTGGCCTCTTGGTGGCCTCTCTGATCAGTCTCCTCCTTGCTTGGTCATCCAGTTTGGAGGGACGGCCTGATCTAGGCAGGGTCTTGGTGGTACCATATGCTTTCCACTTCTTAATGATTGTCTTGACTGTGCTCCAAGGGATATTCAATGCCTTTGAAATATTTTTATACACATCCTCTGATCTGTGCCTTTCTACATCTTTATCGCCGAGGTCTTTTGAAGACCATAGTTGTCTTTGCTGTGAAATGCACTACTCAGCAGAGGAAGCCTACAGGAACAGCAGATTTTATTCTGAAATAATCAGAATCACTACAATTTAACACAGGTAGAGGCCAATTAACTTGGTGTGTGATTTTGATGGTGATTGGTTACACCTGAGCTAATTTACAATTGCTATTATAATGGGGGTGGACACGCATCCATCCAAGATATCTAGTTTTGTATTTTTAATCTATTTTCTGAAATTTGGAGAATTTGTTTTTCACTTGGAAGTTGTGGGTAACAACATATAACTAAAGGTGGAAAATGTCTGATTTAATGCATTTTACTTCCAGACTACAAGGCAACAAAGGTGAAAAATTTGCAAGGGGGTATATTTCTATAGGCACTGTATATATGTATACACACTTGTATAATGGCATCTGTTATGAATATATTATGATAATTCATGAAAGCCGATAGCAAGAAGGTAAGCATTTATAGGTAAAGCTTTCTGCTGGAGTTTGAAAGCGAGATTGTGCTGGTTAACCGACTGTGTGGACACAGCCATGGTCCTGGAACGACTGATGTGGACCCACAACAGAAGTTGTGGACCTACTGTTTGGAGAGGTTCTGGGCTGAAAGGGTCGAAACGGAGCTCAGCTGATCGAGGCAGCTGAGAAAATCTATCTATTATTACAAACCACTAAGCTTCCTACTTTAGGTATACAACTATTTTGACGTTTGCATTAAATGTAAGTATTGGGTGTTGTATGCAGAATGTCATTTACAACATTTTAAAAATGTTTATATGATGTTTTGGGAAATAGTCGTTACTTCTTCTAATCGTGTGTGTGTGTGTGTGTGTGTGTGTGTGTGTGTGTGTGTGTGTGTGTGTGTGTGTCACTTCCGGCTTGGCTCAGATGTGCTTAAGAGGTATACATACGTGTATTTTGTTAATATGCCATGTTACTTGCCTTAGTTGCTGTGCTTGTGGGGCTGGCAGGGCCGGCGCAATCGGGAATCTTGACAGACCGTGAGACTGTCAACCTCTTCCTGTACTTCACGGTAAACCCCAAACCACGCGTTGAGTACATCGACCGTCCCCGCTGCTGTCTTCGTGGCAAGGAGTGCAGCATTAACCGTTTCCAGCAGGCGGAGAGCCGCTGGGGCTACAGTGGTACCAGCGATCGCATAAGGTTTGCCTGAGAGGGGATGTTTTTGGAACGGAGCAAGATTTTTAAACTTGTTCCTCCAAATTCTGTCTCTGTCCGTTGAGGACCTTTTCTCAAACAATAAATGTCATTTACTGCATATTAATTTTAAAGTGGCATAAAGGCTTGAAAGATGGCATTTGGGTTTGGGAATTGTAAAATGTCCAACGTCATTTTGTTGAGGTGTTGTTCAACATCTTGTTATGCTAGTCGGGACTGTCGGATGCTACATTGCTAAATGCAAAACTCGTCTTTTACCCATTGTGATTTTAGTGCCGTGACATGTTCATAGAATTTAAGGTTTAGATTTAAACACTGTTTTGGACTTTGTTTATCACATGCTAGCAGGGGTACCTGGCATTGCCTGTTGCTGTTATAATCCTGTTGGCATGTTGAATAAATATTTTTTTTTTCTGTTTTTTTTTGTGGGGGCCTAAAACACCTTCCTTCACCCACTAAGGAATAGGGTTGGGAGGTCATTTAATGTTACCTTTCACAAAGCTACAAAGGTTCAGGCAATACAGAGCAAAAAAAAATTTTTTTTTTTTTTTTTTGCCTAAAACACTCCCCTGCACTCACTGATGAACCTCTAACTTTGGTGAAGATCTGTCTGGCCATCTTTGAGAAAAAATGGCAACACACACACACAAACATTGCTCTCTTACAGTATACTAGAATATAAGACCCATCACTTAGCTGACGGGAACACCAAATATTTTTTTTTGTGCTGCAAGTAGACTGAAGAGCGACCTGCTTTGTGATGCTTTAATAGGTGGTGTATATTCGGAAATGGTGTTTTATAGGGCGATAATAAAATGGAAATGTTGAAAGAAAAACTATTGAATATAGCAAACGTTTGCTGAATCTAATCGATATGAAAAACGGGATTGAATGAGGCTCGACATTATTATAAGTGAAGAAGATTATGAAGGAGGAAGAGTTTTTTGTTTTTGTTTATTTTAATGTAAATGAGTATGATTTGTAGGATTTGGATACATGGAGGTTAGTGGAGGTTTGGAATAAACGTGATGGATAAAAGATCTTTGTAGGGAGAGGTATAAGTGGTTATGTTTACTTCCTGAGAGTGGTTTCATTGAAATCCGATCTCAAGTTAACAAAGAAGGATTCCTTGGAGATCCTGCTCTCCGTGCAGGGACAACCAACATGTTGGCATTTGCAGTTTTGACACATGTGTCCATGTACCCATAAAAAAAATTCTAAAAACTTTTTTTGGGGGGGATCACATACAAATTCGGGAGTTACCTGAATCCACCATAGTTGGATTTATTGAAATCCGTTCTCAAGTTATCACACGATAAACAGACAAACAGACACTGCTCCTTTTAAAATATAGATATAGTATCTGGGCATCTGCCATGGGATTGGGGAATTATTTTATGGAAAGATACTGTGTAAATGCGGAGAGTCGTTCAGCCTTGCATGCTTACTTTGCCATCAGCAAGTATTTGCAGCACAACTTGCAATTCGGGCTGCATTTGCATGAGTCCCAATCTGATGAACGATAACCCCACACCCACCTCCCCCACTTCCCCCCATTACCCTCCTCCAAATAAAATGAAGGATAATGCGGATGGTGGCCCATTTCGGCCCATTTCCCATTTCCACGGCCCATTTCCATGCACACCAGCACGGCGGCACGAATCGCTACCCATCCCTCATCCGATCAGTTCTCCAATCGCAAGGCAGGGCAACTTGACATGTATCAGTATGGAGTTTCTTGTGCAGTTGATGTCATCTGGGAATTTCACTGCAAAACAGAATGCTCCATAGTGGACACTCCAACAAGAAAACTTAGAAGAGTTCAATGAGCAATGTAAAGTCACGTGAAAAAGTAAGTACACCCCATGTAAAGTTTTGACTTTTTCAACATATTTCAACATACAGCTATTTGATCTTCATTTCGACAATATTGATAGATAAAGGTGATATAAGATAACAAATATCATGAAACATTTACATTTTGTAGTCCATTGTATAATTTAAATAAATATAAATGCAAATTTCGCATGTGGAAAAAGTAAGTACACCCTTGGCTCTTATAGGTGGTATTGCCCCCTTTGGCAGAAACAACCTCAAGTAGGCGTTTCTTATAACTGTCGACCAGTCTCTGACATCGACTGGGAGAAATTTTTGCCCACTCCTCCATGCAGAATTCTTTTAGCTGTGCGATGTTTGAGGGGTTTCTTGCATGCACAGCTCGTTTCAAATCCCCCCACAACATCTCGATGGGATTTAGATCCGGGCTTTGACTTGGCCATTCCAGAACCCTCCATTTCTTTCTTTTCAGCCATTCCTTGGTGGATTTACTGGTATGTTTAGGGTCATTGTCATGTTGCAAGGTCCACCTTCGGTTGAGCTTCAACTTTCCGACAGATTGCCTCATTATCCTCAAGCACCCTCTGGTACAATGAAGAATTCATAGTGGATTATATGATGGTGAGCTGCCCAGGACCTGATGCAGCAAAGCTGCTCCAAACCATAATATTTCCACCACCATGCTTTACAGTTGGTATCAGGTTCTTGGGGTGAAATGCTGTCTTTGGTTTTCGCCAAACATGTCTTCTGGTACTGTGGCCAAATAGCTCCACCTTTGACTCATCTGTCCAGAGCACTTTGTTCCAGAAGTGCTGGTCTTTGCCTTGGTGTTCATTGGCAAACTTTAGTCTTAATAATAATAATAATGCATTTATTTTATATAGCGCTTTTCAGGAAGCCCAAAGACGCTTTGACAGAGTGCAAAACATAACGCATAGCAAAACATAAAGACAATTGCAAAAAAAGAAGAATCAATAGGGAAATATTCAAAGCACAAAGGAGGGAGAAGGAGAGGAGATAGTCAGGGGTTAGATGCTGTGGGTTAAATGTTGAATGCAGTGTTGAACAGGTGGGTCTTGAGTGATGTTTTGAATGTGGTGAGTGAGGAGGAGTCTCTGATGGTGTGAGGTAGCGAGTTCCAGAGGGTGGGAGCAGCGATGGAGAAGGCCCTGTCCCCCCAGGATCTAAATTTGGTCCGGATGGGGGGGGGTCAGGAGGTTGGTACCAGCAGAGCGGAGGTTGCGGGTGGGAGTGTGTCTGGAGAGGAGGTCAGCCAGGTAGG
This sequence comes from Myxine glutinosa, assembly GCF_964187855.1. Taxonomy (NCBI): domain Eukaryota; kingdom Metazoa; phylum Chordata; class Myxini; order Myxiniformes; family Myxinidae; genus Myxine; species Myxine glutinosa. The sequence goes on along the minus strand of NC_136262.1, from coordinate 87,182,167 downwards.
ATGGGGCCAGGTTATGGAGGGCTTTGTAGGTCAAGAGGAGGATTTTGTACTGGATTCTCTGGGAGATGGGGAGCCAGTGAAGCTTGTAAAGGACGGGGGTGATGTGGTCACGGGTCCGGGAATGGGTGAGTAGACGGGCAGCGGAGTTCTGAATGTATTGGAGTTTATTGGTGATTGTTGAGGGTGAACCATAAAGGAGGCTATTGCAGTAGTCCAGACGGGAAGTGATGAAGGCGTGGATGAGGGTTTCTGCAGCCACAGAGGAGAGGGATGGACGGAGACGGGCGATGTTTTTCAGGTGGAAGAAGGCTGTCTTTGTGATCTGTTTAGTGTATTTGTCGAAGGAGAGGGTTTGGTCAAAGATGATGCCAAGATTCCGGATGTGAGGGGAGGTGGACACTGGGAAACCGTCGATGTTGAGGGCAAAGTTATGGGTGGACTTGGTGAGCGTTTTTGGGCCAATGATGATTATTTCAGATTTATCACAGTTAAGTTTGAGGAAGTTGATTTGAAGCCAGGATTTTATTTCAGTGATGCAGTTTGTCAGGATAGAGTGGGTGGCGGTGGAGATGGACTTGGTGGAGATGAAAAGCTGGATGTCATCGGCGAAGCAGTGGAATTGGAGACCATGACGGCGGATTAAGTGACCGAGGGGGGACAGGTAAAGGATAAAGAGGAGGGGGCCAAGAACTGAACCTTGGGGGACACCTTGGGGGAGGGGAGCAGTGGGGGATTTGCAGTTATTGATGGAGATGAACTGACGTCTGTCAGAGAGGTATGATTTAATCCAAGAGAGGGCAGTGCCGGTAATGTTAAAGGTGGTTTCAAGTCGGGTGAGGAGGATGGTGTGATCGATGGTGTCAAAGGCAGCGCTGAGGTCGAGGAGGATGAGAATGTTGAGGTTGCCAGCATCAGAGGAGAGGAGAAGGTCGTTGGTGATTTTGAGGAGAGCAGTTTCAGTACTGTGGTTGGACCGGAATCCGGATTGGAATGTTTCATACAGGTTATTGGCAGAGAGGTGATGCTTGAGTTGAGTGGCTACAGCGCGTTCCAAAACCTTTGACAGAAAGGGTAGGTTGGAGATGGGTCTGAAGTTATTTAGGGTGTCAGGGTTTAGTCCAGGTTTTTTCAGAATGGGGGTAACAGCAGCAATTTTGAGGGATGGTGGGACGATGCCTGTAGACAGGGAGGAGTTTATTGTTGCAATGATAAGTGGAGAAAGAGCAGGAAGGGAGGCCTTGACAAAGCTGGAGGGGATGGGGTCAAGAGTGCAGGTGGCAGTTTTCATTCCGATGAGGAGTTCAGAGAGGTCAGTAGGGGAGACTGGGGAGAATTGAGACAGGGGATGGCAGGATAAGGGGGGGCAGGTGGTTTGAGGGGGAGCGGGTGCGGCGGTGGTCAAGCTGTTGTAGATGTTTTCAATTTTGCGTTGGAAGAATGAAAGGAAGGAGATGCAGTTGTCTATTGTGAATGACTGGGTGGTGGTGTTCAGGGGGCTGAGGAGTTTGTTTATTGTAGAGAAGAGTGCTTTTGGGTTTCCGGAGCCAGAGTGGATAATTTGAGAGTAGTAGGCGGAGCGGGCGCGGGAGAGGGCATCTTTATAGTGTTGAATGTGGTCCTTGTAGGCCTGGGAGTGAACTGTGAGACCTGTTTTATTGCGGAGTCTTTCAAGTTGGCGAGCACGAGTTTTCATTAGGCGGAGCTCAGGGGTAAACCAGGGAGCAGAATGGGTGAAAGAAACTGTTTTGGTTTTTATAGGCGCAATTTGGTCAAGGCAGGAAGAGAGAGTGTGGTTGTAGTAGTCAGTGAGGTCAGAAGGGGTGTGGAGGTCAACGAAGGGAGAAGTGGACATTTTTTCAGAGAGGGTCGATGAGAATGAGGCAGGTGAAAAAGCGTTTAGCTTACGGAAGTTGATAGTGCGATAATGCCTTGGTGCTGGGGTGGGGATGTTGATGGTCAGAGTGATGGCTAGGTGGTCAGAGAGAGTGAGGTCGGAGCCAGAGAGATGGTGCAAAATTAGTCCAGTAGAGCAGACAAGGTCCAAAATGTGACCACGGTTATGGGTAGGAAAGTTGACATGTTGAGTGAGGTTAAAGCAGGTGAGTAAATCAGTGAAGTCAGTGGTTAGCGTGGAGTCAGTGGAGTCCATGTGGATATTGAAATCACCAAGGAGGAGGATTGAGGGGGAGAGGGAACATAGCTGGGTCAGAAAGTAGGAGAAGTCAGACAGGAATGATGGGTGTGGTTTGGGAGGGCGGTAGACAACAGCCATGACTGACTGTGTGTGACCAGAGAGTTTAAAAGCCAGGTGTTCAAATGATGGAGCAGATGAGATGGAGATGAGGTTGGTCTTGATGTCTTGTCGGTGAATAACGGCAATTCCACCACCTCGGCCCTCCGAGCGTGGTTTATTGATGTAAGAATATCCATTGGGTGTGGTGAGGTTGAGCGTGTAGTAGTCCAGTGGTTGTTGCCAGGTCTCAGTGAGACAGAGAAAGTCCAGTTTATTTTCCAGGATGTAGTCGTTCAGGATGAGGCATTTGTTGTTGAGGGACCGGGTATTGAACAGGGTGAGCTTGATGTTGTTTTGTACGGCGGGTATGAATCCAGGTGATTTGGCCAGGGTTCGCAGACAGGAGGTGCGATTTTGTGCGTTGTTGTGACCAGGTGTGTTGGGACGATGAGTGGGAGTGCGCTGAGCCGACCAGAGGATGGGGATGGAGTGACCTGATTGTAAATAAACAAACTTACGACCGGAGCCACGGTGAATGTACCTGGGTCGACGCAGGAGTCCATTCGATCTGATTGCAGAGATGCATGATGGGGTGGAGCGGGTTTTAAGCAGGAGAAGCCTTGCGGCAGAGTACCGCAGAGCCATGCCAGCAGGAGCGAAGGCAAAGCGAGCACGCGGCCAAGGGTGAGGAGGCGAAACAATCGACACAACCAACGGGAGTGGGCCCGAGGAAACAGCGATGGAGCCGAGCAGGTGAAGCCCGGAGCAGCAGAGCAGAGCCGGGACCGCGCAGAGGAAGACTCAATGGCCATAAATCCGCCACGACCACCAGGAAAGCAAGACACGGACAATGGTCCAGTCAGAGAAGCGGCGAGCAAACGACGCCAGCGTCCTCTCACGACCGGACCGGAAAACCTTTTTGGTTTTCCCCTGATGTTCTTTCTGGACAGCAAAGGTTTCCTGCTGGCACACCTCCCATGTAGATCTAATTTGTGCAGCCTCTTTCTAATGGTAGACTCGTGCACTTTGACATCAACAGTGGCAAGAGCTACCTGTAGGTCCCGTGATGACATTCTGGGGTTCTTAGAGACTTATTTCAGCATCTTGCAGTCTGCCCTCGGGCTGAACATGCTGGGGCGGCCTGGCCTGAACAAGTTGGCAGTTGTTTGGAATCTTTTCCACTTGTAGATGATCTTCCGGACAGTCGAATGATTGATTTCAAATTGTTTGGAGATCTTTTTAAATCCCTTCCCAGACTCGTAGGCATCTATAACCTTCTTTCTGAAGGCCTCAGAGAGCTCTTTTGATCTAGGCATGGTGAGGCCGCACACTTCAACAACAAATAGCAAACCAAACTAAATGTCTGAGGTTTAAATAAGACAGGTTCCTCCAAGATCCTCTCTAACGATGTTCTAATCATTTGCACCTGAGCTGGTGCACCTGATTCTAATTTTAGGTATTTGAAGTAGTGATAAATGTAGGGGTGTACTTACTTTTTCCACATGCGAAATTTGCATTTATGTTTATTTAAATTATACAATGGACTACAAAATGTAAATGTTTCATGATATTTGTTATATTATATCACCTTTATCTATCAATATTGTCGAAATGAAGATCAAATAGCTGTATGTTGAAATATGTTGAAAAAGTCAAAACTTTACATGGGGTGTACTTACTTTTTCACGTGACTATGTATTTTTATACTACGTACTTTACAGATGTACTCACATTCTTAATAGTACATCATGTATAGACATGCTGGCATTGTAATAGTACATGATTTGTAGATGTACTCACATTCTAATTCAAAATACTTTGTGGAGGTACTCGGTTGAAAAAAGATAACTTGTAATACTGGCTGACACCATGTGGCGTTTGTGGCCTACGTTAGCACATTATGTATAGACCGGCAAACAAACTGACCCAAACTGACCCAACCCAAATATCCAAACAAACTGACCTCTCCTTTGGCGTGGGTAAATATGCCTTTCTACCAACAAAGTTTGGGGATTCCTTCATTGGTGTATCGTGTAAGCAGCTGCCTGCGCCTCATCTTATTTTACTTCGTTTTTCCTCCTCAAGATAAAGGCAAGCTTTGACTGTGTAGGAACTCCACTGATGGCTTGTTAGTGGAAGTGTTTTGATATATTTTTTTTGAACCCACTAATATTCCTTGTGCACAACATGACCTTCAAAAAAGTTTAATCTGTGCATCTAATCATTTCGACACCTGCGGATGGAAATAGTCCATTTGTACATCGTACGACATGCTCAGATCTGCGTTTACTCACCATACGTTTGGATTCCGAGTCACAGAATCATAGCCTCGTAGCACTTAAGGCCTGTGTGGTGCTTACTGCAGATAGGCAAAAGCGGTGTTTAGTGTGTTTCAATGGTATGAAGTTATTTGGTGACGAGAACAAGCCTGGTGTTGGCTTAGCGGTTAGGGTGCCGGCTTGGGATCCCAGGATCCTGGGTTTGAATCCCGGTCGATCGCTGAATTAACACCAGGGGGGTTGACTCAGCCTGTCATCCTTCCGAGGTCGGCAAATTGAGTACCAGTTCACTGGTAATTCCCCGTGTCGTCGCAAGAGGCGACTAACAGGGTTGGCGGCAGGAAGGGCATCCGGCCATAAAACATTGCTTCAAAAAGGGGACCACGGTGCGCAAAAAAAGGCCAACCCCCACTCTGCGGCGAAAAATGGCCTCTAAAGGTGGTTTGTAGTGAGTTTCAATGGTGTATAGATCGGGCATGGTAAGTGTGCAGGTAAGATAAGGATAACTTTTAATACAAACAGATGTGGCCTGTTAAGATTGATGATGCTGAGCTTTTGTAACACCGCAGGTTTACAGTGAACAGAAGAGTGTTTGTGGTGGGTTTTGGTCTCTACGGATCCATACACGGGCCGACAGACTACCAAGTAAATATCCAGGTAAAGTGGAAAAGGGATATCAAAGTGTTAGCCAATGACATTGCCCTTGTCGTAATTGATAAATAAATCATTAAAGTGGTTTTTATGACCTGAAACGGAGTTTGTTACTTGACTTTCACACTAATGCTGCTTTTGCTTTGAAAGAATGTGTGTTTGTGCTGAACTTCCCCCTTGGTGCGACCTGACTGATCACCAGATCCTGCACACGGAGAGCAATACGATCCTTGGTCAGAACGATACAGGCTTCAGCTGCGATGGCTCGGCCAATACTTTTCGTGTCATGTTCAAGGACCCCATTGAAATTCTGCCCAACGTCAACTACACGGCCTCCGCAACTTTAAAGGTTGGCATGCACTATGCTCCATCCACCAATCTTTCCTGTGTTTTGGTCCAATGCCTAATGGTGGTGTTTGTGCTTTTCTTCCCCTTGAGTGTCGGTTTTATTTTCGTCTGGAAATTCCATCATAATGTCCTATGCGTCTTTTCACGATTCAGGGGCCTGACTCTCACTACGGCACAAAAGGGCTGCGTAAAGTCATCCAGGAATCGCAGACAACAGGTTTCAAGACGTGCTTCACCTTCTGCTATGCCGCTGGGAACAATAACGGCACGTCCGTGGAGGACGGTCAGATTCCAGAGATAATATTTTACACATAGGTAACAATGCCTACCGTGCTTGGGACCATGCTTGTGGGCTAGTAGGGGATTTTCGATTGTTACCAGGAATGAGTTTGGGTGCTGCGAGGAAGGCCGAGTTGGTTTAGGCATCTTTCGACTCTCTTGTCGGGCTATTGGAGATCCGCGGGTATCGGGAATGTGCTTTATATTGAACAGCCACACGCAGTGTGGTTAGTGCGTGACGTGTCTGGATAGCGAGACACTGGCGGTTTAATGTCCGTCCAGTGCATGGAAAGTGCTCTGGTTCTTCTGTGCGGCACGTTTGGCTAGAAATGATTGGGTTCTCTACACCTCATTGTTATACCTTTACCAAATGCTCCGTGATGTGATGAGCGCCGCTCGTCGAGGTGCGGGTCGATGGCGCAGGAGGGATTTGTTGCCGTCTCTTCTTTCATAATGTTAGAACGCAGTATTACAGTGTCTCTCCTATCATCGGTGTGAAACTTTATAACTTAAAAATGGTCTTTGTCTGATAATATATAATTTTTTGGGATGACAAGCAGGAGGGGAGAGGGAAGAATTCCTTGATGGTGATCTCGGAGGTCTATTTGCTCGATCAAACCGAAGCCGCTGCAAAGCAAAGTATGAACCGTTATATTTTGCTGCTGTTACAAATCGATCAAAACGTGCGTAGGTTTTGTCGAGTGAGCTTTGTAAACACCAAAGGACCAATGCCATCAAACATTCTCTCGTGCTTGGTTAATAGTGTGAAAGGCCAAGCCTCCTCCAACGGCATGATGAATGTTTGCTCAAAGTTGTTTCGCTAAATGAAAAATGTGATGCGAGAACCGACACGGTGCAGTCCAAGTGCAAATTTTGTTTTGGCGCAGCCGCTCTTTTGGCGAAACATTTCCCCTGTTGTAATCGAGCTGATTTTGTCAAATCATTGGAAACTCTACGCATGCCCCTGTGCACCGAGAGTACGAGTCTTGCAATTTTTACTCCTCATCGCTATGTCCTTTGTCTGTGTTTGTCAACACCAGCATCTTTTTCTCATGAATCAGCGTCGCCGTATGAGCCTTTATGTCCCCCTTCTCGGCAGCACAGACATTTTCCCGATAATCTGCAAGATGGCTGCTGTGCCAACGTTGTTCTTCAACTATTGGAGATTTCATCAGACCTTTCTATGAATTTTGTTGAAAAAGCTCTGTACGACTGATTTCATTCCCAGGATGCTTACGTGAAGATGCGTTTGTCCATCGTTTCAAGTTTGACTTTTAAGCGGAAGACTGTTTAATTTGTACAGTTCTCGTGAAAGATGTTCTGCCTGTCCGACACTGAAACTCTTTCTCTCTTTCCTTAATCCACCAATGACTGACTCGCATAGGCCATGTATCTGGGTGTAGGACGCACCTAAAAAAACAATCTTTCCTATCCAGGCAGTTTTGGTGGTAAAAGATTTGCTTTCTTTGCGCAAGGTCAGTATGGCCTAGCACGCTGTTCGTGCATTCGCCGATGTGAATATTCCGGCCCGTGCGGGCGAGTCGCCACCGTGCGCTATCTCGACTTGACATTTCAAACCTATTGCATCTATGGTACAGCAATCGAACCTTGGTCATCTTGCATTTTCGCTTTTGTACGTGCTGTTATAATGACGCATTTGCGGTGACTTTGAGAGCTCGTGCTTTCGGCTGACCTCGAGCACGACCTCCGCACTTTACCCGCTCAGTAAACCATCATATTTGACTTGACTCGTTTTGGACACGCTATGTAATGTTTGGGCTTCGTTCTCTAGCTAGCTTTAGCACCATTGATTTATTTTGATGCACGTGCTGGTGTAGAGTTTCGTCCACAATCTCTCGACTCTCTCATTGTATGTAATTCTCGCACTTAAAAGTGGTGGAAATCAGTGCTGTCCAGTTTTCATTACCAATTCCAAATGCTTGAGCTTTTGAAAATGGAAATGCTGAACTGTAACAAAGAATGTAATAAAATATTTAAGTTGAGGCTTATTTGTATTTATTTTTAGTTTGTGTGTTAATATTACAAACTTCTTGTGTGAATACGGTGCTTAACGTCGAGTCGAAGTTTGCATTTTTACCTGTTGCGAGATCTTTGAGCGACAGATCGATGAGGAACGCCCTTTAGGGTTTGTTAGGTGGGCAAAACTTGAAGCAAGGGCTTATAATTAATTTCTACCCTCAAGGTTTAAGCTGTCAATTCGGCAATTACCAATAAAAATCTTGCGGATAATTTACCTCCAGCACCGAAGGTGGATGGAGGTTATGTATTCGACCCTGTTTTTTTGTCCCCCGTCACACCGCGGAGCGAAAGGGGGACTATGGTTTTCCCTTCCGTCCGTGCGTGCGTGCGCGAGCGAAGGACCGAATTCCAATTTGGTGTGGGTGCAACCCACGTCAAAATCCAAAATGGCCACCGCCATGTATGTCTGAACCTTGAGCGGAATATCTTGAAAAATAAACGAAGTACCAACTTCTATTCTGGTGTGTGGGTGTATCTATGTATAAGCAATAACGCTCTTGAAAATTGGGTCGCCACGTCAAAATCCAAGATGGCCGCCGCCATGTATGTCTGAACCTTGTGAGTGGAATATCTTGAAAAACTAGAACGGGCACTCGGTAGAGCGCATACCTTCGCCGCAGCTACTGTTCTGTACTTGGTAAAAATACGATTTTGACCTTTTCGTGACCTTGACCTTGACCTTTGACCCGATTGCTCCCAAAATCTAATCAAATGTGTCCCGTATAATAACCAATCATCCCACCAAATTTCATGCAATTCGGTTGAATACTTTTTGAGTTATGCGAATAACATACACACACACACACAGACATACAAATAAATACACAGCGATCAAAACATAACCTTCCGCTTTTGCGAAGGTAATAAGCGAAGTACCAACTTCTAATCTGGTGTGTGGGTGTATCTAGGCATAAGGAAGAACGCTATTGAAAATTGGGTCGCCACGTCAAAATCCAAGATGGCCGCTGTTGTGAAAATCAACCAAGTCCACAACTTGTCCCATATGTAGGTTTAATCTCAATCAGATCTTTGCATCATCCTGTAAAATACATCATGCAATATATATGTCAGGATCTAGGCATCATATGAGAAAGATTGAATATATCAGTCAATGCAAGCAAGCCTAGAATATAAGTGGGTACGTACCATTCAATTCTACATGTCATTGTATAATGTCGCAGGAGTGGCCTCGAGTCGCGGACGTCCGAGGTCTTATAGACGCCGCTCAGCGGTTTAAGTGAGCATCTCACCTGGGTTCAACTTTGGTACATTTTCACCACATTCTCCCCGCCGTTAGAACTATACTGCCGCTAGGCAGGAAGCGAGCGCGCGTCAGCATTAATGGATTAAGGAAGTCATTATATCATTATTGGGGTGTCAAAGAAATATTTCCCTATTGATTCTTGTCTTTGTGCAATTGTTTTATGTTTCGCACTCTGTCAAAGCGTCTTTAGGGCTTCCTGGAAAGCGCTATATAAAATAAATCCATTATTATTATTACAGGTCAGTCGGTCCATCCGTAGCGGTCAGGGTGGCGAATTACCCTGCCAGCACAGGTTCGGAAACTACCAGGTACGACATCCCCAAGCCCGGAGTCCCCTGCTTCGGAGTAGCCGCTGGAGGCAGGTGTCGGAGGGGCACCTCAGTGCCTTCACTGCTTCAGGCAGGGGTGTATCAGGCAACGGGAGGGACGGCAGATGTTCCCTAGGCGCACTCATAGCCTGGGTCACAATAGTCTAGTCTTACAGTGGGGTCGTCGGCACAGTAGCTAGATAGGATAAGTTGTACCTTGTCGAAGAGCGAATGTCCATTCGTTGCAATGCAACACATTACAGGAAGATGTGTCGATGTGGAAGATGTGTAAATCAGTAAGCCTCTTTACAGTAAGCTGTAACAGTAAGTAAGATTACATGACAGGAGGCCATTACAGTAAGTCCATTACAGTAAGTCTGTACCTGCCTAGGCTCCCAAGGGTACATGGTCGATCCATGTTAGATCCATGTCATGGAATTGCCGAGGGAGAGAATCGATGAGAGCCATAACAAGAGTTACTCGATACCGGCAGCAGCCCTTTTTGAAATCACGAGACTCGAGCGCCCTCTGACGGCAGCTCATACGAATTACAAACTCTTGCTTCGGCACGTGAAACTACCGTTGGCAGCGATCCTTCTCACGAGACCCGAGCGCCCTCTGACGGCAGCGCGTACGAATTACAAGCTCCGGCAAATATACGTTTGCCACGAGCGCCCTCCGAAGGCTGCCCGAACGACCGGCATGGCAGATTACGACGACGCACAAAACGACCGAAACTGACGACGCACAAAATGACCGAAATGTGCCTCCCCAGCGAAGCGCGCAGAACCTCCGCGATGCATACGGCAATCCCGTCCTGCAGTACAGCGCTCGGAGGATCGAAGAAGATCGGCTATACCGGCTACCGAGAGAACGTCCCGGATGGACGACAAAACGACCGAAACGCGCCTCCCCAGCGAAGCGCGCAGAACCTCCGCGATGCATACGGCAATCCCGTCCTGCAGTACAGCGCTCAGAGGATCGGAGAAGATCGGCTATACCGGCTACCGAGAGAACGTCCCGGATGGATTGTCCATCCATGGCCCGTCCTATTGACATACCGAGAGGATGTCCCGGATGGATGGATTGTCCCATTGACAAACCGAGAGAATGTCCCGGATGGATTGTCCATCCATGGACTCAAAGCGAGAGAACGTCCCGGATGGATTGTCCATCATCTCACCCCCTCACTCATCCATCCCCCCCCCCCCCCCCCCGTTTTTCTAGTTTTGAGATAGCAGCCGCGCGCCGCGTACCGAAGTCGAGCGACCTTCACAGTCTGGGTCAGAGGGAAACGCAAACAGGCAGTGGCCGGGCAAGGCGTCTCGCAGTCTCGAAATGTGTCGTGGAGGCGAGCCAAGAGCCCTGTCCTAGAAGCAACAAGCCCAGTCAAGGGCGAACGGGCGGGACGGTGCCCGCGTGGCTTGCTCAGGAGACAAGGGAGTCGGGCGCAACGCTCAATGTTACCATCTCATGGGGGTCACCGTGTACTCCCAAATGCCCCATGACATATCGATTAACGGCATAAGTCCTCGATGTTGGCTAGTCGCCCTCAAAGGCCGCCACGTTATGACACGCACTTTTCGGCAGGTGCGGTCAGGTTGAGTATTTTTGCTATCTGTAGAGGTACCCAGGTAGACGAACTCAGGTAGACGTACTCTGATGACGCAAGCGCGGGAAGCAGTTAATGGCGCTGTAGGGCAAACGCGTGATTAGTCGATGACGTCATCAATTGGTTCGGTCGCGTGCGGGCGGGTTTGATGGCGAGTTCCAGCTGAGCGGTATCCCCAGACGGAGTAAAGTAGCACACCGAAATCTATAGTCTCGCGTCCATTGGGCACCAGCATTCGAGCGGGCTCGAGATTGGTGTACGGAATACGAACCCGGCCGACGAGTGAATTGTATTATCTAGGGCGCACTGCGTTCGAGGGAAAACCGAAAGTCGAGCTCGGCCCGTTGAACCAGTGCGGCACGCCGAGTCGAGTGGGCGAGCACGCTTGGCAGCGATAAACTGCACGTCCTGAAGTAGCGTCTTGTTTGATAGCTTTCGGGCCAAAGGATCGAATACATATCACGTCCTGAAGTAGCGTCTCGTTTGATAGCTTTTGAGCCAAAGGATTGAATACATATCACGTCCTGAAGTAGCGTCTCGTTTGATAGCCTTCGGACCGTGTTATACATATCACGTCCTGAAGTAGCGTCTCGTTTGATAGCTTTCGGGCCAAAGGATCGAATACATATCACGTCCTGAAGTAGCGTCTTGTTTGATAGCTTTCGGGCCGTGTTTTGTCCGGAGTTTTAGACATAGTTAGTCATATAGAATACATATGGTATATGATCATCTATTAATGCCCGAGTGCTGTGAAAGTCTATGAAGGTCCCGCTCGACGTCCTTAGAAACTCATCCGGGGTGCGGCGAGTCCTTGAATGGTGCCAAGCGAGCCTCTTGCCAAGCGAGCTTCATGCATTGAGGCGATTCCGGGCAGCGGAGTTCGCCGGCCTCGTTGAGTAGCCACGCGTAGGTGGGATTCCGACCAGCAGCAATCAAGCGAGCCTCTTGCCAAGCGAGCTTCATGCATTGAGGCGATTCTGGGCAGCGGAGTTCGCCGGCTTCGTTGAGTAGCCACGCGTAGGTGGGATTCCGACCAGCAGCAATCGGGGCCGCCGGCCTCGCAGGGTACGGCCTGCGAGGGGAATCGCATACGATTCGCGTGTAGGAGGTGATTCCGACGAGCCGCGATCAGAATCGCCGGCCCCACAGAGTAGTGCCTGCGATGGGCGCAGTGCGCGATTCGCGCGTAGGAGGTGATTCCACCGAGCAGCGATTGGTCAGGTTGTGCCCGTGATGGGGGCAGCGCGCGATTCGCGCGTAGGAGGTGATTCCACCGAGCAGCGATTGGTCGGGTTGTGCCCGCGATGGGCGCAGTGCGCAATTAGCGCGTAGGAGGTGATTCCGACGAGCAGCGATCGGAATCGCCGGCCTCGCAGAGTGGTGCCCGCGATGGGCGCAGCGTGCGGCTTCGCGTAGGAGGTGATTCCACCGAGCAGCGATTGGTCGGGTAGGCCGGCCGTGTGAGGCATGGCAGACATGGGAGTCGTGAACACTCGCGTGGGAATCTCATCTCGGGCCGAGGCACGCAAATCAGTTGGTCGGGTAGGCCGGCCGTGTGAGGCATGGCAGACATGGGAGTCGTGAACACTCGCGTGGGAATCTCATCTCGGGCCGAGGCACGCAAATCTAGGATGATTCTCTCGGACGGAGCCGTTAGCGTTTCGAGCAACCGAGGCTAGACTCGTACCTTCGGCTCCAAGCGGGTCCGTCGTTCCGACGGGGTTTCGGCCGCAGGGCGTTGCCCAGTAGCATCATTCTCCAGGCGTCTTGCCGGAGTCCGTCACGCCTGCTCCGGCGTTCGGGCCTCAGGAGAGCAGTTCGCGCTTTGATGACGCGGTTCCGCAAAATGCTTGCGAGGTCCCAACGCATCCGGTCCCTTCGAGGCAGACCGGCAGCGAGAGTAGTCGGAGCTCCGTGGCTGGAGCTAGCTCGACGGGTCCTCCGCTGGTCATTCTTCTCCGAGGTGGGCCTCGCAGGAGCGTGGAGAATGTTGGGAAACGCTCGTCTGAGATCTGCGTTCATCCGGCCATCGCCAGACTCGTGTCCCGCCATTTCCGCAGATCATTGATTGAGATTAAGTGTTGTGAAAATCAACCAAGTCCACAACTTGTCCCATATGTAGGTTTAATCTCAATCAGATCTTTGCATCATCCTGTAAAATACATCATGCAATATATATGTCAGGATCTAGGCATCATATGTGAAAGATTGAATATATCAGTCAATGCAAGCAAGCCTAGAATATAAGTGGGTACGTACCATTCAATTCTACGTCATTGTATAATGTCGCAGGAGTGGCCTCGAGTCGCGGACGTCCGAGGTCTTATAGACGCCGCTCAGCGGTTTAAGTGAGCATCTCACCTGGGTTCAACTTTGGTACATTTTCACCACAGCCGCCACCATATATATGTCTAAACCTTGTGAGCAAAATATCTTGAAAAATAAACGAACTACTAACTTCTAATCTGGTGTGTGGGTGTATCTACGCATAAGGGAGAACGCCATTGAAAATTGGGCCGCCACGTCAAAATCCAAGATGGCCGCCGCCATGTATGTCTGCACCGAAGACATACATGTCGCCAAGTCAAAATCCAAGATGGCCGCCTTGCGTCTTCCACTTTGTCAACTCACATCACTTCACCGACGGGGGACCCAGGCGTAACGCTTCTTTTTATGTTGTTTGTCTGTCTGTGAGCAGTATATCGCAACAGATTATGGATGGATTCGGGTGGAATTTTGTGGACAAGTTGGGTATGCGACAAGAGGGAATTGATTAGATTTTGGTGAAGATCCGGATCTGAGAATTTTTAGTGATTCTTCACAATTGAGAAATGGAGCCAAAAACGATATATAGCAGAATATCTCAAGTTGTGGACGGATTCGGATGAAACGTGGTGGATGAGTTGGTTAGGTGACGAGAACAAGCCGATTCGATTTTAGTTCAGGTCCTGCTCCATATCCAGCCTATCGGTGGGATACAAAACGTGAACTGTTCAGCCTGGTAGAGGCATGTGCCCTACTGAGTGTCGTTCTAGTTTGAATTGTTAAATATCCGTGTTTTTCATGAAGAGAAGGCGAGTTATCACTGCCACCCTGAACAAATTACTGCTACCACCTTTAGTTGAGCATCAGGCCTAACAAGTTGCTTCATTGAACGACTTGGCCCATTAATTTTCCTAGGCTGACCCCACAAGGTGGGAATAATTGGAGCCATGACAATGGCAGTAAAAGTTGTGACCGTGGTGTGAAGACCAACACTAGCAGACTGCAATGAAGTTCACCCCTTGATTCTTTCCTTGGCCTAGCTTGTTTTTTTGTAAAGACGAGGGATTGCAGACAGTCGTGTATTTCTTTTACTAACCCGAGTACTGTATTGCTTTTGGCAAATTTTACATCAGGTTTAAATTGTTCTTTTGGGCCAAAATGTTCACCATTTCCTGTGGAAGAAGAAGAAGAGCCACCTGAAGAAGCGAGCTCGGCTACGCTTCACCGCAGGCTGATGAACATCCAAGTTGTCCTGACTAATAAACTAATTTTTTTTCCCTAATTCTTGTGGTGGTCTAAAACACTTCCCTACACCCACTAAATAATGTGGTCGGGGATCATTTAATATATCACCTTTCTCATAGCTGCAAAGGCTTTTTCTTTCTTTTTTTTTTTGTTGTTGTTGTTGTTGTTGTTGTTGTTGTTGTATACTGAATCGAGGCTCGTGAAAGAGCTAACATTTACTTCACAAGCAAATCAACCAGACAAACAAAATATATAAAAAGAGGGAGCGGAAGACAAGATGGGGAGAGAAGGGGAAGCACACAAACACAACATTTGAGAGCAGGGAGATGTGTGGAAGGGAGAGGGCTTGGGGGAAGGGGGGGAGGGAGAAGTATAAAACACAAGGACACCCAGGACAGAAGTTGGTATTTCAAAAAAGTGGAATTGGGGTGAAATTAGCGCTTTGTTTTTTTTGGCTAAACCTCCCCGGCGGACTGATGAATCTCTAAAAGTTTTACGAAGATCCATTTCCCAACTTAAAAAGCTGAAGTACAATAATGCATTGCAATTTTAAAAATGGCATCTCGTGATCACATGTGGTCATTTTGAAGTCTGACAAACCTATGCATCATAAACAGGTTATCCGTTTCCAATTCAATAGATGGAAATAAGAATGCAGATGATTGGTCTGCCTGCTCTTCGGCACTATTCCAAGTGAAGGAGGGCCTCGTCCCCATGACGTGTGGTGGGAATCATCTAGAGTCTAGAAAGATGAGTGCCAAAGTGCAAATGACGTTTCTTTGCTATTTCGTCATTTATCCATTTGTAGTTTGCAGCAAGAAATGTTGTGTACAAATTTTCTTCCCTCAAGATGCGTTTTGACGTTTGTATAGCTTGAGCTCAAATATTGAAAAGCAATCCACCCATCAATGCCATGCCACCCCCTTACCTCTTCAGGTTTTGAGTGCAGAATATTGGATCTTAGCAATCGCTTTGGGGGTCAGGATAGCAACTCCCTGTGAAATTGTAATTTTGGGATTTGGGGGTTTTGGCCGAGTTCTTCACCATACTGAAGGGTGAAGAGCTCCAAGTGGTGTTTTGGGGCTCAAGTCGAGGTAGTACAACAGTATACAAACACCATGTGGCTCACACCTCAATTCTTGCCATATTAGGGAATTAATTTTAACCACCATCATCTTCCAGGACTTGTTTACAACAGGTGGAAGTTTTAATATATTTAAAATTAAGGTTGAAGGTTGAAGTATAAAACACAAGATTAAGGTTGAAGTATAAAACACAAGGACACTGCAAGGACTTCCAGGAAAGAAGTTGGTATTTCAAAAAAGTGGATCTGGGGTGAAATTAGCGGGGGTAGAAAAGATCAAGGTTTTGGATGGGGGAAGACAAGAGATGGTGGTGAACAGCTGTTTTAAAGACCTGGAGGGATGAGTGGGATTGCAGGGAGTGGGGGAGTTTGTTCCAGAGGCAGGAGAAAAGGGGAATGAAAGAGTGAAGGTGAGCAGAGTCTTGATTTTGGCAAGAATGTTTACCTAGCATGACCTCTGACCTTTGACATCAATCTAATCAGTTCATCTTTACGTCATTATAACATAGTGCATTCAGAAAGTATTCAGACCCCTTCACTTTTTTCACATTTTGTTATGTTGCAGCCTTATGCTGAAATCGTTTAAATTCATTTTTTCCCTCATCAATCCACACTCAATACCCCATAATAACCACCGTTTAGAGGCCATTTTTCCCCGCAAGCGGGGGTTGGCCTTTTTCGGGAACCGTGGTTGTTGTTGTTTTTTGGTCCCCTTTTTGAAGCAATGTTTTACGGCCGGATGCCCTTCCTGACGCCAACCCTTTTTGCCGCCTTTAACGACAAACAGGGAATTACCAGTGAACTGGTACTCAATTAGCCGACCTCGGAAGGATGACAGGCTGAGTCAACCCCCCTGGCGTTAATTCAGCGATCAACCGAGATTCGAACCCAGGATCCTAGGATCCTTAAAGCCGGCACTCTAGCCGCTAGCCCAACACCAGGGATCAATACCCCATAATGACAAAGAGAAAACAGGATTTTAGAAAGTTTTGCAAATTTATTAAAAAGAAAAAACTGAAATATCACATTGACATAAGTATTCATACCCTTTGCTATGACACTTGAAATTTAGCTCTGGTGCCTCCCATTTCTCTTGATCATCTTTGAGATGTTTCTACACCTTGATTGGAGTCCACCTGTGGTAAATTAAATTGATTGGACATGATTTGGAAAGGCACACACCTGTCTATATAAGGTCTCACAGCTGACGATGCATATCAGAGCAAAAACCAAGCCATGAGGTCGAAGGAACTGCCTGCAGAGCTCAGAGACAGGATTGTGTCGAGGCACAGATCTGGGGAAGCCTACAAAAAAAATCTCTGCTGCATTGAAGGTTCCCAAGAGCACAGTGGCCTCCATAATTCTTAAATGGAAGAAGTTTGGAACAACCGGGACTCTTCCTAGAGCTGGCCGCCCGGCCAAACAGAGCAATCGGGGGAGAAGGGCCTTGGTAAGAGAGGTTACCAAGAACCCGATGGTCACTCTGGCTGAGCTCGAGATCCTGTGTGGAGATGGGAGAAACTTCCAGAAGGACAACCATCACTGCAACACTCCACCGATCTGGGCTATATGGCAGAGTGGCCAGACGGAAGCCTCTCCTCAGTGAAAGACACATGAAAGCCCGCTTGGAGTTTGCAAAAAAGCACCTAAAGGGCTCTCAGACTGAGAAACAAGATTCTGTGGTCTGATGAAACCAAGATTGTACTGTTCGGCTTCTGTCTGGCCACTCTGCCATAAAGCCCAGATCGGTGGAGTGTTGCAGGTGGACTCCAATCAAGGTGTCGAAACATCTCAAAGATGATCAAGAGAAATGGGAGGCATCCGAGCTAAATTTCAAATGTCGTAACAAAGGGTCTGAATACTTATGTAAATGTGATATTTCAGTTTTTTCTTTTGAATAAATTTGCAAAACTTTCTTAAATCCTGTTTTCTCTTTGTCATTATGGGGTATTGAGTGTAGATTTATGAGGGGAAAAATGAATATAAACGATTTCAGCATGAGGCTGCAACATAAATGAACATATGTCACCCACAGGGTGAACCGTATCTTGCCATTTGACCTTGACCTTAATAATTTCGTATGGTGAATAGTATGTCTTCATGACCAACGCACATGAAATATTGAAAGATTTTGATGAGAACTGAGGAAATAATTTTTTCATGAAAATTCCGTTTTTTCGTCATGACGTCATCAAATGACGTCATAGCGTCAAACTGTTTACAGATCTGGGAAGCACTCATCAAGGGCATTCATATGAGGTATTACTCGATATGGTACCTACGATTTCAAAATTTGACCTTGGGGTCAATAATTTTCGACCTCCAGCGCTAACCATGAAGGTCAAGGCCGATCGCCACCAAAAACTAATCAGCTGAGCGCCGGACCATATACTAGATTCCCATGAAGTTTGGAGACGATCCGATCAAAGTTACTCAAAAAATAAGGGTTTCGTTGACCTCCATGATTGACCGCAAAGTGACCTTGACCTTTGACCTTGACCTTCAAAATTTTGTGTGCTGAAGGGTATCTCTATAGGACTCTGATATGCGAAGTTACAGGAGTTTCCAATAATAACTGTGGTCTACAGAGTGATCTAAACATGAAAAAAAAATGATTAACCACAAACAAAAAAACAAACATACAAGCTGACTGATACATCTTGCAAAAACTTCGTTTTGGCAAGATAACAAACATACAAGCTGACTGATACATCTTGCAAAAACTTCGTTTTGGCAAGATAATTATGTCACCCACAGGGTGAACCGTATCTTGCCAAAATGTGAAAATTCCGTTTTTTCGTCATGACGTCATCAAATGACGTCATAGCGTCAAACTGTTTACAGATCTGGGAAGCACTCATCAAGGGCATTCATATGAGGTATTACTCGATATGGTACCTACGATTTCAAAATTTGACCTTGGGGTCAATAATTTTCGACCTCCAGCGCTAACCATGAAGGTCAAGGCCGATCGCCACCAAAAACTAATCAGCTGAGCGCCGGACCATATACTAGATTCCCATGAAGTTTGGAGACGATCCGATCAAAGTTACTCAAAAAATTAGTGTTTCGTCGACCTCCATGATTGGCCGCAAAGTGACCTTGACCTTTGACCTTGACCTTCATAATTTTGTGTGCTGAAGGGTATCTCTATAGGACTCTGATATGCGAAGTTACAGGAGTTTCCAATAATAACTGTGGTCTACAGAGTGATCTAAACGTGAAAAAAAATGATTAACCACAAACAAACAAAAAAACAAACATACAAGCTGACTGATACATCTTGCAAAAACTTCGTTTTGGCAAGATAATAAAATGTGAAAAAAGTGAAGGGGTCTGAATACTTTCTGAATGCACTGTACCTACATCAAGTTTGACTAGGATCCCTTCGGCTGTTCTCAAGTTATCACGGAAACGAAAACCTATCATGGACTGACGACCTGAAAACATAATGACGTCTGTCGGTGGAGGCATAAAAATAGGTGCTGCATTAATCCTGTTTATCATATTTATTTGGTTATTTTAGATCTTATTTGTTACGTACTGATAGGCTATATATAACAAAGAATGGCAAAACATGCCACAGTTTAATGATGAGAATGTGTGTAAGTACAATCAGCACGTGATGCATCTCTGTATACATGTGGCATTCTAATGCCCTCCAGGTGTAAATGTGGTATAGGTGTGGGCACTTAAGTTCCTCAAAATGAGTTACAGGCTTTTTCATGCTTTGTCAAATTGTAGAAAACTCCGACATGAGCAACATTGGGCTCAATCTGTAAGGCGTGCAGAGCGGGCACCGACCACCTCAACGTGGCACACGGCAGCATCGGCGCCGATCTTGAGCAGGTGATCCAACCACAGCAGCTGCTTTGGGGACAAGCGGTCGCCAGGACCCTTTACCTCGATGAGCTGAAAAAAGAAACGTGCAGCATGCGTGTGTCAGCACTGCTCCAAGGTGTTGCAGATGCGAATCCAATTCCTGGTTTACTCCAATGTACATTTGAAAATCCTTTGGATCAAGTATTGCTTTCGTGTGAGACTGGATGCTAACTCAAAGCAGAGTTTAAGGTGCTGTTCACCAAGCCACCAAATAGGAATACAAGTTGAATCTGGAGGTTTTGTTTTTTTCTTTCATCGTAACTTCACCAACGCTAATTTGGAAGAGGCCTGTTAAATCTACAGCCGTAGTCAATGAATGAACAGGGAAAGGATGAGGGAGGAAATGCTGCAACAAACCCGGACAAGGCCCAAAATAACACGGCTTGGACAGGGACACACGGACCAAAGCATGCATTAAGGCACTGAGACATGTAAATACATTGCATTGACAAAAACTTAAACAATACTATTCAGGAACAGGTTTCCTTAGCTTCAGAAGAAAGCCTCTCAGAGCAGAGGAGGTGGCATCTGGCTGCAAAGAAACCCAGAACTGGACCGAGTTTCACGTGGTGGAAATGGACCGCACACATTACTGCAGATTGTCTTCCGCTACTAAACAGCTGTGAGCAAAGGTTTTTCAAACTCATGAGGATGCTCGACTGTTTGATTCCTTATGGTTGTTTCAGCATACTCCGACTTGTTAATCACTTGCCACTTCTCAAAATGTTATTTCTTTATTGTCAAATAGAAGACCAATTACTGCATCGGAGGCTCTAAAAGAAAGAAGCAAAGATCGAGTCATCAGGAGGAACCTGGATAGGATTCGGGTTTCAGCTGCTTCTCCATAACCCACAAACCCATCCAGGTGCAGCCACGTGAGCCTTGCAGTTACCCAAAATACATGTAACGTGAACAGATCCTTCAATCCTGCTCACACCCTGTCAAAAATGTATGTTATTCTAGTGGAGTGAGATTATGGTGAGAACTTTTCCTCTGTAGTGCAATGTGGTTAGTTTGCTCGATTATGCGAAGATTACAATGTGCCCGGATTACCTTATCTGTACAAACACACCCCCTTCCTCCCTGAACACGACTGCATTTGTTTTTGGCAGCAGTTTTCAGTTGGGAGGCTTTCATAGGTCCATGATGGTGGTGAGTTACATTACCCTGCCCATTTATATAAACCTTGGGTTAACATGTGGTTTGGTGCACAAATTGGGCCTGTGGGTTAGCTCATCGGGTTCAAATCTATTCGGTGTGGATTCAAATTCTAAAACATGCTACAACGGTGGTGGCAACCCATTTCGTGCTTTCCTTGTCATGGGTGACAATCGCGATTATAGCAGTTGATGCTGAGAGAGTGGTTCTGTGGCTGAAAACTGCAAGATCTGTGGCTTGAAAGCTGAAAACCTTCACACCCATAAATGCTTATTTGGGCCGACAACCAAAAGCACAGTTAACGCCTCCAAACTTACTATGTAACATTAACTGAATGTACTATGTAACTTGCAGAGGACAAGACATGAATGGGAAATCAAAAACGTTATCTTATTGCAAAGCAGTTGAAAAAAAAAAAGTTTGTTAAATAAAAGGCCCATCCTGGCATAGAAACATGGACAACTATTTCCAGAGAAAGGATTCATGGACCCCTTGCTGACCTTTAATTCAGCCAGGTATGATGGCTGGCCTGATAGGATACCTCTACAGTAGTGCACTTCCCTTTCAGCCGTGTCATCTCGTTTCTCTATCTGACCACATAGAAACTGTCGTGTATATTATATGTGTATATTATATATTATATATATATATATATATATATATATATATATATATATATATATATATATATATATACACACATGCCAAATAGACACTAAATAATATGGACAAATATGTAATATGTAAGTATTGTTATGTTTGTGGGGTAGTGATATGTAGAGTCAGGTAGATTTTTGTCTATCGTGCTCCCGATGTAGGGTAAGAACCATCACCATGTAATTTCTGTTTAGCCGAATGTCGGAGTAAGGTGCATCTTCGTCCCTGTCACGAGGGGGCCGGGCATGTTAACTAGCTTCGGGGATAAGGATAACTTATCCCTTGTATGTCTTTCCCTATGTGATTTATCCTTTGGCTCTTTTGGCACTGCACCGTAGACACTAGTGAGAAATGCTCATTAATTGCACTAAATAATAACCATAAAACCAACCGGAAGCCAATTCTGAGCACAGCCATTTGGGACGCACCAGCTACATCGCCGGAAGACAGGCAGGCCGAAGACACGCCCCGAGGAGCCGTGATTGGCCTGGGCGGAGCAAAAAGCAACTCGCTATTGGACAGTTGACCAATGGGAAGGCCGGGGTAAGAAGGGATTCGTGATTGGCCAGGACGGAGGAAGAACCTACCCGCTGATTGGTGGAAGGAAGGCCGAGGAGGAAGCCGAGTGCCGATTGGGAAGGACCATCGAGGACGTCAGAGGTGAACAAGAAGCGGCGTGCTGATTGGTGGAGAAGTGATGATGACGTCACGGCCTGACGTTAAAAGAACTGGAGGACCGACATTTTCTCTTGTTCTCTTGCTTTTTTGCCCTTCACGCCTGCATTTTGCTCTTCCTCGCTTCTCGCATCTTCCTATCTTCCCTCGATGTTCCTGCCTCTAGCTCACCCCTGGCCTTCGACACTTACTGAAACCATCCTTTGGCGTGCGAGGAGAACTGAGGCCTGACTTTGTGCATGTGCGCCAAACGAAGAGCGGTTTCCCGCCAACGCCGGAGCCGCATCAAGACTGTGCGCTGGGGCCTGGACGATTGCTGATGAGGCAGCGAGTTGAGCTAAGTGCCACGATAACCTACACATATTTTATTTTATCCAGTTTATATTTCCCTGTGTCTGTTTCCCAGTCTGGTGAGGGAGCGCTCCATTTAGGAATTTGGTTTATCGTTGCGTTTTCTTTGTCCCAGCATTCCGTTTTAGTAAATCCTTTCGTTATTTTCTGTACATTTGTAAATCCCTTTCCATTTGAGTTATTTTTGCAGGGTGAAGACACCGGCGAGACCCGTCCAGGTAAGTCGGTACTCTTTTTGCTCCTCGTGTATAATCCACCACATAGGTGGATTCAAAACGCCTCCATTAACGCGTTTGCCTTCCGTGGTTCTTTCAGTGTTGAGGGAACCACACGACAATATGTAATATGTGTACATAGTAGAATATAGAGACACATGACCAAAAGGATGTGGACACCCGAACATTGAACATCTCATTCCAAAATCATGGGCATTAATATGGAATTGATTGCTGACGAGGCAGCAGGTTGAGGTCTCCCCCTCCCCCCCCCATTGCTGCTATAACAGCCTTCCACTTGATGTTGGAACATTGCTGTGGGGATTTGCTTCCATTCAGCCACAAGAGTATTAGTGAGGTCGGGCACTGATGTTGGGTGATTAGGCGTGGCTCGCAGTCGACGTTCCAATTCATCCCAAAGGTGTTCGATGGGGTTGAGGTCAGGGCTCTGTGCAGGCCAGTCAAGTTCTTCCACACTGATCTTGACAAACCATTTGTGTATGGACCTCGTTTTGTGCATGGGCCATATCATGCTGAAACAGGAAAGGGCCTTCCCCAAACTGTTGCCACAAATTTGGAAGCACACAATTGTCTAGAATGTCATTGTATGCTGTAGCATTAAGATTTCCCTTCACTGGAACTAAGGGGCCTCGCCCAAACCATGAAAAACAGCCCCAGACCATTATTCCTCCTCCACCAAACGTTACAGTTGGCACTATGCATTAGGGCAGGAAATGTTCTCCTGGCATCCGCCAAATCCAGATTCGTCCGTCGGACTGCCAGATGGTGAAGCGTGATTCATCAGTCCAGAGAACGCGTTTACACTGCTCCAGAGTCCAATGGCGGTGAGCTTTACACCACTCCAGCCGACGCTTGGCATTGCGCATGGTGATCTTAGGCTTGTGTGCGGCTGCTCGGCCATGGAAACCCATTTCATGAAGCTCCCGACGAACAGTTGTTGTGCTGACGTTGCTTCCAGAGGCAGTTTGGAACTCGGTAGTGAGTGTTGCAAACCGAGGACAGATGATTTTTACGCGCTTCAGCACTCGGCGGTCCTGTTCTGTGAGCTTGTGTGGCCTACCACTTCACGGCTGAGCTGTTGTTGCTCCTAGATGTTTCCACTTCACAATAACAGCACTTTCAGTTGACCGGGGCAGCACTAGCAGGGCAGAAATTTGACGAACTGACTTGTTGGAAAGGTGGCATCCTATGACGGTGCCACATTGAAAGTCACGGAGCTCTTCAGTTTTTTGTATGCAAGATCGAGGCTCGTGAAAGAGCTAACATTAATCACACGAAAAGTCAAACCGACACATAAAACACAAAATAAGGGGAGCGGTAGACAAGATGGGGAGAGAGGGGGACAGACACAAACAATTACGGCCCATTCTACTGCCAATGTTTGTCCATGGAGAATGCATGGCTGTGTGCTTGATTATATATACCTGTCAGCAATGGGTGTGGCTGAAACAGCTGAATCCACTAATTAGAAGTTACATACTTTTGGTCATGTAGTGTATATATTTATTTATTTTAAAACGACTAAGTATCATGTGTGTGATCTATGCTGCCATGACATCATTCAGTCCCTTGCTAAATCACATTTGAAACGTGAAATTTAAAGAAACGCAGGACCAGATATAGTGATGGGTACGAGGCTTCATCATTTATCCTTACAATGTATATATCGATATGAAAATGTCAACAAGAACAACAAATATTAATGTAATGAGCATATTAACACCACCTTGCATTTTCTGGATTTCGAGTTCCACACTACCAAGTCAGGTAGGCCGGCCCTGCAGTGCCGCAAGTCTCGAGCAAGCCGTCTGCATATTCCAGCCAGCACAGGGCCACCCAGGCAAGCTACCAGCTCCTGCAAGCACGTTCATGGGGAAGTGTAGATCCGAGGCGGTTTGTCCCTAATTTGGGAGCCGGTCATTCAAGGTACTCAAATGTTTTGGACTTCAAGTATCCAACAAGCAGCAATCACCGTCCCCATTTGATACTAACCTGTGCCTGTTCCAGAGACTCAAATCGGTCCCAATTGACTAAGGCTGAGGTCCGGCCTTGTTGGGTCTCCCAAGTTTTAGCTATCATTTCACCCAAGCTTGCAGCAGAGGCCTGCTCTACAATTGTGAGCCGGGCTTGCAGCAATTCACAGCGGTTGGAGTAGAAACAGTCAGTGTAAAGATCCAGTGGAAAAGCCTTGAAAGTAGAAGAACAATATGCATCCTTCAAGTCAAAATTTGTTCAGATTAAACAAAACATTTCAATATTGCAGAATCGGCATTTTATATATCAAATTACAGAAAAGATGGCACCTGATAGGAACTGCGGAATGCATCTGGAATGCCGGAGATGAAAACGATGTCCCACGCAATGAGGCCAAAGAGTGTGAGGAATGTCGAGCCCTCACCATGAATCCCTGCAACCACAGGGGAAAAGAGCATGTGTGAGAGCAACAGTCCCATACTGCACCATTTAATTCGGACCTAGATGAAGGCGATTCCTTTTCACCCCTCAGCCCAAATTGGGCTAATGGGTATTGTCGTCCGGGCATCCGTCAACTTTTGGTTTCCGTCAATTTCAAGGAGAACGGCTTGTCCAACTAAATCCATTTTTGCAGTGTGTGTTGGGGTTGAGTAGAGGAAGGTGCCTTTCGAAAATGGGCATGCTGCGATTTTCAAGATGGCCGCCATGGTAGCCATCTTGAAATTGGTTTCCGTCAATTTCAAGGAGAACGGCTTGTCCAACTAAATCCATTTTTGCAGTGTGTGTTGGGGTTGAGTAGAGGAAGGTTCCTTTCGAAAATGGGCGCGCTGCGATTTTCAATATGGCCCCCACGGCAGCCATCTTGAAATTGGTTTCCACCATGAATGGGCTGAGGGGTTATGCCCGCTTTGCGGTGCTATTAAATGAGGCGTTTACCAGGACACGGACAAATGCTTCAGTTAAAAGGGTCGTCCTGTCAGTTAATTTACATTTCTGTGGGAAATTTAACTCCAAATTAGCAAGTGACAAATGATGTCAGCAACTATGATCACAAAACAAATATGGGTGTATCGAGTCATAAAATAATGGCTTCTTCAAAGAAAAATGTCAACTTGGCCATGGCTGAGTAAATACAGCTGTTGAACTGGAATTTCCTGGTGTCACCCTACATGCTTAGGTTGCTAAACAACAATAATAAAATTTTCTGTGTCTGTGCATCTCAAGCTTCATGGTTGGTGAAGGACAAGCATGTTTCTTAAGGAATGTGAGGCATCATCCAGTTGGCTATGACAATGAAGAAGAAGAAGGTGGTATGGATAAATAATAAGACGTTTGCTGCAGTGGGACAAGACACTTTGTGCAAAACAAAAAGAAAGAATGCAGCGCAATACTTCATCATGTTCATTGAAAATAAGCCGTCAAAATGAAGATGGAAGTTGTTGTTGCAGTCTTATTTCCTCCACTTATTTTAAAGAGTCGATACTGCCATTCACTGAAACGCTCCTATTTATAAAATCAAAGCGCATCGCCAAAATCTCATTTTAAACAGTCATCATGGGCTTTTTAACCAATCAAATGTTTTGGATGACGAAGTACAGATATGTGAAAAGGACCGGTTTTTTAAAAGAAATAATCTCAGCATTACACAGGAACAATGAAGAATTACAGGAGACTACAACAATGCGAAGCAATCTCAGGTGTGCTATGAGTCGGGGAGGTCATACATGCAGACTCGAGCCGTGAACGCAGGACCCGGGGCCCAAGCCTCGAGGGCAGGACTCTGACTCTCACCGCCAGTGATAGAGTAGATCATAATGGTTAGTGTGTGAGTCTGGGTGATCGGTGGTTCAAACTGAGCCTGATCGATAAATATATATCGCACAGATAAACCCCGTGGGTTGGTATCCTATAACGAGGGGGACATTTCTCCCCAACTGCAGAAAGAAAAGATTCCACAAAGTTCGATGCTGGCACCCAGAGTGCTTTCAAAAGTTACGTCACTTCCTCTCAGGTCAGTGACTGTGTTTGTCTGAAATTAACAAAATTTTGCTTTAAAAAAAAAGAAGAAATCATCAAAAATGTTCTTCCCATGTGAAAGTGCAAATGCTTAAATTCAAAAAGCTTGTTGATCATAATGATGATAGATGATAAAAGTCGGGATGATGATAAAAGTAAAGATTAGATTTTACATTCCTCGCTGCTCTCCACCTTCATTTTCCCCACACCAGATTTACAAAATTATATCGTACGTACCCTGGTCATACCCATCTGTCCGAAAATGCGCCAGGACCAGTTCTTCCACAGAGCACATAATAGTGGCAGAACCTGAACTGGAATCTTCTTCAGATGTTGGCGAACCAGGACGTAGGAACACAGACTTCCCCATGCCCATCTGAGGGCAGCTTTGTCCCTTGATAGAAATCTAATCAAACAACAAAGCACATGGTATTTAAGCAAAGCTGCAAACATGAACACCAACCTTTGGGTGCAAGGGAAACCGTAATTGCGCCCATTACCTTTGGAGCTTCCTGATATTCCAGAATAGGCTGGTTATTCAACAGTGCCCGGAAACGACAACTCTTGGCAGATGCCTGGATTCGGGTTGCTCTCTGCTGAAGGGCCAACCGGTGTCCTGTGCGCACCAACCGGTCCATCAGTCCATCTTGGATGGCTTCAATGGCCTGTGGTTAGCAGCCCTTTACTCTAACTTCATTTGTACCACTTTTATCAAGAAATCTTAGCGGCATTT
Source organism: Myxine glutinosa (assembly GCF_964187855.1). NCBI lineage: Eukaryota > Metazoa > Chordata > Myxini > Myxiniformes > Myxinidae > Myxine > Myxine glutinosa. The sequence continues at coordinate 87,154,877 of NC_136262.1, read as the reverse complement.
TATCCAAATCTTATGGAGCTTTTTTGTTGACAACACACTTGTAAAGGCTTTCATTGTCAAATGGAGCACCCTACCTTTAGGCAGTTCTTCAATTTGTGCCAAAGTACAATATCTGCTCACCATTAAAAAAGAAAAATCATCTTTTTTTTTTTTTTTTTTTTTTTTTTTTTTTTTTTTTTTTTTTTTTTTTTTTTTTTTTTTTTTTTTTTTTTTTTTTTTTTTTTTTTTTTTTTTTTTTTTTTTTTTTTTTTTTTTTTTTTTTTTTTTTTTTTTTTTTTTGTATACAATATCGAGGCTCGTGAAAGAGCGAACATTAATCACACAGAAAGACAAACCGACACATAAAACATATAACATAGGGAGCGGTAGACAAGATGGGGAGAGAGGGGGAAGGACACAAACACAACATTTGAGAGCAGGGACCGAGAGACATGGAGACATCGAGAGATCTGAGAGAGGGCGAGGGCTTTGGGGGGGGGGGGGCGTGGGAAGGGGGCAGTGGGAGAGGTATAAAACATATGGACACTGCCAGGACTTCCAGGAAAGAAGTTGGAATTTCAAACAAGGTGGATCTGGGGTGAATTAGCGGGGGTAGAAAAGATCAAGGTTTTGGATGGGGGAAGATAAGAGATGGTGGTGAACAGCTGTTTTAAAGACCTGGAGGGAGGAGTGGGATTGAAGGGAGTGAGGGAGTTTGTTCCAGAGGCGGGAGAAAAGAGGAATGAAAGAGTGAAGGTGAGCGGAGAGCCGAGATTTCGGCAGTTTAACCATCAGAGGGTTGCTGGCAGATCTTGTGCGACCTGTAGGAATATTTGGGGGACAGAGCACAGAGAGAGCTGGGGGTGCAAGGCCGGAGAGGAGTCGGTAGAAGACAGAAAGACCACCTACCTGCCTGCGGTGAGTGAGTGAAAGGCCCTCAGAGATAGCTTCATCGCGGGAGATTCCAATAATTCTGAAAGCTTTGGTTTCAACAGCGTGAAGCTGAGCTAGGTGTGAGGCAGGAGCACCGGCCCATAGGGGAGAACAGTATTCCATTGAGCTGCGGATGAAAGCCTTGTATGTGGTGAGGAGCTCAGGTGTGCCGAGGAAGGACTTCGCACGACGGAGGATGCCCAGTCGGCGACTGGCTTTGGAGGCCAGCTTGGAAATGTGGTTTTCCCAAGAAAGATCATGGCAGATAGTGAGACCCAAAATCTTGAGCGACAGAACTTCTTGGAGAGGATTGTTGAGAAAGTAGATGGGAGGGTTGTCCAGTCGATCTTTTCGGAGAGACATAGTAAGAGTGTGAGATTTGTCAGGATTGAAAGACATGTTCCACTTGTTTGACCAGTCTGTGATTTTGTCCAGGTCTTCAGAGAGTGAGGAGGCAGCAGACTGCCGATCTGAGGGAAGAGGAATGGAGCGGCAGAGAGTGGAGTCATCAGCAAAGAGATAGAGAGGATTTTCGAGAGAGTCAGAGAGATCATTGATGAAGACCAGAAAAAGCACGGGGCCCAGAACACTGCCTTGGGGAACTCCAGCCTGAACAGGAAGAGGAGATGAGAGAAACCCATTCAGGGCCACACGTTGACGACGACTAGAGAGGAAGTCCGCCAGCCATGCGTGGAGATTTCCATGGATACCAAAGGAGGAGAGTTTGGTGAGCAGAGCGGGGTGCCAGACCGTGTCGAAGGCACGTGATATGTCGAGGGAGACAGCTCTAATTTCCTGTTTGGCATTGAGGACCTCCATCCATTGTTGAGACAGCAGAAGCAGCATGTCCAGAGTAGAGTGACCTGGTCTGAAACCAAATTGATGATCAGAGATCAAGCCATTGGAGAAGAGGAAAGATTTCATATCAGAAGCAATGATGGATTCCATGACTTTGCTGATAATTGGGAGAAGGCTGATTGGTCTGTAGTTGCTAGGATCTGTTTTTGCACCTTTTTTGTGCAAAGCGGTGATGTTGGCTGATTTCCAAGCAGATGGCAGTTGACCTTGAGCAAAAGAGAGGGTGAAGAGAACAGAGAGAGGGTGAGATAGAGCAGCAGAGCAGGATTTTAGGACCCGTGGGCTGATGCCGTCGGGTCCAGTTGCAGAATCAGAGTCGAGGGTTGACAGAAACTTTTCCACCTTGTCAGGAGGAAAGGACACGGAGTCCAGGAGCAGCAGGGTACGACTGGGTATGGTGGGTACAGAGAGGGATGGGTTTGGGACACAAGATTTAGAGGCAAACACAGAGTTGAGGCATTCAGCCTTTTCACGTGCGGAGTCAGCTGTGTAGCCGTTTGAGGTAAGGGAGGGGATGGAGGGGGAACAAACACCAGAAACGGATTTGACCAGACGCCACCAGGATTTGGAAGAGGGAGACAGATAAGAGAGTTCGGTCTTGAGAACGGAGAGATATTGTTTCCTGGCTCTCCTGAGGGTGGACACACACTTGTTTCGGGCTTTGTGAAAGGAAAAGAGATTTCCTTCCGTTGGATTTGCTTTCCAGGAGACGAAGGCAAGTTGTTTCTGGGCAACAGCCTCACCACAAGATTCCGTGTACCATGGACGGGAGGAAGGGTATGACAACTGAAGACGAGATGGGATAAATCTGTGCATGAGAGAGAGCAATTTACTTTGGAAGAATTCCCAGGATGAGTTGATGTCAGAGGTGGTAGAGATGGGAGACCAGTCCAGATGATTGATGGCTGCTTGAAGACCGTGCCAGTTGGCCTGAGTGAAATGCCAGACTCGTCGACGCTGAGCAGGCTCCCTGAGGATGGTCAGAGAGATGTCCACTTTAACAAGGACATGATCAGATGATCCGATCGGAGCAGAAGAAGAGCAGCAGACATTTTCAGGGAAGTTAGTCATAACCAAGTCCAGAAGAGAAGATGTTCCGTTGACTGAGATCCGGGTCGGGAAATTGACAGATTGTGTCAGTCCCAGTGAGTCGCAGAAGTCCTTTGCTGAGGAGCCATGGCTGGTGAGAGAGGTACCCACACCCAGCCAACTGGCATGATGACAGTTGAAATCACCACATATGAGGAAGAGAGAGTTGGGATGAGTAGATAGAAGTTGGTCCATATCATCAGACAGCGAGATGTAGATGGAGTCATCACTGTTTGGTGGACGGTACAGCACACATATGAACAAGAGGTGGGAGCGAAGGGGAAGCCGTAGCCAGAGGTATTCCTGGGGGTGAGGTGGAGAGAGTGCAGTGCAGGGCGAGTGAGGAAGAGAGTTTTTGATAAAGATAGCAACCCCGCCTCCAGGACGAGGCTCAGGTCTATCATACCGGAGGAGGGAGTAGCCCGGGAGAGATACTATGGAATCAGAGACATCATAAAGGAGGAAAGTTTCTGTTAAGCAGATCACGTCTGGTTTGACAGAAGCAACCTGTATGGAGAGATCAGTTAAGTTTGAACGAAGGCCCCGGATGTTTGAGGTCCATACCGTTAATGAAGAGGAAGGGGGAGCATCAGATACAGAACAGGGGGGAGGAGGGGTAGGGTAAGATGTGGAAGAGGTGGAAGAGGTAGGGAGAGCTGTTGAAGGTGTGTCAGAGATTTCAGAATAGCTCGGAGAAAGGGAAGGATGGGGCGGACAAAAGGTTTGATGGTGATTGGGTGAGCCACAATGAGGTGTTATTTGAGGAGGGGGAAGAGCGAGACAGAAGGTTGGGGGAGATGGAGGTGAGAGTTTGAAGGGGGAAGAAGCGGGGAGGACGCTTTGAGGAGGGGGAGTGAGCGGGGGGAAATTGAGAAGCAATGAGGGTGGGGAGATTTGAAGGGGAGGGGTGAGGGGGGAGTTTGGGAGGGAAGGGACAAGGGGAGGGATTTGAAAGGGATGGGATATGGGGGAGATTTGGAGGGGAGGGGTGAGGCAGGAGTCTAGGAGGGGAGGGGCGAGGGGGCGTCTTGGCGGGGAGGGGTGAGGGGGTAGTTTAGGAGGGAGGGGGCAAGGGGGGAGATTTGAAAGGGATGGGTGATGGGGAAGATTTGGAGGGGAGGGGTGATGGGGAAGATTTGGAGGGGAGGGGTTATGGGGAAGATTTGGAGGGGAGGGGTGAGATTGGATTTTTGAAAGTGTACGATTTATGGGAAACGAACATTTATTGCAAAATGAGTTTCTTGTGACCTTCGAGTTAAAAATACGTTTAAGGACGCTGGATGGAGGATGGAGTGCAGGAGAGTTTAGGGAATGTAGAACAAAGGCACTATAGGAGATGGATATTTTTTTTGGGATGAATTGATTTGGTGAGCAAGTCGAAAGCAGCCTTTTAAAGAAGAAGAAGAAAAAGGTGTTATAAAATATGACGGAATACATAACTTGAGGGGAAAGTGTAAACATTGAAGGTTAATGAGTGAAAACTATCTGGGGAAATGGGGGAGAAACACGTGGTCGAAGAACGAACGAACGAATAAGAATGAATAAACGAATGAGAACAGAGAAGGAAATGTTTTTTTTTTTGTTTGTTTTTTTTTTGAGTTGAGATTTACACAAGGAAGTAGGCTATGGGTGAAAAGACTGGGAATACAGAGAACGAAAGTTATTGGATCACAAACGACGGACCACTGAGAGAAAAACAAAGCCTCAAGGTTGTACAGTGCACACTGTACAAGGCCTTGCTCGCGACACGGCAAACAGACGATCAATTTATGAAAGATAAACACCGAGAAACAACCAAAGTTGCACACAATAACTTCACACACCGAAAGATAAATACAGTTTCGACAAAATACAATTGTGAACAGACTTAACTTCGAAAAACGTGGAGACCGTGTGGAGCTTCGAAAATCCCTGCCGCCGTCTCCAAGATCTCGCGAGATCCAAGATCTCGCGAGATCTCTACCTTTATTACTCTATTCTCTGAACTGGCGAGTAAGCCTAGAGGTGTGCTCACCTCTGAGCTGTCTAGCCTGGGTTTGAATCCCGACCTTTCTATACACTGCCATCCCATTGCTTCACAGACAGGGTGCTTCATCATTGTGTCTGCTGTCTCTCTGATGGACGTTAAACTGGGCGTCCTGTTTGCCGGTATTAGTTCATGGATGTTAACGATTTCATACTGCTACACACCTCTTGAGTGTGCTTGAGGTGATGATGAAGGTTGAGGGCAAGTCGGTCCCACCAGCGCCCTCGGCTATCTGGGCAGAATAATTCCTGTCCGAGAAGGGAACGAAGTTCGACTACCGCCTCCTGGGAATACAAATGGATGTAAAAAACACTTTTTAGAGGTCATACCTAAATAATAGAGACGTGGAGGAAACGACAAATTCTTTGTCGCTGGAACTTAAAGCATGGTGAAACAGTATATTCCCGTAAAGGGCAATGTATGTTGCAAATCAATTGTGGTGACCAAGCCAAATGTGCATGGCCACAATCAGTGATGAGAGGGCAGAGAATGACCACGTAATGACCATGTGATCACCAACTGGGATGTTTCCAAACCACCAAGCCTCTAATCAAAAACTAAAACAGACAACAAATAACTACCTTGTAAAGTTTGTGTCTCTGCAGAACCTCAACACCTCGAAAGCGCAGTCTGACATGCACCCAACCGGCTGTGTAACAGCGCAGGAATACGGGAAGGTCACGCTCATGGCTAGGAAGACAACAGCATGCCAACTGATGTTCTATTCAAACTCAAATGAGCAAAGTGCAGTTGTCTAACGTAAGCAAGGTATGTACAGTATATACCTGAAGTCCTCATCCTGCTCTATGCAAGTCCAAGATGCTTGTGCCTTCTTGTAGATGTGTAAAGCCTCATCCCAACTGCCATTACTAACAGCAGCCATCAATTCACTCAGCTGGTTTATACTTGTCTCAAAGCTGTTGAATAAGTCAAAGGATACAGTCAGCAGGTATAAACTGTACTGTGAGCCCCTTTAAGATGTGAGAAAGTGTGGTGGAAATAAAGCCATGCTGACCGTAGAAGGTCATCGCGGTTGCGAAAGACACGCCTTTGACGCAACACTGAGTAGTCAGGGAAATTGACTCGGCCCATGTTCACCATGAGAATGGTGAAGAGGGATCCCTGACCGACCTGGCCTAATCCAGCTGCGTCCTCATCTTCGACAGAATCAGGCAGAGAGAACAGGAGCAATGCACGGGCCAACACAGCCCGCGGGCCGGCTTGCAGGCAGACACAGCGGCCCAACACTTCTCTGGTCCTGCAACAGAAGAAATGCAAATTTAACTTCAAATCACGAATGCAGAAGAATCTGCTTCTTTAACAGCGCAATTGATGAACATTAACCTGCGCAAGATAGCCTGGCTGGTGTCTAGAGACGTGGCTTTGGCAAAGCTCAGCATCGACTGCTGGCGGCCAAGTCGTTGGAATTCTTGCATGAAGAAACTTCTTGAAGCTGATGAACCGGAAGGAGGCTGCAAATGAAACTTCCGTGCCAGATTACGAAGCTCAGGGCCAGAGAGTACATTCAAAGCCTCCTGAAGATCAGTAAGTGCTTGTTCTGCACAAACAAATGGAATACAATTAGAAAAATAAAAATTCCTTTTGTGAAACCAAATTTGATTCAAAACGTTCAACAGAACGGCATTACTGGCTGGGGAGGGGTGGGGGGAATAGCTTTGGAATTATAGGGTATTAAAAAGGAGAATAAGGTGGTGTATTGGCATACCTGGGAAGGAGGTAGGAGTTGAGAGGTTCTCCATTTTCGTCCTTATAAAAATAGATTGACTCTAATTTTGTTTTTGCTTTGCTTTTGGTTACCCTTGCATTGCTTTTGGTTACTTCCAAGGTAAATATTTACATGAAAAGAGAAAGGGAATGAAAGTGCATGATTGAACATAAGAATGTGGAAAAGCTTTGCGACCAATTTTTTTTCCAGGCAGCGTAACCCAAGACGCAAAAAACAATTCATTTCCACTTGTATTATGCAAAAAAGTGGCATGGAACTGGGGTTCAGCCTCAATTTTGGCTGAACTAGGGTTCATGTCTGAAAATTTGAATCTTGCCAAACCGACTGGAAAATCGGACACAACGAATGTGCCATAACTGCTTTTGTCCACTATTGCCTGGCACCGATCAAAAACTGAACTCTTCGCATTCCAAACCCGTTTTGCTGGCTGTGTTGTTCGTCAATTTTTCTGTCCCAAACCATATCCTGTTTTGTTGAATCATCCAGGCCGTGTCCCGATTTAGGTCAGGGTCGACATAGGTTGTGCATTAACTGTTTTTGCCTTGCTTTCGCTCCTCTTATCCTGGGTTTTGTTACTTGTGATCCCTCAGCTCAATCCATTTCCGCTCTTCACTCAAAAATACAAACAACATATCTTTCCTGCTTCATTCCAAACCTCCCTCCCCCCCCCAAAAAAAACCAACATCGGGGGGGGGGGGGGGCGGGGAAAATTTTTCATCTCAGTGCTCAGTTACTCAATTCCTTATCCCTTCTCCCTTTCAATATCTGCAAAATGAATCTTCACTGAATAAAACGTTTCTATTCCTTTAAAAGCTCTTCATAACATTGAAAAGACACTTCCAAAATGTATTTTAAAAAGCCTTACTCTGCTCATTATTCCATCAGGTACAACCAATTCATTCTTCTTCTTCATCAATATCTCTTCCTTTTCTCTTTGACACGGCTTGTCCGTCTTCCTATATTTTCCCATGCTGTTGGCATTTCCCCCTTCTCTACTGTTCTTTCTGTTATGTTGCCTGCTGATGCATTCTTTGTTCTTGCTCTTCCACTAGCCTCAACTATGTACACAAAAAGTGAGACCAAACAAGTTTGTACTCGTACAAGCAGTCTAATGAGTGGGAGAAGAAGAGGTGATCAAGACAGGAAAGGAGAAAAGGGAAGAATAACTTAAAATATTATTGTGCATACATGCATTGCCCAGTTGGATAACATGAGATACCATATAGCGGGTCACCATCAATTATAAGCAGGATGCATGTGCAAGTAAATGCACACTAGGAGCAATGCACAGGCCAACATAGTAAATGCACACTACGACCTACCAGACATTAGAAATCCCATTTGAACCAGCTCATCCACAGCTTCCACGAGGTCATCGGCGATCTCTGGGTAATTGAGTCGGGCAGCCCGCAACCACTGCCACTTGCGTTGGAAGAGGCGCACGTAGAGTTTTTTGGAAGTGGCTGCATGAAGAAGGCATCAAAATGTGCATGACCAACAAGCTTATGAGCACAGTCACATGACACAACATGGGAGCTTCTACGAAAACTGTGCACAGAAATAAATATAAAAATTCACAATTGCAAACAAATAAATACTGCTAAAAAAAAAAAAGCGACAACAGCATGAACACACCTGATAGATTGTAAAATCGATAAAGCATGTCAAAATCTTCAACGTTGAACAGTCGTCGATCTTCTTCTTCCTCAAAAACAGTCCAGAGAGCAGTTAAGAAGTTTTGTAGATAATACGACTGCGTTGCATCACCAGCACTATTTAACCTGATCTCATTCACCTTCAGCCACATCTCATCCCAGCTCGGGAGAGGGGCTTTACAAGGATTTCCCTTTATGTGCGGTTTAGGCAAAAGGTCTTTATTTGCAGATGTTTCTAAAGCATCATTGCTACCCAATGTCTGCTCATTATGTCTCTGCTTTGATAGCAAACATCTGGAAGCCAGTTGTTTATTTTTCACGCCATATTTGTCACAAGAATCCATGTTCAACTCTTCACTTTTCGATGCTATCAACTGCTGTGTTCCTGTTTTTTGGAAAGCAATCTTGGGAGGGAAAGGCTGTTTTTCGTCTTTAACCGAGGAATCATTGTATGTGCTACTCGATGCGAAGATGGAGAGGTCGCCAGTGTCTGAGCAGTCCTGAAACGAGGCAGAAAGAACTTCAACATTGTCATTCTGCGAGCTCGTCAGATGAGGGTCATTTGACAATCCGTCATTTGTGTCAGCCGGCTTGGTGCCAATTGAGACACTATGGGTTTCTGCCATTTTGCTTTCAACTGTAAAACGTATTGACGAGGATTTTGATGATGGGGAAAGCTTGTTGCAAGCAGCGACCTTGTATCTCGATTCTACATCAACTACAATTCTGTTGTTGGTAGTACTTTTATTCTTTCGGCTGGTTCTCGGCTGGTCGGCTCGATGCTTAAAATACGGGCTCATTTTCAGAACGCCAATGCTCTTGCGATTCGGAACATTCGTCTCAAAATCATCATCATCATCTTCTATCAGCACCACGTCATGGCAGATTTTTGAGCTTTTCCTTAATTCTGTGCATTCAACGGCCTTCTGTCTCAACAAACGACTGCCATTGTCAAACGACTGCCCAGTCTCGACATTTGAGCAATCGCTATCCAGGTGCCTGTTTATGTCACTTTTGTTTACCTGCTTGCCACATACAGGACAGGGCACACAACTGCCAAGGAAGTGAACAAAGTTCAAAATGGAACCGGAATGCTTCACTGGCTCTGTGTAGGCTTTCCTCTTTTGGCCTCGGCCGCGTGTCCTGCGCTGCTGGGCCATCAATCTACTTGGCAGCACCTTCCTTGTAATGCTCACAAAATACTCATTTCAAACCTAGGAAGACAAATTCACAAGCATTAGAACAAAAAATAAACAAGTACAGATACATTCAAAGTACACCACCCCCATGCCAAATAAATAATTATCCTCCAGCTCATACAGACTGTATTGGGTGGGAGAGGTGTACAACAATTGATTGATTAATTGCATGATTAAAATCAATAAATAATGATCATAAAATATTTTCTTAATCAATTGGTTAATAGTAATAGCATACCTAAACCACCAGTGCTTCATCCGAAGCTGTAACTTTTTGAAAATTAATTAAATAAGTCATTAATCGAAAAAATCAAATAATTGATTAATCAATAAAGAATTAATCAATAAATCAAAAATATCCTTTATAGCCACATCACTTCGTCACTGTCGTGTCCAAATATCAGCTTCCTAGCTCAAAGGATGGCTGAGATATCGCCCGGACAAACAAGAAAACAAGAAACCGGAGTGAAAACTGAGTACTCCCTTTCAGCGCGCATCATTGCCAAGCATTAGCGATCGCAAAGCTATTATGATACCAAGCATTAACTATCCCAAAACAATGATAACAAGCATTAACTATCCCAAAACAAATATGATAAGCATTAACTATCCCAAAACAATGATAACAAGCATTAACTATCCCAAAACAATGATAAGCATTAACTATCCCAAAACAATTATGATAACAAGCATTAACCATCCCAAAACAATGATAAGCATTAACTATCCCAAAACAATTATAGCTAGCATTAACTATCCCAAAACAATTATAACAAGCTTTAACTATCCCAAAACAATTATGATAACAAACATCAACTCTCCCAAAACAATTATAACTAGCATTAACTATCCCAAAACAATTATAAAAAGCTTTAACTATCCCAACACAATTATGATAACTAGCAATAACTATCCCAAAACAATTATAACAAGCTTTAACTATCCCAAAACAATTATGATAACAAACATCAACTCTCCCAAAACAATTATAACTAGCAATAACTATCCCAAAACAATTATAACAAGCTTTAACTATCCCAAAACAATTATGATAAGCATTAACTATTCCAAAACAATTATAACAAGCTTTAACTATCCCAAAACAATTATGATAACTAGCATTAAGTATCCCAAAACAATTATAACAAGCTTTAACTATCCCAAAACAATGATAACTAGCATTAACTATCCCAAAACAATTATGATAACTAGCATTAACTATCCCAAAACAATTATAACAAGCATTAACTATCCCAAAACAATTATGATAAGCATTAACTATCCCAAAACAATTATGATAACAAACATTAACTATCCCAAAACAATTATGATAACTAGCATTAACTATTCCAAAACAATTATAACAAGCATTAACTAGCCCAAAACAATTATAGCAAGCTTTAACTATCCCAAAACAATTATGATAACTAGCATTAACTATCCCAAAACAATTATAACAAGCTTTAACTATCCCAAAACAATTATGATAACTAGCATTAAGTATCCCAAAACAATTATAACAAGCTTTAACTATCCCAAAACAATGATAACTAGCATTAACTATCCCAAAACAATTATGATAACTAGCATTAACTATCCCAAAACAATTATAACAAGCATTAACTATCCCAAAACAATTATGATAAGCATTAACTATCCCAAAACAATTATGATAACAAACATTAACTATCCCAAAACAATTATAACAAGCTTTAACAGTCCCAAAACAATGATAACTAGCATTAACTATTCCAAAACAATTATAACAAGCATTAACTAGCCCAAAACAATTATAGCAAGCTTTATCTATCCCAAAACAATTATGATAACTAGCAGTAACTATCCCAAAACAATTATAACAAGCTTTAACTATCCCAAAACAATTATAACTAGCATTAACTATCCCAAAACAATTATAACAAGCTTTAACTATCCCAAAACAATTATGATAACTAGCATTAACTATCCCAAAACAATTATAACAAGCATTAACTATCCCAAAACAATTATGATAAGCATTAACTATCCCAAAACAATTATAACAAACATTAACTATCCCAAAACAATTATAACAAGCTTTAACTATCCCAAAACAATTATGATAACTAGCATTAACTATTCCAAAACAATTATAACAAGCATTAACTAGCCCAAAACAATTATAGCAAGCTTTAACTATCCCAAAACAATTATGATAACTAGCATTAACTATCCCAAAACAATTACAACAAGCTTTAACTATCCCAAAACAATTATGATAACTAGCATTAACTATCCCAAAACAATTATAACAAGCTTTAACTATCCCAAAACAATTATGATAACTCGCATTAACTATCCCAAAACAATTATAACAAGCTTTAACTATCCCAAAACAATTATGATAACTAGCATTAACTATCCCAAAACAATTATAACAAGCTTTAACTATCCCAAAACAATTATGATAACAAGCATTAACTATTCCAAAACAATTATAACAAGCTTTAACTATCCCAAAACAATTATGATAACTAGCATTAACTATCCCAAAACAATTATGATAACTAGCATTAACTATCCCAAAACAATTATAACAAGCATTAACTATCCCAAAACAATTATGATAAGCATTAACTATCCCAAAACAATTATGATAACAAACATTAACTATCCCAAAACAATTATAACAAGCTTTAACTATCCCAAAACAATTATAACAAGCTTTAACTATCCCAAAACAATTATAACAAGCTTTAACTATCCCAAAACAATTATGATAACTAGCATTAACTATCCCAAAACAATTATAACAAGCTTTAACTATCCCAAAACAATTATAACAAGCTTTAACTATCCCAAAACAATTATGATAACAAACATTAACTATCTCAAAGCAATCTTTGACTGAAGGACTTCGAGCAGCATTGCTTGAAACCACTCAAAAATAAACCAACTGTTTCTTTTTCTTTCAGCTTTCCCATTTTTACTTGGGATCGCCACAATGATGGTTAACTTCAAAACTCACTCCATCTCACACTGCTTATTACTCTCGTCTGACACTCCTTATACATGTCCTGTAATAATCGTACATATTTCTTAGGGGCTTCACAAATTCGTGCACATCTCCAGACTTCCTCCCGAGGAACCCGGTCATAAGCCTTCTCTATATCAATGAATACAAACGTTACGTTGCTTTGACCTTCCAACTGTTTACTGATTTGTGCGACATGTCTCAATGATAAATCACAGCCATGCTGAATTGTTTGTTATCCATGCGTACTCCTCTTTTTCTTCTTCTTCTTTTTTTTTTTTTACAAGACTGGATGTTCTCCCAATTATTCCACAGGTATAGAGTGCCACCAGATTGTCCCACCGTGTACTGCACATTTAACTGTTTTGGTTTTGGATAAATGACAAAGCCAATAAAAAAAAAACTCTTCCCTCCAGGTCTTGGAGAGAATTAGCCTTACGATTACTTCCACATTAGGGTAGAGCGATCGCCGGCAACCTGGCCAAATTCCTGCTTCAACCTATAGGGGGCACTGCATCAGCAGCACAGCTACACCCCCAGCAAACGATGCTCCCCGCAGCCATGTGCTGCATACAAAACAAGAAGGTATACAAAATGGTGTAATCTTCAACCTGCCCCACATCGTTCACTCAACCCTCATCACAATTTCATCTCCCAATTATTTCCCCTTACCTCCTCTTTCATAACTCATCTTAACCTCTTTTTCAACTCTGTCCTTTTCTTGATTCTCCATGCCACCATCATACTTTGTGTACTTACTATCACTAGCTGCCTGCCCGTCCCGCACGAGATTCTAGGCGGAGTAATAGGGAAGGAGACGGCAAAAATGCAAACGGCATCTTCTGTCATCGAGCCAGCTAGCTGGGAGCAACAATTCACATTTATTGCCACTTCTGATGCAATTTGAACACTATTGGTGGTGAGGTGCTATATTTGAAACTTTGTTCGATGTGTGTAGCTTTTTGACGGTGGTTCGGGTGCAGCCTATGGCTGCTGGTTGCATCACTTTCTGGGGGTGCGACTGCCACTGATGCAATGCCTCTCCTATATCCAGTCACCTGGTACTCATTTTTACTGATCTCGGAAGGATGAAAGGCCGAGTCAACCCACGTGGTGTTAATTCAACGGCACAAATAGGGCTCAAACTCTAGACCCGAAGATCTCAAGCCAGCCACCTTAACCACAACACTAGGCTTACCTTTGTGATGCCTAGGATCCGTAATAAAAATTTGTATTGGTGTTAAAGCCAGTGACCAATTGCAAATTAATAGTAGGATTGTCCGTTAGCAAAAATGTTCTTAAATATCATTATTAAATGTTCTTAAAGTTACGAGTTTTCATACTTTGACCATCTCAGGTTCACCCAGGTTCACCCAGGCCAATGAAATTGGGGAAAGTTTCCTTTGGCCATTTCATGAACCTTCACTTGGGTGATGAATGAGTGGCAATTTTAACTTTTATTACAGGTGAAATCATTTTAATGCAGGTTCTCTTGCATGCCCTTGCAATGAGACAGAACTGGGATTTTTTTTTTTTTTTGTATACAGAATCGAGGCTCGTGAAAGAGCTAACATTTATTTCACAAACAAATCAAACAGACAAACAAAATATATAAAAGGAGGGAGCGGTAGACAAGATGGGGAGAGAAAGGGAAGCACACAAACACAACATTTGAGAGCAGGGATATCGGGAGATGTGTGGGGAGAGGGCTTGGGGGGAGGAGGCGTGGGAAGGGGGGGGGGGGTGGGAGAAGTATAAACACAAGGACTTCCAGGACAGAAGTTGGTATTTCAAAAAAGTGGATTTGGGGTGAAACTAGCAGGGGTAGAAAAGATCAAGGTTTTGGATGGGGGAAGATAAGAGATGGTGGTGAACAGCTGTTTTAAAGACCTGGAGGGAGGAGTGGGATTGAAGAGAGTGAGGGAGTTTGTTCCAGAGGCGGGAGAAAAGAGGAATGAAGGAGTGAAGGTGAGCAGAGAGTCTTGATTTTGGCAGTTTAACCATAAGAGGGTTGCAGGCAGATCTTGTGCGACCTGTAGGAATATTTGGGGGACAGAGCCCAGAGAGAGCTGGGGGGGGGCAAGGCCGGAGAGGAGTCGGTAGAAGACGGAAAGACCACCAACCTGCCTGCGGTGAGTGAGTGAGAGGCCCTCGGAGGTAGCTTCATCGCGGGAGATTCCAATGATTCTGAACGCTTTGGTTTCAACAGCGTGAAGACGAGCTAGGTGTGAGGCAGGAGCACCAGTCCAGAGGGGAGAGCAGTATTCCATTGAGCTGTGGATGAAAGCCTTGTATGTGGTGAGGATCTCAGGTGTGCAAATTTGGAGAGACTGGGAGCAGGATAGCCAACTTTATCCCTGTTTGTCTAAATTTTTTAAATGATGCTTACAATTTTTACATCAGAAAGAAAATAATAAAAATTAATAATAAAAATGTGAGACCCATACTCTTCATAGAGCTTGGGGGGGGGGGAGGGGGGGGGGAGGTATAATGACTCGTCGAGAAATGTTTCTAGGATCGAAGCAATCTTGAACGGGAACCACTAATGCAGAATACTCAACTGAAGGTAGGATAACAGGAATTTGGAGTTTCTTCCGGGTGGTGGTGACGACTCACCTCCAACATGGGATATTTAGCATCTACCATCAACCAGGAATGGCAGATGGGTCCTCCTGCCTAACGGGCTCCCGATGCACGGACTAGTCTAATCAGCAAGGAAACAGTAGATTGATGTCAGGATTCTAGCTATCCTTGTTAAATGGGGATTGATGGACAAGGCACGAAGACAGAGAGAGACCTGGCAGAGAAGACAGACATTGATGAATCGTCCTGCCTGTGAGAAACCAGGATGGTAGTTTGTAGCTTGGTCGGGATTCGAACTCAGACTAGATAGCCGAGAAGTGAATGTACATACGTCTGGGCTACCCTGCCAGCCCTTCTGCAACCATTAACCCCACCTCAAACAACCCTCTTAATCTTAGTTGCAACCTCAGCGTTGTCTTCCCTGTTCGTTCATTTAATTTGCTTGATGGGGAAACAGTTGGATACAACGCCATTAATACCCAAAAAATGTTTTAAAACTACAGTTATCATCTCCGAGAGGTTAGAATGGTTACGGGACATCCTCGACACAGTTGTGGAGGAGTAAGTCAATGTCACCATGACGGACGAGTGGAAACAAGACGTCAGGTTTGAACTCGACCGGATTCAATAACTGCATCACTTGTTCAATACCTGCACAGGTGCAATCAGGACAGGTAAAATACTATCATAGTAATTACATCATAAGTAACTATGACGTTGAGTTTGCAGGTTATATACATAGCGAAGGTTTCAGTTGTTGCTCATCACCCCGTGCGTTTGTGTGAGCGGAACCCACCACGTTATTAATAATAATAGTAATAGTGTAATACACGAACATGTTTTAGATCAAAATCATAACCACTCACGTGACCGATCGTCACCAGCTGAAGACTTTTAAACAACGATTGAAGCACATGACGTAAACACGTGATAGTGCACAAGGACAAGAACTTAAATTGTCTGAAGAGAAACATATTAACCTTTCACCTCACTTCCTGTTTCCCACTCGCACTCGTAATTTCGCACCGACAACACGCTCTTATGCTTTATTAATATTCCTTCAGATAACAGACTATACTTTGGCTAGTTTAACTGAAGTTGTGCAAACGAGTAAAAAAGGAATAGTGCAAATAAGGTGGGAACCAGCCCAGTTTTCGAGAAAGCGATACACACCCCAAGCCTTATAAACACGCCCTTGGGTCCGCCAAGGCCAGCATTAAATGGCGACACCTCTGGCGAGCCGATGGCGACTCTGCAGGTTGTGGCCAGCCCAAATACAGATTCGCCATTTCCAAAGCAGGTTTCTGTTGTAGGAATAAAAATCACATAAATTAAAAAATGTACGGTACTGTATTTCCGGTATATTAAAGTAGTGCAGTTTTCTGTTCGTCTGTTCGTCTGTTTCCCAACATTGGTTTGACAGCTGGCCTGACTCCACCCACGACGTCATTAGTATGAAGGCTGACTCCACCCACCGGCATTTTGATTTTCTTGCAGTTCAGGCCGAACACATCGTTGAATCTGGCATATTCTCAATCGTCATGCACTACCTTTACATTGCTAAAGATAAAACTTCCGGGAGCATGCAAGGCAGCGCTTCGTTGTCTATACACCGCTCAAAAAGGGAGGATTTTCTTAAGTTCCGTGGTTCTTCGCGAGTCTTTTAAGAAAACGAGTCGGAAAATAAAAAAAAAATATATTTTTTAGAAGAATTTTAATAACTTTTTTTTTCTTCAAAGCAAATGTTCAATTTTGAAACTCGATCGTTTGAGTTTGACTTGCCACAGCCCTCTCACAGACAAATCAACGAAACAACAGCTAGAAAAAATATTATATCATGACATGGTCCCGCAAACAAACCAACGCAGCCCACAGGTAGAGAAGAACAGGTACCTTGCGTGTCAAAATAACCACATAATATATTGAGACTCCGCACATCGCGGCTGTTGGCGCTGGAAAGTTACAATGTATAAGACAGAACTCGATGTCAATTAATGTTTTAAAAATTACAATAAAATCAAAAAAAATAGCACCGCAAAGCGGGCGTAACCCCTCAGCCCATGGTGGAAACCAATTTCAAGATGGCTGCCGTAGCGGCCATATTGAAAATCGCAGCGCGCCCATTTTCGAAAGGAACCTTCCTCTACCCAACCCCAACACACACTGCAAAAATGGATTTAATTGGACAAGCCGTTCTTGAAATTGACGGAAACCAAAAGTTGACGGACGCCAGGACGGTGCCCGTGACGACAATACCCTTAGCCCAATTTGGGCTGAGGGGTGAAAACGTTGTCCAAACATTCAACAGATCATTGGAATCAAAAAGTCAAAATAATTGGAATTTCCCGCCATGAAGAAATGGGGCCTCTGTCAGTGTTACTCTCGCTTCACAGACTTATACTTATAGGTTGGCATGGCGTCTGTCTGCTACTGCTTCCTTTTTGGTCTTGCACCTCTGCTTCTTCCTCGCTATGTACCCCAGGTTTCTGTAGGGTGCACCACGGTCTGCTGGTAACCCACATCCTGTGGAACTCCCACAATCCAGGCTCACTGCTCACACCACTGATTTGTTCCTCTTTCCCCTCATCTGTGGAACCCACTTCCTCAGTCTGTCCAATCCCATTCTTCCCTCTCGGGCTTCAAGATGGCTGTTCACCACCTCTTCCTTTCCAGGTTATTGTCTTCTTCCACCCTCTCTCTCAGGCAAGGACCCCCGACCGAAGAAACACCGACTGACCGTGTCCTGCTCACTCCAACGTACAGACTCAAGACATCAAACCAACACTCCGCACTAAATGTCAACTGGATTCAGAGAATCTGTATGGGGGACAAGTCCATAGTAGTCGTCAATCTCCACAACTACATATGTGGTGGGCCACATGAAAAGGGGAAAAGGGGGCTTATGGGTCTTCCTTGGGTAAATTGACTTTTCATCGTTTTCTGACCACCCGTAAGCCCCCTTTTTACGTGGCGCGCCACATATATGGAATCTAAAGGCCTTAAGACTGGTTGACTTAGCGAGAACACAACTCATAGAATCAGGCGAAAGGGCTTTGGTGACAAGATACAGTCAACAAACTGCTGAAGAGTAGAACAAGAGATCACCACACCTGACAGGGGAAGATACAAAAGGAATAGGCAGTTGCTTTGAACATCAATGTGTCCAACTACATTTACTCCGGTTTCACGTCTAAAGTTGCAGCGGCATAATTTTGCATTTGATCTTATAATATGTAAAAAGGGTTGAGCTCTGTTTTATCAGGGGATTTCCGGTTCTGGGTGAATCGGAAGAAAGACGAGTGCATCTGATGGATGAGGTTTGAATAAAGAGAAAATACTCGGAATCCAAACGCTTCTTCCACACTAAATTGGTGACCCAGAGGTGTTACAATGGAAGGAGAAGGAGTCGCGCATTCAGTCGCTGGGGACGACCAAGCAGCCGTACCCTTCCTGGTTAAGTTGTTAAGATGGCTCTGGTACACTCAAGAGTCTAGACTACACATCTTGTTTCAGACAGTCCAGGTTGGTCATTAGGTGTGAGGCATAGCACGGTACTTGAAGAGCAGAC
Organism: Myxine glutinosa; assembly: GCF_964187855.1. Classification (NCBI taxonomy): domain Eukaryota; kingdom Metazoa; phylum Chordata; class Myxini; order Myxiniformes; family Myxinidae; genus Myxine; species Myxine glutinosa. Next base: position 87,136,227 of record NC_136262.1, on the reverse strand, counting down.
ATGAGAGCCTGGTTTCAAGGTTTCCATCCTGCAGTTTGTGTAGCCCGGACTTGATTCCAACCAAACGTTCAGCCAGGCCATTTGAAGCTTGGTGTTCTGGGCTGACAAACTTGTGTCTGACACGATTGTCTCCACATCATTTTGTCTCCCTCGACATATCACGTGCCTTCGATACAGTCTGGCACCCCGCTCTGCTCACCAAACTCTCCTCCTTTGGTATCCATGGAAATCTCCACACATGGCTGGCGGACTTCCTCTCTAGTCGTAGTCAACGTGTGGCCCTGAATGGGTTTCTCTCATCTCCTCTTCCTGTTCAGGCTGGAGTTCCCCAAGGCAGTGTTCTGGGCCCTGTGCTTTTTCTGGTCTTCATCAATGATCTCTCTGACTCTCTTGAAAATCCTCTCTATCTCTTTGCTGATGACTCCACTCTCTGCCGCTCCATTCCTCATCCCTCAGATCGGCAGTCTGCAGCCTCCTCACTCTTTGCAGACCTGGACAAAATCACAGACTGGGCAAACAAGTGGAACATGTCTTTCAATCCTGACAAACCTCACACTCTTACGATGTCTCTCCGAAAAGACCGACTGGACAACCCTCCCATCTACTTTCTGAATAATCCTCTCCAAGAAGTTCTGTCACTCAAGCTTTTGGGTCTCACTATCTGCCATGATCTTTCCTGGGAAAACCACATTTCCAAGCTGGCCTCCAAAGCCAGTCGCCGACTGGGCATCCTCCATCGTGTGAAGTCCTTCCTTGACACACCTGAGCTCCTCACCACATACAAGGCTTTCATCCGCAACTCAATGGAGTACTGCTCTCCCCTCTGGGCTGGTGCTCCTGCCTCACACCTAGCTCGGATTCACGCTGTTGAAACCAAAGCGTTCAGAATTATTGGAATCTCCCGCGATGACGCTATCTCCGAGGGCCTTTCACTTACTCACCGCAGGCAGGTTGGTGGTCATTCCGTCTTCTACCGACTCCTCTCCGGCCTTGCTCCCCCAGCTCTCTCTGGGCTCTGTCCCCCAAATATTCCTACAGGTCGCACAAGATCTGCCTGCAACCCTCTTATGGTTAAACTGCCAAAATCAAGACTCTCTGCTCACCTTCACTCCTTCAATCCTTCATTCCTCTTTTATCCCGCCTCTGGAACAAACTCCCTCACTCTCTTCAATCCCACTCCTCCCTCCAGGTCTTTGAAACGGCTGTTCACCACCATCTTTTATCTTCCCCAATCCAAAACCTTGATCTTTTCTACCCCCGCTAATTTCACCCCAAATCGACTCTTTTGAGGTGCCGACTTCTTTCCTGGAAGTCCTTGGTGTCCTTGCGTTTTATACCTATCCTGCCTCCCCCCAGGCCCTCTCCCTCCCACACATCTCCCGATGTCCCTGCTCTCAAATGTTGTGTTTGTGTGCTTCCTCCCCTTCTCTCCCCATCTTGTCGACCGCCCCCCTTTTTATATACTTTGTTTGCTTGTTTGTTTGATTTGTTTGTTTGATAAATGTTAGCTCTTTCACGAGCCTCGACTCTGTATACAGAAAAAAAAGAAAAAAAATTGCTATGTGTGAATTTGGCAAATTCCGAGCTTGAGAAGCTTGCACCATTATCACTGACTATAACTCTGGGCAGACAGTGTGTCGTAAAACAACGTTTCAGTTTCTCTATGGTTCCAGCTGATGCAGTACCGTGTTGTGTAAGCGTCAATGCACCTTGAGTGGGCATTCATGATGATTAGTATCGTCTGATGGTTCATTGATCCAGCACAGTCCCGCTGAACTCGATGCCACGGTTTGGAAAGCCATTCCCAGGAATGCAGCGATGCCTTCACTGGTGCATTCCTATTCCTAGTGCTCTGCAAGGATAGCAATGTCGAACGCACCGTTCAATATCAGTGTCTAGATTTGGCCACCATACATAATTCCTAGCCAGAAACTTCATCTTGACTATTCCAGGGTCACACTCATGGAGTTCCTCCATTACCCTGGGACAAAGATGTTGTGGAATCACTACACAGCAACCCCACAATATAATCCCACTGTCCACATTGAGTTCATTTCTGCATGCCATGTAGGGAACGCAGCCAGGGTCCCCATCGGGTAGCGACTGCCTTCCAAGCTGTACGGCTTGCAGAACTCTGGAAAGGACTGGATCAGATCTGGTGTAGGTGCAGGTTTGGTTGGCAATGGCAGGACAGTCCTCTAAATGATCCATCAGGGCGATCACATTGTCAAACAGTGATGGGTTGGTGACCACATCCGGCAATGATAGACAACCTTCCTTCAGCACCTGGTAGAGGGGACTCAAATGGTTGGATACATTTGGGATGTAGCGGCTGTAATATTGCAGCATGCAGAGATAAGCCTTCAGTTCCGTCACGTCTTTTGGAGTTGGTGCATCTTTGATCACTTTGACTTTACCCTTGATTGGATGTAGACCTTGGGCATTGATCCTGTGGCCCAGGTACGTTACTGATGGTGCCATGAACTCCCATTTGTTGCGAGGTAAACGGAGGCTGGAGTCCAATTGCTTCTTCAAGACTCCATCTAGGTTGTGTGGATGCTCGGCTTATATAGAACCGGTGACCAGGATGTCATTGCGATAAAGCTCAACATGCTGTTCTGCAGGAAACAAACTGTCAATACAACGCTGATGTATACGTGGGGCAGACTTCAACCCAAAACTCAGTCAGTGGTATTTTTACAGACCACATTACGTGTTGTCAGGTATTTCTTTGAATCCTCCTCGAGGAGAAGTTGAAGATATGCTGACTTGAGGTTGAGTTTACTAAACCTTTGGCCTCTGCTCAACTTCATGTACAAGTCGCATCGTTGGCGAATGCTGAGCATTTGTTCGCTGTCATCTTGTAGCCGCCGCAATGACGAATAGATTGATCAGCTTTGGCAACGGGGACAACAGGTACAGCCCAATTGGAGTATTGAACTGGACAATGATCCTGAGTTCCGAGGGTCAATCGAGCTCTTTGTCAACTTTGTTGCACAGAGCATAAGGGATTGGTCAAGCCTTGCAGACATTCGGTTTCGCATCTTTGCGGTGAGTTTAGTAGAGTGATCCCGCAAAGTACGGAGCTCATCATTGAAGATATCTGGATATCTGGCCAGGATTCCTTCAAATATTTTTGATGCATTGGTTTGAAGAAGTTTATGAAACTGCTTCCACTTGAGTTTGATTACCTCCAACCAGTTCCTACCGAGTAATGAGGGTCCATCTCTGGGATGACGATCAGGGGTAGGTTGAACTTGCGGTTTCCATAAGACACAGTGACGTCACAAAGTTCCACAGGGTTTGATCTGTCCACCTGTGTAGGTAGAGAGCAGATAGGATGTCCGGATTGTCCGGTGCAATTTGGGTCAGTGAGGTTCATGCCACAGGTTGGTGAAAGCAGCCAGGCTGACGAGCAAAACAGCGGCACTTGTGTCAACCTGCATTTCCAATCATCGATCATTGATACCGACGCGAGCCAGCAGAGGTTCCGCTCTGCTGTCAGAGAAGATGTGAAATATGTCGTGCATCTCAGAGGTGTCACTAGAAGCAGAGCTCGCCTCGTCGGCATGCGACTCCAAACTGATGAGATGTCTTTATACCATCTGCTTTCTACTTGTGGCCACTCTTGTGAAAGAAATGGCATGTGGCATCTTTATGGAAACATTCAACTTGCGAATGCTTGTCATCACAGTGACAACACATGGTGCTACCAAAGCTCATTGATGGTGGATGTCTGGGGGTGCTACCAAAGCTCATTGATGGTGGATGTCTGGGTTTCCTTTTTACCTGCCCCACCAAAGGTGGATGGGCGTTATGTTTTCACCCCTGTCTGTTTGTCCGTTTGTTTGTGAACAAAATATCTCAAAAAGTTGTGGACGGATTTGGACGAAATTTGGCAGAGATGTAGCGTATGTGACACGGACGAAATGATTAGATTTTGGTGAAGATTCGGATTCGGATCCGGCTAGTAGAATTTTTAAAGTGATTCTTCACCATTGGGAGATCGGGCCAAAAACGATACATCGCGGGATATATCAAAAAGTTGTGGACGGATTTGGACGAAACGTGGTGGACAGGTTGGGTGTCTAACAAGAACAAATCAATTCGATTTTGGTGAAGATCTGAATATGAATTCGGATGCGAGAATTATTTAATTTTTTAAGTGATTCTTCACCATTGGGAGATACGGCCAAAAACGATACATTGAGGGATATCTCAAAAAGTTATGGATGGATTTGTACGAAACTTTGTGGACAGGTTGGGTGTGTGACAAGGAAGAATATATTTGATGTTGGTGAAGATCTGAATATGGATTCGGATATGAGAATTATTTAATGTTTTAACTGATTCTTCACCATTGAGTGATTCTTCACCATTGAGTGATATTCACCATTGAGTGATATTCACCATTGAGTGATTCTTCACCATTGAGTGATATTCACTTCACCATTAAGTGATTCTTCACCATTGAGTGATTCTTCACCATTAAGTGATTCTTCACCATTGAGTGATATTCACTTCACCATTGAGTGATATTCACTTCACCATTGAGTGATTCTTCACCATTGAGTGATATTCACTTCACCATTGAGTGATTCTTCACCATTGAGTGATATTCATTTCACCATTGAGTGATATTCACTTCACCATTGAGTGATATTCATTTCACCATTGAGTGATATTCACTTCACCATTAAGTGATTCTTCACCATTGAGTGATTCTTCACCATTGAGTGATATTCACTTCACCATTAAGTGATTCTTCACCATTAAGTGATTCTTCACCATTGAGTGATATTCACTTCACCATTAAGTGATTCTTCACCATTGAGTGATATTCACTTCACCATTGAGTGATTCTTCACCATTGAGTGATTCTTCACCATTGAGTGATATTCACTTCACCATTAAGTGATTCTTCACCATTGAGTGATTCTTCACCATTGAGTGATATTCACTTCACCATTAAGTGATTCTTCACCATTAAGTGATTCTTCACCATTGAGTGATATTCACTTCACCATTAAGTGATTCTTCACCATTGAGTGATATTCACTTCACCATTGAGTGATTCTTCACCATTGAGTGATTCTTCACCATTGAGTGATATTCACTTCACCATTAAGTGATTCTTCACCATTGAGTGATATTCACTTCACCATTAAGTGATTCTTCACCATTGAGTGATATTCACTTCACCATTAAGTGATTCTTCACCATTGAGTGATATTCACTTCACCATTGAGTGATTCTTCACCATTGAGTGATATTCACTTCACCATTAAGTGATTCTTCACCATTGAGTGATATTCACTTCACCATTAAGTGATTCTTCACCATTGAGTGATATTCACTTCACCATTAAGTGATTCTTCACCATTGAGTGATATTCATTTCACCATTAAGTGATTCTTCACCATTGAGTGATTCTTCACCATTGAGTGATTCTTCACCATTGAGTGATAGGTATGGCTCTCTACCAGGCGGAGGTATATGGCTCTCTAATGGCTGCCGTTCTAGTTTGTCGCTGTGATGAAGGGCGATCGACACGATTGAGAGTGGTCTTGGTCTGAGCCTGACCTGATGAAGAGCGAGTGATGCCGATGTCAGCAACATTCCTTTCCGCACTCTCCATTGCGATGGCAATGTCCTTCCTTAGCTGTTGTGCATTTCAATGTCCGTTCGGACAACAGGCGTCACCGTACGCGATTGTCCGCATCACCAATGACAGACAGGTTTCACAGCATGTCCTCGAGCGCGTCTCTGTACTTGCAGAAGTGTGAGAGTTTCTTAAGCTCTGCAAGAAAGTTGGAAATTGGCCGTCTTGTCGTCTGGAGGCTCATAGAGAAAATGAAACGTTGGATAATAGCTGACGGGGTTGGGTCGCAGGGATCCATTAGCTCTTCTGTGAGTTCAGAATATGTCAGGTCCCTGATGAACCTGGGCATGGCCAAATTCCTCAACGTCTGTGCACCACATACCGACAGTCGGACTGCTTTCATCTGTTTCTCATCCAGGATGCCATTCGGTTTGAAGGAGTATGTACTCCAAACGTTCAGTATACATGTAGTAAGGGAAACATATGAAAATCTGTTAACTAAATTGTTACCAAAAACTTTTTTCACCAATATGTTTGTAAAGGTGTGTAATAACATGTGTTAAAATGTTGAAGGTCAACTCCCGTGGGAAACCCAGAAAAAAAGCTGTTGAATTCGGGTACCGAAAAATTATTTTCGAGAATTTTTATTTTTTTAAATCGGCCCTTAAGTAACTTATGAGGGGTCAAATAAGGGTTTTTCATGATTCTGAGTTGATTGTTAACATTTATATTTCACCATAGACACTCCTTTGTGGAAAAATAATTTCTAAATATATCTCATTTTCTACTTTGCAGGACATGGAGTCCAGCAATATGGATGAAGACGTTACTCCACCTGTGCTCAATTGCTTCATCTGTGCACGCTCGGATACACCAGCTGAAAGGCTCATACAGGCAACTCCAAAGGGATACTCAACTTTATTGAAACAAGCAGAAACTGTCGAAAATGTTACTGTTGTGGAACGTATGAAGGAGGCTCAAAAGGAAGGAAAACTGAGGTACCACCAGAAGTGTAAAAATGATCTGTACAACAACTTTGTTGCAACCACCAATAAGTCAGCTCAAGCATCAAAGGCAGAGAAAGAGTCATCAAAGTTGAAGAGAAGACGCACTACTTGTGAGTTCAGTTCATCAACTGGCTGCAGTTCTAGAAGATCACAGTCAGTTGACCTCCTGTATAAGGATGTATGCATTCTTTGCAACCAACCAGCCCAGCTCTACAAAAATAATCCAGCACAAGCTAGAAAGAAATACAGAGTGCCAGATAATTTGACTGCAGATACACTGAAGGCAAGCTTGCTGAAGACAGCACGGAGTCGCGGGGATGACTGGGGCACTGAAGTCACTGGACGCCTGGAAGGGATCAACGACTTGGTAGCAGAAGAAACACTGTACCATTTGCGATGCAAACTTATGTTTGCGAGAGGTGACAGTTTGTCCAAGACTGATGAGGAAGGAAAAAGGAAGAGAGGACAGAGGAGTATTGATGAGGAGCGAGAGGCAGTTTTTATTGAATTCTGCGAATGGTTAGACTCAGAATTAGAGCATGGGGTAATGAACATGGACCAAGTCCATGAAAAGCTGCAGGAGTTTGATCAGTCACCAGAGAAGAGCCTTTCTTATTCAAAGCATTGGCTAAAGATAAAACTTCTAGAGAAATACGAAGACACCTTGTATTTCACAACACAGGAAAGAAGGGCAGATGTACTCTGTCTCAAAGATGGCACCGACAATATTCTGCGAGGGCATCATGCTAATCTTGACCATGGAGATGAGAAGACTCAGACGGCACTCAAGTTCATATCCAATGATATTGCCTTGATTGATTTAGGTCCAAAGTCATACCCCACCACACACAGTATGACTGACATCGATAGTCAGCTGACACTTGTTCCTGCAAGCCTTCAGATGTTCTTGAGACCGATTGTCAAGACAGACGAAAGAGTTGCCGTTTGGGGGCAGAATTTTATTAAGGCCTGTCGACCTCGGTCTGGAGTATTGCCACACCAAATGGGGCTTGCCATACAACTTGATCATAGATTTGGGTCAAAATGGATGCTCAACAAGTTCCACCGGCTGGGATACACTGAGTCTTACACGGAGACACAAAACTACAAATACTGCTTCCTTAATAGTAGGAGTGGAGATGATGTTCCAGATACTTCTGGCACTCTTGACACCATTGTGGAGGAAACCGATGAACAGATCAATGATGAGGTTGCGGTTGATGCTGCGCTTGAGGATCAATCAGTGATGACAGCCAAAGTGCCAGCCAGTGAAAGTGAATTGTCAAGTAATGATCAGGTGGTCTTTATGGAGGTTGGGGAAACAAACAATGCAGTCACTCAGTTTGTTGGAGACAATATAGATTTAAACATTGTCTCTATTCACGGAAACACTCCCTTTCACTCAATGGGTTGGATCGAAGTCACCTCTCCGGCACCACCTTTGCCAGATCCACAGACAACAGCAGCTTTCCCCCGGGTGAAGTTGAAGGCACTCGACAAAGCTAAGATCCTGAGAGGAACTGAAGTAAAGATTATTCCATTTACGAACAGGAAACAGATAGGAACGAACGCGATCATGTTTCTCCCCCTCGCTGAGCTTTCCTCCTCCCTGGCTCATGATCAGCCACTCCTCACTCCAGGTGACACACTCTGGGCAGCGGGGTGGGTGATCAAAGCCAACGATCCTGAGTTCCCACACTCCAACTGTGGATGTGGACTATGGATGGACAATAGGTGTGCATGGGTATGAGCCAGTTCCAACACTGGACCCCACGGCTCCTGAGGAGCTATTGCAGTTCACGAGCTGTAATTGTCATGGAGATTGCAGCAACCGGCGATGCAGCTGCAAGAAGAATGGGGTCACGTGCATCTCGGCCTGTGGAGTCTGTAATGGCATTACATGCAGAAACTGCAGTCATGATGTTGTTGAGTCTGAAGAAGACATAGACAATGACTGTTGAAACTTCTGACATTGTGAATGAGAAATAACTCTTGAGTATTATATATGTATGTGAAATAAAAGCTACTTTGTGTGTAAATGTAAAAGTGAAAATATAAATGTTAACAATCAACTCAGAATCATGAAAAACCCTTATTTGACCCCTCATAAGTTACTTAAGGGCCGATTAAAAAAAATAAAAATTCTCGAAAATAATTTTTCGGTACCCGAATTCAACAGCTTTTTTTCTGGGTTTCCCACGGGAGTTGAACTTCAACATTTTAACACATGTTATTACACACCTTTACAAACATATTGGTGAAGAAAGTTTTTGGTAACAATTTAGTTAACAGATTTGTGAAATATCTCATAAAATGCCCTTACTAATGTTCCAAACACCTCCATAGCCGTTGAATTCATTGATGTGGCCGCACGACGTCATCATGGATTTCGTCATGACATAACAGGTAAACGTCGGAGAATTCCACAAACTAGGTGGCCTGAGTGCCACAGGCAATTAAAGTTTTCTCCGAAAGTGTATCCTCGTCGCCATGTATTGGTTCTTAAAAAGAACGCCGATTCAGAAAAGTTTTCAAATTCAAAAACCCCTTTATTCAACACTAGCAGTGGTACCTGGTGATATCGGGTCCATCTTGTGGGGGTCCAAAACACTTCCCTACACCCACTAAGTAATGGGCGTTGATCACTCAATAGTATCTTTGACATAGTTACAAAGGCTTAGGCAATACAGAGTGATAGAAAGAACCAGAACAGCACTCTTTGACGTCACGACGTCGACGGATATGCCTCCACCCACATTATTACATCATTATACATACTTGTCCAAGTTTGCTTTAATTCCATTCAGCTGTTCTCAAGTTATCACATTTTTACCTGTCATGACCTCTGACCTTTAACCTCTTTACCCCCAAAATTTAATCAGTTAATCTTTACATCATTATACATATGTGTACCAAGTTTTAATTTAAATCCCTTCAGCTGTTCACAAGTTATCACATTTTTACCTGACATGACCTCTGACTTTTGATCTCATGACCCCAAAATCTAATCAAAATCTAAAGTTAATCTTTACATCATTATACATATCTGTACCAAGTTTGAACGAGATCTCTTTAGCCATTCTCAGGTTATAGACCCATTACAGACTTTGGCCTTCGACCTCTTGACCCCAAAATTTAATCAGGTAACCTTTACATCATTATACATACCTGTACCAAATTTGAATAACAGTACATGGAGAAGAGGAAGAAGTTGTTTCTTGGGTTTGTTGATCTGGAGAGAGCATTCGATAGGGTTCCACGCGAAATATTGACATGGGCATTGAGGAAGTTAGGAGTGGAGGAATGGTTGATCAGAGTAGTGATGGCAATGTACAAAAGAGCACGCACAGCTGTAAGGACGAAGGACGGGAACAGTGGTGAGTTTGAGGTGAAGGTGGGAGTGCATCAGGGATCGGTACTAAGTCCACTACTATTTGTAGCTGTGATGGAGGTGCTGGCTCAGAACGTAAAGGAGGGTGTACCGTGTGAGTTGTTGTATGCAGATGATCTGGTGTTGATTGCGGAAAGTATGGATGGACTGAAGGAAAAGATGAACAAGTGGAAGGAATGTATGGAGGCAAAAGGTCTGAAGGTGAATATCGGAAAGACGAAGGTGATGGCAAGTGGTAAAGCATGTGGTGAGGTGAAAAGAACTGGGAAGTGGCCATGTGCTGTGTGCAGGAAGGGTGTCGGAGTGAACTCCATTCAATGTACAATGTGCGCTGAGTGGGGTCATCAAAAATGTAGTGGTCTGAGAGGGTCATTGACCAGTGTGGCAGCTACATCCAAGTGTAAGGTGTGCACAGAGGGAGCTGCAGATGAAGGAAATGTTGAGTTGGATCTTGGAGACGGCGTAAAGCTGGACGGTGTGAAAACATTTTGTTACCTAGGCGACATGCTGAATGGAGAAGGTGGATCAAACTCGGCAACGGTTGCTCCAGTGAGATGTGCATGGAAGAAGTTTCTGGAACTCAGTGGCGTGCTGATGAGGAGGGGAGTGTCGTTGAAGCTGAAGGGAAAGGTGTATGCTGCATGTGTGAGAAGTGTTATGATTTATGGGAGCGAGACATGGGTCATGAATGTAGAGCAGCAACGAAGGCTGGAAAGGGTGGAAATGCGAATGGTTCGGTGGATGTGCGGAGTATCGTTGAGAGAGAGGAAGACAAATGATGAATTGTGAAAGATGATGGGAATAGAGCCTGTGATTGATGCTGTGAAGAGGAACAGGTTGAGATGGTTTGGTCATGTGTTGAGGAAGGATGAAAGTGACTGGTTGAGAAGAGTGATGGAAATGAATGTAGAAGGAAGTAGAGGATGGGGAAGACCGAGAAACACTTGACTGAAGGTGGTGGAAGAACAAATGCGGGCAAGGGGGTTAACAAGGAGAGATGCAGAAACTAGGGCAAAATGGAGAAGATTGTCATGGGGACCGCAAGGCTAACCCCCGATCTTGCAGGGAAAATGGCCTTAAAATGCCTGTTGTTGTTGTTGCACCAAGTTTGAATGAGATAACATCAGCCGTTCTCAAGTTATAGACCTATTACAGACTTTGACCTTTGACCCCAAAGTCGAATGAGTTAATCTTTACATCATTATAAATACCTGTACCAAGTTTGGATTAGATCACTTCAGCCGTTCTCAAGTTATGGACCTATTAGGACTTTGACCTTTGACCTTTGCCCCAAAATCTAATCATTTCATCTTTACCTCATTATACGTACCTGCACCAAATTTGACTAAGATCCCTTCAGCCGTTCTCAAGTTATCGCGGCAACGAAAACCTGTCACGGACGGACGTGAGGACGGACAGCTGGATCCATTATGGACGGACAACCTGAAAATGTAATGCCTCCGGCGACTTCGTGAACGGAGGCACAAAAAAAATCTAAGGGTTTCTTTTGCCTAAAACACTCCCAGGTACTCACTGATGAACCTCTGAAGGTTTGACAAAGATCCGTTCAGCCATCTCTGAGAAAAATGGCCACACACACAAACACACACACACACACACACACACACACACTAACACACTAACACACCCACACAGTAACACACCCACACACACACACACAGTAACACACCCACACACAGTAACACACAGACAGTAACACACAGACAGTAACACACACACACACACACACACACACACACACACACACACACACACACACACAGTAACACACACACACACACACACACACACACAGTAACACACACACAAACATACAGTGACACACACACACAAACATACAGTAACACACACACACACACACACACACACACACAAACATACAGTAACACACACACACACACACAGTAACATACAGTAACACACACACACACACACAGTAACATACAGTAACACACACACACACACACACACAGTAACATCCAGTAACACACACATACACACACACACACACACACACACGCACGCACACACGCACACACACACAGTAACACACACACACACACACACACACACTAACACACACACACATGCACACACAAACACACACACACACACACACACAGTAACACACACACACACACACACACACACACACAGTAACACACACACACACACACACACACACGCACACACGCACACACACGCACATACAGTAACACACACACACACACACACACACACTATTGTGATGTAACTCGACAGACACCGATCGATTGTCGTACATTTGTCAACTCTCAAAATCCAGGCCCGTTTCACGTCCACGCCATCTGCACTCTGACGTAACTTCCAGAAACGGAAAGAGACCCGTTTGAACATGGGGAATGTTTGCACGTCCATACATGACAAGTATAGATTCCATTGTGGCGGACACATTGTCAGTGGGCAATAATTCCGCGCACCAGTGGGTGGCGTGAGCGTCCGGGCGTGGAAGCGCAGCTCGGGCCACGCCCGGAGCGAAGGCGTCACGAGGCGCAGGGTGGAACTGAGATACATGCCCCGCCTTTCGGCCGACCGGCCACGCCCGGGGGCAAGGCGTGGCCTCGGGACATATATGCGGGCTCGATAGTCGAGCCCGCCCAGTGCTTGCGTGCGAGCTGTTAATAAAGTGTTTCAGTTTGTACAACGCGTTGTGGCCTACCTTCTTGGCAAACGAATTGTGTGTGCACAGCACCACACTGGTGACGCCGACTGGTTCAGCCGTAGCTGACCCCTGAACGCGCCATGGCTACCAATTCTTTTGAATGATTTTCAATTTTCTTTGATTGCCAGACAGGCAGAGCATATGTCATCCCATCCTCTCTGCGCATGCGCGATCGGGACGAATTCAGAGACAAAGTACTGTTCAACGGCTGGGCTGTCTTCCGATTCGTGTTCAAAATATAACTCCATTTAAATCAGTTGTTCTTCTATCATGAAGTGTCGATCATAAATGACATGAACCAATTGTTTACCCACGCGGGGTAATTAACAAAACGATTACACCAATCCCCGCCCACTCAACGATACTGTTTAAACCAAACCCCGCCCACAAAATGAAACCGTTTTTCCCAAGCACCGCCCCTCGTGACGCCGCTCGTTTGTGACGTAAGTTGAATTTGGAAATACATATTTGCCATGGAAACGCTTCAGAGTTTTGCAACAACGCGTCACCGTCGAAAGAACACGATCGATACGCTGTGGATGTGTTTTTATTAGTGGATAACCGTTGTGAGTTCACATATACCTATTAACTGACAGATTGTCGTTGTGTGTGAGAACAGCACTGGCCGAAGGGAGTCGGTATTCGCGCGGCCACGATGACCATGAGGTGTCTCTGCAGCATCTGTACCTGCGGGTAAGAGATATTCGACGAAGTTTCTCACAGTGGCAAACTTACAACTACAATACTATTCTCACATGATATGGTGCCGTGGCTCTATTTTATTAATTTATTTTATATATTTATATCATTATCTAATCATACTTTTTACACAAATTACAAGGTAGGCTACATCAATAAATAGATGGAGAAAAGCATATACTACTACTACTACTACTACTACTACTACTACTACTACCTCCTCCTCCTCCTCCTACTCCTACCCTCCTCTTATTCCTGCATTATTGTGGGGTCGACCAGGGAATGTTTCTGGCCCAAGTCTTTCACGAACTGGCCGGCCAGGCCCGACATTCGATTTTACGTGCAGGAATTTGTATAGTTTGTTCACGGTGCCGGTGATAATCCATATGCTCTTCGCAAAGATACTGAGGGTTCTTTAACGTCCACCAACAATCCAGTGCAGGTCCCGCTTGGCGTCCATCAGATGGACGGCACACACGTTGAAGCTCCCATCGCTCTGCCGACAAAACACCAGGACGGCAGTTTATAGCTGGGCGAGATTCGAACCCAGGCGAGATAGCTCAAGGGTGAGTGGTCATACTTCAAGCTAATCCCACCTTCCCTAATGGAGAAACACCTGTGCTAGATGGGATTTGAACCTCGGTACTCTGCATCACGAGCGAGATGTCCTTCGACGCTGCCTGTTGATGAAGAACTAGATCCAAGGTCTATGTCAATTCAGTGTAAAATGAGAATTTGCATTTCGCCAAAATGAACCTTTTTGACCCTCACCTGAGGCAAATTGGAATAATGTGACTTTGTGATTCATTTGAAACATTGTGACTGACTTTGATTTTCTTACACGTTTTTCCAACGTATACTTTGGGATGTGGAACATTACGTGCTGCTTCTTCAATGCCAAGCGTTTTGTTTGTATCTTGTGTTTTTGGCATCAAAAACCACAACAAGACACCAACATGTTGACATTTCGTTGATCAAATCACAATTTTGCGCCTGATATTTTAAATGATTCTTCACCATTGAGAAATCGGGAGAAAAGCGATAAATAACATGATATTAAAAAAAGTTATGGATGAGTCATGACAAAACGTGGTGGATGAGTTGGTTCGTGACAAGCACAAGCTTGTTACCTTCGCAAAAGCGGAAGGTTATGTTTTGATCGCTGTGTATTTATTTGTATGTCTGTGTGTGTGTGTGTATGTTATTCGCATAACTCAAAAAGTATTCAACCGAATTGCATGAAATTTGGTGGGATGATTGGTTATTATACGGGACACATTTGATTAGATTTTGGGAGCAATCGGGTCAAAGGTCAAGGTCAAGGTCACGAAAAGGTCAAAATCGTATTTTTACCAAGTACAGAACAGTAGCTGCGGCGAAGGTATGCGCTCTACCGAGTGCCCGTTCTAGTTAGATTTTGGTTCAGGTCCGAATCCAGATCAGTGGATACAAAACAAACTGTTCAGCCTGGCGGAGGTACGTGCTCTACCGAGTTCCGTTCTAGTTATGGTTTATGCCCTCTGAACCTGGTACTGAGGTGGTTTACCAATGGTGGGCCTTTTGATTATAACTGGTGAACCTCAAGTGTTATTACAGAAGACCCTCAGATGGAAGGTCTAACTGGGTCTATATGGTCTTTGGGGACTTAGGATTTTAATGGGGTTGATAGGGTATACATGGTATTAGTGTCCTAAAGGGTCTTTGGGGTATAAAGGGTCTTATGGATATTAAGGTTCTTATGGGTGTAAATGGTGTCGAGGGTCTTCAGGGTCTAAGGGATCCTCGGGGTATTCGAGGTCTTAAGGGTGTTATGGGTCTTTGAGGTCTTAAAGGTCTTGGTGGTCTTTGGGGTCTTTGGGGTCATAAAGGTCTTACAGGTCTTTGGGGTCTAAAGGCTCCTTTGGATCTTCGAGGTCTTAATGGATCTTAGGATTATAACAGTTTTAGGGGTCTTTGCGGTCTAAAGGGTCTGTGGGCTCTTAAAGGGTCTTTGAGGTCTTAAAGGGTCTCGAGGGTTTTTAGAGGTTTTAAAGGTCTTTGAGCTCTTCGAGGGTCTTAGGTGTCTGAAGGGTCTTATCCGGTCTTATGCGTTTTAGGGGCCCTAAGAGTCTTTGGGGGGGTGGGGGAGGGGGGTCTTAAGGGTCTTTCGGTGTCTTAAGGCTATTGGCGATCTTTAAGCGGTCTCAGCAGTTTTAGGGATCGAAAGGTTTAAAAGGTATATTCAAAGTGCCCCTCCCTTTATACAAAGGATCGTTTCTCTGTACGCAGCTTTTACATGGGGACTGAAAATGCGTTTCTGTGCTTCTACTGGGCGGAATCGGCTGCAAATTTCAGAATTAAATGCTTTGTCTGTTGAGGTAATATGTTCCAAATTTCAGCAACGTCCGTTTCTACATTCTTGAGTTATATTGAGAAAACCCTCGAAATCACGTTGGTGTCTGTCCGTCCGTCCGTCCAAAATGTGTTGGCGCTCATATCTCAAGGACTATACATTGAAACTAGTTGAAACTTGGAATATACATCGGCCACTAGTTAATGACTTTCGAAACAAATTCCACCGAAGTGCCATAGTTTTTGCTTTAAAATTAAATATACTGTATATACATAAATAAATATATAAAAATATATACACACTTTATAACTCTTCAAAATATTATTACACGAGTCGCATGTGCTGACCCAATGGCCGAATGGATAAAGCATCAGATTCCAAAGCTGGGGGTTGAAGGTTCACATCCTGTCTGGGTTGAATATTTTTTTCCCCTTACTTTTTCAAGTCTTTTATATCGTCTTGAATAATGAGCAAATAAGCATCTTGTCCAATGAGCAAATGCATTTTGTTCGTATTTAAAACGTAATTATTCTTAAACCTGAATTTCAGAATCATTATGAGTATTGTATTACATCAAATTACTTATTGTATGGAAGTCAAGGGATGAGGCACAAAGCACCCCTTCCTTTATATGGGATCGTTTCTCTGTATGCAACTTTAACATGAGGACTGAAAATTCGTTTCTCGGCTTCTACTGGTATATTATATAAACAAATATACATATATACACACATTTTATACCCTTTGAAAAAAAAAAAAAAATCTATATATATATATATATTTTTGAAGTTCAAACATGCTGGTCTATGTCCTAATGGATGAAGCATCAGACTCCCAAGCTGGGGATTGTTGGTTCAGAATCCCGTCTGGGTTTAATATTTTTCCCCTTACTTTTTACAAGTCTTTTGTATCGTCTTGAATAAAGTCTTGTACGATGAACAAATGCATTTTGTTCGTATTTAAAATGTATCTTGTGAAAAATGCCAGGGGCATAGAAAAGGCCCCTTTATATGGGATGTGCCATGTGGCAAAGTATAGAAAAGAAAGGACATTCTTGGGTAAAATGCCAGGGGCATAGAAAATGCCCCTTTATATGAGGCTGTGTGCCATTTGGCAAAGTATAGAAAAGAAGAGACATTTAAAATATCTCGTGTGCATGCTGAACTACCCTTGTGTTCTTAGGAGGAACCAAGTAATGCTCTAGAAAAGTTCATATGAGGGGCACCTCTCATTTGGCAAATAAAATACATATACTTCTTCATGCAGCTGTATGAATCAAATTGGTGCCCCTTTATATGAACTTTTCAAGAACATTACTTGGTTCCTCCTAAGAACACAAGGGTAGTCCAGCATGCACACAAGATTTTTTAAATGTCTCTTCTTTTCTGTAACCTATAGGCCTGTAGGTGATTGGCATACAGAGAAACAAACAAGCAGACAGGCAGAATAACAGACCAGACCAGCCAATATAATAATATTCTCCATAAGTAACAAACAAGGGTGAATGCATAACCTCTGTCCATCTTCGGTGGCGGATGTAAAGATGCATTATGTGCTTCGATTGTTGATTTGTGCAATTGTATTGCAGGAAGCATCGCTGCAATGTCAAAAACACCTGCATCTGCAAAGGTACCGATGAACCAGTCAGGAGAACTGAATATATGGATCAATACGTCGAATATGGCTGGAGCAAACCCCGCGATCCTTTCAAACACAAGCAGGCGATGGAGGTCCCCGGAGGTCCGATGGATGGGGTTACCACCTACAGGTAGGCAATGATATCTGACAAAGACCCATCACCATTCCATTTGGAGTTCAATCGTTATCACATACTTTCAAAAGCATTTTTCATGAATGTTGCATGTTCAGTATAATGAAATTGTGTCTAAGTTGAACCCAGGTGTTATGCCGACTCTGTCCACTGAGAGGCTCCTATAAGAATTCGGACTGGACAGCGCTCCGATGATTCCTGTGACATTTATTCTGTGTGATGTAGTGCATACTCAGATGGTGCGTGTTACTCTTGGTTCTAAGCTTGCTTGTACTAATTGCAAATCCATTACTTACTTCTATGATTACTGTATACTGATGTGTGGCTTGTTGGTTTCTTACAGGTATTGCTAGAGATCGATTCTGAATTAAACTCACTCTTGGGACAATGTTGTAAATCTGATTCTTCCAACAATTAATTCAGAATCGTGTCTTGTCTTGATGGGATCATCATGACTCGCAAGTTAATACAAGTTCCAATCTTCGGAGCCGACCCTCAGGCTCCGGACGCGTCTGCTCAACTCTCGCATTGGCTGAAGTTACTGACCAGCCATCTGGACGCACAGGAGGAGCTCGCCGATGTAACTAAGCTTGCGGTGCTGCACTCACGCGTGAATCATACGGTCAACACGTGCATAACCCAGTGCACTACGTATGATGCGGCCGTGGAGGAATTGAAACGCATCTACATCAAGACTCGAAGCATGGTCTATACTCGATATCTGCTCGCATCTCGGTGACAAGATCCATCGGAGACCATCGACCATTTCATTCAAGACCTACGCCGATTAGAGAAGGGCTGTACTACTGCGACACGAACCCCTGCACAAGTATCTGATGATTTAATGCGAGATTCTTTTGTTTCTGGGATTTATTCCCCAATCATCAGAGAACGATTGCTTAAGGAAGAAGAAGAGTTGACACTGGAGAGAGCTCATAAGCTCTCGCTCTTGTACCAAGAAGCTCAAGTTCAAGCCGAATCGTATGACCGACTGTACGTCACTGCAGGTTTAACCGGCGCAACACGACCGGAGAGAGCTACCACGGAGCACACGGATGCTGCCCCTCCGCCGGAATCGGGGACAACAGACACTCTCAAGGATTTCGACCCGAGTGTGGCAGCTGCCGCCGCGGCCGCTCCCCCAGCCAGAAATAACGTTACGTGCTTTTTCTGCGGGAACCGGAGCCATTTAAGGTCAGTTTGTCCGGCTAGAGACGCGAAATGTCATTCGTGTTCTCGGAAAGGTCACTTTGCGAAAGTGTGTCGCTCGTCACGGGGCCGGCGACCTCGCTCGACGTTGAATGTGATACTCTCTCCGCCCGAACCACGACTGGCACCACGCGCAACCTTGTCTGTGAACGAGGCGCCGTCAAAACAAGTGGCGCGAACAGACGTGATCGCGGCCCGCCCGTCCTTGACTGGAATTTTTTCATCGCCCAGCCCACGTCCGGTTTTGGCATGATCGATGCGAGCTGGCGTCGGATCTACATGCGAGGCTCGAGCGCCAGCTATCGACGGCTCGACTGACCCACGTTCGGCTTTGCCCTCACGGAGGATGCTCACTGGCGTCAGCTCCACATGCGTGGCTCGAGCGCCACCTATCGACGGCTCGACCGACCCACGTTCGGCTTTAACTTCACGAAAGACGCTAGCTGGCGTCGGCTCCACACGCGTGGCTCGAGCGCCCCCTCTCGACGACTGCAGGACCGCCTGGCTTGTCCAGTGCAGTTATTCCACTAATGATTGTGGGGGAACATGCAAATGTCTTAATCGACACAGGGTCTTACCAGGATCGACGGATAGTTATGTTGATTTACGACTCGTTCAAAAGCATGGGTGGCCGATTCTCGCGACAACACGTCAAATCTTCATGACATCCCAAGGTCTATGGCTCCGCACGCGGGGAGAATGCCGCCTAAAGCTTGTGATTAATGGTCACATGTTTCCGGATTTGCATTTAATGGTCTTACCAGCGTTATGTGTGGAGGTGTTGCTGGGACATGATTTTCTCCGATGGCATGGGCGATTGGAAATGGAATTTGGTGGTGCTGATACCCTTGCCGTGTGTGCTTTTGCAGGGATGGAAATTGAACCACTGTCGCTGTTCCCCAATATGACTGCTGACTGCACAACGGTTCCCATTAAATCGTGACGCTATTCCCGGGCTGACACGCAATTCATTGCTGAGGAGACGGCGCGACTACTAAAGGAGGGTATAATCGAACATATTCGATCGCCTTGGAGGGCCAAAGTTTTGGTCGTGCAGACCGCCACGCATCGTAAACGCATGGTAATCGACTACTCGCAGATGATAAATCGGTTTACACAATTGGACGCCTATCCACTCCCGGGAATGGATTCTCTGGTACGACAGGTGGCACAGTACTCGGTCTACAGTACTTTAGATCTTCGTAGCGCATATCATCAGATTCCAATCTCCGAGGCCGATCGCATCTACACTGGGTTTGAATCTGAACAAAGGGTGTACCAGTTCACTCCTCTGCCTTTCGGAGTCACAAATGGGGTTGGCTGCTTCCAAAGGGCCATGGACGACCTCATTGCTAAGGAGAACTTAACCGATGTCTTTGTTTATCTGGATAATCTCACGGTTTGCGGGTACGACAAAGCACATCATGATGCTAATCTGAAGCGCTTCCTCGAGGTTGCGCACAAGTATCGACTGACTATGAACGAGGATAAGTGTCGCTATTCCGCTCGCACGATAGATCTTCTGGGGTACACTGTGACCCACGGCGTTATCACTCCGGATAAGGAGCGACTGTGACCCTTGCTCGACATGGCCCCGCTCCTTGATCGTGCTTCTTTGAAGCGTGCTCTCGGGATTTTTGCTCATTACTCTAAGTGGGTACAAAATTTATCTGAGAAACTCCGTCCACTTGTGGATTGCAAAGAGTTTCCCATGGCTCATGCTGCTAAGGCCGCTTTCCATGGCCTAAAGTCCAACATAGCTGGCGCCGCTGTGTCGACGATTGACGACAACAAGTCCTTTGTTTTGGAAAGCGATGCGTCGGATCACACGATAGCTGCTACACTCTCTCAAGGGGAGCGACCTGTGGCCTTCTTTTCAAGGACTCTCTCCTCGGCGGAACGCCGACACTCGTCTGTCGAAAAGGAGGCGTACGCCATCATCGAGTCGATCAGGCGCTGGCGGCCATATTTTCTGGGCAAATGTTTTCAGATCATCACGGATCAACAGAGTGTTGCCTTTATGTACGACCCGCGCCATGCTCAATGCATTAACAATGAGAAAATCACTCGCTGGAGAATTGAGTTGGCTGATTTTTGTTATACTATCAAGTATTGCCCGGGGCGGGATAACCTCGTAGCGGATGCATTATCACGGCCACCGGTGTGTGCGAGCCTCACCCCTTTTGAGGATCTGCGCGTCCTTCATGACACACTGTGTCATCCCGGCGTGACGCGTTTAGCTCATTATGTGCGCAGTCGTAATTTGCCCTATTCGATTGAGGATTTTCGTCGGCTATTTCGCTCTTGTTCCGTTTGCGCTGAACTCAAACCTCGCTTCTACAAACCTCGGATGGGTACGCTGGTCCAGGCCACTCGGCCGTGGGAGCATTTGGCTATGGACTTCAAAGGGCCCCTGCCGCCTTCCTGTCTACCGTCTTGTCTGGGCATACCGGCTTCGGGCAGTTCTCGTTATCTTCTCACGATAGTTGATGAGTTCTCCAGATTTCCCTTTGCTTTCCCGTGCGGCGATATGACCGCTGCCACAGTTATCTGGTGTCTGTGGGAGTTGTTTTCTATATTTGGGAACCCGGCCTATGTCCATACTGATCGTGGAGCGGTGTTCTGGTCTCAGGATGTGAGCATTCTTGCTCCAGCGGAATATCGCTTCCAGCTATACTACTCCGTATAGGCCCCACGCGAACGGACAGGTGGAATGCTTTAATGGCATTATTTTGAAAGCCATTGCTCTAACCCTTAGGTCTAACGGACTAGGGTTGGACCGATGGACCTGGGTGGTACCCACCGTGCTTAGCTCGATCAGGACTTTATTGTGCACCGCTACTAACCAAACTCCCCACGACCGTATGTTTAGTTTTTCGCGTCGTTCTGGAGGTGGCCGTCCTTTGCCGGGCTGGCTCGCTGAGCCCGGACCAGCTTTCCTCAAACGCGCGGTTCGCTCGAGTAAGTTCGAACCCCTCATCGACAAGGTTCGTATTCTCCAAGCCAACCCCGAGCACGCTCGAGTGCTGATGCCGAATGGACGTGAGTCTACCGTCTCGGTACGTCATCTTGCCCCATGCGGGGATACTGTTGAGCCGTACTACGGCACGGTTAATCCGACAATGGAGAATCTACCGGCTATCCCACCGCCACATGCGCCCGATCTGGATGGCTTTGTGGGGCCACCGCCGTCACCCGAGTTAGGTGATCACTCCGATGCAGGGGATTTCGATCTCGTGGATGTGGCACCTGGTGCCTCTCGGACTCGCGCCGGAAGAGAAATTTGACGCCCCGACCGCTATGACTGGACTGACTGACATGGACTGCTGCTACCGGATATTACTCTGCTGCTAACTAATGTTTCTATGCTGCTATGACTTGCTGGCTTGACTTCCGCCATTGGGGGTAGTGTAGTTTTAACGGCGGGGAGAATGTAATGAAATTGTGTCTAAGTTGAACCCAGGTGTTATGCCGACTCTGTCCACTGAGAGGCTCCTATAAGAATTCGGACTGGACAGCGCTCCAATGATTCCTGTGACATTTATTCTGTGTGATGTCGTGCATACTCAGATGGTGCGTGTTACTCTTGGTTCTAAGCTTGCTTGTACTAATTGCAAATCCATTACTTACTTCTATGATTACTGTATACTGATGTGTGGCTTGTTGGTTTCTTACAGGTATTGCTAGAGATCGATTCTGAATTAAACTCACTCTTGGGACAATGTTGGAAATCTGATTCTTACAACATGCAGCTTTGCCTTTGGAGATGAGAAAGTCTGTGTGCCTGATTAATCAGGCCTAAAGTAAATATTTCCAATTTCATTACCAACACTCATTTTTGATGAGCCAGGTGTTGGCTTAACGGTTAAAGGTGGCTCTTTTGAGATATTAGGGTCCTGATGACATTACAGTGCCATCGAAACGGTGGCTACAACTTTCATTCCAGATTTTTGTAATGCTTTTTTTTTGATCTACACTGCAGGTCCAAGTTTGTGCCACACCAACTGCAGGCACGTGTTGTCCGTGACCCCCTGATGTACAAACCTCCAGTAACAAAGGTCGACGGACTCTCAACGTACCGTTATGACTATCCCAGGTGGCCCGTACAGCCCGTGCCTCCAGCAGTGCGTTTTACTGGACAATTACAGCTCTCGGGAGAAAAGATGGGCACACTAACAACTTACAAAGGTGGGATACTGATTCATGCATGAGTCATCACACAAGTTTTGTTTTTAAAGATGTTTGTGAGACCTTTAAGATTTGTGGTTAAAACCTAGAGAGGTTTATATACTTTAGCAAGGCGACAGATGATTGGAAGTGATATGGGTTTGGTTTCCAGCAGAATCCATTGAAATTCTTTTATTTGTCTTTATAGTGTAGTAACAGCAAGGGGAGTTTCATTGTGGAACATGCTGCCCTTCCAAGGGAGCATCAATTCAGTGTGCTTGTTGCATCATTGCCGAGGCGTATCTAGGCCACGTGCCCCTGTAGGTTATTACCGTGCGCTCGCGAAGCGAAAAGTGGGGTTAAGCGATCTGTTGCGTGTGTACGTGCGTATGGGTGTATGTACATGTCTGCATTTTAAAAATTAATTTTCTCGGCAAACGTTACAAAAATTTTCTCCCTCGGAGCATCTCCTCCTGTATCATTTTAAAAGTGATAATTATGACATCATAAGTCACATGGTATGGACGCCATCTTGAAAAACTTCGCACCTCTATCACTGAAACCGCTCAATGGAAAAAATGTAAACATGGTTCATTGTCAAGTACTCTCAATGGGGAATAAGATTTGTTAATGTTTATGTCATCAGTGCTTTCATTATGACGTCATAATTCGACAAGTACAATGCTTCATCCGATCAGTATGAAATGTTTTTTTTTTTCATTGCAATTGTTGGTCCGATAGAAATGAAATTTTCTTTCACCATAGGAGCACCTTCTGCTGTAGAATTCTTAAAATAATTATGACGTCAAAGATCACTTGGTTAAAGTCGCCAACTTAGAAAAAACAAAAAACATTATAACCACCTTTAGAGGCCATTTTTCCCTGCAAAGCGGGGGTTGGCCTTTTTCGGGAACCGTGGTTGTTGTTGTTTTTCGGTCCCCTATTTGAAGCAATGTTTTACGGCCGGATGCCCTTCCTGACGCCAACCCTTTTTGCCGCCTTTAACGACAAACAGGGAATTACCAGTGAACTGGCGACGGTTCGTTTTTTTCGCAGGTCTCCACGCTCTCCATCGAAATCGAAGTTAAGTCATTGTTCCAATTTGTATTTTCGTTATAACTGTATTTCTTTTATAGTGTATGTACGTATGTTGTCCCGTCAAAGATTTTTCGGTGCAAATCTTTCATACCTGTATTGAAAATCGCGTTAATTCGTGTCGTCTCGAGGCCCTGTACAGTGTGCACTGTACAACCTTGAGGCTTTGGTTTTCTCTCAGCGCCTGTCGTTTGTGGTCCAATAACTTTCGTTCTCTGTTTTCGCAGTCTTTCCACCCCAAAGCCTACTTCCTTGTGTAAATCTCAACTCAAAAAAAACAAAAAAAGGAGACTACCTTCTCTGTGCTCATTCGTTTATTCGTTCTTATTCGTTCGTTCGTTTCTTCGACCACGTGTTTCTCCCCCATTTCCCCAGATAGATTGTCAAATTTCAATTCGTTATTTTATCGTCCATGTGATATTGTTTGATTACAGTTAGTTTTGGTTTGATTTTCCTGTAACTCGTAATTAATTAATCGTGTTCTGCTCCTCGTGTGTGGCCCTGTAGTTGTACCCCCGTCGGTGTTTTGTTAACTTAAGTGTGTTTTGCTTGGCTCTTGGTTTTTTCCCTTCTACCCCGAACATAATACTGTCTAACGTTCTAAATCCCCACCCCCCCCCACCCCCCCAAAAAAAAAAAAAAAACCAAAAACATTTATTTTATTTTCTCCACGTGTACTGTTGTCTCATCCTGTATTTTCTGTCCAGGTGTGCTGTTCGCCCCACCCCCATTATCTCCTTGCCATCCACCGTTTGCCCTGTTCACGTGACTCGTGGTGGTCCCTCTCGGCTCTCCCCCCGTTGGTATTTTTGTGCATATAAGATTGTTCATAGTTCTGTTTAAATATTTTTAAATATGTTCAACCTTTCCCCTTCTGTTTTTTATTCAGTGGTATATTACAACACGCTGTTTTTCTTCCTATTTAAAAGGCTTTTCTCAAGTTCCTCTCCAACTCATTCCACTTCAAAAAAAAGAAATTCAATATCTTATACGTCTCCCTCACTACATGGTCTAAATTCACATTCATTCCATCCCTCCTCCATCATCCTGAACCGGATTGCTAACTTGAAGATCACAACAAACCCAATTTGTTATCAATGTTCGTCTTTCATTAATCATCCACTTTCTAAACTCCCCTCTTGCCCCTCCCATCCAAATCCCCCCCCTTGCACCTACACTCTGAAACTTCCCCCTTGCCCCTCCACTCTTAAACTCCCCCCTTGCCCTTCCCCTCCTAAACTTCCCCTTTGCCCCTCCCCTCCTAATCTCCCCCCTTGCCCCTCCACTCCTGATCTCCCCCCTTTCCCCTTCCCTCCAAAACTCCCCCCTTGCCCCTCCCCTCCAAAACTCCCCCCTTGCCCCTCCCCTCCTAAACTCCCTCCTCACTCCTCCCCTTCAAAATTCCCCCCCAATCCCTCCCTTTCAATTCTCCCCCCATACCATTCCTCTCCAATTCTCTCTCCTCCCCCCTCCTCCTCCAAGCTGCCTCCTCCCCACTTCGTCTCCCTTCTATCTCATACCTCCACCCCCCCAAACCTTCTACTTTCCTCTGCCCCCCCTCAAACAACCCCTCACTGTGCCGCATCCCTTCACCAGCAAACCTTTCATCCTCCTCATCCTTCCCTTTCTTGGAACTCTTCTGCAACATCTGAAACACTATCAACTGCTCTCCCTACCTCCCCCTCTCATCCTTCATCTTACCCTACTCCTCCCCTCCCCTGTCCTGTACCCGATGCTCCCCCTCTCTCTTCATTAACGGTATGGACCTCAAACATCCGGGGCCTTCGCTCAAACCTGACTGATCTCTCCATACAGGTTGCTTCTGACAATCCAGACTTGATCTGCTTAACAGAGACTTTCCTCCTTCAAGATGTCTCTGATTCCTTAATATCTCTTCCTGGTTACTCACTCCTCCGGTATGATAGACCTGAGCCTCGGCCTGGTGGTGGGGTGGCTATCTTTGTCAAAAACTCTCTTCCTCACTCTCCTTGCACTGCTCTCATTCCTCCTCACCCGCAGGAGTACCTCTGGTTACGGCTTCCTCTCCGCTCCCACCTTTTGTTCATATGTGTTCTGTACCGTCCCCCAAACAGTGATGACTCCATCTACATTTCACTGTCTGACAACATGGACCAACTTCTATCCACTCATCCCAACTCTCTCTTCCTCATATGTGGTGACTTCAACTGTCATCATGCCACCTGGTTGGGTGTGGGTTCCTCTCTCACTAGTCATGGCACCTCTGCAAAGGACTTCTGTGACTCACTGGGATTGACACAATCTGTCAATTTCCCGACCCGGATCTCAGCCAATGGAGTATCTTCTCTTCTAGACTTGGTTATGACAAACTTCCCTGCTAATGTCTGCTGCTCTTCTTCTGCTCCAATCGGTTCTTCTGATCATGTGCTTGTCAAAGTGGACATCTCTCTGGCCATTCTCAGAGAGCCTCCTCAGCGTCGACGAGTCTGGCATTTCACTCAGGCCGACTGGGACGGTCTTCAAGCAGCCATCAATCGTCTGGATTGGTCTCCCATCTCCACTGCCTCTGACATCAATTCTTCCTGGGAATTCTTCCAAAGCAAACTGATCTCTCTCATGCACAGATTTATCCCATCTCGCCTTCAATTGTCTTACCCTTCCTCCCGTCCATGGTACACTGAATCTTGTGGTGAGGCAGTTGCCCTGAAACAACTTGCCTTTGCCTCTTGGAAGGCTAATCCAACTGAAGGAAATCTCAGTTCCTTCCACCAAGCTCGGAACAAGTGTGTGTCTACCCTCAGGAGTGCCAGGAAGCACTATCTCTCCTCACTCAAGAATGAACTCTCAAACCTGTCTCCTTCCTCCAAATCCTGGTGGCGTCTGGTCAAATCCGTTTCTGGTGTTTGTTCCCCCTCCATCCCCTCCCTTACCTCAAATGGCCACACAGTTGACATCGCACGTGACAAAGCCGAATGCCTCAACTCTGTGTTCGCCTCGAAATCCTTAGTCCCAAACCCATCTCTCTCTGTTCCCACCTTTCCCAGTCGAACCCAACTGCTCCTGGACTCTGTGTCCTTCTCTCCTGACAAGGTGGAGGAGTTTTTGTCAAACCTCGACTCTGATTCTGCAACTGGACCAGACGGCATCAGCCCACGGGTCCTAAAATCCTGCTCTGCCGCTCTATCTCACCCTCTCTCTGTTCTTTTCACCCTATCTTTTGCTCAAGGTCATCTGCCAGCATCCTGGAAATCAGCTAACATTACCGCTTTACACAAAAAAGGTGCAAAAACAGATCCTTGCAACTACAGACCAATCAGCCTGCTCCCAATTATCAGCAAAGTCATGGAATCCATCATTGCTTCGGATATGAAATCTTTCCTCTTCTCCAATGGCTTGATCTCTGATCATCAATTTGGTTTCAGACCAGGTCACTCTACTCTGGACATGCTGCTTCTGCTGTCTCAACAATGGATGGAGGTCCTCAATGCCAAACAGGAAATCAGAGCTGTCTCCCTTGACATATCAAGGGCCTTTGATACGGTCTGGCACCCAGCTCTGCTCACCAAACTCTCCTCCTATGGTATCCATGGAAACCTCCATGCATGGCTTGCGGACTTCCTCTCTGGTCGTAGTCAACGTGTGGCCCTGAATGGATTTCTCTCATCTCCCCTTCCTGTTCAGGCTGGAGTTCCCCAAGGAAGTGTGCTGGGCCCTGTGCTTTTTCTGGTCTTTATCAATGATCTCTCTGACTCTCTGGAAAATCCTCTCTATCTCTTTGCTGATGACTCCACTCTCTGCCGCTCCATTCCTCTTCCCTCAGATCGGCAGTCTGCAGCCTCCTCACTCTCTGAAGACCTGGACAAAATCACAGACTGGTCAAACAAGTGGAACATGTCTTTCAATCCTGCCAAATCTCACTCTCTTACTATGTCTCTCCGAAAAGATCGACTGGACAACCCTCCCATCTACTTTCTCAACAATCCTCTCCAAGAAGTTCTGTCACTCAAGCTTTTGGGTCTCACTATCTGCCATGATCTTTCTTGGGAAAACCACATTTCCAAGCTGGCCTCCAAAGCCAGTCGCCGACTGGGCATCCTCCGTCGTGCGAAGTCCTTCCTCGGCACACCTGAGCTCCTCACCACATACAAGGCTTTCATCCGCAGCTCAATGGAATACTGTTCTCCCCTATGGGCTGGTGCTCCTGCCTCACACCTGGCTCGGCTTCACGCTGTTGAATCCAAAGCTTTCAAAATCATTGGAATCTCCCGCGATGAAGCTATCTCTGAGGGCCTTTCACTCACTCACCGCAGGCAGGTAGGTGGTCTTTCTGTCTTCTACCGACTCCTCTCCGGCCTTGCTCCCCCAGCTCTCTCTGTGCTCTGTCCCCCAAATATTCCTACAGGTCGCACAAGATCTGCCAGCAACCCTCTGATGGTTAAACTGCCGAAATCTCGGCTCTCTGCTCACCTTCACTCTTTCATTCCTCTTTTCTCCCGCCTGTGGAACAAACTCCCACACTCCCTTCAATCCCTCTCCTCCCTCCAGGTCTTTAAAACAGCTGTTCACCACCATCTCTTATCTTCCCCCATCCATAACCTTGATCTTTTCTACCCCCACTAATTCACCCCAGATCCACCTTGTTTGAAATTCCAACTTATTTCCTGGAAATCCTGGCAGTGTCCATATGTTTATACCTCTCCCACCCCCCCCACTTCACATGCCTCCCCCCCTTCACATGCCTCCCCCCCTTCACATGCCTCCCCCCCCTTCACATGCCTCCCCCCCCAAAGCCCTCTCCCTCCCACAGATCTCTCGATGTCTCCATGTCTCTCGGTCCCTGCTCTCAAATGTTGTGTTTGTGTCCTTCCCCCTCTCTCCCCATCTTGTCTACCGCTCCCGATGTTATTTGTTTTATGTGTCTGTTTGTCTTTCTGTGTGATAAATGTTCGCTCTTTCACGAGCCTCGATCTTGTATACAAAAAAAAAAAAAAAAAAAAAAAAAAAAAAAAAAAAACTGGTACTCAATTAGCCGACCTCGGAAGGATGACAGGCTGAGTCAACCCCCCTGGCGTTAATTCAGCGATCGACCGGGATTCGAACCCAGGATCCTTGGATCCTAAGCCGGCACCCTAGCCGCTAGCCCAACACCAGGGAAAAAACAAAAAACATTGCACCTCTATATCTCAAAAACCGCTCCATGGAATTTTTTTTACATGGCTGATTGTAAAAAAATACTCCGGGGAATAAGTATTGTTAACGATTATGCCATTGGTGCCTTAGTTATGACGTCATAATTCAACATGTACAACGCTTAGTCCGATCAGTTTGAAATTTCTGGAAATTCAGTTTGAAAATCAGTATATTGGAGAATGTTAATTTATGATGTCATCGGTCACGTGGTCTGGCAGCCATATTCAATCAAAGAAAAAAACATTAAAAAAACAGAAGAGTTGGCTTGCACCAAGTTGACTGAGCAGGCTAAGTATTCTATGAATACCTTCTAGTTGTATATAAATTTAGGCTGTGTACTGCCATGCAATGACATACCGGTACTGTGGGATATTCAACATCCTCAAGGGTATGCTAGCAGACATGTCAACTGGCTTAACATCCCCTCTGAGTGACGGTGCAGTCACTGATGCAATCATGAAGCGCCAGGATAAAAGTATATAGTCGGGCCGGGAATCAAATGTAGGTAAGGCAGTGCAAAGACCTCTTGTGTCTCTTGTAGGTGTTTGTGCGTGTGTTACGATTTGCCGGCCACACCTTTTGACCCACGGGGCTCAAACTTGCCATGAAGATTGTTCACTCCCACAGGGTGATTTTGCACTATAAACCTCTCCTCCAAATCCCCCCCAGACCACCATGTGTGTTTGCTTCCATAGACCAGGTACACTCTTTCACCCATGGGGCTCACTCACACTTGGCATGTCCACTTCCCTGGATGGTTTTGCAATATGACCTGCTTCTTCAACAACCCTCCAACCACACCGGCCCGCGGCCCACCCTCCTCTCCTCCCCCTCCTGCCCTCCCCCATCCACCCACCCCACCTAAATCTATATAGACGAAATAAATCTATATAGATTAGCAGAAGAATTCTATATTTTCATGTCATTCATCCTTGAACAATCTTGCCGATGTACCGAACAATGCGTGCAGAATTGCCGATGCTTATGGTGTAATCGACACCGGCCTCACAGCCACGTTCGTTAATGTACATGAATTCGTGCAAAAGCCCGTTATAATGACGAGTTTCCATTCTATATTTTCACATACAGACTTGGCATTTAATATGGAATTTTTTTTTTCTTGCCTTATTTTAGTATGATTAACTAAATGGTTGAAGTTACTTTTAGAATAAAGCAGGCACATCATTTATGGTACTCAACAACAATATATACATACAGTGTATGTATCTTCCTATAATTCACCAAATGTCTGTCTGTTCCCAGGTACCGCAAAAACGGCTGAACCGATCGCAATGATATTTTGGGTGGGTAATCCTTCGGATCCCTGGAGTAATGGAGTAAAATAGGCTATATTGTTTTTCCAATTTTTTTTCCAAACACGATGGAATAATATTTACCGATATGAACAGTGATGTGACTTTTATTGAAATTCCACAAGTACTGTTTAGATTTTGATGATTTGCGTGTGATATGATTTAACGGATGCTTATATAAATCGTTGCTAGTATATATATATAATATACATATATATATGAACGATTGTCATGAGAATTGCAGCAAAGAGAGGAGTTATTAGCCTGTTTAAAATGCATTGATGCTCTATTAATCAGTGTACTTAGTACAGAAGCCGAACAACTCGTCTAAAAAAGAGCAGTAGACATAGAAGTTGAAAATTTTAAAGGTTTTGACTCTGTTGCAGATCATTTCAGGCGATGGCCGATCAAGAAGAATGAGTCGACTAAAGTTGAACGCCACTATGTGCCACCCAGCTCAAAGTTCGGAAATCTAACCACATACCAGAACGATTTCATTTCTAAGTGTGTGGTTCCTCAAAAAAGCTTCCGCCCTGTTCCAGCTACGCAGATTTTTAACGGCAAGTTTGATGGACAAACTGTGTATCAGCTGACCTATGTTCCAAAAGTATTTGAACCATGGCCACGCCGTGAGCCAGCAACCTATAAACCGAGCACTACACCCCTGGATGGCCTAACTGTATACCGGAGAGATTACACAGGTCGGGCTGGGAAACCTGTGAAAAGTATCAGACCTATACCACAGATAGCAGACACCGATGCCCACTTTGAAGGGATCTCCGAGATGCAGGACAAATTCCAAAGATGGCCGATACCCAAGCGCGAAGTACGTCCGACCAGAAAATACAAGCCTCCAACTGACACCATGGACTTGAACTCAACATATCGGATGAATTTTCCTTACAAAACTCAGCCTGTAGCCCCCTCAATGCCAAAATTTCCAACCATAGAAATTGGCAAAGGGCCTTTTAAGGGCCAGAGTACATACAAACAAGACTTCTGCCAGTGGCCATTCAGCCGGCGTGACAAACTGCAGAGGTTTCAGGAGTTTCAACCTCCCAAAGGAAAAATGGAAAACCTGACCACCGTCAGACAGCATTTTGTAGCACACCCCCTCGCAAAGACCCAGAGTTTGAAGCCACCAAATGTTGTAGTGCAAAGTAAGATACCTTTTGACGGAACAACCACTTACACAAACGAATTCACCACAAAACAAAAGGACATTTGCCCAGCAATGTACTCTGTTCCACCAGGTTATGTTTACCACTCGGAAGATCCTCGCGGCCACCGTATGTACCGCTTGATTTCTAACCGGGCGGCCGCAAACCACCAACTGCCTTCTGACGTCACCCGTGACAAGTGCAAAGTGTCATTTACAGATACTTAAACTACATTGAGCAAATTCATAACAAAATCAAGAATTTGCTCGCATAATCATCTCAGGAACATCATTTGAGATCCTCAATTATCAATCATAGCTTTACGTTCTGAGTTCAGTGTTAAACAGATGGTAATTTGAAATGATATTTATCACCCTGTAAATGAAGATGAGTTTTGAAATGTCATTTCTGATTGGTTTGTACAAAGCAATCCACATGGAAACTTGTGATAAAAGTCGATGTAATAACAGGTATTTTTTATGTTTTATGAAAAGCATGGTCACACAAATTGGGTAGCAATAATACGATATTATAGAAAATTTTGTAATTGAAATGAAGGTGATTGTACACAACCTTGTATACTGTAACAGGAGTTGATCCTGATTCTTGGCCTGAAAGAACATGACAGGTTAGCACTTTCAATCTGCACTAGTAGAGATAATCCTTCGGTTTATTGGTATGAACAGCTTGATGTGTAAAACAAGGGGAAAATAAATGAATTCCACATTGTGGAAGTGCTGCACCACTGTATTGTATTGTCCTGTTTATGGCTCTATTAAGAAGGAGCACCCACGGATAACCAATTGAGCTTACTTTGAGGCGTTATTCAATGGTGGATTTCACTATGCAAGCCTGGTGGGGCTGGGGGGGGGGGGGGGGAGAGGAAGCGTGAGCTTTTACCTGGCACGATCCGGGCAGTCTTCAAACCTACAGGACATTAAATCAAACCGAAGACAGAATTTATGTACAAAAATAAACACGGCTTTATTGCCGGACCCCGATAACAAGAACACGCCGGTAAATACTACAACCCCCTAATGAGCGCTCTGACACACAGACTTAGAACACGGACAAATGGCGATGTAATAAAAGAACCGTGTCGTGTCGGTGCGTGCTGTGGCTTATCTCTGTCTGCAGTGTGTCAGGGATCGTCAGGCTCCGAGGGCAGTCGTCCGACGCGGCTCCGGTTAGCGGGAACAAGGCCCCGACGCGCCCCCGTTCACTAGGCCTCGATAAGGCCTCTCGCGCCAAGCGAGCGAGCAACCTGCCTCCTCAGCCGTGCAATGTCCTCCCGGATTCGGCACGGAACTGCGATGCACCCAATGTTCGGATCAGAAAGGAGAGATGGTCGAGGGTGAAGGAAGGCGTGAGGGCAAGAGGTCGGAGCAGAGGAATTGTGAGGGCAAGAGCGAATGAGGTCCAGGCACCACTGTATATTGCAACGACAGAGAGAGAATGTCGGTCTCTCCTCACTTTTTATCAACCCCTCTTGACGTCATCTCTCTCTCTCTCTGGCAATCCCTGCCGGCCAACATCACAGGCTCAATTCCCCACCAATGGCCGCGTCACTTCTCTCTCATGCCATTCGTCGGTGGTCAATCAGTTCGTTGCTTCTGGCTCGCCCCTCCTTCCACCAATCCCAGGGAAGCTTCTTGCCCTGCCCCTGGCCAATCACGAGTCCTTCTGGGCGTGTCTATTGCCTGGCTTGCTCGATGTGTGTTGCTATGCCAGCTGGTGATGTGGCTGGCTGTGGCTCCATCGGCAGTGCCCCGAACTGGCTTCCGGTGAGTTTTATTGTTATTGTGGCGGAGGGGAATTTAAGTAGTGTTTGTGGTGTCACTAATGGGCCTATCTAATGTCTATGGTGCGTTGCCATACGGGACAAAGGAATGACCACAGAGGGAACGACGTACAAGGGAATTAATATAATCCCTGAACTAAATAACATGCCCCGCCCCCTCGTGGCAGGGACAAATATCCAACTTATCCGACATCCGGACTACACAGGTCCCTGACTTACTGTACATCGAAGTGGTTCTTGCTACCCACGATCATCGGAGCACCTACCTATGCAGATCTACCTAAATCTATATATATCACTACCCCAATATTCATAACAGTATTAAACCGCATGTGCTGTGTTCAAACATATCCTGAGAAACAGCACCTTTTGGTTTTTGTATGTAGAGTCAAGGCTAATGGAAGACTGAACGGACCAGGACACAACGGAACAAGAGGAGCAGGTGAGAGAGGAGGAAACACCAACAGGAGAGTTGAAGGACAAGATAGAGGGGGACTGGACAAACAATGGGTTTGGGGAGGAATGAGGGGCAGGAGATGGTGTGTGGAGTGGACAAGATGGATACAGAAGGAATCTCTCAAGAGAGAAGACTTAAAACTTGGAAGGAGGAGGGATTGGGGTGGAGGGTTGGGGAGGGAAGTTAACGAGGGAAGAAAGGTCATGGTTTTGGATTGGGGATGATCTGAGATGCTGGTGAACATCTGTCTTGAAGACCTGGAGAGAGAATGAGATTGAAGAGGATGTGGAAGCTGCTTCCACAGGTGGGAAAAAGAGGAACAAATGAGTGGAGGCGAGCAATGATCCTGGGTTTAGGTAGTTTTACCAGATGGTGGACCATGTGCGCCCTGTATAAACTTGGGGGGCCTGTAGAAACTTGGGGGGACAAAGCATGGAAAGAGCAGACGTCGCAAGACCAGAAAGGATGTGGAAAAAAACAGAGAGACCACCGACCTGTCTGCGATGGCGAAGTGATAGGCCCGTAGACGCAGCTTCATCGCAGAAGATTCCAATAATCTTGAAGGCCTTGGATTCCATGGCGTCAAGCTGAGCAAGATGTGAAACCTGAAGGTTTTGACCAAAATCATTGACAGGCCAGAGGTTGACAGGATAGCTGAGAGAAAGCTCACTCAGCTTTGAGTTGTCTAGTCTGGGTTCGGATTCTGACTTGTCACCATCGCATTGTCTCAATTAGTGTGCCGAACTTCAGGGGGATGTTAAGCTGGGTGTCTTGTCTGTGAATCCCATAGAGTGTCGGTGCTGCAAAAGGAGTTTCTGGGAAAGGGTTATACCAGGTGGCTTGCCATTGCCTTCCCAGCTAGTAATTAGGGCAGGAATGTGGAATTTGACAATGAGAAATTGCAATTTCTGTCGACATTTTGGAGATTTAACGCTGCTGTACTCCACAACGTCAGCAATATCTGGCCTATTGTTTGCGAAGAACACTGTGGGATCTTTATCGTCCACCAACGAATGCTGGCAGACGGGACGCCCATTTTAACGTGTCCATCGGAGGGACGGCACATACAGTGATGAATCACCCTGCTTGTGTCACATCAGGATGGCAGGTTATAGCTGGGCCAGGATTAGAACCCAGGCTCGAAAGTTTAGGGGCGAGTGTGTGTACCTTTAGGCCATCCCACGAGCCCTACGTGGAAGTACAGTACCCTAGCAAAATTACAAGTTATTGCTCTATTATGTAGGGGCACTGCATCACCAGCACAGCTGCACTTCATAAATGATGTAAAGAGCAGAATAAACTCGTGATCGATCGAATCCCGGTCCAGTACACATTCAAGGAGCTCGGTGATTGGGTAAAGCCATGTTGCCCCTGCCCTCCCTAAGCTCCCTTGCGTAGGTTCGATTTCCAAGGCTGCTCAGAAGTCTGGGAGTGCCACCACTGGATGTATTTGCCCAAAGCAATGCCATGTTGTCCGAGCGGTTTGGTTTATTGGGGGTGGTGGGGCTGGGGGACATTAAAAAATGATGTGTACAGGGCCTGCGGTGGAGTAAAAAGAAAAACTTCCATGTACTATATCTTTGTGTCCCCAATTGATGCCCCCCTTTTAATAAACCCCTGGGAACAATGAATGGTTCCTTTGGGAAAGTCTTGAAAAAAAAAAACCTTTAAAAGGATGTCAGTATTACATCAAGGGTTCCATATATACAGAAAAACAGTAAGACCTCCTCTAGTAGATTGCCCATGGACACATCTCGATAGGTGGGCTCATTTGATGATCTTTCTGGAGTAAAGGCGTGAGACTGTGATATTCTGCTGTGGATTGAAGGACTCCATTTATCAGACCAATCTATACTATGAGAGATGTTTGGCTGTGTCAGCACCAGGCAATGTCGGGTACCCCTGCGAGTATATAATACATTTTATATCAACAGACTGATGCAGTTGCTGTTCGTCTTCCAGTGAGATGGGAGGTGGGCTAGGTACTGTCCAAAGCAATGATGTTGTCTACCTTAAAGAAGAGAGGGTTTTCCAGAGAATTATGTGGATGAGGAAGAAGACCGGGTTCAAGACCCTCCCTTGGGCATCTCCAGCCTCCACTCGGTGATGAGAAGAGAGGGTTCCATTGATAGCAACATGTTGTTGTTGTTGTTTTTATTGTATAACCCTGGACATTTCTCTTGAACAACCCGCGGCATGGAGACAGCTGATTGATCTCCCAGGAGCGACCTGGAGATCTCCCATATCTAGGATGGTGTACCCCTGCCTACCCGAAGTCAGGGCCATGACAGAGTTAGTGTTTGAGAGAAAGACAGGGACAAGAGGGAAAGGGTTGGTCCATGGGGACCGATTGGCATTCCGACCATGACAGGGAAGAATCTGGGCAGCAGGGAATAACGGGGAAGATTTGGCCCCCGACTTGCGTTGCGGGGTACAACCACCATGAAGAGGCGTCCCTGGTGGTTGTAGCAACATGTCGACTGTGGATGGAAGGAATCAGAAATCCAGGAATTATGGCATCTTTGTATGTATGCCACAGGGAGAGAGCTTGGCAAGTAGAGCTGGATGCCTGAGATAGGTCCTGGCCTCTTGATTTAGATTTCGGGTCTTCGGACATTTGGTCAGAGACGAGCAGAGTTTCGTGACTGGGATGGTTAATAGAGATCAGGTGTTTAAAAAGAGGATTGCAAGAAAGGTCACCGGTCTGTAGTCGAGACTGAGACTCTGCGGGAGGATCCCCCTTTTTGTGGATGGGACGTGGCGGTGGTGTTCGCTGATTTTAGGGCAGCCATAGGACAAGGACAGCTGATCGATAACACATTGCTGCGCTATTTGTTCAATCAAAGAATCCATCACCTGCATTGAGCGCTGGTTTCTTCAAAATGGCGGCGCAAGGATCCAAATGACGTCATCGATGTAGGTGTGGGATTTTTTGATCCACTTTCATCTTGGAGTATTTAAACTCATCCCACCGAGTGTTAATTCAGCGGAGCGACAGGGGCTCGAATTTAGGACCCGAAAATCTCAAGCGAGCCACCTGTACCGTTAAGCCAACACCTGGATTGCAGTTTCACATCAATTAATTAAAAGAACATAAAAAGACAATTTGTGCTTATTAAATGAATTTCGTGTGTACAACATGTTGGAGATTGAACCTGGGATCCCCACGGGGCTTATCTGCAGTGGTAGGTAGATCACGTGACGCTTCTACAGCCATACCTTGGTAATCGTTTACCTGGAGGTTCGTTCATTACGCTGTTGTTAACAACTGCGCCCGTCCGGAATGATGAGGTTTGGACCTTCATTGTTTGTTGTTTTCTTTCACCTGTGCATTTCTCTTTTACCTTTGTTTGTAGTTTGTACAAAACTATGATCGTTGTAACGATTAATATTGTTACAGATACGACTTTGATGGTATGGTGGGCCGAGCGGGATGGCCGCCGTATCCGTACAAGTTACCCGATTGTGCCCGAATGTTGACTAATCGCGCTACGCTGGCTCAATAGGAAAGAGAAGACACCCGGCTGGATTACAATCACACAATACGACACCAAGGGTTCAGTTCTCAAGTATATTCGTACGGAAAAAGGTTAGATTACAGGGGCTAGAGGTATATTACAGGAAGACAGGCACTTAGACACACTCTTATATTATCCCCGGACAGACGACAGACACACGGGACAAAATGCTGACTCACACGGGGGTTGATGAAAAGGGGAGGCAGGTCGCGATGGCTCAGGTGCACCTGGCTCAGGGACAGAATCACGTACGGTGGTGTCCAGAGATGCGTGAAGGTATCACAGCGCTTGTGGGTCGCGACTTTGGTCTCAAGCTGGGGAGGTCGCTCAGCGCTCGGGAGGGTGGCGTCTTTTCCTTCCAAGCTCGGGGCGCATCTCACGTCACGTCCGGCAAGCGGCTGCGTATATCCGGCGGGGAGTGACACGCCCTCGGCTCGTTAGCGCCGCCCCAGATGGCATCGGCCCATGGCTTCTCATTGGGTGCGGGGGTTACCGGCTCCGCCCTTGACGAGGGGCCGACAGGGAGCCCCTTCGTGGTAACCCCGTGGAGCGCGTGGTCAATGGTGGCTAACCGAGCCGGAAGGAGGACGCCCACTCCCCATGCCGTCACCGCGCCGCCCCCCTCTTTTGTTGTTGTTGTTGTAGTTGGCGCTTCTTCATGGGGAAGAGATGCGGAGAGGTATGGGGAGGTCCTAAACTTCCTAACAGGTGCCATATAATCACATTCTGGTGCAACGAAGAGTCATAATTAATGGAAACAAGTCCTTAACTGACATAGATTAAGAATAACTAGGAAGATGTCCGAAAGTTGTCTACGTGTGGTGCGGGGGACCTGGGCACGACATTTAATGGGGGGATGAAGGGGAAGATCGGCTCTAATGGGTGTTGTTTACAGACAATGGGACTAGGGAATGGGGTAAGGGAGAGTTGGGGAGTATCGGAGAAAATAGGGGAATATTTACAAGCGGATATGGAGGCCAAATTCCATATTCGCAACATTGCACCCTTCTCTACCCTCGGGGCGTCCCGACCCGATAAATTTTTACCTACTTTAGTGTGGCACGCAATGTAGTTCCCTCTACTATTAACTCTACCCTGAGTGCGACAGTTTTACAGATATTCACAAATGAGTAAATATGTCCCCCTGCGACGTTGCACCCTTCTCCTCACAGAAACACACCCACAGGATAACCGAATCCGGAAAGAATTCTCAAACTAAACATACAGCCGGTAGGGAGCATTATTTACAAGACTACGCTGCTATTTACACTACGATCCAGGACCTGTTTTTGGAGGAACACATGCAGATGTTATGCATAGAGAGAGCGCGCTTGCCAACATCGATACACCAACCCACGAGTGCTCTGTGGCCGACGGCCTTTAATAACGTGCAGAGCACCCTTTCCCGAGCATCAACAGCACCACCCCACCACCAATCGGTGCAGTCACCATTGTTCATTGGAATAAAAATAACTTCAACAACCCCTAACCCTGCAGGTGTCTCTTGCTCTTCTTGTGGTGCACTTGGTGTTAACTATTAGTGGTTCACCTGTATGGCATAGGTGCCACGTTGATCCATAGGTCCATCCCCGGGTGGTGCTTGGCCGCAAACGAACTGCGGTCCATTGTGGGTGGCCACAAACATTGCGGTCCATATGGTGTATCGATCCAGGCAGCCAACAGCGAAAGTGCAGGCCCACAACTGCGTAGCCAGCACCTCTCTTTCCTCTCTCTCTACCCCAAAGCCAGATCCTCGGAGGTGGGAGACAAAAGAAGCAGACAAGTGAGTAAGGTGGTAAGGGCGCAAAAGTGCACGCAATATAAGGTAATGCACACTGGGGGCACATGGGAACCAGGTGAGACAGGTACGTTCCTATCGTACGCCCCCCCCCCCACCAGGTAACCTACATGGCCCCTCCCTTACCCCTTACTGTATCCACAAAACACAACACTACCCATAAACATCTACTTTACAAATCAACAAACATCCCTACTGTCTTCCCCGTTCCTCCCATATACCAAATTCGTCTTCTCTCCCTCCTAACCAATCAAATTTGCCATTTTCAACTCTCATCAAAATTTGCCATTTTCAACTCAACATCAAAATTTGCCATTACCAATTCATCATCAGTCCCTCCTAGGGAGGGAGAGATGGAATCACCCCCATGTCTCATCCACGTCGTGATGCGTCTCACAAATCCTCACAGCAATTCTCATTTCTGCAACACAACCAAAGAAAACACAGGTGTGGAGTCATCATCATCACCACAGGTAAGTGGCTGCGTATGGTGCGACAGGTTCATCAATCCTAACTATTTCCTAAATGACTTTAACAACTTTACACTACCCGGGGTCTTTCTCCGGCCAAACCATTGGCCCTCTTACACTATGGGTTCTAAAAACCAATTCCCATTGGCCAAACTGTGGTGCTCTTCAATTTGGGGTCTCACTCCCCCAATTCATCTCCCGGTGCCCTCGCACAATTTCTGGGCTGCGGCGTGTACCTCTCCCAGTGGGTCTACCCACCTGCACACCTCCACCACTGCAGTTGCCTCCGAGCTTACCTGCTCCTTACCCTAACCTAACTACCTGGGGAAGGCCCTCTGGCTCTCTCCCCACTCCGTGCCCCCTCTGGCACTGGGCTGCCCGATCCACACCCGGGATCCTCAGGCACCCACTCACAACTACCGGCTCCCAGAGCCCACCTGCGGCCTCACCTGGCCGACATCCTCACAGTGGTGGAGTGCCCAACCAACTACACACACTAACAGGCTACACGCCCAGCCATTTCCACAACACTAATGCACCCATTCACAACACCATTCTGCAACCGCACCACAAATGCCAATATCCAACCACAATTTACCTGCACCCTCTACCTAACACTTACACTACCCGCCCCGGGTGCTCGTGAAAGGGGTCCACTCTTCCCCCATCCACACCTTCGCACCATGCACACCACTCCGTACCACTCACTCCAACTCTCTCCACACACCTGTACCTGCACACCTGTGCTCTCACACCTGGTGCCACCTGCACCCTTCTCTCCCCAAGCGCATTCGCGCTGATCCACAACACTCACTACTCATACACTGCTCCACACACCTGTCCAGTTGCACACCTGTGCAATCACACTTGTTCAATCCTCACACACACAGCATCATCTCAGCTAACTACTCCCTTCTGAAACTTGCGCTTCCCAGTCGTCCCTTTAAACTATTGCGCTCCCTCGTCATTATCATCCATACTAATCTACCTGCGTCCCCACTACAGGTATCAGTCACTAACTAATCTTAACGTTACCTAATGTCATCTTCTAGATCCCTACACACAATATCCTAACCCACCCGGGCTAGTTTTCACTGCCATACACCCCATAAACTATTGCTCCTTTGCCCCACACATGGGAAGGATGGTGGATTTGCCATCCCACCACATCGGGGGTCTCTCACTACCAATTTTGCACATCAAATTTCAATAAATCAAAAATTTGCCAATCATCTGCCAATCACTGTACCATTACCAATCATCACTCTGCCAATCCTTTGCCAATCATCAAATTTCGCCTTTTTCTAATTTCGGGGCCAAAACACTAACCTCATCACCCAGTCTACTCACTACTGCCTCTCGGTGCGCCAATTCCTGTCCAAAGCCCGGCTTCGTAAAGCCAAGCAATGGATGCTGGTTGTTTTGTGCCTGCGGCTGGATGCGTCCGGCACTCGGTGCAGGGACGGGGGCTTACCCGTGCCGAGATCCCACACACCACCTCGGCGTGGAGCCATCCAATGCCCCGATCTAGACCTGCCGGCACGTCTCACCAAAAAGTGGTCGCCATGACGACCCTTCCTATCCAGCTGCCCGCTCCACCTAGTGGAGCCTGGACGCGGCCGTTCAAAGCGAGGCCCGGCACGCACCGAGGGCCTGCTTCGGCTATAAGTCGTTCTAAACTCTATCCCGTCTAACGTCGATGCTTCACCTGGACGCTTACACCCCGCAGCCCGTTCCTTGCTCACACATCCAGCCGTGCCCATGCTCCTCGTACCTTTCCTTACACACCCAGGTACACTCATTCCACTCACAGCCTTGGTCACACACCTGACCACCGAACACTTTGGCACACATTCGTTGGTCGCACACCTCACCAATACACCGCTTCGCGCCCCCTCCTCGGTCACCTCCTCTGTGACAATCACAGGTGTGCCCTCATTCGCACACCCAACCACGTGCCTCACCACCAACTCCAGCGTGCATTCCCACTCACGCTCTACCATTCCAGGTGTGCATCCTTCCATCCCAGGTGTACATCCTCGCTCACCTGTCACAACTAACTCACGCTCCATGTCACTCTCACTACTTTCACCTCCATTCCTGACAGCGCACTCACCCTTTCTTTTGACAGCACACTCTTTCCCCATGCACCTGTCCGTCACACACCTTTCTCGCGCACACTCTCCCGTTACACCCTCTGTAACACTCACCACAGGTGGACACTCTTCCTTACTTCTGACAGCGCACTCTTTCCTCATGCACCTGTCCGTCACACACCTTTCTCGCGCACACTCTCCCGTTACACCCTCTGTAACACTCACCACAGGTGGACACTCTTCCTTACTTCTGACAGCGCACTCTTTCCTCATGCACCTGTCCGTCACACACCTTTCTCGCGCACACTCTCCCGTCACACCCTCTGTAACACTCACCACACTGCGCTTCCATGTGCTCCCTCGCACACACGCTACGACCGACTCACTCTCGCCAACACCCTCACTCCTTGGCACACACTTTTTCCTCACACACCCCAGAGTCGGACCTCCTCGCACACCTCCTCTTTCGCACACCAGACCTGTCGCACACTTCACCAACGGCCTCTCACGAACACCCGGGTCTATCTCGACCCCCAAGCTTCTTAAATCCCCTGGCGCATCATACGCACGACCATATTGGTCACCACTTACACCGGGTCCTCTTCC
This sequence comes from Myxine glutinosa, assembly GCF_964187855.1. Classification (NCBI taxonomy): domain Eukaryota; kingdom Metazoa; phylum Chordata; class Myxini; order Myxiniformes; family Myxinidae; genus Myxine; species Myxine glutinosa. Next base: position 87,093,844 of record NC_136262.1, on the reverse strand, counting down.
TCTTCGCTTCTCCTCCATCACCTGCGAATCCCTCATCCGGTTAATGAGCACATCACGATCCAAACACAGACTTTGGACCAATTCTTTTATCTCCTCTTTTATCTCCTTGTTATCCCCTCTCCGTCGCTTCTTAATTTCGCTCACCCCTTCTTCCACTTCTTCTAATTTGTGCCTCACCTCTTTTATTCCCCGGTACGTCTCCTCAAGCTCGTCCTCCAAGGCTACCTTGACCGTTTCCATGTGCGTCCTCACCTGCCGGTCCTTCGTCTCCATTACCTCTATCACCTCGTCCAACCTCGTTGTCAGTCCCTCACGTACCATCTGACATTCCCTCTTTGTCGCTATCAAGTCGTTTTTAATTTCTTTTTGTGTCGCCTTTATACCTCCTAATACCGCAGTGCTCCTTTGAACCTGCTCCACTAACTCCGTCTGTCCCACCGTCAGCTGCTCCACCTCCTGCGTCAGGTCCTCTATGCCCCCTTGTAACTTTACAGTCCCCTTTCTCACCTCCTTCTCCATGTGCTCCTTACAGTGCCTCACCTCCTCGCGCACTCCTCCGACCTCCTCACCCACTCCTCTTCTGATCTCCTCTCCCATCACTTGCATCTCCTGCCCAGATGCCACCCTCATCTGCTCCATTTCCTCCCTGTGAGCATCCAGTTTGGTTTCTACCCCCATTCTGACCCCCTCTATCTGCTGCTCCATTTGTTTAACTTCCCTTTCCGCTTGGTCCCTCATGTCCCTCAATTTGCCTTCCATACTGTTTTCTAACCCCTCTAACCCTTTTTGCATCCCTTCCATTTGATTCTCTTGAGCGGCCATTCTGTTTTCTACCCCCGTTAACCCATTTTTCACTTCTTTTATCCCGTTGTCTAACCCCTCAAAATTATTGTCTAACTTCCCAATTTTCTTGTCTAACTCCTCAAAATTATTGTCTAACTTCCCAATTTTCTTGTCTAACTCCTCAAAATTATTGTCTAACTTCTCACCGGTACCCCTCGCTTCGTCCCTCATTACCCCCATTTGGTTTCCCATTACCCCCATTTGGCCCTCCAATCGCTCACCCTGAGCATCCATCCGGTTCCCCAATTGGTTACTCTGCAGTTTGAGGGACGCCTGCATTTGCGCCATAAATTGCTCCATGAGGACCTGCATCTGGGCCATCCCTCCCACTTGTGCAGCGGGTGCGGCCGCCGTAGCTATGTGCGAGGCGCCATTTCGCGCGTCTGCTACCCCCGCTGTTTCGCTCTCCTCACGTGTCTCAATTTGGTCCTGGACCGACCCTGCTTCACTCTCCCCTACCGGACCCCAGCCGTCTTGATCCGCCATAGCGCGACTTGCAAAATTCGAGTTTCGTAAAACAAAACAAATTTCGGCCGCTCCAAATTTTGACCAAATTTTTTTTTTTTCCTCTATTCGTTTTTTTTTTTCAAAATTTGGTCGGGCCTCGAATCTCACTCCCGACACCAATTGTTACAGATACGACTTTGATGGTATGGTGGGCCGAGCGGGATGGCCGCCGTATCCGTACAAGTTACCCGATTGTGCCCGAATGTTGACTAATCGCGCTACGCTGGCTCAATAGGAAAGAGAAGACACCCGGCTGGATTACAATCACACAATACGACACCAAGGGTTCAGTTCTCAAGTATATTCGTACGGAAAAAGGTTAGATTACAGGGGCTAGAGGTATATTACAGGAAGACAGGCACTTAGACACACTCTTATATTATCCCCGGACAGACGACAGACACACGGGACAAAATGCTGACTCACACGGGGGTTGATGAAAAGGGGAGGCAGGTCGCGATGGCTCAGGTGCACCTGGCTCAGGGACAGAATCACGTACGGTGGTGTCCAGAGATGCGTGAAGGTATCACAGCGCTTGTGGGTCGCGACTTTGGTCTCAAGCTGGGGAGGTCGCTCAGCGCTCGGGAGGGTGGCGTCTTTTCCTTCCAAGCTCGGGGCGCATCTCACGTCACGTCCGGCAAGCGGCTGCGTATATCCGGCGGGGAGTGACACGCCCTCGGCTCGTTAGCGCCGCCCCAGATGGCATCGGCCCATGGCTTCTCATTGGGTGCGGGGGTTACCGGCTCCGCCCTTGACGAGGGGCCGACAGGGAGCCCCTTCGTGGTAACCCCGTGGAGCGCGTGGTCAATGGTGGCTAACCGAGCCGGAAGGAGGACGCCCACTCCCCATGCCGTCACCGCGCCGCCCCCCTCTTTTGTTGTTGTTGTTGTAGTTGGCGCTTCTTCATGGGGAAGAGATGCGGAGAGGTATGGGGAGGTCCTAAACTTCCTAACAGGTGCCATATAATCACATTCTGGTGCAACGAAGAGTCATAATTAATGGAAACAAGTCCTTAACTGACATAGATTAAGAATAACTAGGAAGATGTCCGAAAGTTGTCTACGTGTGGTGCGGGGGACCTGGGCACGACATTTAATGGGGGGATGAAGGGGAAGATCGGCTCTAATGGGTGTTGTTTACAGACAATGGGACTAGGGAATGGGGTAAGGGAGAGTTGGGGAGTATCGGAGAAAATAGGGGAATATTTACAAGCGGATATGGAGGCCAAATTCCATATTCGCAACAATATGTTATAAAGTGTCCAATATAATATATAATACAGCAGCACGATCTGCCTCATGCCGATGCATATCATATAGTCGTGTTCGTTAAACGTTCGAGTAATTGTAAAATAATATTTTGTTTACTTTTTGATGAGTGATCTATATTAAATGAAAATTGGATCATATATTTATATTATTTATGACAATTTATTTCGTGTTTTTATCACTATAATATCAACGCAATTATATAAATCGTTATAATAGTAACGCATTGACCACGATATAAAAAACATTGTCAGTATAAGTGCGTTAATCAGGAGGTATATTTCATTTTGTCGCGTGTTACTTTTGTACCTTTCGTTGCCCTCTGGTGCGCATTCATTATTGCGCTGCGTTTGGTGGCCATGGCGGTGTGCTGAGCACATGTTCTACCGGTTCGCGCGTGATCGGCTGTTATGGCAACTGCGCAATTCCCAGGACTGTATTTATATTTTCACGGACAAATGCTTTGAATGAAAACAGAGCCGTTCAGCATTCTTTGTTTTGATTGGACAATCCATGTTGGTGACGTCTATCATATAGACATTAGAATGGGGAACGTGGCGAGCACACGGTAACTCGGGCGGCAAATGAGGACTGACTACTGTTTACATTCCAAAAAAAAAAAGTCGAATCGTGAAGCTTTTAAATGCCAGATGTTTAATTTCGTTCTCCCTATGCACCGTGATATATAAAACAAAGCGTTTTGATTTCTTAACATGTCCTTCCCGCTTGAGAATTTCACACCGAATAAGAAGAAGAAGAATATGACACCAAGTTCCAATTCGCTTTTGTTTTGATGTCCGTATTAACAATGTACATCGGAGATTACTCAGATTAGACGCTGCAGGGTTAACAAAACGGGTCTATGAGGCCCCGCCCCACGCGGACAAGACCTGCCCGAGACGAGAACCACGTGATGTTTGCCAACAACGGTTGCCATGGAAATGGCTTCTTATTGAAAGGTAAACTTGAGGCGCGGATGCAACGGCTGAACAGGAGGGTGTGAGCAGGGAAAGAAATGCGGTCCATGATGTCCTAATAACTGAAAGATTGTATTCCTTCCTATTTGAAGACTATAAAATCTGGGAAATATATATTTATATTAGTGTGAAAACAGTGAACGTTTGATTGGCGTGGACATGATGAAGTGTCTCTGCAACATCTGTACCTGCGGGTAAGAGACGTTCGGCGAAGTTTCTTCCATGAGCAAACTTATAACTACCATAGTCCATACTCATTGTAGCTTTCTACGTATATTAAGTCGTGGCATTACAGAGGATATATCATGAGTCCATGAATGTAACACATCAAGGCACGGCTCACGGCACGCTTATGTCGTGGATACACACATATCACGGCCGGATCACGGCACGCTTGGTTAGTGGATACACACATATCACGGCTGGATCACGACACGCTTGGTTAGTGGATACACACATATCACGACACGCTTGGGTAGTGGATACACACATATCACGACACGCTTGGTTAGTGGATACACACATATCACGACACGCTTGGTTAGTGGATACACACATATCACGACACGCTTGGGTAGTGGATACACACATATCACGGTCAGATGACGGCACGCTTTTGGATGGGAGAAGATAAGAGATGGTGGTGAACAGCTGTTTTAAAGACCTGGAGGGAGGATTGGGATCGAAGGGAGTGAGGGAGTTTGTTCCAAAGGCGGGAGAAAAGAGGAATGAAGGTGTGAAGGTGAGCAGAGAGTCTTGATTTTGGCAGTTTAACCATAAGAGGGTTGCAGGCAGATCTTGTGCGACCTGCAGGAATATTTGGGGGACAGAGCACAGAGAGAGCTGGGGGTGCAAGGCCGGAGAGGAGTCGGTAGAAGACAGAAAGACCACCTACCTACCTGCGGTGAGTACGTGAAAGGCCCTCGGAGTTAGCTTCATCGTGGGACATTCCAATGATTCTGAATGCTTTGGTTTCAACAGTGTGAAGCCGAGCTAGGTGTGAGGCAGGAGCACCAGCCCAGAGGGGAGAACAGTATTCCATTGAGCTGCGGATGAAAGCCTTGTATGTGGTGAGGAGCTCAGGTGTGCCAAGGAAGGACTTCGCACGATGGAGGATGCCCAGTCGGCGACTGGCTTTGGAGGCCAGCATGGAAATGTGGTTTTCCCAGGAAAGATCATGGCAGATAGTGAGACCCAAAAGCTTGAGCGACAGAACTTCTTGGAGAGGATTGTTCAGAAAGTGGATGGGAGGGTTGTCCAGTCGGTCTTTTCGGAGACACAAAGTAAGAGTGTGAGATTTGTCAGGATTGAAAGACATGTTCCACTTGTTTGCCCAGTCTGTGATTTTGTCCAGGTCTGCAGAGAGTGAAAACGCTGCAGACTGCCGATCTGAGGGATGAGGTATGGAGCTGCAGAGAGTGGAGTCATCATCAAATAGATAGAGAGGATTTTCAAGAGAGTCAGAGAGATCATTGATGAAGACCAGAAAAAGCACAGAGCTCAGAACACTGCCTTGGGGAACTCCAGCCTGGAAAGGAATTGGAGACGAAATAATTCCATTGATAGGCACATGTTGACTACGACAGGAGAGGAAATCCACGAGCCATAAGTGAAGATTGGCCATGGAGACGGCTATGATCTCCTGTCTGGCATTGAGGACCTCCGTCCATTGTTAAGCAAGCAGAAGTAGCATGTCCAGGGTAGAGTGGCCTAGACAGCTCTTAAAATCCTGGTGTTTCACAGGCAGGGAGATTCATCAATGTGTGTGCCATCCCTCAGATGGATGTTAAGTGGGCATCCTGTCTGCCAGCATTAGTTGGTGGACGTTAAAGATCCCACGGTGTCCGTCGCAAAGTGTAACTGAGCAATCCCCGGCCCCATGGCCAAAAATATACCAAAATTCCTTCCCTAGCCTCGCGTTTCCCCTGTCCCAAGGGAACGAAGTAGAAAAGGGTCAACCCCCATTGGGGTCGTTACACTATGCCTTAGCTGGGAGTAGTTGTATACGGTAGGTTCTAGGCCAGACCACCCTCACCACATTCTCCACATTCCCCTTACCCCCAAACCGAAACTGCCGCAACTCAAAATCAGGAAGTGCCTCACCTCAAACCAGATGTGACCAATTAATTATTTAATTTTCAGATTTTCACGATTTTCAAAAAAATAATGTGAATGTGACTGTGGCTCCCATGGGCAATGCAATCAGCCCGCTGTGACAAAACAGGTAGTGCTCCCCAAGCCACACTTCCTCATCTATCTATAATTCCAGTAATCTCTGTACGTTTGTTTGTCTGTGACCGCTGTTTCTCGACAACTACTGGTCCGATATACTTGAAACTTGCCAGGTATATTGCTGGGGACCCGAGGATGTGCCTTTTCAAGGTTTTAAATTAATCGGAGAAGTACTTACCGAGCTATGTCCAAAAAACGCTTCAACCAATCAGAGAGCAGCGAGCTATCACGTGTGCCGAACGTGGCGATCAGACTCTGCCTCGGACGGCACATTTGACAGCGTATTCATTTATTTCACGTTGGAAAACTATGTTGCCGTTAAACTATGTTTTAAAACGAATTCAAACTGCGATTAAATTAAAACGATTCATCGTAACTGCGATTTGCGAACTTCCGGACAGTCAAGACTTCACTTCCGGCAGCCAATCACAGAACGCTTTGTTGCGTAGGCGTGGCCGATGTGAGACGAGCGGAGCTGAGCGCGTTACGAGCTGACCGCCATTACGGTACGTAATTCGATTTCTTATGCGCATTATTTCTCCCAATTCAGTCAGAGCGAAGGGCGGAAGCGAAGAGCGTTGTTTTTTTTGTTTACGGGCGTACGGGCGGGGTAGAGCGTACGGGTAGCGTTTTTTTTTTTTTTTGGCAAGGAACGGGCACCCACGTACGGGCAATGCCCTAGTCTATCTATAATTCCAGTAATCTCTGTACGTTTGTTTGTCTGTGACCGCTGTTTCTCGACAACTACCGGTCCGATATACTTGAAACTTGCCAGGTATATTGCTGGGGACCCGAGGATGTGCCTTTTCAAGGTTTTAAATTAATCGGAGAAGTACTTACCGAGCTATGTCCAAAAAACGCTTCAACCAATCAGAGAGCAGCGAGCTATCACGTGTGCCGAACGTGGCGATCAGACTCTGCCTCGGACGGCACATTTGACAGCGTATTCATTTATTTCACGTTGGAAAACTATGTTGCCGTTAAACTATGTTTTAAAACGAATTCAAACTGCGATTAAATTAAAACGATTCATCGTAACTGCGATTTGCGAACTTCCGGACAGTCAAGACTTCACTTCCGGCAGCCAATCACAGAACGCTTTGTTGCGTAGGCGTGGCCGATGTGAGACGAGCGGAGCTGAGCGCGTTACGAGCTGACCGCCATTACGGTACGTAATTCGATTTCTTATGCGCATTATTTCTCCCAATTCAGTCAGAGCGAAGGGCGGAAGCGAAGAGCGTTGTTTTTTTTGTTTACGGGCGTACGGGCGGGGTAGAGCGTACGGGTAGCGTTTTTTTTTTTTTTTGGCAAGGAACGGGCACCCACGTACGGGCAATGCCCTAGTACTTTGAAAGAGACAAAACGGTTCTCACAACAATGGATATCTTTAATTTTGGATATTGCAGATAATTACAACAATTAAAGCCATCAAAAAAAAAAGGACCAAGTCCTGAATTACCAAAAAAAAAAAAAAAAAAATTCAAACATTGGACTCCAGCCCCTTTGAACTCCACCCACATACACCATACCCACACACCATGCTTACATATATCACCAAACATTCATACTTCCTCATTCGGGGTTAGTTTATTAGTGAGATAGTTAGGAATCCAGTACCTTAATTTAATTTAAAAAAATTCACCCCACCCACACACATAAGCCACACCCACACACACAAGCCACACCCACACCCACACCACACACACACACATGACGTTGATGATGTAATCCCCATCATCCCCCCTTTTTGTGCGCCCCCACCTTTTGACCCAACCCTCTCCCCCCTCATTAGTATTGTAGGAGGGGGTGGTGGTCGATTGTGAGGGATCTGAGTGATATATATAGTATTGTAGGAGGTGGTGGTGGTCGATTGTGAGGGATCTGAGTGATATATAGTATTGTAGGAGGAGGTGGTGGTCGATTGTGAGGGATCTGAGTGATATATAGTATTGTAGGAGGAGGTGGTGGTCGATTGTGAGGGATCTGAGTGATGTATATAGTATTGTAGGAGGTGGTGGTGGTCGATTGTGAGGGATCTGAGTGATATATATAGTATTGTAGGAGGGGGTGGTGGTCGATTGTGAGGGATCTGAGTGATATATAGTATTGTAGGAGGAGGTGGTGGTCGATTCCAAGGGATCTGGGTGATATTTAGTATTGTAGGAGGGGGTGGTGGTCGATTCCAAGGGATCTGGGTGATATTTAGTATTGCAGGAGGAGGTGGTGGTCGATTCCAAGGGATCTGAGTGATATATAGTATTGTAGGAGGGGGTGGTGGTCGATTCCAAGGGATCTGAGTGATATATAGTATGGTAGGAGGGGGTGGTGGTCGATTCCAAGGGATCTGGGTGATATTTAGTATTGTAGGAGGGGGTGGTGGTCGATTCCAAGGGATCTGAGTGATATATAGTATTGTAGGAGGGGGTGGTGGTCGATTCCAAGGGATCTGAGTGATATATAGTATTGTAGGAGGGGGTGGTGGTCGATTCCAAGGGATCTGAGTGATATATAGTATTGTAGGAGGGGGTGGTGGTCGATTCCAAGGGATCTGGGTGATATTTAGTATTGCAGGAGGAGGTGGTGGTCGATTCCAAGGGATCTGAGTGATATATAGTATTGTAGGAGGGGGTGGTGACAATCCCACCCCCAACCCATAGCAAATATAATGAATTAAAACTTGCATTGTATTATTATACATTAACAAATCTGTAACATATTTCATAACATAAAGTTTGTTCGTGGGAGCTTTGCGGGGCTCGTCTTGGAACATCTGAGTATCCATTTCCTGTGAAAAACATACACCAAGGATTATCTCGTTAGCCAAGGAACATTACTCTGACAAAAAAAGGGGGAGTTGGACATCTCTCGTATGTATTTTAAACTCACGTTTTGTTGGGGGAGGTCCGAGTATGCTTTGATAATCGTTTGATTATCATTCTCATGGAAACAATCTTCTTGTTTAATACTGAGAGGGAGAGTAGCACAGAGATGTTAGGCAAGGAACATGTTTAATTTATCCCCTGATGCCCCATTAATTACCAATGTGTGAATTACCTTTCGCAAAGTTCTTCAAACAATTCCTCCAAGTTGGGGGTGGGTTGGGGGGTGGGGGGGTTCGTGGGAGCTTTGGGGAGCTCCCACCGAGGAGGGAGGTTTTTCCAACAGTCTAATCGGTCGTTGTGAAAACTCAGACGAATTGATGAAATTTCACTCAGGGTCTGGTTCAAACAGCTCCATTAATTGTGAAGTCCTTCCGTCGCTCTCAATCTTGGTTATAAGCGTGGGTGAAATTCTGTAAAAAAAATTAATATTTACATGGTTAATTATACAATTTAACAACAAAAAAAAACTTACATCAATGATTTAATGTTGTATAAAAAAAGAAACGCAATAAATACCTGTATTTTGTTGAAAGCATTTGAAAATCAATTTCTTCATCAGATGATTCTGTATAGTGGCCGTTCATTTTAGATTCTCCAGAGATATCGAAACTGTGTCCCTCTTTTTATAGAGCAAATTACGTCATTTCCCAAAATTTCCTCAAACAGTGAGGGAAAGAGGAAGTTGGGTAACAGTGTGGGAAAGAGGAAGTTGGACGACACAGCCTGCTTCTCACGCCGTAGTGTGGGAAAGAGGAAATTGGATGACACAGCCTGTTTCTCAAAATATTGTTGTGGATCCCGGGTTCGTCGACGTACTAAGGGGGGTTTAGGCCCTGCTCCCCCTCGAACTCCGGGTCTACGAGGCCGCCAACCACAACTACTAAACTCGTGGTCGACGGGTTGCTAGGCAACTCCAGCCGCCGAGCCCGCAGCTGCGCGTGGAAGGGTTAACGGTCACAACCCGAATACCTTCGGACACACACAGCCGTGAGAACGGGGACCGAACCCCGCACGAGTCACGCTGATTCTTGACGCCCAAGTGGTTGTGCGTCACGTGACTCGCGCCGTTTAGGATATCGAACCCGATCGAGCGGTTTTAATTCGGGGCGATGCTAGGTCAATAGATGGGAAAGGACAATGACGGCCAGGTTGGAAGTACCAAACACAGGATTTATTCACGATATATACAGAACATGGACAAGACAAAGCAAAGAATCTTAACGGCCTTACCTATTGTCCCAGACAAGGGCCCTCATTCGTTCGGGGAAGGGGGGGAAGAGGGTCATGCGCAGGAAGCGCAGCCGCTTTGTGCAGCTCGCCCGGATGGGCTCGGGCATGCGGCTCGTGCGAATGGGTTTGGTGGACGAAAGCCCCAGGGCACCAGCAGCCGGAGATGATCGCGGCAGGGACGACGACCAATGATGCACACGTACCAGGAGCAGGAACCAGAGGAGCGTTCAGTATGCAGGAGCCAAGCGAGAGAGTATAGCAGGAGCTCAGCACGCACGTATAGAAGGAGACCAGCATGAGAGAGTATAGCAGGAGACCAGCGCGAGAGAGGTAGTCTGTGTCCTGGGCCGGGTTTTCATAACCCCCCGAACCCCTACCCGAATGTTCCATGGGCCTCAATTGGCTGCCGGTCACGTGACGTGACGGCCCCTCATTGGTCACCCTTAGCCACTCCCTTTAGCTCCCATTGTTGACAGCTCTCATTGGCCACTCCCTTTAGCCCCCATTGGTGACAGCTCTCATTGGCCACTCCCTTTAGCTCCCATTGGTGACAGCTCTCATTGGCCACTCCCTTTAGCTCCCATTGGTTGCTCACTGCTCCTCCTTCGGGCCTGCAGGGCCTGGCCTAGTCCCATGACGAGGCACTTTAGGCTTCAACGAGGCCTACTATCATCCTGCCTGCCTCACGCATATCAACACATACTAACACTGGAAAGGGGACTATGCTTTACATTTAATAAGAAATAACTAACTATAGCAGGCTACTTGTTGTGGTGTAACTAACTATAGGGGGGTTGCCTTCATTCACCAAACTGCAACAATATATTACAAAAATGGTTGGGGAAAAAAAAATGATTTTTAGTTTAAAGAAATATATGATTAATAAAATGAGTATGATTAATAAAATGAGTAAAACTTATTGCAATGTTTGCGAATATGACTATAAAAAAAATTATAAAAGGCACCTACAATCCAACAAGCACACAGCCAAGCTTTCACATATGATAGCCCCACTTAAGCCCAAAACATATTGTAATATTTGTAAACATGATTATAAAAATAATTACAAACACAAGTGTGTTTACCTTTCACATTTGACAACCGTGTTGGAACGAGAAAGAAAATATTGTGGTGTTTGTGGCGAGTTTGTCTGGAGGATCACCTTTCCCACTCATCTTAAATCACCCAAACACATGGGGAGGCTTGGGTACACTATCAAGGACTCTGATGGAGCATTTAATGGACATATTAAAATAAGGATTTTTACTTTACCACCCCCAGAACCAAAACCAATAGCTGAGGCGGTTGAAACAGTCAAACCCGCCGTTGAAATCTATGTATAGAATGTTTTGGATGAGATTAAACCCCTTAAATTTTATATGGGAGTAAAAATGGAATTGAAAAAACCAAATACTGAAATAGGGGATCTTATTATAAAACGTTATATGAGAGCAGAACCTTACTTTATCGCATCACTCCAGGGATTCTTATTAACGGACGTTTATGATAAACTTATAGAACAAGAAGAACAGGTGGATCATTCGCTTGTGGGTAGTGGATTTACTATTACTAGAATACTTTTCATCGATATACATGTTCTAAAATCAAACCCCCTAAAAGCTTCTTCTTACATTGAATTACCGAAAAATATAATGCTTAAAAAGGCAATTATTAATATTCAAAATAAAGATCATAAATGTTTTCTACGGTCTATTCTACGGTCAACGTACAAACAGAGATTACTGGAATTATAGATAGATGAATAATCTATCTGTTAATGTTTACGGACTAACGGATAAAAACAAAGTTCAGGTTTTACAAACTTCTGATAACTATAAAAATGATGAAACTCATATTGACCTTCTATATTATAATTTGGAAGAAAATGCACATTATGCTTCCATCAAAAATTTATCAAGATTAGTTTCTTCACAAATAAACAAACACGAGGCAAAAAAATACATCTGTAAGCGATGTCTCAACTTCTGTAATAGTCAAGAAAGATTAGACAAACACTTACAATACTGTGTCATACATAAAGCCACCGTAATTAATATGCCGGCAGAAGGTTCAAACATATCATTCAAAGATTTCGATAAAACTATAAAACATCCATTCGTGATATATGCTGACTTTGAATGTATTCTTGGAAAGATAAACGACACTTCTTCAAAACCAAACGAAATATCCACGAAAAATATCAAAAACATACTCCTTGTGGGTTTTGTTATTATATTAAATCATCCGTTGGCAACAAATACAACAAACAAGAACGTTATAGAGGAGACGATGTGGCTTCTGAGTTTATAAAACGATTAGAAAAGGGCTGTCTTCGCTTAAGAAAGATAATGAGATTAGCCAATAAACCGATGAACCCCCTAACAAAAGAAGAAGAAACAGAATTTAAGCAACCAAATAGCAGCTGTCATAACTGTGGAAGAAAATTGATGGGATGGAAAATACTGGGGGGCCAAAGGTAAGAGATCATTGTCATCTCACTGGTAAATATAGAGGTCCGGCCCATCGAGACTGTAATCTTAATTATAAAACCCTCAATTTCATTCCGGTCTTTTTTCATAACAACACTCATTATGACACACATCTATTTATTAAGGAACTGGCAAAAACATATGGCTACCACAGATCAGGACTATATTTCATTCACGAAAACAATACGCACAAAAATAGGATTTAACAAAGAAAAAGGTAAAGATATATATGATATGACCCACATCAGGTTTCTTGACTCATTTAAATTTACTAGGGCATTGCCCGTACGTGGGTGCCCGTTCCTTGCCAATGCCCGTACTATATATATATCTAAAATTATATCCCCCCCCCCCTCTATTTACATGAAATGGTTTGGTCCATTCGCAACGACCACAGAACCCCCCCCTCTATTTACATGCAATGGTTTGGTCCAAAGCGAACGGTTTGGTCCATTCGATGTGATTCGATGATTCGATGTGAATGGTTTGGTCCATTCGCAACGACCACAGAACCCCCCCCTCTATTTACATGAATGGTTTGGTCCATTCGCAAAGCCAAAGCGAACGACCACAGAACCCCCCCCCTCTATTTACATGAATGGTTTGGTCCATTCGCAAAGCCAAAGCGAACGACCACAGAACCCCCCCCCCCTCTATTTACATGAATGGTTTGGTCCATTCGCAACGGCAAAGCGAACGGCGAACGGCTAAATCGCCATAGCTCGGTAAGTACTTGTCCGATTAATTTCAAACCTTGAAAAGGCACATCCTCGGGTCCCCAGCAATATACCTGGCAAGTTTCAAGTATATCGGACCGGTAGTTGTCGAGAAACAGCGGTCACAGACAAACGTACAGACGTACAGACGTACAAACGTACAGAGATTACTGGAATTATAGATAGATGGCAAGTCCATTATCTACCTTGGCATCAAATATTAAAAACTTTCTGTGTCTTTCAGAGTATATATCAGATAAAAAAGAAATTGAATTCTTATCACAAAAGGGAATATACCCGTATGATTACATGGATTCATTTGAAAGATTTAAGGAAACACAACTTCCCCCTAAAGAATATTTCTATAACAAGTTAAATAAATGTCATATAACCGATAAATAATATACTCAAGCACAAAATATTTGGAAAACGTTTAACATAAAGAACCTTGGTGAGTATCATGATTTGTATCTTAAAACCGATGTCTTACTACTAGACGACGTCTTTGAAACCTTTAGAACAGTTTGTCATAATAAACAATCATATGGGTTAGTTCCCGTCCACTACTACACCGCTCCCGGATTAGCTTGGAGTGCCATGCTAAAAATGACGAAACAGAAGTTGGATTTAATCAGTGATGTAGATATGCTTTTGGTGATAGAAGAGGCTAAAAGAGGAGGAATATCACAAGTATGTTCTAAGAGATATGCTAAGGCTAACAATAAGTATCTTCCTAATTATGATGATATGAAAGATAGTTCTTACCTGATGTATTACTATGCTAATAATTTGTATGGATGGGCTATGTCTCAAGCTCTACCTTATGGAGGGCTCAAATGGGTTGAAGAGAAAGATTATGTAAAGGTTTTACAAAACATCGTTACATCCTCACAAAAAGAATTGAACGATTCGGAAGTTGGTTATTATTTTGAGGTTAATTTGAAATATCTTGAAGAACTCCATAATAAACACGACGGTCTACCATATGCCCCTCCCAAAGAATGTCCGAAAGAAGAATGGCTAAGTGATTAATCAACGAACATTTAATATAAAAGGTAAACCAGCAGAAAAATTACTTACTGCATTATATGATAAAGAAAATTATGTTTTACACCATAGGAACTTGAAGCAATATGTATTGGCAGGTTTGATAGTAAAGAAAGTCCATAGAGTTATACAGTTTAACCAAAGTCATTGGATGAAGGAGTATATTGATTTTAATACTCAAAGGAGAACCGAAGCAAAAACCGATTTTGAGAAAGACTTTTATAAATTGATGAATAATTCTGTATTTTGAAAGACGATGGAAAATCTTAGGAATAGAGAAAACATAAGACTCACTACATCTTTAGAGCAAGCAGCAACATTAATTAATAAACCTAGTTTTCAAAGAGAAGTGGTGTTTTCAGAGAATTTGCATAAAGAGAGCATTAAAATGGATAAACCTATTTATATAGGAACGACGGTTCTTGATTTATCAAAATTACGAATGTATGATTACCTTTACAATAACTTGAAGAAGAAATATCAAGATAATGTTTCTCTACTTTATCCCATTCCCATTCCCAGCTGTTTTACTAACGCCATTTGTATCTTTCGTAATGGCTTTAAATTTTCTTAACTCATGTTTTCTTACAACAACCATCTTGTTTTTAATTCTAAGTAGAATAAAAAACTTTTAACATTTTAGTTTTAATTTTTCCAATTTATCCGCTTTGATTTTTCGTTCTAGTCGTGAATAATTAGTTTCTGGCGGCCAAAACAACTTTTCAAAACATAATTTATCTTTCATTGAAAATTTTGACGGAATTAAAAATTCCCCCCTCAACGTTAACATAACCCCTCCTCTTTCCCGAGTAAATACAAGACCTATTTCTCCAAACGCTAACTCTTGGTAAGTTTTATTTTTTATCTTGATCACTCGTGTTAAAACTACATTCTAGAAAAAACAGTTGGGTGTTCATTTATTAATTAGTTTATAGTTATTGTATAATTTTTCCAATTATTTGTTGAAGAACTTCGCGTAGCTGATCTACAGTTGATGAACAACTTCACGTCGGTGAATTCTGATGGATATAATTTCACCATTGAAAGAACCCATACGGTGATCCTGATCGGTTGTCTTAAAATTTACTTTAGAAATGTTTTTTTCTGACACGGGCAAATAGGTGAGATTCTTTGGTTCCATATTTAATTTATAACCTACTGTATTGGAGTTGAATAAGCGCTGAATGAAAATATTGTATTTGTTTCAATATACCCATTACAGTGATCCCTGGTGTTGGGCTAGCGGCTAGGGTGCCAGCTTAGGGTCCTAGGATCCTGGGTTCGAATCCCGGTCGATCGCTGAATTAACGCCAGGGGGGTTGACTCAGCCTGTTCATCCTTCCGAGGTCGGCAAATTGAGTACCAGTTCACTGGTAATTCCCTGCTTGTCGTAAAAGGCGACAAACAGGGTTGGCGGCAGGAAGGGCATCCGGCCGTAAAACATTGCTTCAAAAAGGGGACCAAAAAAAAACAAACAAACAACAACAACCACGGTGCCCGAAAAAGGCCAACCCCCGCTTTGCGGGGAAAAATGGCCTCTAAAGGTGGTTTTATACCCATTAGAGTGAGTATTACAATATGAAAGTCTCTTACGAGATACCAAATATTATACAATATGAAAATATTGTATAAAATAAATATCTGTTTCGATATTTTTTGGTACATCACCTTTTTCTTTCATAACGCGAGAAATTTCTGACCATAGTACAGGTATCTCCTAAGCTCCGGGGGGTACTTCTATAGTTTTATATCCAGTTCCCGGATCATAACTAAACTTGTTATTCTTTTCTGTGATATTAAACAAGGTATTATAGGCTTCCATAGACAATAGCGCCGCTTCATATTCTTTTGTAGGATCAAGTTGTATCGGGTATGGGAATGAAGCCGTGTGATCGCTCGTTGTAAAATCAAATTTAAGAGCTGTGTTTCTCATTTTATTGTATGTGAGATAAAAGATCTTTGTATTGACATTTATTAATTATTTTCCTATTCATCAACTGATCTAGAATAGCTGATATTTCATTAAAACAATTGTTGTTTCTGCCTCCTTACTACCTAGCAACAGTAATAGTCTATTAACTAATTGTGATGAGTCACTTGGAAGAAAACTAACACCGGAGCCTGAACTCAATCCAAGTTTATCTAAAGCATTAAGAATATCTTTTTCCTTCTCATTTTTCTTACCTTTACCCCTAATATACCCCTCGTAATCAATCGCAGTTATCAGCTCAATATACTCTCTATCTTCCTCTCTTTCCATATCAAGTGGTGCCTCAAAATATTTTGAATCACCGAGTCTGGCATTTCTATGTCTGGTGTGTGTGAGAAGAAACATTAATCTCAGGTTAAATTTAACATTTGGGTGGGTTTCACTCAAAAACATTAACTCATCATTAAATACCCATACCTCCTCGTTGACAAGATAAAACGCTGTTGGTTCTTCTTTTACTGATGGAATGAGACCCGTTTTGATTTTTGAGCCCTCTTTATATTCATTTTTTCTAAGAGCATTCGCAACATAATTAGAAAGTTTATTTGCCTCCTCAAAGCATCGGACTAATTCTTCATCATCAGATGTTGATGCTCCTATATCTCTAAGCTCTTGCTCTGTCATTTGACTAAAATCTTTTATCATTTGAAGTTTTTTGGGAGTATATTCTATCGTAGGAACTTGAAACGAACCCCCCTTTTGTCCTGTTGTTTAACAACTTTTAAAAGTATGGTAATTGTTGATGTTCCTTAAATTTTCTTGCTCGTTCTTCAGCATTCATTTTATTTATGCAAAGAAATTATTAGTTATTATATAATCTTCTTTAACAACGATATATTTATATTTTTCAGTCGTATGTTTCATATGGCCCTCAAATTCCTTTTTATTACATAATGTAGAACAATTATCCCTCCAAAAATTGGTTATATCTAATGCATTTAGTTTGAATAAAATAAAAGTATTAGCATTGTTTCTTATTGAGCGACGAAGGAGTTGAAAGTATTGTTGCGGACGCGGTTAAGATGTTATTTTGACCGAGCGGTTGGTATGACCGCGACCGAACAGTTATTCCCCGACTAGAACCCGATTCCACCCAAACTTTGGCCGTATCGCACCGCAGCTGCCCAATCTGGAAAACTCTAAAACGACCGAATGCAAAGAGGAAAAGGAATAAGACGAGAAGACGGACAGAAGAGTAATTGGATTTATTATTTACACATATAAGTAGGAAGCAAGCAGTCACGTTTATTTACAGGGACATGAGACGCAGGTGACACAGTGCAATCTTTAGCTTATACAGACTTATTGTTACTACCCAGGACAGCACGAACAAAACAAACTCACGTACGCCAATGGATGGAAATTGCAGGCAGGAATGACAGGAGGTGGGTGGCTGGAGGAAGGCCCGGAGCTGGCTGGAGTTTGATCCCGCACGGGACGTCGGGCTGGACCTCGACGGCCGCCGATGCCACCGATCCTGTCGTGTGCGCGGGGTAGCGGGTCGGAGCTGCTTGGTGGAGCCAAGCCAACGCTGCTGGTGGGGGGTCTGGCGTGACGGGTTCTCTCGCGTGACGGGTTCTCTCTCTTACTAACTCCAGGACTCTTTCTCTCTTGCTTAGTCCAACTCTTCCTCACCACCGACAACTCAACGCAACCCCTACACTCTCCGCAAACACTGACCACCACTGACGACCAACCCAGCTCTGACCAAAAAAACCACACACTCCGCTCTTGTCGTAGCTCATCCCGTCAAAGCTCATCTGCTTTGGACACGCCCTGCCTGCGGGTTATATAGGCCCCGCCCCTCAACCTTCGCGAACCTCCTCGATGTTTCTCTCCACACCCTCTCCAAGTCCAACCCCTTGTTCGTGGTTGGTTGAGTGGGGTTGACTCACTCCTCCCCTCTATGACGAGGTGGGGACCCGCCTTTCTTCCCCAACCCTGCCTCGTGGTCAATGGCGGATGAAGGGAAAACCGCCCAACATGCAGTTGGCAATGCGAATTGCAATTGACGAAAAGGGGGGAATGGAAGTGTTGGGAGTGGGAATGAAGGGAATCTATCTCTTTCACTGGTGCAATGGAGTATTTCAATTAATGGGAGACACAGCCTTACCCTAAAACACATAATAAGATATAACTATTGAACAGGGGTATTCTATGATTGGCTGTGGTGTGGATGCTTTATGGACTAATTATGGGATGCCCTTTGACCTTTACACAGCTCCGGAGGCAGGAGGCACAGAATAAACAATAATAATAATAATTCACACAATCAAAAAAATATACAGTCCTCATATCCGCAACAGTATGATTGACGAAGATAAATACAATTACAAGAAGAATGTCTCCCCCTTGTGTAGTAACAGTCCATAACCGTTTGATTTCTCTCATTAACACAATCGTCAAAGATAACGAGGTTCTTTTTTGTTTCATCTAAATCTTGGGGTAAAGGTATATCATCCGCATTATCGCTGAGAATACAAGTTATAGGTGGTGTGGGGTTTAATTTCTTTTTAACTTTTTGTAACTTACAACGTAGTTGTATTACATCTGCAATGTTAAGCTTATTTTGTTCATGTTGAAATTTACATAAATGGATTATATCTTCTTTTTGAAGACCGGCATTAAAACCTTGTGCTAAAAACTTTGGAGTAAGGAGCATCTTTAAAAGCAAACAGGTTTTTCCACATCCGCTTGAACCAACTATTAGACATCTTAATGAATTTGGGAGGTTCTTATGATTATTAAATTTTATCTTACTTTCCCACACGGGTAAAAAATCATCCATTTTATGTAAGGTTAAAAATATATAGTGGGTAATCATTCATCCTGTGTGATGTTATACCTATTTGTATTTTAATTATAATAATAATAATAATACATTTATTTTATATAGCGCTTTTCAACAAGAAGCCCAAAGGCACTTTGACAGAGTACAGAAAACAAGTGCAAAAAGACAAAAATCAGTTGGTAAATAATCAAAGCAAAAGGAAGGAGAAGGAGAAGAGATAGTCAGGGGTTAAATGCTGTGGGTTAAATGTTGAATGCAGTGTTGAATAGGTGGGTCTTGAGTGATGTTTTGAATGTGGTGAGTGAGGAGGAGTCTCTGATGGTGTGAGGTAGTGAGTTCCAGAGGGTGGGAGCAGCGATGGAGAAGGCCCTGTCCCCCCAGGATCTGAATTTGGTCCGGATGGGGGGGGGGGGGGGGAGGGGGGTCAGGAGGTTGGTACCAGCAGAGCGGAGGTTGCGGGTGGGAGTGTGTCTGGAAAGGAGGTCAGTCATGTAGAATGGGGCCAGGTTATGGAGGGCTTTGTAGGTCAAGAGGAGGATTTTGTACTGGATTCTCTGGGGGATGGGGAGCCAGTGAAGCTTGTAAAGGACGGGGGTGATGTGGTCACTGGTCCGGGAATGGGTGAGTAGACGGGCAGCGGAGTTCTGAATGTATTGGAGTTTATTGGTGATTATTGAGGGTGAACCATAGAGGAGGCTGTTGCAGTAGTCCAGACGGGAGGTGATGAAGGCGTGGATGAGGGTTTCTGCAGCCGTGGAGGAGAGGGATGGACGGAGACGGGCGATGTTTTTCAGGTGAAAGAAGGCTGTCTTTGTGATCTGTTTAGTGTATTTGTCGAAGGAGAGGGTTTGGTCAAAGATGATGCCAAGATTCCGGATGTGAGGGGAGGTGGATACTGGGAAACCGTCGATGTTGAGGGCAAAGTTATGGGTGGATTTGGTGAGCGTTTTTGGGCCAATGATGATTATTTCAGATTTATCATAGTTAAGTTTGAGGAAGTTGATTTGAAGCCTGGATTTTATTTCAGTGATGCAGTTTGTCAGGATAGAGTGGGTGGCGGTGGAGATGGACTTGGTGGAGATGAAAAGCTGGATGTCATCGGCGAAGCAGTGGAATTGGAGACCATGACGGCGGATTAAGTGACCGAGGGGGGACAGGTACAGGATGAAGAGGAGGGGGCCAAGAACTGAACCTTGGGGGACACCTTGGGGGAGGGGAGCAGTGGGGGATTTGCAGTTATTGATGGAGATGAACTGGCGTCTGTCAGAGAGGTATGATTTGATCCAAGAGAGGGCAGTGCCGGTAATGTTAAAGGTGGTTTCAAGTCGGGTGAGGAGGATGGTGTGATTGATGGTGTCAAAGGCGGCGCTGAGGTCGAGGAGGATGAGAATGTTGAGGTTATGTTGGTTGAGCAAACATATTAGAAGCGATTCAACCAACCGTCTAATTGTGTTAAATATATCTTGAAATATTTTGAAAATGGGCTCGTCCATTTTATATAGCTAACAAAAAAAATTTGCGGGAATCGTGAAAATCTGGAAAATAGGGAAAAATCGTGAAAATCAGGAAAAATGGGAAATTGGAAAATTTTGAAAATCAATTTTTTTTATTTTTTGAAAATCGTGAAATCTGAAAATGAAATAATTAATTGGTCACATCTGGTTTGAGGTGAGGCACTTCCTGTTTTTGAGTTGCGGCAGTTTCGGTTTTGGGGTAGGGGAATGTGGGGAGGGTGGTCTGGCCTAGAACCTACCGTATACAACTACTGCTGGGCATGTGGATTAGTCGTAGTAGTAGCGATTCACATGGATGAACCGCCTCAATGTATGGCTGCCTGGCATTAGGCAGTGTGTGTTGGTATGTTCTAATTTTGTTGACCAGCACATTGTGCATTGCAGGCGACATCGCTGCTCAGACAAACCTACCTTCATCCATGAAGGCACCGAAAAGCCAGTCAAAAAATCCGAGTACCTGGAGAAATTTCCCTGCCATATCTGGACCAAACCCCCCTCTCCAATTAAACCCAAGCAGGAATACAAGAGAAATGAAGGCCGAATGGAAGGCATTACCACGACCAGGTAGGCAACACTATTTGAGCAGGAATCACCGCCATCTCACATGATGCTCAGTGCCTGTTGAGATTTATTTCCTTTCCATGTTCAATGAACCATATACATCGTTATTCTGCTTGCTTGCTTTTGTATGTATGTATATTTTATTTTTAATTTATTTTTAAATTTAATTTAATTAAATTTATTTATTTATTTGTTTGTTTGTTTGTTTGTCTATCTATCTATCGAAAAGCGGCGTTGGGCAATTGGTTCAATTTGTCTGTCTGTCTGTCTGTCGGTCTGTGCATAAACATCAGTTTATGATCGAGGAGCAACTTAATTTCAATGGAATGTTATATTTTTAACATTAATTGGAACACAAAAGCCTGGTGTTGGCTTCGTGGTTAGGGTGCCGGCTTGGGGGATCCTAGGATCCTGGGTTTGAATCCCGGTTGATCGCTGAATTAACACCAGGGGGGTTGACTCACCCTGTCATCCTTCCAAGGTCGGCAAATTGAGTATCAGTTCACTGGTAATTCCCTGTGCGTCACAAGAGGTGACTAACAGGGTTGGCGGCAGGAAGGGCATTCGGCCATAAAACATTGCTTCAAAAAGGGGACCATGGTGCCCAAAAAAAGGCCAACCCCTGCTCTGCGGGGAAAATTGCCTCTAAAGGTGGTTCTTCTATTAATCGGAACACAAACCTGCAGTTTAGCAGTACTTTGGCTCTGAATTTGTCGCGATCGCGCATGTACAGAGAGAGGAGTCTGATAATTTCAACCCAGCGCGCATGTGAAAGATGAACCGATTTGATTTTGGGGTCAAGAGGTCAAAGGTCAGAGTCTGTAATAGGTTTATAACTTGAGAATGTCAGAAGGGATCTAAGTCAAATATGGTACAGGTATGTATAATGATGTAAAGACGAACTGATTCGATTTTTGGGGTCAAAAGGTCAAATGTCAGACATCCCGTTGGGTAAAAATTCTGTTACCGAGCTAACTTGTGAACCAGTGATGGGATTTTTAGCAAAGTTGGTATAGGTATATATGATGCAAACATGAACTGATTGGATTATGGCATCAAGGTCAAAGTTCAGGGGTCCCGTGAGGTAAAAATTCTGAGGTCATGTTAAGTTACAACTATTTTGTTTGTTACCACAATAACTTAATAATGGTTGATGGGATCCAAGTCAAACTTGGTACAAGTATGTATAATGATGTAATAATATGGGTGGAGGCATATCGGTTGACGTCGAAGAGTGCTGGTCTAGTTTAACATGTTTATCACTTCCACCTCATTCCATTAACTCACGGCCGGTCGAATAATCTTAAAGGCCTATTTTTGAGGAACCTATTTAATGTTGAATTTTCACATTTTGTCGAACAGCCTCTTCCGTCATTTCAGTCTGTCTTCTCCACTATTCCACGCGATACTTTCTTCATTTCTTATTCTTTATTTTAACCTTTCTGAGAGTGTCTTTCTGTGCCTCTCGTTTCTGCTTCATAGTTTTTGTTGGTCCTAAACTATGTCCATCTTTTGTGGTGTTTCTGGAGACCCAGGATATGTAAGAATGTTTTCTATATCGGATCCTACACATTTCTGTGATAACCTCATCCAAAGCTTGATGCATGAGGGCAAACACCTTGTCTGGGTTTCCTATCTCGTCTTGTAAAATTTCAAATCAAATTATCCACCTTAATATTGTTGCGGATATGGGATTTGGCCTCCATCCATATCCGCTTGTAAATATTCCCCTATTTCCCCAATACTTCCCAACTATCCCCAATCCCCCATTCCCTAGTCCCATTTTCTGTAAACAACACTCTGTAGAACCGACCTTCCCCTATTTCCCCCATTAGATGTCGCATCCAGGTTCACCGCATCTCACGTAGACAACTATAGGACATCTTGCTAGTTATTCTTAGTCTATGTCAGTTAAGGACTCGTTTCCATTAATTCTGACTCTTCGTTGCACCAGAATGTGATTGTATGGCACCGTTAGAAAGTTTAGGACCTCCCAATACCTCCCCGCAGCTCTTCCTCATGGTACAACAACAACTACAACAACAGCGGCGGCGGCGCGGGGAGTGTGCGTCCTCACTCCGGCTTGGTTAGCCGCCATTGAACATGTGCTCCGACGGGGTTACCACGCAGGGGCTCGCTGTCAGCTCCTCGTCAAGGGCGGAGCCTGGTAACCCCCCCGCACCCAATAGAAGCGGCGGACCGATTCCATCTGGGGCGGAGCTAACGAGCCGAGGGCGTGTCACTCCCCGCTGAACATGCGCAGAAAGAGGGAGGTGACGTCAGATGCGCCTCAGCTTGAAGGAAGAGAGACGCCACCAACCAAGCGCTGAATACCTCCCCGCATCTCTGGACTGGACCGAGCTGTATCCTGTCCCTGAGCCAAGGTGCACCTTGAGCTATCGACTGCCTGCCCTTCCTTGCCATCAATCCCTGTGTAAGTCAGTCTTGTCCCGTTTGTCTGTGGTCTGTCGGGGATAAGATAAGACTGTGTCTAAGTGCCCATCTTTTCTGTGCTTTACCTCTTACCGTGTAATCTACCCGTTTCTGCATCACCAATATTATATCCTCCTCCGGAGGTCTTGAGAACTGTACCCCTTGTGTCGTTGCATTTATCCCAGCCGTTGTGTCCTTTCCTTCATTGATTTAGCATAGCGCGACTTGGTCAACGTCGAGTGGAATCGGGCGGGATAGGGTTCTAATCGGGGAGTAACTGTGCGGACGCGGTAATACCAAACCGCTCGGTAAACTAACATCTAAAACCGCGTCTGTAACAATTGGTTGTCAGGAGTTGGATTCGGACCTGGGACTAAATTTGTTAGGCCCAAATTTTGGAACACCAATTGTGTTATTAAGTAACAATTGGTGTCGAGGAGTGAGATCGGACCCGAAGCGCGCTTCACGCGCTCGAAATTGTTAACGGCGAAATTTGATTTTGTTTTACAAAAATAAAAACCCGAATTTTGAAAGTCGCGCTATGGCGGATCAAGACGGCTGGGTTCCGGTAGAGGAGAGTGAGGCAGGGTCGATCCAGGACCAAATTGAGGGACATGAGGAGAGCGAAGCAGTGAGGGTGGCAGGGTCGCAAAATCGCGTCCTCGCGCATGAGGTTACGGGCGCGCAAAATGGCGCCTCGCACATGGCCACGGCGACCGCGCCCGCGACCGTAGTAGCGCCACTGGTAGATTTGGACCTTTTTTTAATACAAATGAAGGCCCTTATGGCCCAGAATAGCGAGAAAATGAGGGAGGACATGGGGGCCAATAGCCAATGGTTAGAACAAAGGATGGGGTCCAATAGCGAGAAATTGAGGGAGGACATGGGGTCCAATAGCGAGAAATTGAGGGAGGACATGGGGGCCCAGATCGGAGGGTTAGGGAGTAGAATAGAGGGATTAGACAATATATTAGGGGAAATACAGGAGGGGTTAATGGGGGTAGAAAACAGAATGGCCGTTCAGGAGAATCAAATGGAAGGGATGAAAAAGGGGTTAGAGGGGTTAGAAAACAGTATGGAAGGCAAATTGAGGGACATGAGGGACCAAGCGGAAAGGGAAGTTAAACAAATGGGGCAGCAGATAGAGGGGGTCAGAATGGGGGTAGAAACTAAATTGGATGCTCACAGGGAGGAAATGGAGCAGATGAGGGTGGCATCTGGGCAGGAGATGCAAGTGATGGGAGAAGAGATCAGAAGAGGGGTGAGTGAGGAGGTCGGAGGAGTGCGCGAGGAGGTGAGGCACTGTAAGGAGCGCATGGAGAAGGAGGTGAGAAAGGGGACTGTAAAATTGCAAGGTGGTATAGAGGAGTTGACGCTGGGAGTAGAACAGCTGACGGAGGGACAAAAAGAACTAACGGAGCAGGTTCAAAGGAACACAGCGGTAATAGGAGGGTTAAAAGCGACACAAAATGACCTAAACAATGACTTGATAGCGACACAGAGGCAATGTCAGATGGTACGTGAGGGACTGACAACGAGGTTGGACGAGGTGACAGAGGTAATGGAGACGAAGGACCGGCAGGTGAGGACGCACATGGAAACGGTCAAGGTAGCCTTGGAGGACGAGCTTGAGGAGACGTACCGGGAAATAAAAGAGGTGAAGCAGAAATTAGAAGAAGTGGAAGAAGGGGTGAGCGAAATTAAGAAGCGACGGAGAGGGGATAAGAAAGAGTTAAAAGAGGAGATAAAAGAATTGGTCCAAAGTCTGTGTTCGGATCGTGATGATGTGCTCATTAACCGGATGAGGGATTCGCAGGTGATGGAGGAGAAGCGAAGAGGAAGAGGACCCGGTGTAAGTGGTGACCAATATGGTCGTGCGTATGATGCGCCAGGTGATTTAATAAGCTTGGGGGTCGAGATAGACCCGGGTGTTCGTGAGAGGCCGTTGGTGAAGTGTGCGACAGGTCTGGTGTGCGAAAAAGGAGGTGTGCGAGAAAGTCCGACTCTGGGGTGTGTGAGGAAAAAGTGCGTGCCAAGGAGTGAGGGTGCTGTCGAGAGTGAGTCGGTCGTAGCGCGTGTGCGAGGGAGCACATGGAAGCGCGTAGTGAGGAGTGTTACGGAGGGTGTAAAGGGAGAATGCACGCCTGTGGTGAGTGTTACAGAGGGTGTGACGGGAGAGTGTGCGCAAGAGTGTGTGCGAGAAAGGTGTGTAACGGACGGGTGCATGAGGAAAGAGTGCGCTGTCGAGAGTAAGGGTGAGTGCGCTGTCAAGAGTGGAGGTGAGAGTAGTAAGAGTGCCCCAGAGCGTGAGTTGGTTGTGACAGGTGAGAAAGGAAGCACACCTGGAATGGTAGAGCGTGTGTGGGAATGCACGCTGGAATTGGTAGTGAGGCACGTGGTTGGGTGTGCGAGTGAGGGCACACCTGTGATTGTCACAGAGGAGGTGACCGAGGAGGGGGCGCGAAGAGGTGTGTTGGTGAGGTGTGCGAGCGACGAATGTGTGCCAAGGTGTTCGGTGGTCAGGTGTGTGACCAAGGCTGGGAGTGGAATGAGTGTACCTGGGTGTGTTAGAGAAGGTACGACGAGGAGCATGGAAACGGCTGGATGTATGAGCAAGAAAGGGGTAGCGTATGCATGTAAGCATGCAGGTGAAGCATCGACGGTAACCGGGTTAGAGGTTAGAGCGACTTATAGCCGAATCGGGCCCTCGGTGCGCGTCGGGCAGCTTCGCGTGCCGCGAGAACCAGCGGGGATCCGAGCCACGGCGGGTTCGAAAGGACCGCCGTACGCGATCCACGCTGGGCCTCGCTTTGAACGGCCGCGTCCGTGCTCCACTAGGCGGAGCGGGCAGCCCGATAGGAAGGGTCGTCATGGCGACCGCTTTTTGTTGAGGCATTCCGGCAGGTCGAGATCGGGCCATGGGATGGCTCCGTGCCGAGATGGTGCGTGGGGTCTCGGGCCGGGTAAGCCCCCGTCCCTGCCCCGAATGCGGGACGTATCCAGCCGCTGGCACAAAACAACCCGCGTTCATTGCTCGGCTGTACGAAGCCGGGCTGTAGACGTGAATTGGCGCACCGAGAGGATCTAATAAGAAGACGGGTGATGAGGTTAGTGTTTTGGACCCAAAATTAGAAAAAAAAAACAAAATTTGATGATTGGCAAAGGATTGGCAGTAATGATTGGCAGATGATGAGTAGTGATTGGCAAATTTTTGATTTGTTGAAATTTGATGTACAAAATTGGTAGTGGGAGATGCCCGATGTGGGGGGATGGCAACTCTGTCATCCCTCACAAAGTGGGGCAAATGCGCTATAGCTTATGGGGTTGATGGCAGTGAAAACTAGCCCGGGTGGGTTAGGTTATATTGTTAGGGATCTAGCGAAGATGACATTAGGTAACGTTAAGGTTAGTTAGTGACTGATACCTGTAGTGGGGACGCAGGTAGTTTAGTGTGGATGATAATGACGTGGGAGCGCAATAGTGTAAAGGGACGACTGGGAAGCGCAAGTTTCAGAGGGGAGTAGTTAGATGAGATGATGCTGTGTGAGAACTGGACAGGTGTGTGGAGCAGTGTATGAGTAGTGAGTGTTGTGGATCAGCGCGAATGCGCTTGGGGAGAGAAGGGTGCAGGTGGCACCAGGTGTGAGAGCACAGGTGTGCAAGTACAGGTGTGTGGAATACATGGAGTAAGTGGTACGGAGTGGTGTGCATGGTGCGAAGGTTTGGATGGGGGGAAGAGTGGACCCCCTTTTCACGAGTACCCGGGGCGGGTAGTGTAAGTGTTAGGTAGAGGGTATAGGTAAATTGTGGTTGGATATTGGCATTTGTGGTGCGGTTGCAGAATGGTATTGTGGATGGGTGCATTAGTGTTGTGGAAATGGCTGGGCGTGTAGCCTGTTAGTGTGTGTAGTTGGTTTGGGCACTCCACCACTGTGAGGATGTCGGCCAGGTGAGGCCGCAGGTGGGCTCTGGGAGCCGTTAGTGTCAGTGGGTGCCTGAGGATCCCGGGTGTGGATCGGGCAGCCCGTGCCAGAGAGGGCACTGAGGGGGTGAGAGTGCGAGAGGGCCTTCCCCAGTTAGTTAGGTTAGGGTGAGGAGCTAGGTAAGCTCGGGTGGCAACTACAGTGGTGGAGGTGTGCAGGTGGGTAGACCTGCTGGGAGAGCTACACGTCACAGCCCAGAAATTGTGCGAGAGCACCGAGTGTTGAATCGGGGGAGTGAGACCCCAAATTGAGAGGCACCACAGATTGGTCAATGGGAATTGGTTTTTAGAACCCATAGTGTAAGTGGGCCAATGGTTTGGCAGGAGAAAGACCCCGGGTAATGTAAAGTTGTTAAAGTCATTTAGGAAATAGTTAGGATTGATGAACCTGTCGCACCATACGCAGCCACTTACCTGAGGTGATGATGATGACTCCACACCTGTGTTTTCTTTGTTCTGTGTGCAGGAAATGAGAATTGCTGTGTGGATTTGTGAGACGCATCACGACGTGGATGAGACATTGGGGTGATTCCATCTCTCCCTCCCTCGGAGGGACTGATGATGAATTGGTGATAGCAAATTTTGATGTTGAGTTGGAGATGGCAAATTTTGATGAGAGTTGGAAATGGCAAATTTGATTGGTTAGGAGGGAGAGAAGACGAATTTGGTTTATGGGAGGAACGGGGAAGACAGTAGGGACGTTGTTGATTTGTAAAGTAGATGTTTATGGGTAGTGTTGTGTTTTGTGGATACAGTAAGGGGTAAGGGAGGGGCAATGTAGGTTACCTGGTGGGGGGGGGGGGGGGGGCGTACGGTAGGAACGTACCTGTCTCACCTGGTTCCCATGTGCCCCCAGTGTGCATTACCTTGTATTGCGTGCACTTTTGCGCCCTTACCACCTTACTCACTTGTCTACTTCTTTTGTCTCCCACCTCCGAGGATCTGGCTTTGGGGCAGAGAGAGAGGAGAGAGAGGTGCTGGCTCCGCAGTTGTGGGCCTGCACTTTCGCTGCTTGCTGCCTGGATCGATACACCATATGGACCGCAATTTTTGTGGCCGCCCACAATGGACCGCAGTTCTTTTGCGGGCAAGCACCACCCGTTGATGGACCTATGGGTCAACGTGGCACCTATGCCATACAGGTGAACCACTTTTAGTTGGCCCCCTGACGGCCACAATTCAGAAATGGACGCGGTTGGCGCCTTTCTTTATTTTCTAAGGAAGCTAGAAGGCCAAGTGCTTCAAGAAGGCAAGACCAGCGGCAGAACATCGGCCGGCTGCGACACCACCGGTGATTATTGAACACTTTAGTGGTGCACCGGATGGTGCTGACTGTACATGATGGGGTGGTGCTTTTGGTGCTTGGATGGGGTGCTCTGCACATTATTAAAGGCCGTAGGGCCACAGAGCACTCGTGGGTTGGTGTATCGATGCTGGCATGCGTGCTCTCTCTATGCATAACATCTGCATGTGTTCCTCCAAAAACAGGTCCTGGATCGTAGTGTAAATATCAGTGTAGTCTTGTGTAAATAATGCTCCCTACCGGCTGTATGTTTAGTTTGAGGATTCTTTCCGCGATTCGGTTATCCTGTGGGTGTGTTTCTGTGAGGAGAAGGGTGCAACGTCGCAGGGGGACATATTTACTCATTTGTGAACATCTGTAAAACTGTCGCACTCAGGGTTGAGTTAATAGTAGAGGGAACTACATCTGAGTGCCACACTAACGTAGGTAAAAATTTATCGGGTCGGGACGCCCCGAGGTAGAGAAGGGTGCAATGTTGCGGATATGGGATTTGGCCTCCATCCATATCCGCTTGTAAATATTCCCCTATTTCCCCAATACTTCCCAACTATCCCCAATCCCCCATTCCCTAGTCCCATTTTCTGTAAACAACACTCTGTAGAACCGACCTTCCCCTATTTCCCCCATTAGATGTCGCATCCAGGTTCACCGCATCTCACGTAGACAACTATAGGACATCTTGCTAGTTATTCTTAGTCTATGTCAGTTAAGGACTCGTTTCCATTAATTCTGACTCTTCGTTGCACCAGAATGTGATTGTATGGCACCGTTAGAAAGTTTAGGACCTCCCAATACCTCCCCGCAGCTCTTCCTCATGGTACAACAACAACTACAACAACAGCGGCGGCGGCGCGGGGAGTGTGCGTCCTCACTCCGGCTTGGTTAGCCGCCATTGAACATGTGCTCCGACGGGGTTACCACGCAGGGGCTCGCTGTCAGCTCCTCGTCAAGGGCGGAGCCTGGTAACCCCCCCGCACCCAATAGAAGCGGCGGACCGATTCCATCTGGGGCGGAGCTAACGAGCCGAGGGCGTGTCACTCCCCGCTGAACATGCGCAGAAAGAGGGAGGTGACGTCAGATGCGCCTCAGCTTGAAGGAAGAGAGACGCCACCAACCAAGCGCTGAATACCTCCCCGCATCTCTGGACTGGACCGAGCTGTATCCTGTCCCTGAGCCAAGGTGCACCTTGAGCTATCGACTGCCTGCCCTTCCTTGCCATCAATCCCTGTGTAAGTCAGTCTTGTCCCGTTTGTCTGTGGTCTGTCGGGGATAAGATAAGACTGTGTCTAAGTGCCCATCTTTTCTGTGCTTTACCTCTTACCGTGTAATCTACCCGTTTCTGCATCACCAATATTATATCCTCCTCCGGAGGTCTTGAGAACTGTACCCATTGTGTCGTTGCATTTATCCCAGCCGTTGTGTCCTTTCCTTCATTGATTTAGCATAGCGCGACTTGGTCAACGTCGAGTGGAATCGGGCGGGATAGGGTTCTAATCGGGGAGTAACTGTGCAGACGCGGTAATACCAAACCGCTCGGTAAACTAACATCTAAAACCGCGTCTGTAACAATATATTGAACTTGGGTGTATTACCTGTAAGATTTAAGAACCGGTTCAGAGATAGCCAAACAGGATTGAAGATGGTCAAGTAATATATTATGGTAAGCTGTGGTCCAGAAGTATTAGGATTGTCCAGAATCTTGGTTGTTGCTATCAGGAGGGCAGTCCCAGTTGCTATGAAATCATTTAAAACCAGACTAATATGCTTCCAGAAGGGAATGTTGTTGCAGGTATTCCAGAAATATAAAACACCGTCGGCATTTCGTGGACTATTGTAACTCGTTTTGATTACTTTTTAAAATGTCCTTGTATATGAGTAAGGACTGCATTATGCAGTATTCCAATGACAATGATTCCATGAAGATTGCTCGACAAAGCAGGTAAATGAGGTCCTAGAACTTAAAACAACTGACCAATCCACACCAAGGATCCATGTATTCCACTATATATATTGTTAAGGATGTGGCATTGGGCAGATAGGCAGAATTGCTGAAGGTTTCCTTGTGTGAATGATCTGGTCCAAATTGTTTGACCCAATCCTGCAGGCTCAACTTTGTGCCACACAAGTTGCAGCCACGTCTTGCCCGTGTTCCAGAGGTGTACAAGGCTCCAGAAGGCAAACAAAATGGCCTCTCCACATACGTGACTGACTTTCAGCAGAATTCCACGCAGCCCATACCTCTACCACTGCGCCAAAAGGAACAATTGCAGCTCTCAAGTGAAAAGATGACTGCGGTGCCCACTTATACAGGTGGGATACTTGCCAAAGTACAGGTCACGACACAAAAATAAAGTTTGCTTGAATTTTAAAGTTTGCTGTTGAAACCAAGAGAGATGATTCACATCCTTCAGCATGAGGACACATGATTGCAAATGACAGGTGTTTGTTTGGTCTGACATGTGTCAGAGTATAATCTGACAGACATGTTCTAAAGATCGGAAGTGAGAGGTGACAGAGCCAAGTCCGGCAAAAGGTCAGGTCCTTGGTAATATATTTAAGTAGATCTTGTTTGATAACACATAATAGTGTGTGTGTGTGTGTGTGTGTGTGTGTGTGTGTGTGTGTGTGTGTGTGTGTGTGTGTGTGTGTGTGTGTGTGTGTGTGTGTGTATATATATACACAGACTTGGCATTTAATATGGAATATTTTTTTTTTCTTGGCTTGGGTTTACTTTCTTAACTCAGTATATCAATCTGGTGAGTTTCTTTTACACTTTGGTGATTTATTTGTTAAAAGAACCATGTCACTGATTGTCTGTCGCAGCAAGAAGTCAACAACAGGATTATATCACAGGTGGTGTGGCAAAATGTACGGACAGGTGCATTTGATAATTGGCTTCACAGTCGGGTATACAAGGGTTGTTGCGTTCTGTATTAGTGGAAAACAACTGCTGCACGTCTCCAAAAGTTATTGCCGCTTCCTCTGGAGATGGTCCGTCAACTCCACAATGCTGTTTGTCATTGAGTGGTGGCGTGACGAAATTACGGCATGAAACAGCGTGCTATTGCTCGGCAGTATGGCATCACTCAAGGTCAGGTGTCAAACATCCTGAAACGAAATGCTCAGAGGGGTGTCCCTACCCCAATACCGAGGCCAGGACATCCCCGCAGAACCACAAGGAGAGATGATCGCCAGCTGCACCGGTTAGTCCGCAATGGCCGTACCAAGTCAGCTAATCGGCTTAGGGCGAGTGGCAGCAACTGACAAATGTGCCTGTATCCAGAAGGCTAGTCAACCAACGACTGGTTCAAGCAGGCTATCGTGCCAGGCGTCCTCTGAGAAAGCCACGTCTGACCAGACAACACCGCCAGCGCCGATTGCAGTGGGCCAGAGAGCACCGTCAATGGCAGCCAGGACACTGGAATTACGTGACCTTCAGTGACGAGTCTAGATTTCTGGTCTATAGTTAAGATGGCCATGCCCGAGTGCGCAGGCAAGTGCATGAAGCCCACAACGAAGATTGTATAGTGCCAAGAGTCCAAGCTGGAGGTGGTGGGGTGACCATTTGGGCTGCTTTTCATGCAGGGGGCAAAACTGACCTGGTTGTTCTGAATGGAAACCTGAACCAGTTCAAGCACAGGGCCATTCTGGAAGAAACATTGCTTCCATTTGTTCGTGCAGCCTTTCGAGGAAACTTTGTCTTCCAAGATGACAATGCACGGCCTCATCGTGCTCGCATGATCCAACACTTTTTTTGCTGACCGTGGTGTAGAGCATATGGAGTGGTCTGCCATGTCCCCAGATATGAATCCGATAGAGAACTTGTGGGCAGAATTAACGCGTCAAATCGACAACTTGGACCAGCAGCCTGCCTCTGTGCGTGAATTGCAGCAGGCTATTGTAACTGCATGGCAAGCGATTCCTGGCCAAACCTTGGCAAATCTCGTGAACAGCATGCCTCAACGTGTACGTGCTCTCCTGAATGCTCGTGGGGGTTACACGAAGTACTGAACTGTAATTTTACTGTCCGTAATCCCAGTCGTAATTAAACTTTCGTTTTTGTTAAAAAAATTTTTTGGCTAATGTGCAAAATAAAGAGATACTTCTGGAAAACGCACAGAAGTTTAACACAGTACTGTCCGTGAATTGAGTTCGATATCAGTTTACATCACTTTCAAGGATCAATTTATTTGCTTCGAAATGTCAAATGTGGTTTTTGTTTCTTTTAAAGGTCACATTAACAAAATCTAGAATAATTTCAACATAATTGCAATGAACTTTTGGTTCTAATTCATCTTGAAAAGTAAGTTCACCACCACAAAAAAAATATTCCATATTAAATGCCATGTCTGTATATACAGTCACGTGAAAAAGTAAGTACACCCCATGTAAAGTTTTGCTTTTTCAACATATTTCAACATAGCTATTTGATCTTCATTTCAACAATATTGATCGATAAAGGTGATATAATATAACAAATATCATGAAACATTTACATTTTGTAGTCCATTGTATAATTTAAATAAACATAAATGCAAATTTCGCATGTGGAAAAAGTAAGTACACCCCATGAAATGTTTAAAAAAAATCTTTTTAACATATGTGGACATATCAATATTTGATCTTCATTTAAACAGTATCTATAGATAAAGGTGATCTAATTGAACAAAAAACAATGAAAACTTGACTTTGCAATAATTTATTAAACAAAAAATTAACAGAGATGCCATTTCCTTCTGTGGAAAAATTAAGTACATCCTTGGCTCTAATAGGTGGTATTGCCCCCCTTTGGCAGAAACAACCTCAAGTAGGCATTTCCTGTAACTGTCTACCAGTCTCTGACATCGACTGGGAGAAATTTTTGCCCACTCCTCCATGCAGAATTCTTTCAGCTGTGCGATGTTTGAGGGGTTTCTTGCATGCACAGCTTGTTTCAAATCCCCCCACAACATCTCGATGGGATTTAGATCCGGGCTTTGACTTGGCCATTCCAGAAGCCTCCATTTCTTTCTTTCCAGCCATTCCTTGGTGGATTTACTGGTATGTTTAGGGTCATTGTCATGTTGCAAGGTCGACCTTCGGTTGAGCTTCAACTTTCCGACAGATGGCCTCACATTATCCTCAAGCATCCTCTGGTACAATGAAGAATTCATAGTGGATTCTATGATGGCAAGCTGCCCAGGCCCTGATGCAGCAAAGCTGCCCCAAACCATAATATTTCCACCACCATGCTCTACAGTTGGTATCAGGTTGTTGTGGTCAAATGCTGTCTTTGATTTTCGCCAAACGTCTTCTGGTACTGTGGCCAAATAGCTCTACCCTTGACTCATCTGTGCAGAGCACATTGTTCCAGAAGTGCTGGTCTTTGCCGAGGTGTTCATTGGCAAACTTTAGTTTTGCCCTGATGTTCTTTCTGGACAGCAAAGGTTTCCTCCTGGCACACCTCCCATATAGATCAAATTTGTGCAGCCTCTTTCTGATGGTAGACTCGTGCACTTTGACATCACCAGTGGCAAGAGCTACCTCTAGGTCCCATGATGACATTCTGGGGTTCTTAGAGACTTCTTTCAGCATATTGCAGTCTGCTCTCGGGCTGAACTTGCTGGGGCGGCCTGGCCTGAACAAGTTGGCAGTTGTTTGGAACCTTCTCCACTTGTAGATGATCTTCCGGACAGTCGAATGATCGATTTCAAATTGTTTGGAGATATTTTTAAATCCCTTCCCAGACTCGTAGGCATCTATAACCTTCTTTCTGAAGGCCTCAGAGAGCTGTTTTGATCTCGGCATGGTGACGCCACACACTTCAACAACAAAGAGCAAACCAAACTAAATGTCTGAGGTTTAAATAAGACAGTTTCCTCCAAGATCTTCTCTAACGATGTTCTAATCATTTGTACCTGAGCTGGTGCACCTGATTCGAATTTTAGGTATTTGAAGTAGTGATAAATGTAGGGGTGTACTTACTTTTTCCACACGCGAAATTTGCATTTATGTTTATTTAAATTATACAATGGACTACAAAATGTAATTGTTTCATGATATTTGTTATATTATATCATCTTTATCTATCAATATTGTTGAAACGAAGATCAAATAGCTGTATGTTGAAATATGTTGAAAACGTCAAAACTTTACATGGGGTGTACTTACTTTTTCACGTGACTGTATATATGGTCCAAGTGTAATTATTGTATGTAGTGTTGAGAGGAAAGCAAGTATATTGCCAGGTATGAATCTATGGATGACTTTGGAATACATGATGACAGCAGCAAGTCACAGCAACACCTGGTGTTTTTGAAAACTTGAAGAATATACAGTAATCGATCTCGGTACTTGCAACAAAAATTCTGTATAGCCAATGTATAGTACAAATCGCACAATTGTGTCGATGTGTTTGCAGGACCCTAGTCGTATCCTTGAAAAATATTATACAGTCCGATTCAAAATGAATTTTCATCACTGCTTTGGTTTTTCACATCACCCACGATTAAGCAAGTCTAAAATTCCATAAAGTGTGATTTTGTTGCAGATGAATTCAAGCAATGGCCGATCAGCAAGATTAAGTCGATGAAACCAGAATGTCGCCATGTGCCACCCAGCTCAAGGTTTGGCCATCGTACCACAAACCAAATAGATTACACCTCCAAGGAAGGAGCTCCTCGTCAAAGCTGCCGCCCTGGTCCAGATAACAAGCTTTACGATGGTGATTTTGATGGGCAAACAGTGCATAATATGACTTTTGTCACAAAGATGGTTGAACCTTGGCCTCGCCATGTGCCAGAACCCTATACACAAAGCAGCAAACCCCTGGATGACCTAACAGTACACCGGAGAGATTTCATGGGCAAGGCTGGGGAACCTGTGCAAAGTTGCAAACCTAAAACCGAGATAGCAGACACAAGTGCCCCATTTGAAGGGCTCTCTGAAATGAAGGAGAAGTTCCCTACATGGTCAGTGTGCAAGCGTGAAGTACCACAGACCAAACCATATGAGCCCCCGACTGGTGACATGGACCTGACCACAACCACACAGCTGATGTTCCGTCCATTTGAAGCTCAACGTCCAACCCCTGGCAAACCACATTTGTCCACAATAGAAATTAGCAAAGGGCCTTTTGAAGGCCAGAGCACCAGCAGCGAAGACTACCGCCAGTGGCAAGTGAGCAGGCGTGAACCAGTACGAAAACCACAGGCAATCCAGCCTCCCGTCGGCAATATGGAAAACCTGACCACTTTCAGACAACATTTTGTACCACACTCCCCATTGGCAACGCAGAATTTTAAGCCACCAAATGTTGCCATCCAAAGTAATATACCTTTCGATGGAACAACCCACTACAAAAACGAATTCACCGCAAAACACAACGATGTTTGCCCGGCGATGTACTCTGTTCCACGAGGCTACGTTTACGACTCGGAAGATCCCCGTGGCCACAGTATGTATCGCTCAGTTTCCAACTCAGTGGCTGAAAACAACCATCTGCCTTCTGACATTATCTGTGACAACCGCGAAGTGTCAGTTGCAGCTACTTAATTGCATTAAGCAAATTTGTAATCAAATCAAGAATTTTCTCACCATCATCTCAGGAACATCATTTGAGATCCTTAATTAATCATAGCTTTACATTCACCTTGCCGGGTTCGCCTCACTGGGTTTTTTTTGTGAAGTTTCAATCAGAGGATAATTTTAAATTGTATTTTTCACCCTTCGTACATTTTTATTTTACAATGATTCCAGTTGCTTTTTTTGTATAAAAGATCGAGGCTCGTGTAAGAGCGAGCATTAATGACCAAAAAAAATAAAAAATAAAAACGGACACATAAGACGTAATAAAGAGAGCGGGAGACAAGATGGGGAGAGAGGGGGAAGCACACAAGTACAACATTTGAGAGCAGGGACATCGGGAGATCTGTGGGAGGGAGAGGGCTTGGGGGGAGGAGGCGTGGGAAGGGGATGGTGGGGGTGGGAGAGGTAAAAAAAAAAAAACACATACACAGCTAGAACTTCCAGGAAAGAAGTCGGGATTTCAGAAAAGTGGATCTGAGGTGAATTAACGGGGGTAGAAAAGATCAAGGTTTTGGATGGGGGAAGATAAGAGATGGTGGTGAACAGCTGTTTCAAAGACTTGGAGGGAGGAGTGGGATTGAAGAGAGCGAGGGAGTTTGTTCCAGAGGCCTGAGAAAAGAGGAATGAAAGAGTGAAGGTGAGCAGAGAGTCTTGATTTTGGCAGTTTCACCAGAAGAGGGTTGCAGGCAGATCGTGTGCGACCTGTAGGAGTATTTGGGGGACAGAGCACAGACAGGGCTGGTGGGGCTAGGTCAGAGAGGAGTCGGTAGAAGACAGAAAGACGACCATTCTGCCTGCGGTGAGTGAGTGAAAGGCCCTTGGAGTTAGCTTCATCGCGGGAGATTCCAATGATTCTGAAAGCTTTGGTTTCAACAGCGTGAATCCGAGCTAGGTGTGAGGCAGGAGCACCAGCCCAGAGGGGGGAACAGTATTCTATTGAGCTGTGGATGAAAGCCTTGTATGTGGTGAGGAGCTCAGGTGTGCCAAGGAAGGACTTCACACGACGGAGGATGCCCAGTCGGCGACTGGCTTTGGAGGCCAGCTTGGAAATGTGGTTTTCCCAGGAAAGATCATGGCAGATAGTGAGACCCAAAAGCTTGAGTGACAGAACTTCTTGGAGAGGATTGTTGAGAAAGTAGATGGGAGGGTTGTCCAGATGGTCTTTTCAGAGAGACATCGTGAAAGTGTGAGATTTGTCAGGATTGAAAGACATGTTCCACTTGTTTGACTAGTCTGATTTTGTCCAGGTCTGCAGAGAGTGAGGAGGCTGCAGACTGCCGATCTGAGGGATGAGGTATGGAGCGGCAGAGAGTGGAGTCATCAGCAAAGAGATAGAGAGGATTTTCCAGAGAGTCGGAGAGATCATTGATGAAGACCAGAAAAGCACAGGGCCCAGAACACTGCCTTGGGGAACTCCAGCCAGAACAGGAAGGGAAGATGAGAGAAATCCATTCAGGGCCACACGTTGACTACGAGCAGAGAGGAAGTCCGCAAGCCATGCATGGAGAGTTCCATGGATACCATAGGAGGAGAGTTTGGTGAGCAGAGCGGGCTGCCAGACCGTATCAAAGGCACGTGATATGTTAAGGGAGACAGCTCTAATTTCCTGTTTGACATTGAGGACCTCCATCCATTGTTGAGACAGCAGAAGCAGCATGTCCAGAGTAGAGTGACCTGGTCTGAATCCAAATTGATGATCAGAGATCAAGCCATTGGAGAAGAGGAAGGATTTGATATCCGAAGCAATGATGGATTCCATGACTTAGCTGATAATTGGGAGCAGGCTGATTGGTCTGTAGTTGCAAGGATCTGTTTTTGCACCTTTTTGTGTAAAGCAGTAATGTTTGCTGATTTCCAAGATGCTGGCAGTTGACCTTGAGCAAAAGAGAGGGTGAAGAGAGCAAAAGAGAGGGTGAAGAGAACAGAGAGAGGGTGTGAAAGAGCGGCAGAGCAGGATTTTAGGACCCGTGGGCTGATGCCGTCTGGTCCAGTTGCAGAATCAGAGTCGAGGATTGACATAAACTTCTCCACCTTGACAGGAGAGAAGGACACAGAGTTCAGGAGCAGCTGGGTATGATTGGGTGCAGAGAGATGGGTTTGGGACAAAATATTTTGAGGCAAACACAGAGTTGAGGCATTCTGCTTTTTCACTTCAGCTGTGTAGCCGTTTGAGGTAAGGGAGGGGAGGGGATGGAGGGGGAACAAACACCAGAAACAGATTTGACAAGATGCCACCAGGATTTTGAAGAGGGAGACAGGTTTGAGAGTTCAGTCTTGAGAGTGGAGAGATATTGTTTCCTGGCTCGCCTGAGGGTAGACACACACTTGTTCTGGGCTTTGTGAAAGGAAATGAGATTGCCTTCCATAATATTTTGCTTGTGTTTGTGCAAAAAATCACTTAATTATTTATTTACACAAAAACTTATGCCAACATTTGGAACATTTAATAGAAGTCGTGTCGATATTTTAGGAAACACATGGGCACTTTTGAAATGCCACGAAGTGGGTAGTTAACTGGTTATTTCACCACCTTGTAGAAATAATATCATCTGCTGATGCTTTTTACAAGCTGATGCTCCTTGTATGAGAATTGCTTATCTGCACAAAAATTCAAAGAACATTACAATTATTGTGCAATATTGTACTAGTAAGTTGCCTGCGCCCGCATGGGATTCAAAACGGGGTAGGGATGGAGATGGCAAAAATACAAATGGCATCTTCTGTCAGAGCCGGCAAGCTGGGAGCATCAATTCACATTTATTGACATCTGACGCAATTCAAATGCTCTAATTGCGGCGAGGTGCTCCATTTGAAACTTTGTTCGATATATGTAGTTTTTTTGATGCGTGGAGTCCTTGATAGCATTTTGTATTGGTGTCAAAGCTGGTGACCAATTGCAAAATAATAGTCGCATTAAAACAGCACTTAGAAGCTATATTACACATCTTAAGTGGATAGAAAAGATTGATAATCCCCCACTGAAAATTAACCCCCTCGCCTCCCCTCACGCCCAACTTAGTATCATCAGCCCAGTACTTTTATACACTAGTAACACACATTTCCACCGACAACGAAATATGGTGTCAATACTCCTCTGTTTGAGGTCCTGCCTCTTCGCGTGACGGACGGACGTGCGTCCATTTTGTAATGCAGTAGTAACACCCGTTCTTTCCTGCAGTGAAATAACGTGTCAATACTTGCGCCCTCCAGCAGGGGTCAGTGGTTGAACCACTTGCACTATTCTCCGTGTACTGACGAAAATCGCTGGTCTTGGGTTTGGGAGGAATTATTTTGCACGCAATACCTGAGCCTGGGTACGTATATTCAAAATTTGCTGGCTATTGAGCCAGCCGTTTTCGATTCTATAATGATCATACATGCATCCATATAATTGCCTTATTTTAGTATGATTAACTAAATGGTTGAAGTTACTTTTAGAATAAAGCAGGCACATCATTTATGGTACTCAACAACTATATAGTACAGGTACTTAAAATCATATATATATATGACTTGGCTATATATATATACACTCATATATATATATATATATATATATATATATATATATATATATATATATATATACATATACACACAGACTTGGCATTTAATATGGAATATATATTTTTTCTTGACTTGGGTTTACTTTCTGAACTCAGTATATCAATCTGGTGAGTTTATTTTACCCTTCGGTGATGTCTTTGTTGAAAGAACCATGTCACTGATTGTCTTTCGCAGCAAGAAGTCAATAACAGGATTATATCACAGGTGGCATGACAAAATGTAAGGACAGGTACATTTGATGATTGGCTTCACAATCGGGTATATAAGGGTTATTGCGTTCTGTATTAGTGGAAAACTGCTGCACATCTACAAAAGTTATTGCCGCTTCCTCTGGAGATGGTCCGTCAACTTGACAATGCTGTTTGTCATGGAGTGGTGGCTTTAGGAAATTCTGGCATGAAACAGCATGCTATTGCTCGGCAGTATGGCATCACTCAAGGTCAGGTGTCAAACATCCTGAAACGAAATGCTCAGAGGGGTGTCCGTACTCCAATACCGAGGCCAGGACGTCCATGCAGAACCACAAGGAGAGATGATCGCCAGCTGCACCGGTTAGTCTGCAATGGCCGTACCAAGTCAGCTAATCGGCTTAGGGCTGAGTGGCAGCAACTGACAAATGTGCCTGCATCCAGAAGGCTAGTCAACCAACGACTGGTTCAAGCAGGCTATTGTGCCAGGCGTCACCTGAGAAAGCCACGCCTGACCAGACAACACAGCCAGCGCTGATTGCAGTGGGCCAGAGAGCACCGTCAATGGCAGCCAGGACACTGGAATCACGTGACCTTCAGTGACGAGTCTAGATTTCTGGTCTATCGTCAAGATGGCCGCGTCGGAGTGCGCAGACAAGTGCATGAAGCCCACAACGAAGATTGTATCGTGCCAAAAGTCCAAGCTGGAGGTGGTGGGGTGACCGTTTTGGCTGCTTTTCATGCAGGGGGCAAAACTGACCTGGTTGTTCTGAATGGAAACCTGAACCAGTTCAAGTACAGGGTCATTCTGGAAGAAACATTGCTTCCATTTGCTCGTGCAGCCTTTCGAGGAAACTTTGTCTTCCAAGATGACAATGCACGGCCTCATCGTGCTTGCATGATCCAACACTTTCTTGCTGACCGTGGTGTAGAGCATATGGAGTGGCCTGCCATGTCCCCGGATATGAATCCGATAGAGAACTTGTGGGCAGAATTAACGCGTCAAATCGACAACTTGGACCAGCAGCCTGCCTCTGTGCGTGAATTGCAGCAGACTATTGTCACTGCATGGCAAGCGATTCCTGTCCAAACCTTGGCAAATCTCGTGAACCGTATGCCTCGACGTGTACGTGCTCTCCTGAATGCTTGTGGGGGTTACACGAAGTACTGAACTGTAATTTTACTGTCCGTAATCCCAGTCATAATTTAGCTTTTGTTTAATTTTTTTTTGGCTAATGTGCAAAATAAAGAGATACTTCTGGAAAACGTACAGACGTTTAACACAGTACTGTCCATGAATTGAATTCGATATCAGTTTACATCACTTTCGAGGATCAATTTATTCGCTTCGAAATGTCAAATGTGGTTTTTGTTTCTTTTAAAGGTCACATTAACAAAATCTAGAATAATTTCAACATAATTCCAATGAACTTTTGGCTCTAAGTCATCTTGAAAAGTAAGTTCACCCCCACAAAAAAAAAATTCCATATTAAATGCCAAGTCTGTATATATATATATATATTTACTTTTTACGTGATCTAAGGCTCGTAGTGGAGCTGGCACGCACACACACACACACACACACACACACACACACACACACACACACACACACACACACACACACACACACACACACACACACACACACACCACCACCAAACTGCTAGAGGAGACAAACAGCCACTAGGCTTGGGGGAAGTGTCATCACTTCCTGGGGCACTCTGGGTACCATCAACCTCAATAATGGCGCCGCTTTTCTCACCACACAAAGTGCAAACATGCAACAGACTACCAATTGCATTACCTACACCTGGTTCACACACAATACTCAGTGGAACAATTCAGTGGTTGCCATTTGTATTGGAGATCCACACAAACTCATGCCCTACAGGGAGTTGTAGTTTCTCCAACAGGTGCGTATCCTGTGGAGTTCCAGGAGCTTGGTGTCACCACCGGAGAAGAGCCTGGGCAATATTTATCTATATTTATATCAGTCAATATCGTGCTTTTCTATCTACTTCATAACAAACTAAGCTTGTTAGACTAGATAGCTCAAAAGCATGCACTACCTCTTGTTGAGAGATATGGAGGATAGACCTCTGGCCTTTCCTACCAGCCCTGATCTCTGAATGTATGACATAATGTACACAAAATGGCATCATATCTGACCTCCCCATTCTCCCTCATTTTGGGGGGTTTTTTTTCTCCCCATGCATCCACTTTCACTCCAATTTCATTTTTATCAACAATATGATGATTATATACAAGCCCTTACATAAGTTGTGTAGTTTGTCCCTTTGTTCAAGATTCTTGGTTTGTTGAAGTGGACCACTTAAACCCTTGTATGCTAGGTGACATGTTTGCTGCTGCATATTTCCCCGATTGAGTCATGTGAACATCTGTGTGTGTGCGCAATAAAGAAACGTAAACAAAATAATCATTCCCACGGTTGATTTGAACTTTATTACGATGTGAAATCTAGCACCTTGCACACATCGGACCACAATACCATTATGAATTTGTATTGCTGGTTGCATCATTGCAGAGGTGCAGCTGTGCTGGTGATGCAGTGCCCCTGCACATTAGAGAAGGAGTTTGAAATTCGGCCAGGGTTCCAGCACATGATGACTACCACTTTGTAAAGTCACGGTGCGTATTCCACATCTTCCAACAAATGCTAGCGGATGGGGGCACCCGCCTTAACATCCCTCCAAAAAAAATAAATGTGAGAACGAGCAGTCTGCGTGGGCGGCCCAAGAGAATAAAAAAAAATAGGGGCTGTACCCTTGGGCGCTCACCTGGTAGAATAAAGCAGTATATGACACCTACTAAAGGTATTTTAAACACTATCATGGTATTTTAAACAAATTTCAAGGGTTGCTAGGAGACATGGCAGCATGTAGAACCATACTAACATAAGATTTTAAACAAACGAACAAAAAACAAACAAACTTATTTTGAGGGGGAGGGGGGCAACATCCTTCAACATTGATCTCTGAATTTGCAAGTGTTCATCATTTGAGGCCCCTCCGTCCCCTCAAACACCCCATAGACCCACATTTTTGTAATGCCATGAACAAACTTTGGTACATGACGGATGATGGTTGTGGTCAAGTTTAATTGAAATTGTGTGTGTCGATTTGGAAAAGGGAGCAAATATCTATTTTTGGGGAGAAGGGGGGGGGGGGGCGGTCAAAGCTGGATCCACTTTGAGCCCCTGTAGATGCCTTTAGACCCTGAGTTTTTTAATACCATGAACAATCTTGAGTTGCAACATACCAAATATCATTTTAGCCAAGTTTGGTCACAATCCCATCAGCAGTTTTGGAGAAGTTGCAAGTGTTTTATCTCAATTGTGTAAAGAGCTCGGAAGTGAGTGTGCCACCACACTCCAGCCACCTCGACCCTTGGTGCATTCTTCTTCTTCACAATAACTTATTTGCCACTACCACGTCTCACGTGGCATTGTTCAGCTCTCACAACCCTCTGATTATTCCAAGCTTGCGTTGCGGTCACGTGACATTGTTTCGCTTCACTTCGCGGTTTTTATATCCAACTGTGAAACTTTGTGGTGCAGTTGTTTTGCGCAGTGTCCATTCTGGATTGCTTCGTCAGAATCAGATCGACTCGAAAATTCGTAGTTTACTTTTTTTTCTGATCACTTGAGAAAATAGAGAAATGACTCGCTTCACACCCTATGGGTTATGTAACCTGGACTCCAAGTATGGACCAAACAGGTAACAGCCAAGAGTGTTTTGACTGGTGTAACTTTCTACAGGTTTCCAAAAAGGAGGACCTTTTCTTTCTGGAAAACAAACTGATAGAGAAGACCCCACCAAGGACAATGTGAAGTCCAATACTTGTTGCTCATTCCATTAAAACTTGGGCCCAAGGACCAACGAAAGATCTTCCCATTCCCATACAATGTTCGAATAGTTCATAAAAAGATGGCTTTTAAAAGAAGACAAGAAAACCTTTAGTTCTGAGAAGAAAATCCACTGGATATCAGAGAACATCGACAGCCACCCTACCACCTCATCGCAGTGCCTCTATGTACCATTGTACCAGGTGAACATTTGGACACAAATCTGTTGAGCCACAGATCGTAGCAGTGAATGAATGAATGAATGAATGAATGATAGTTTTAAGGCCATTTTCCCCGCTAGAGCGGGGGTTAGCCTTGCGGGCCCCATGACAATCATGGTTCCCTGTTTGAGGCAATGTTTTTATGTCCGGATGCCCTTCCTGACGCCAACCCTTGGTCACGCTCTTACGATGCGCAGGGATACGGTGTACCTATTCTAACCCGGGGTACACACGGGGATCATTCATCCCAGCAAGCTGGTACTCAATTTGCCGACCTCGGAAGGATGACAGGC
This sequence comes from Myxine glutinosa, assembly GCF_964187855.1. Classification (NCBI taxonomy): domain Eukaryota; kingdom Metazoa; phylum Chordata; class Myxini; order Myxiniformes; family Myxinidae; genus Myxine; species Myxine glutinosa. Next base: position 87,049,376 of record NC_136262.1, on the reverse strand, counting down.
TGAGTCAGCCCCCCTGGCGTTCATTCAGCGATCGACCGGAATTCGAACCCAGGATCCTAGGATCCCAAGCCGGCACCCTAACCGCTAAGCCAACACCAGGCTCCATGTACAAAGCAGTAGTCCAAGTACAAAACCAGTAGTAGTCCAAGTACAAAACCGATACGAAACAAACTGCTTCATGCAGGAGTAATGGAAGGAGGGATTTCATGGATGCAAATAATGGTGGACAGATAACGGAAATTTTAGCGAGGGATAAAGGTTTACATGTGTAAGATGCACGTTATAGGTATAGAAACATTAAATTAGCAAGGCTTATCCACACATCTTATTTACCTTTGGGACCGAACGGTGGCTATGATGAATTGAAGTTATGTTTCAGTTTTTTGGCTGTCTGTCTGAGATCAGAATGGTGTGTCTGTTTGTTTGTCAAAGGCGGACTGTTTGTCTGTTTGTTTGCGAGCATATCTCAAAAAAATTACAGACGGATTCAGACGAGATTTGGTGGACAGGCTGGGTATGCGACAAGGTCAAATTGATTAGATTGTGGTGAAGATCTGGATACTAAAATTTCAAAGTGATTCTTCACCATTGAGAGATAGAGCCAAAGCACGATAGATATACTGTATAGCACGATATTTCAAAAAGTTGTGGAAAGATCATGACAAAACTTAGTGGATGAGTTGGTTAGGTGACAAGAACAAGCCGATTCGATTTTGGTTCAGGCCCGGATCCAGATCTGGTCTATCAATGGGATACAAAACCTAAACTGTTCAGCCTGGCAGAGGTATGCTCTCTATGGAATGCCGTCCTACTTTTTTTAATGTAATAGGCTCGTGTGTTCAGCAATGATAGATTTACAAGTCATAAGTACATTCCAGGGGGTTGCCTTAATTAGTAATGGATTGAAATATTGCATTGCTGCCTTGTGCCCTACTAATGACCCCCCCCCCCCCCCCCCCCACCCCATAGACCTCCTTAGATTTGTGACAGGGTTAACATGCCACTATGTCAGGTTTTTAAGACAAAGTAGCATGTAAATTGCTAAAGCCCGAGTACTGACCAAATTGGTTCATACACGGATCAATCAAGTCAAATTCATGAAAATAGGAATAATGAGCCTCAAACCAAATAACCTCCCCAAGTCCTTTTCGATAGAAATCAAGTGTTAGGTTCATCTTGCGAAATTAACATTTTGGTGCGATGAGAAAAAACACTAATTAAACTGAAATTCAAATTATTACCATGCGCTCGCAAAACGAAAAGCAGGGTTAGGCATTCGGTGCGTACATGTAATGTATGTGCGTGTGTGCATTTTGGTCCAATTGGTCCATTGGTCCAATTGACACAAAATTTTACCATACGAGCGCCTCTGCCTGAATAATTTTTTTCATAATTATTGACGTCATGTGTCACATGGTACGGACGTTATCTTGGAAAAATCGAAAAACGTTGCACCTCTATAATCACCGAAACCGCTGCACGGAAAAAAATTGAAACGTGGCTCATTGTAAAAAAAATAAAATCCACATGAGGCATAAGTGTTGTTAACGATGACGTCATTGGTCCTTAATTATGACGTCATAATTTGAAAGGGACAACGCTTAGTCTGATCAGTTTGAAATTTCTTAAGCGTGATCGACACATTATATTAGAGTATACAAATTTATGATGTCATCGCTCACGTGGTCTGGCAGCCATATTAGATTTTAAAAAAAAACCCTTCAAAAACAGAAGAGTTGGTTCACACCAAGTTGACTGCACAGGGTAAGTATTGTCTGAATACCATCTAGTTTTTATTAGCGCTGAGGAAGCGCCTCTAGCGAATGACTTCCAGCCAGTGTAACGCGAATTCCTGTCACAGGAATTCTGAGATCATATAAGTGTGACGTGGCAGTTCCTGATTGGTTCGTGTTGGGGAACCCCTTCTCGCTTCTCGCTTCTCGCTACAAATTATACTTCCTCCTAGAAATTCCATGCCCGAACCTCAGCGCAATCCAAGAGGATTCACTTGTTGTTTTTAAAATCCGTTTGATATGTTAAGGACAATAAAGGATAAAGTTGGAACATAACCCCTGGCACAAAAATAGAACGATTTGCTATCTAAAAGAGCTATCACCCAGGAAAAGGATGAATACATTTAACAGGATAGCAATTTATTAAAGGTCTACAAAACCTACGTCATAACAGACGGGGAAAAACGTACACAGTTTTATTGGCGTCGTATTCCTGCATAAAAAAGTGTACAAAATTTGTCCAAATCTGACACAAAGATGCATCTATTAAATATTCCAAAAAAACAAAGTTTTTTTTACTTTTGTGCTAAAATAAGCTAAGTACATTCTTAGAAAGTCAATAAAATAAGAATTCTTCAAAAATTATTTTCCCGAAGTGCTCGTCCACTTGAACGTATTCAGTATATAATATACATACAAAGGTCAAAGACATGTATGAAAAATTTATAAGTCTAGAAATAAATATCTTTTGCTTTGAAGTAATGCAAAATGTACAAAATAAAAAACGACCAAAACAAAAGCAAATCGTGTCAATCTTTGATCGACCGCATTATCAACAATAATATACTGTGTTGCAGAACTTGTGCAAGAGAAATATTCTGTGCGTCCTGTTTTGGTCGTCGACACAATGCAGGCACTTTCAGTTAAATAATTCCTGTAACCAAGCCAAAGATGATCTCGATTAGACAAAACAAAATTCCCTTGTACCAACGTTCACATGCAAAGCAACAACCACTTCGAAATTATGCGGGCAGTTCTCAATGACCCTGTACTGCCCAAGCGCAGATAGTCCCAGAGAGAGATCTTCATACTCCGTCTGCAGACACGGACGAGTAAATATGCATGTCTGGAAGGCATTTTGGAAAATTGTCCCATCTTCAGAGTTATCATTTGTAATTTTGATTACATTTGGGGGCACCTGGATTGGATTTTGATTCGATAGATGCTGAGCGTCAAGCAAGGAAGCAGCACGTACCATTTTAAAAAGTCTTTCGTACGACTCGGCCGGGGTTTGAACCACCGACATCGCAGACTCAGAGCGGACACTCTAACCATTAAACCACCGAGTCTGGTTCATTTGTCATGTACAAGTTATAACATTTACCATGCTCACATATGTACTGCATGTGCGCTTATCACCACACCTGTACTCCACTCTGCCTCAGCCACTTTATGCTCCACCGCTTCAGACATCATCGCTTCCTCCAGTCTCTTCCGAACTCGCCGTACTTGCTCTTCTTGACGCCTTTACCAAGCCACACACAGGTATAATGGATCAGATAAAGTCACACAGGCCTGAAGTCTGAGGTGACTGAGGCTGCAGGGAGTGGGGGCTCTACTTAGGCCTGAAAACACGTGAATGAGGGACATAGTCTGAGGAACCGCCAACAATCAAAGCAGGGAACAAGCCTTGTGATCATTTTAAATGCGAATGTTAAGACTCATGGAGTTGCTGTATGATGACGAGGGAAAGAAAGGTCACTGGAGCGACCAAGGAAGTTAGGGAAACTGGTGCGGCTAGAATGTACACACATCATGGTGTTCGAACGGCAATGATAAAGAGGAACCTCCCCAATTATAATTTTAATCTCCAACACAACAACAAAAGGTCACTATTATACGAGTTATAAATAACCATCCCCTCCCCCCCCTACAATTTTTAATTAATATACTATCGCCATTAATATTTTTTTCTGTGCTGAGCTTTTTTATGATTGGAATATTTTTTATGATTATTGACAAAAACAATGATCGACTTTTTACATCATAAAAGCATGAAAGCATGAAAGCAGTGTATTAGTACGTAATAGGTGAATGAATGACCGAAACCGGGCTAGTAATACGTACCAAATATCTTCATCTGTAATGACGAAAGGCTTGCAGAGTGGCTGCTTGGGGTTGAGCCAGATGGCCGGGTTGTTGTCCAGGCCAGTGGAAAGTTGGCCTGTGATGGCCTCGCTGCCCGAGTGCAGAGCGCACGCAATCGTGGAGAGCAGGGCATCTCCCGTGATGGTTGGTCCGACACCTGGGAAAGTATTGCACAAGGGCACCAGAATTCAACCCTAACTGGTTTCGAATTAAACTGAACTGACACCACGCAGAGCTAAACTGCTGAAAAATACCCTCTAACACAGTTATGCAGCACAATTTGCAAACAAACCATGTTGGGTTAAACATTTTAAACCCACAAACTAATGTCACTTTAAAAGAGAACGATTATCCGGTATTTTCTGCATCTTCCAACTCGTTTCATTATACTACATCACATTGAACAACAAACAAGTGCTCATATGAAAAGTTCTTATTTATGCTGGAACAACCCTCAGAAGTGATGTTAACCCTGTCACAGCTCAACCTTCAAACAGTAGTAGTGCGCCTTTCTCTAGACACACACACACACACACACACACACACACACACACACACACACGCACACACACACACACACACACACACGTACACACACACACACACAATAACACACACACACACACACACACACACACAAGGTCTCCGTTCCATCTCTTGAAACCCACCCACGTGTGGAGATAGCAGTCAATAACAGCAGCTTTCATGCACACTCATACAACACATTAAATAAATAAAATATAAACACTGTACAAACGCACAAAACACACACACGACTTCCAAGACCGAGGAGGGTTCTGTTACACTTTCTGAAACCTGCATATGTCATAACAACCAGCTAAACACACACACACACACACACACACACACACACACACACACACACACACACACACACACACACACACACACACACACACACGCTGACTAAATCGAATCAAACAGTAAAAAATAAAAATAAAGGCCTGCACTAAATTATGGAGAATAGGCGATCAAGTACACTCTTCACAATAAGTTAGGGATATTGTGGGAGTGAGATAATTTTTTTTGATAGGGGTTAGGGTTATGGTATTGAAATCAAGAATGCTGTATTTTTTCACACTCATTAATAACCATAGAATTAGGACCAACAACTTTTTTCAACATAATTAATACACAAAATCAACCACATCGAAGAACCTGCCAATATCTCTAGGAGGGATGATCGCCAGCTGCCCCGGTTAGTCCACAATGGCCCTACCAAGTCAGCTAATCGGCTTAGGGCTGAGTGGCAGCAACTGACAAATGTGCCTGTATCCAGAAGGCTAGTCAACCAATGACTGGTTCAAGCAGGCTATCGTGCCAGGCGTCCCCTGAGAAAGCCACGCCTGACCAGACAACACAGCCAGCGCCGATTGCGGTTGGCCAGAGAGCACCGTCAATGGCAGCCAGGACACTGGAATCACGTGATCTTAAGTGACGAGTCCAGATTTCTGGTCTATCGTCAAGATGGCCATGTCCGAGTGCGCAGACAAGTGCATGAAGCCCACAACGAAGATTGTATAGTCCCAAGAGTCCAAGCTGGAGGTGGTGGGGTGACCGTTTGGGCTGCTTTTCATGCAGGGGGAAAAACTGACCTGGTTGTTCTGAATGGAAACCTGAACCAGTTCAAGTACAGGGCCATTCTAGAAGAAACATTGCTTCCATTTTCTTGAAAAAAAAAACATTCAATCTAAATCTTCAACCTAAATTGCTTATAAAAATGTAATATCACAAACACAACAAATACATTTGTGCAAAATAATTGTTTGTATGATGATTGGTGTAAATCATGTCAACACAGCAACTCAGGTACAGTCATTATCCTCAGCTAGAATAAGCACGTTCCTCAGTAACGACGCGACGCGTGGTGAGGCGAGCGCAGCGAGCCGAGCCAACTAGTCTCTATATATATCTGTGCAGTGTCTGTCTTGTGTTGTCTTGTGTTGTCTTGTCTTATAACTGAACTACTCCCTCAAACTTTTGTGAAATCGTTCCAAACTTCTGGTATGCACATATCTCTCCCGTCGGTATGTCCTAAGGGTATTTGTTTTGAAAAATTTTCCAATTTTTTTTTTTGGGAATTTTTTCGGGGGAAATTGTTTTTTCAACTTGAGTTTTCAACTTCAATTGTTTAGCAATTGTGATATCACGTATATTTCCATGGTTGTGAAGTGTTTTTAACAACGTGGTGGTGGTTTTGAATCACATGGTGGTGAGGTATTTTGAATTATGTGGTGGTGAGGTGTTTTTAAATCATGTAGTGGTGAGGTGATTTGAATTAGTTGGTGGTGAGGTGTTTTTAAATGATGTGGTGGTGATGTGTTTTTAAATCACATGGTCGTGAGGTATTTATAATTACGTGGTGGTGAGGTGTTTTTAATTATGTGGTGGTGAGGTGTTTTGAATTAGTTGGTGATGAGGTGTTTTGAATTACGTGGTGGTGAGGTGTTTTGAATTACTTGGTGGTGAGGTGTTTTTAAATGACGTGATAGTGAGGTGTTTTCAATTTCGTGGTGGCAAGGTGTTTTTAATTTCGTGGTGGTGAGGTGTTTTTTTTTTTTTTGTGTTTTATGGCTGTGAGGTGTTTTTAATTTCGTGGCTGTGAGGTGTTTTCAATTTCGTGGTGGTGAGGTGTTTTTAATTTCGTGGTGGTGAGGTGTTTTTATTACGTGTTTTATGGCTGCGAGGTGTTTTAAATTACTTGGTGGTGAGGTGTTTTGAATTACTTGGTGGTGAGGTGTTTTGAATTACGTGGTGGTGAGGTGTAATCATCCTAAACTTCCAGTCTGCACCTGCCCCTCCCCTATGTATGTGCTGAGGGGTTCTTTCTTGAAAAAAAAACATTCAACCTAAATTCTTCAACCTAAATTGCCTATAAAAATGTAATATCACAAACACAACAAATACATTTGTGCAAAATAATTGTTTGTATTATGATTGGTGTAAATCATGACAACACAACAACTCAGGTTCAGTCATTATCCTCAGCTAAAATAAGCCCGTTCCTCAGTAACGACGCGAGCCGAGCCAAGCTAGTGTGTGTGTGTGTGTGTGTGTGTGTGTGTGTATATATATATATATATATATCAGTCACTATGCGACCTTCATATCATCAGTGGAGAACCTCCAGCAAGGTGTCCCATACAGCTGCTGCTGCACCTTGCTGGGAGCGATACGCACCGCCTGCCACGCGGTGACGTTATCTCTGGTATCCACTCATCATATGGAGTCGACCTGGTATGATGAGTGGATATGATGAGTGGATACCAGAGATAACGTCACCGCGTGGCAGGCGGTGCGTATCGCTCCCAGCAAGGTGCAGCAGCAGCTGTATGGGACACCTTGCTGGCGGTTCTCCACTGATGATATGAAGGTCGCATAGTGACTGATATAAAAACCGAAAGGGTCACAGAGTTACAAGTGTATGGAAAGCCTCACTGCGTTGCCCTGATGAAGCCCCAACAAGGGCGAAACCAGGTCGGTAACTGTGAGTTTTGCATGCACTTGTGACAGTATCTGTATTTATAATCCGTAATGACGCACTGCTAGATGGTTCCTCTGGAACTTTGCAGGCAAGGTGGACGTGCATGGCGATGACGTCATGTTGTCCGCTCATTAGGTTGGAGAACCAGATTACAGATACCATTATATATATATATATATATACATATATATATATATATATATATATATATATATATATATATATATATATATATATATATATATATATATATATATATATTGCCCTACTTTGACAAAAGGAAGCAACTGTCATTTTTGTCGAAATTGAGTTATCACTTGTTCTAGGGTATTTGAGGTATTTTGAGGTATGCTCTACACGTTCGTACACAAAATAAAGTAACACAACCCTCCATTTCTGAGATATCATTTCTGATATTTGGCATTTCTGCCAAAGAGAGCAGAAAGAAAAACACGTTTTCCTCATTTACAAGAAAACTCCTTTCAGGCAGTTGCTTCCTTTTGTCAAAGTAGGGCAGTACATATATACATATAATTATAATATACCAGCCGAATGCACCCGGCGTTGCCCGGGTTCTTTTTGAATGAATTTACAATGATAATTCAGCTTTTACTCGCGGCCATAGAAGATTGACTACTATAATTCAGCTCAGCTTTTAATGGTGAAATGGGCCCAGCCCGGCCGAGGCGGCCTCACCACCTAGGCTGTAACCTTCCCGGGGCCCGTACCGACATTTTTTGTTTTTGAGGTTTCCTCCTATCTTTCACCGTTCAGGAGATTAGCGCGTGCAGACAAACAAACAAACAAAAACTTTATTTTATATATATATATATAAGATAGATGTGTACATATTGTTACGTTTGTGGGGGTAGGGATACCTTGGGCCAGGTAGATTGAATAGATTAGTGTGCTCTGACTGTCATGAAGAAGAAGAAACCTCGCTGTATCATAAGTAGGAAATTTGTGTAGACCAGATGTCGGGTAAACTTGTATCTTCGTTCCCATCAGAGGGGTGGGGCTTGTTAATTGGTGAGGGATTATGGGTAATAAATTCCCTGTTTGTAATTGCCTCTAGTCTTTTCCTGTGTTCCTTATGACACCGCACGACAGACACCGAGCCAGAAATTGGCCATTAACCACACTAATTAAAAACCAACTGGAAATCACGCATCAAGCACTATCGCTGACATCGACTTGGTGAGTGCAGAGGCACTAAAGCTCCGTGAAGCGATGCCTCAAAGAGCAGTGATTGGACAGGGATTTGATTGACACAAGGACTGGTAAGATGGGACTATGGGATTGGTGAAGCAGGCACGGATGATGTCAGAGCTGCGCGGACAAAACAATTAGGACGGCGGACATCTTGTCTCTTGGGTCCGGACTTTGTTGGTGAATGGTCGCCGAAAAGCTCTCTCTCTGCATAGACATTTTCCTTCTCTCGGCATAGACATTTTATCTCTCTTAGCATCGACGTCCTCTTGATTCTTCTCGTTTTGGGATCTGGTGGTGAACGATCGCTATTGCTCTTGCGCGAGGAAGCTTTATCGCGAACGGCCATGTTCCGAGATCTTGCTAGTGGTCGTGAGGAGGACAGCTTGCTAGTGGTCGTGAGGAAGAAGAGCTGCAACCAAGAACTGCGAGAACTGCACGCCAAGGCTGTTCGCTTCACGCACAGAGCCAGGAGTGAGCAGGCCGCGAGTGAGGCCCAGTTCACGCCAACAAACATGTTTCCCGCCAAGGCCTCAGACGGTCTTTGACAATTATATCTACACCAGCCGATTGGAGATAAGTGCCACAAATCGCACCTTTTTATTTTCCAGTTATTTTATCCCGTCTATATTCGGGTCAGTTTGGGAGCGCTCCAATTAGGAATTTAGTTTTTCGTGCATTTTCTTTGTTACCGGCATTTCTTTCATTAAACCTGTTTATTTGTACATTTTAATTCTGTCTCGGTTTGAGTTAATTTATCCAGGTGTGAAGATGCCGGGTGGAGGCCGTCCAGCTAAGTTTGTCATCCCCCTTTCCTGCGCATATAACGAACACCATCATGTTGAATTGAACGCCTCGGAGTGTTAAGCTCGTTTGGTCATCTGTGGCACCCTGCATTGTTCACTATAGTGCAGCCACGCGACATATATATATATACCAGCGGGGTCACCCGTGGGAATCCCACGGGCATGGATGTGTGTGACATTTCGACATATTGAGTTAGATGCTGCACATTCATTTTTACAAAATGGTTACTGGCAAGTCATCAGATCCAGAAATGGTGTGATGAACACAATTTATTTACTTCACATAATATGTGACCCCTCACTCCTCTCCACCTGACACTCTCCTGTCTCCACCTGACACTCTCCTCTCTCCACCTAGCACTCCTCTCCTCTCCAATCCCTCACATTCCTCTCCTTTCCAATCCCTCACCTCTCAAATCCCTCACACTCCTCTCCTCTCCAATCCCTCACACGCCTCTCCAATCGCGCCTCACACTCCTCTCCAATCGTGCCTCACACTCCTCTCCAATCGCGCCTCACACTCCTCTCCAATCGCACCTCACACTCCCCTCCAATCACGCCTCACACTCCTCTCCAATCGCGCCTCACACTCCTCTCCAATCGCGCCTCACACTCCCCTCTCCAATCGCGCCTCACACTCCCCTCTCCAATCGTGCCTCACACACCTCTCCAATCGCGCCTCACACTCCTCTCCAATCGTGCCTCACACTCCTCTCCAATCGTGCCTCACACACCTCTCCAATCGCGCCTCACACTCCTCTCCAATCGTGCCTCACACACCTCTCCAATCGCGCCTCACACTCCTCTCCAATCGTGCCTCACACTCCTCTCCAATCGCGCCTCACACTCCCCTCCAATCACTCCTCTCGCCTCTCCAATCGCTCCTCACTCGCCTCTCCAATCGCTCCTCACTCGCCTCTCCAATCGGCTTTCCCCGTCTCGTTTCTCTCGTTTTTCTCCCGTCTCGTTCTTTTTCTTGCTCCAAATCGGCCCGTCTCGCCCGTCGGAATCGGAAATCGGCCCGTCTTGCTTTCGTGCTTGCGCGTAAATAAATTGTGTTCATTACACCTCACACTGGCCCTGGTGTTGGGCAGCCCTGGTGTTGGGCTAGCGGCTAGGGTGCCGGCTTAGGATCCAAGGATCCTGGGTTCGAATCCCGGTCGATTGCTGAATTAACACCAGGGGGGTTGACTCAGCCTGTCATCCTTCCGAGGTCGGCGAATTGAGTACCAGTTCACTGGTAATTCCCTGTTTGTCGTTAAAGGCGGCAAAAAGGGTTGGCGTCAGGAAGGGCATCCGGCCGTAAAACATTGCTTCAAAAAGGGGAGCGAAAAACAACAACAACCACGGTTCCCGAAAAAGGCCAACCCCCGCTTTGCGGGGAAAAATGGCCTCTAAAGGTGTTTTTTTTTTTTTTTTACACCATTTCTGGATCTGATGACTTGCCAGTAACCATTTTGTAAAAATGAATGTGCAGCATCTAACTCAATATGTCGAAATGTCACACACATCCATGCCCATGGGATTCCCACGGGTGACCCCGCAAGTTTGCATTGACGTTCGTCGATGGACTCGTTCGCCCGTCTCATTCGTTTTCTTGCTACATCCTGTTCAAGTCTGCGTTCTTCATCGATCGTCTCATTCATTTTGGAAATAGAAGTTTCCACGCAGCGCATGAATTGTCACGATCCTCAAGAGGAATTTGTCTCGTAATCATCAAATGATAAATGGCAAGTAAATTATATTGTGGAAAATTAAAGATTTCAAATAAACCTATTTAAAGTGTATGCGCACATAACTAATAAAAAAAACGAAGAAATATCTCTCGGTAATTTCCTGAAACATATTTTACTTCCGGCTAATAATGTTGAATGAAATAAAAACGAAGAAATATATGTCGGCATCATTGTTGACGTTTTTGTGACGACTGTCATCAAACGAAAAAGTAATATATCTTAACGGAAAAGCAAAAGCGAATTTTTAATATATATCGACACGTTGCCGTCGGTGTCATGTTGGGCGGTGTATGATACATCATGACGCGATTTTTAAAAATATATCTCTGCATTTTCCCGCGTGTGTGGAATGTTCTCAATTATTGCTGACACAGAGTCCAAAACCATCGATAAAAATGAAATCATATGGTGAGTTAGATTGGAGATAAAGGCGTGAGAGAGACTCAATGGCCTTGAAGTTACAGGCGTTTGAGAATTCATTTCGTTCTATAAACGGCAACTTTCATCGGATTTTCTTCCCGTTTTTTTTCAACCGAGTCGAAAACTGTGTTAGCGACTGTGAAAAATGAAATGATATATCGAATTTTTAATATGTATCGACACGTTGCCGTCGGTGTCATGTTGGGCGGTGTATGATACACCATGACGCGATTTTAAAAATATATCTCTGCATTTTCCCACGTGTGTGGAATGTTCTCAATTATTGCTGACACCGTCTAAAACCATCGATAAAAATGAAATCATATGGTGAGTTAGATTGGAGATAAAGGCGTGAGAGAGACTCAATGGCCTTGAAGTTACAGGCGTTTGAGAATTCATTTCGTTCTATAAACGGCAATTTTCATTGGATTTTCTTCCCGTTTTTTTTCAACCGAGTCTAAAACTATGTTAGCGACTGTGAAAAATGAAATGATATATCGAATTTGATTTGAAATAAAACTGGGAGAGAGAGCAAGACACCACGGGCCTACAAAACAGGCCTCAAAGCCATGCGAGTTAATAAAATGGTGGATATTTGTTTATAATTATATGAAGCCACTCCCAGAATGGGTGGAGCTATGGGTGGAGCTACTCTGCAAACCGAGTAAGCCACACCCCGGACAGACGCCTAACAGACAGACAGACAGAATCATCTACGGCTATTATAATATATATATATATATATATATATATATATATATATATATATATATATATATATGTATGTATATATATGTATATATATATATGTATATATATATATATATATATATATATATATATATATATATATATATATATATATATATATATATATATATATATACATATATATATATATATATATATATACATATATATATATACATATATATATATATATATATATATATATATATATATATATATATGTATATTGTTACGGGGTCCTCCCCTATCCCCTGGTCTCGGTAAACCTCCGAACCCCGAGAGGATCCCCGGCAGAAAAAATATGTTATTCTTTGTTGAAATCAATCAATAATGACACCATCCATGAAACCATCAAATGAAACAATCAAATCAATAAGAAAACCACACCAATGGTCATCAACGAACAAATAATATATTAAAAGCACACAAGAAGAACCATACAACCATGGTGGCAATCAACCATACAATCAAGGTCTTAAGATGTTAACCTAGCTCAAACTCAAGGCACCCCCTGGGACTGAAACAGAGCCCTTCTCAATGTCTCTAGAACACAATGGTGCTCCCGGCGAAGAGGCGATGGCGATGAGGCGGGTAAGGAGATGTAGGTAAGGCGGGGACCGTCACGTGGTCCCAGCCAACCCCAATTGGCGGTGGAAAGAGGAATCCCAAAGACGCTATCCAAACGTGCACATACACCGTGCAGTCGCGAACCGCACCGTATTCTTCAAAGGCCGCTGTCGAGCACACACATCCTCGGCAAACCACCGGAGGGCGGGACCAGCGGACGCGGCTAAACAATGTTCCGTGAACGACGCGCGAGGTCCCCGAAATGGCGGACGGTTCTTCCTCGAGCCGCAGCCTCTAGGCGAAGATTCTCCGGAATCTCACACCTGTACCTGGCTTCGCAGGCTTTTCCACAAATCCAGCGATAACACCGATCGCACAAGATTCCTTTCAAGGACTCAAAGTTCACTCTCCATGGACGCTCGACCACGCTAGGTATGGAGCTTTTACAAGATGCGTCTTTTCACCTCCGTCTCACGCACTCTTCTTCTTCACCGCCTTTTCTCCCGGGTCGGTTTCCTGTATCATTTTACGTCAACCGTTTTAACTTTAGATAGCTGTTCCTGAATACTAAACCTATTGAGAATAATAATAACACATGATATCAGAAACATGTCAAGTGGGTGAAAACCACAATAACGGAAGTTACGAATCCGTAACAATATACACACAGTGCATTCAGAAAGTATTCAGACCCCTTCACTTTTTTCACATTTTGTTATGTTGCAGCCTCATGCTGAAATCGTTTAAATTCATTTTTTCCCTCATCAATCTACACTCAATACCCCATAATGACAAAGATAAAACAGCATTTTAGAAAGTTTTGCAAATTTATAAAAAAACAAAACTGAAATATCACATTTACATAAGTATTCAGACCCTTTGCTATGACACTTTAAATTTAGCTCAGGTGCCTCCCATTTCTCTTGATCATCTTTGAGATGTTTCTACACCTTGATTGGAGTCCACCTGTGGTAAATTCAATCGATTGTACATGATTTGGAAAGGCACACACCTGTCTATATATAAGGTCTCACAGCTTACAATGCATATCAGAGCAAAAACCAAGCCACGAGGTTGAAGGAACTGCCTGCAGAGCTCAGAGACAGGATTGTGTCGAGGCACAGATTTGGCGAAGCCTATAAAAAAAATCTGCTGCATTGAAGGTTCCCAAGAGCACAGTGGCCTCCATAATTCTTAAATGGAAGAAGTTTGGAACAACCAGGACTCTTCCTAGAGCTGGCCGCCCGGCCAAACTGAGCAATCGGGGGAGAAGGGCCTTGGTAATAGAGGTGACCAAGAACCCAATGGTCACTCTGGCTGAGCTCCAGAGATCCTGTGTGGAGATGGGAGAAACTTCCAGAAGGACAACCATCACTGCAGCACTCCACCGATCTGGGCTTTGTGGCAGAGTGGCCAGACGGAAGCCTCTCCTCAGTAAAAGATTCATGAAAGCCCACAGAATCTTGTTTCTCACAGTCTGAGAGTCCTTTAGGTGCTTTTTTGCAAATTCCAAGCGGACTTACATGTGTCTTTCACATGTGCCATGTGGCAAACGATAGAAAAGAAGGGACATTCTTGGGTAAAATGCCAGGGGCATAGAAAAGGCCCCTTTATATAAGGGTATGTACCATGTGGCAAAGTATAGAAAAGAATGGACATTCCATAGCTTGTAGAAAATGCCAAACAATACAAAATAAGGGGCATGCAAAAAATATCGCATGCATGCTGGACTACCCTTGTGTTCTTAGGAGGAACCAAGTAATGCTCTAGAAAAGTTCATATAAAGGGGCGCCCTACATCTGGCAAATGAAATACATTTACTTCTTCATGCAGCTGTATGAATCAAATTAGCGCCCCTTTGTGTGTCTTCATGTCCGTGTGAGAGGGTCCTCGACGTAGCATTTTTACCTCAGCACTTCTTTCATTGATCATAAATAATTATTGGTACATTTTTGTTGTGTTGGTATTGGTGGGTTCGGAATAAACCCGTGTGTTCGTGAGAATAAGCGCTTCGTGGTTCTTTGGTCCCACGCGCGTCCAGAACCACCATAATTGCATCGCCTCGGGGGTTAAAGCTTGTTCGGCTCATCCGTCGACAGCTCGGTGGTAACCGGCTGTGAACAGGACAAAATTGGTGTCAGGAGTGGGATCCCACACCTACATGGGGCACCTGCTTGAGCACCTGTCAGGAGTGGCACTTCCATGAGCAGTAACAACTTCAATGAAATGCTTCCTGTAACTCTTGATCAGTGCTGCACATCAACTTTGAGGAATTTTGGCTCATGCCTCCTTACAGAACTGTTTCAACTCAGGTATTTGTGGACTTTCTTGCATGAACTGCTCTTTAGGTTCTGTCACATTTCAACTGGGTTAAGATCTGGACTTTGACTTGGACATTCTAAAACACAAAATATCTTCTGCTTCAGCTATTCTGCTGTAGATTTACTTGTGTGTTTTGGATAGTTGTCTTGCTGCATGACCCACTTTATGTTAAGCTGCAGCTCATGGATGGATGCCATGACATCATCCTGTAGAATTTGCTGGTACAATCAAGAACCCCGCTCTAGCGGCGAAAATGGCCTTAAAACGATCATTCATTCATTCATTCAATCCAGAACTAGAACGCCACTCAGTAGAGCGCATACTCCCGCCGTGGGTCAAGTTGGAATAGTACGATTTCACAAAAGTTTGAGGGAGTAGTTCAGTGACAACACAAGACAAGACAACACAAGACAGACACTGCACAGATATATATTTAGAATATATAGAAGATAATGTTAAAAACACAAGGCAATTTCACTTACATTTTCGGATTCAGCGTTCAATTCTATATAAGTGAGTGTATTTTGAGGCATGTGTGACTTCAAATAAAATTGTAAGCCAAGAAAAACGTTCGTTTCATTCCTTAGGGATACAACATGTAAAACTGGCCCAAACGTGAAAACAAAACTCGTTCATTTTAAGTCGTACAAGCTAATGCGACCACTCATTCTTCTGGGAAGAATCCCGTGCACATGCTGATCACACTTATAAGTCACCTAAGTCTTTATAAGTTCATCAAATACTGACACCGCGATTGACATTCGCTGAGGTAAATGTTGATATCACTTCTGAGGTAACAAAAAAAAAAAAAGAAGAAGAAGTTTTAAAGCATTATACGTATTGTTACGTGTTCCTCCCCGACCTCCTGGTCTCGGTACACCTCCGAACCCTGAGAGGAGCCACGGCAGAAAAATGTTATTCTATATTAGAAATCAACAGTAAAGCCACACCAATGATTTTAAACGAACAAATGTTGTATTAAAAATCACACACAAATAACAGTACAACAATAATAGGAATCAAGAGTACAATCAATATCTCCTATGTTGGTACCATCAGCTAACATGCATAAGGTAACTCACTGTGCTCCAAGTGAGTGGAAAAGAACCTTCCCCAATGTCTCTATAACTCAAAGATAATCCCCTCCTGCGAGTAGTGATGAGGCGATGAGGCGAAGAGGCGAAGAGGCGAGGAGGCGAGTAATGAGGCATAGGCAAGGCGTGGACAGTCACGTGGTCCAAACCAACTGCAAACTGGCGGTGAAAAGGGAAATCCCACAGGCGCGAACCAGATGTGTACATTCACAGTTCAATCAGCGAACCGCAGCGTAATCTTCACACGCCGCTTTTGTGCACACACATCCCCGGCAGACGACCGGATGGTGAGAAAAGCTGACGCGTAGCAACACCTTTTTCGGGGAACGAAGCGCGCAGTTCAAAATGACCGACGGCTCTTACTTGAGTCGAAGCGCCCAGGCGAGGATTCTCCGGAACCTCAACGCCTATACCTGACTACGCAGGTTTTAGCCCAGGAACATTAGGTTAGGACCTAGAAGAAATTAGTAGAAAGCTGATTTTTTGCACAGAGCTTCAGAATACCACGTGGATGCCCACAATATAAAGTCCCACGAGTCCCACCTTGTGGCATTTTCAAAATTCAAGATGGCCGCCGGTTGGATGGAAAATACATAAATATGGATAACTTCTGCCTAGAACCTCATAAAAGTGTACTTTTCGTGGCTAAATATATGTTTTAGCACACTAGGATTTTAATAGAATATATTTCAGTGACCTCAGATAATGATATGTAGATATAATCCAAGATGGCTGACAAAATTGCCGCTGCTGTAATGCAAAAAAACATCAAAATCATGATAAGTTTAATTTGCTATTATTTTATTTAATGCAAAATGTTTCACATTGTGACCACAAGGCCTGCAAGAGGTAAACAACACATGGGGATTTGACATTTAATTACAATACGACACAAAAGCAGACCAACTCTTTGATCCCAGTCATCCCAACCTGATTCTAGTGTTTTGGACAGTACCGTGTTAACTGAATGTCACTTTTCTTATTCCTGACTTAAACACTGTTATCACCCTCTAAATCAATGTCCCGAGAGTTTTTGCAATTATGGCCATTACAAACAGTACACAAGAGGGTACACTCCAGACCAGACTTGTAGCAAGTGCATCGTTTTCCACACCCCGCCTTGCATCCACAAGATATCATTTTCAGCACTTTCTCAGGGGCGACAGGCCTATCAGTCTCGATTGGAACAAGTAGTCCCTCTCTGTACTGCCACCCCCACTCAGTTGGCAGCAGTTCATTCCCCTGCCACTGCTGAACAGCATGGTATGCTCTGTAGCTGTTTTAGCTTTAGTCACACAAGTTTTGTTTTTGTCACACAAGCATAAAAGTATACTTTTATGAGGTTCTATGCTGAAGTTATCGCAATTTATGCATTTTCCGTCTAACCGGCGGACATCTTGAATTTAGAAAATGCCACAAGGTGGGACTCGTGGGACTTTATACTGTGGGTATCCACATGACATTCTGGAGCTCTGTGCAAAAAATCAGCTTTCTACTAATTTCTTCTAGGCTTCCCCTTCATTTTTGGCTAATGCTCCTGGGCTATTTCTCAATCCTCCAGCGATAACACCTATCACAGGAAAGTCCTTTCAAGGAGACTCAAAGGTTACTCGCGGCTTTCGTTCGATCACGCTCACTACAGAGCTTCAAGACACGCGTCTTCTTCCACTTTTCTCCTCACGCCTTCTTCTTCCTCTCCTCTCTCATCGTCTTCCGGTTATCGATCCGGCTTCCTGTCTCCTTTTTTTACCATGAGCGCTTTTAACCTTTTAACCACAATAACCATTTCCCTTAAACAACAATAACCATAATACCTAGAACCAGAAATGTCTCACGTGGATGAAAACCACAACCACGGAAATGCCGAATCCGTAACAGTATCAAACGATACATTTTATGAAACGGGGAAACCCAATACACACTTTGGTGGTTTTAAAATGACAGAATATGTCTTTATTAGAAAAATAAAAATTAACATTGAAGACGACGCTGCTAAAAAATACACCGCTCTAACGCATAACCACGAGTTTAAACTACATTTACAACAAATATGAAAACTATTTTCATATCACAATGTTAAATATAGAATATATAGAAGATAATGTTTAAAAAAGAGCCCTATCTTCCAATGGTAAAAAAATAATTCAAAAAATTCCTGGATCCAGAATAATATCCTGAGCTTCACCAAAAACTAATCAATTCTTCCTTATCCCAAGGGCAATCATCCCACCAACTTTCATCCAAATTCGTTCAAAACTTTTCCAGATATCTTGTTCACGAACGAACGAACGAACGAACGAACGAACACACACACACACACACACACACACACACACACACACACACACACACACACACACACACACACACACACACACACACACACACACACACACACAATCGAATGCATTACTCCCTAGCGGGAGTAATTAATGGTTCCGTCAATGATGGCAAGCCATCCGGGTGTTGAAGCAGCAGAGCATTCCCAAACCATGATACTCCACTCCCACTACCATGCTTCACAGTTGGGATGAGGTTCTTATGTTGGAATGCAGTATTTGGTTTTCGCCAAACATAACGTTTCTCATTTAAGTGAAAAACTTCCACTTTCGACTCCTGTCCACAGAACATTCTTCCAATAACCTTCTGGATCATCCAGGTGGTCTTTGGCAAACTTGAAATGGGCATCAATGTTCTTCTTGGAGAGCAGCGATTTTTCTCATTGCTACCCGTGCACACAATTCTTGTTCAGTGTATTCCTGATGGTGAACTAATGAACACTGACAGCCAATGCAAGAGAGGCCTGCAGATTCTTAGACATTACCCTGTGGTTCTTTGTGGCCTCCTGAATTATTGTACACCTTGCTCTTGGAGTGATTTTCGTTGGATGACCACTCAAAAGCAAGTGCAGTTTTTTCTTCGTTTAGAAAACATACCCGAAACTCACAAATAATTATTTTGTTGCACAGCTCAGCTTCTTTCTTCACCGAGTCACATTCCAAGACAGAATGGGTATTGTACACCGCACCTTTCC
Organism: Myxine glutinosa; assembly: GCF_964187855.1. Taxonomy (NCBI): domain Eukaryota; kingdom Metazoa; phylum Chordata; class Myxini; order Myxiniformes; family Myxinidae; genus Myxine; species Myxine glutinosa. Next base: position 87,030,052 of record NC_136262.1, on the reverse strand, counting down.
TATGCCATCTCCAGGCGCTGCATAACGTCATCGGTGCCCGGCAGTGACGCACGCTGAAAGGGAGTACTCAGTTTTCACTCTGGTTGTTTTCTTGCTTTCTTGCTTTCTTGTTTTCTTGTCTGGGCGATATCTCAGGCATCGTTTGAGCTAGGAAGCTGAAATTTCGGCACAATAGTCAGCAAGTTCTTTGTCAAAAACAATATTTTTTGTTTTTTGATTAATCAATTAATTGATGAGTTATTTAATTATTAGCGATTAATTAAGTACTTATTTATTTCCTTTCTCTTCTGGCCATGATCTCAGGCACCTTTTGAGTTAGGAAGATGATATTTGGACAGGCCAATGACAGTGATTTGGCTGTAACAGATATTTTTGATTTATTGATTAATCAATTAATAGATTAATTATTTAATTATTCGTTTAATGACTTTTTTTTTTTTAAAGTTACAGATTCTGATGAAATGGTGGTGGTTTACATGTTATATTAGCGAATTGATTAATTATTTCATTTTTTAATGATTATTATTTATTTATTTTCATTATTAATTATTTCTTTATTTTATTTCTCATCTGGGCAAAATCTCAGGCACCTTTTAAGCTAGGGAGCTGATATTTGGACATGACAATGACCAAGTGATTTGGCTGTAAAGGGTACTTTTGAATTATTGATTAATTAATTAAATGATTAATTATTCGATGAATGACTTAATTAATTAATTTTTATTAATGACTTATTTAATTAAATTTCTGAAAGATACATCTTTGGATGAAGCACTAGTGGTTTAGTTATGCTATTAGCCAATTGATTAAGAAAATATTTTATGATAATCTTTTATTGATTTTAATTACACAATTAATCGATCAATTATTGTACACATCTCCCTCCCAATTCAATCTCTATGAGCTGTATAGCGGTATTGCCGGGCGCCGGAGGCGCCCTGGCAATGCCGCGCTGTAGGATATTTAATTATTTGGCATGGGGGCGGTGTACTTTGAATGTATCTGTACTTGTTTACTAGTCTGGTCAAATTGGACTGAAGGTGACTACCGTGACACTGTACGTTTCAACAAAAGATCAGATCGCAAGTGCATGTTAGGTTAACATAGATTAGCAAGTTGGGACATGGCAGCAAAAAAAATTAAAAAATTCTTCAATAAATCACGTTTTGCTCAAAAAATAAATTAACCGAGTGCTGAATTTTACCAGTATGCAATACGAATTTATACATTTTTTCAGGGAAACTGAAATAAATGTACGACATTTGTTATTACCCTATAACTGAATTTGCAAGTTTGCAGACTTTTTCGTTCCCATATTGGTTAGTTTCTTGTACTAGCAAGTCAAGAAAAGTGCCACCAAGAAGTGTCAAAATATTCTTCAGGTGCAGCATTGTGGTCTGGGATGTCATGTGGTCCTGCTTGTGCAGCAAAATCAAAATGTGTCAGACTGTTGTCTTCCTTGTGATCTAGCACCTGGACCCAAACACTGAACCAAATGTCACCACCTCAACATCAACATCGTCTGAAGTACAGCTAGACAAACTGTTTTTTGTTTTTTTTAAACTACAAATCACTTGCTGTATAATCGCTTTAATCGCTGCTGTTTTCGTAATCACTCATCCCCTCTCTTGATGTCGCCGTTTTAAAAACAAATACGAATAAAACCACACCCCACAGCGAGAACTCATTTTGGCCAATAAGCATCGACCTTACAAACAAGCAAGCATTAGAATGTGTAATACATTCTAAACCAATCATTGAAGGCCATGTTGAACATATCCACATACCGTTACATAGGAGCAAACGATACAGAATGCTGAACAATGACTCGGGCCATGATTGCAGCCAACAGCATGTTCCCGTGGTGGCCAAAACAGTTCAAGGTTTTAATCAGAGGAAAGTGGGGCAAAATAACCAATGTACTGCTTATAGTAAGTACCTTGTAGGAGCTTAGAGAGGTCAATTGCCTTGATCACCTCTTGCGCCATGTCAGAGGCACTGAGGCCCTGCAATCGTTTCTCCCAGAAGACCTGGCATTGGAAAAGCAAAGGTGTCAATTGAGTGGCACTAAGTATTTGAATTTTAAATCCCAAACGCTTTTTGCAAGATGAATGCTCGACTTTGTCAAGAGCAGTGTTGATCTACATTGGCAGACAGTTCAAACGATAGGTTTATCAACTTAAAGGTGACAGAAATCTGTTTACCACAATAGGAAGCAAAGTAAAGGTGGCAAAACAGGCCTTGCTCCAATGACGGACTAATGCCCAAAATGTGAGCTTTATTATTTTTGCAAAACAGTAGAATAATTCTGCAAATCTAAAAGCCATCGAGTATCGAGTATACCATCGGATTATAGATATTTTTCTCATGTCCATATAATATGCAGTAGTTTGGATGTACATTACAGAAAAAGCATGAACATTAAGAGATATCAATGCACTTCGATGAAACAAACCGGACGAGGACCAGTGGTGAGAATCAAATGATTGTGTGTACACATGCAGCACACAACCCACGGTTTTAAATTAGCGTCATCAACTTCAGTTGCTATCATAATTGCATCAGTGAAAGTTAGGGATTTGGGCAGTTGAGTATTGAACTTCAATATCAAACTATATTGGGGTTAAATAATGCACAAATCCACGAATTGGCAGTTATGGAATTTATATTTTAAATAACAATAACAAATAAGCACAGTACACAAAGCAAGTTCTCAGCAGGTCAACAACCAAGGCTTCGTTTTGACTCAGACTATTTATATGGAAGTGTTCTGTTGCTGATAAAATGTCTGTATGCGTGACCCAATGTGATGGTTCAAAGTTTAGGATAAACGTCCATATCGGACAACAGGACATGAGGCTTCAATTTGCTGAACGCCAAGTAGTTGAGCCATGACAGAATCCAGTTATTTCGGTGATTCTTCGTTGTCTTGGGTTAAGCCATCGATTCGACGGATCTCAGGGTTCTCCACCACCAAATTGCCTTTATCTCTCCTTCCTTCTCCTCTCCTTGTTTTTGATCCATGTCTGCTCATACTCCTTCACGCAATCTGTGCAGTAACTGCGCCACTTCCTACGATCAAGCGAATTTTTCTCCCATCCGGTCGTGCTGATCTTGCACTGTTTGAAGTTAGCTTTGATCGAATCTTTATATCATTTTTTGGGAGCGCAAATTGCTATTTTTCTTTCTGAAAGCTCACCATAGAACAGCACTTTAGGCAGACGATGGCCCTCCATCCTCACTCGGTGCGCTGCCCAGCTCAGTTGAGTTTGGATCAGGTAGGATAAAATTCTGTCAGAATCTCGCAAAGTTAATCACTGACCAATGCCTTTCTTTGTCTAAAGTACCGTGGAGTACAGCTGCCCACCCTGGGCTCATGTGGTTGCTTTCCATCTTGCTCCCCTGGAGGTGGTTTGGTCCAAGGCTTTTCATATTATTGGAATATCTCCTCTAGGCAGGAGGCAGAGTCCCAGATTATATTTCTGTTCACTGTAGGCAGGTGGGTGAACTCCGTTTTCTATAGTCTCACTTCCGGCCTCGATCCACCCGTTCTCTCTTTCATTAGTCTAGCCGCAGCCCACACCCAGGTTGCATAGTTTTCCAGAAACTCACACCTGGTTTCCCTTCCCAGGTCAAAGCTGAATGCACACCTCAATTCCTTCATCTTGCTATTCTTTAATCTGTGGAACTGACTGGACTTTTTTCTTTTTCTTTACAGGAACAAAGCTCATGGAAGAACAAGGTATCTTTGACAGTGTGACGAACATTAAGGGAATGAAGAAACAGGAAAAGAGTATATAGAAGAGGAGAGGAAACAAAAACTCAAAAGTAAGGTGGATTGGTTTGGAAAGGTTAATTGGGGATATAAAAGATCATGGCTTAGAACTGGGAAATGACAAGAGACGGCAATGCACTGCTTCCTTGAATTACTGGAGGAAAACGTGAGACAGAACAGTTTCTAAAGTCTAGAAGGTTGTTCCATAAACGGCAAAAGTGAGGAACAAAAGAGGTGAGGTGTGCAGTTAGCCTGGATTTTGGAAGTTTAACCAGGAGGGGATTACTGGAAGAGGGAGGACTGAGATAGCAGAGAGAGAGAGAGAGAGAGAGGAACTTTGGAGAATAGATGGTAGAAAACAGAGACCACCAACCTGCCTGCATTGTGAAAACAACAGACCTTGTGCTCCGGCCTCATCACATGAGATGTTAATAACTTTTAGCTTTAGATTCCACAAAATCCAGGAGAGACAGATGTGATGCTGGGGGTACCAGTCTATTCATAGAAAGCAGTACTCCATTGAGCTACAGACAAAGGCCTTATAGCTTGTGAGTAGCTCAGATTTTCCAAGGAAAGATATCCGGATTGACAGAGGCTGCCCAGTCTGGGGCTGGTTGGAGGACAGCTTAGCAATGTGATCGACCCAGGAAAGGCTGGGGATGATGGTGAGGCCAAGAAGTTCAAGAGTCCGAAACTTTTCCAGTGGTAGACCAAGGAAATAAGATAGGTGGGTTCTCACTTGATGATCATACTGGAACGATAGGGTGAGAATAAGATTTTCCAGGATTGAAGGAATGCTCCATTTATTTATAAGCCCAATATCTAATTACTTATCTTTCCAGAGTGTTGCCCAAA
>NC_136262.1:86905422-87020422 GCF_964187855.1 Myxine glutinosa | reverse complement strand
CACACTTATAACTCACCTAAGTCTTTATAACTTCATCAAATACTGACACCGCGATTGACATTCGCTGAGGTAAATGTTGATATCTCTTCTGAGGTTAAAAAAAAGAAGAAAGTTTTAAAGCATTATACGTATCAAACGATACATTTTATGAAACGGGGAAACCTAATACACACTTAGGTAGTTTTAAAATGACAGAATATGTCTTTATTAGAAAAAAAAGAACCTTGAAGACGACGCTGCTAAAAAATACACCGCTCTAACGCATAACCACGAGTTTAAACTACATTTACAACAAATATGAAAACTATTTTCATATCACAATGTTAAATATAGAATATATAGAAGATAATGTTAAAAAAAAATGAGCCCTGTCTTCCAATGGTAAAAAAAATCCTTCAAAAAATTCCTGGATCAGGAATAATATCCTGAGCTTCACCAAAAACTAATCAATTCTTCCTTATCCCAAGGGCAATCATCCCACCAACTTTCATCCAAATCCGTTCAGAACATTTCCAGATATCTTGTGTACACACACACACACACACACACACACACACACACACACACACACACACACACACACACACACACACACACACACACACACACACACACACACACACACACACACACACACACACGATCGAATGCATTACTCCCTGGCGGCCTGAAAATCGCAGAGCTAGAATTATTTATTTGGTCTGGGAAGCCCATGCGAGGTTTCTTCTTCTTCAGCCTTTCACAACCCTGGGTGAATATGCGATCTTTTAAAAAAAAGTCGGAATTTTGCCAAATCTGTTTTATTCATTTGTTAATATACCTCAGCCATTGACAAATCTGGAATTATAATTTTATTTGAGGTTCACATTAACCCGGGAGATTGTGTCAAACGATGCCTGCAAGTCTGTACGTGTGATAAAGAATTAATCGTCCACAGTCGAAGACTCTTCTTCACGCAATAACAACTTCTAGCTTCCAGACCGTACATCCAATCATCTTCCAATTTTGCACACTTGTTACTCTTCATGACTTCTAAAACAGTATGAAGATTCACGTCGATCAATGAAGTGGTTCAAGAGATATAAATGTTTTTAATATTTGCGTTGAATTAACGATATCTGCCAAACCACGTGACCTATCGCAAATTCCAAAAGGACATTTTAGTAGACTGATATGCTGAACAGATCTGCGAAGTTTCCCCTCGATTGGATCACAAATGAGGGAGGAGCTACGTTTTAAAGGTTTGTGCTTAAAAACATCATAACTCTGAAACCATCTGATGCATGACGTCATGCTCGCTGACTTTTTTGTTCGTCATGGGTATGCGATTCTGCCTGCAAAGTTTAGCATCGATCTGTTCAGGCGTTTTGGAGAAAATTGGATTTTAGTGTTTTTCACTCAAAACAATATGGCGGCCGAACCACGTGACCTGTGACATGTGACGTCATAATTACCATTAAAATATTCTACAGACCGAGTCCCTCCTATGGTGAAAATTTTCTCTCAATCAGTCCAATTATTGCAGAGAAAATGGTTTTTAAAGAAAAACAGAAAAATAAATTCCCCAAAAAATTCCTGGATCCGGAATAATATCCTGAGCTTCACCAAAAACTAATCAATTCTTCCTTATCCCAAGGGCAATAATCCCACCAACTTTCATCCAAATCCGTTCAGAACTTTTCCAGATATCTTGTTCACAAACAACACACACACACACACACACACACACACACACACACACACACACACACACACACACACACACACGATCGAATGCATTACTCCCTGGCGGGAGTAATCATTGCACAAAGGTGTGGCAACACGTGGTTGAGACACAGTACTTACTGTATAGCATGGAGTTTGGCAACCTGAATCACTTTGGAATCAATTTATGAACTACTCCTGTCAATAATTACAATAAAGAGTACCAACTCAGGTTGCAACAACACCTATTACTTTACAACCACTTTCACCATAAAAAACACCACAATCTTTCACTGTGACATAAACAAAAATAAGAAGAACGAGAATTGCTTTACAATACATGACCTCTGTCGGTCGATGTGATATTTTTTTCCAAGTCCAAAAGGGCATAACAGAAAAATTGACGACATGTCCTGAAACTCGAACTTGTTATGTAACTTATCATAATAAAACCATGCACCAGGTTTCAATGGAATATGTTGAAGGGTATGGAAAAAGTCTTTAAAAAATAAAACCACAGGTAGGACAGATGGATAGACAGATGGCGAGACGGACGGAGACAGATGGAGAGCAAACCTATAGTCCCATCGGTGGAACCTGTAGGGGACCAATAAAGACGGGTGAAAAATCTGATGGCGCATTCTTGTAATAAAAGTTTTTGTAAATCCCCCTCCCACCTACACACCCCCACCCTCCCCTCCGCCCCCCTATTCCAACTGCAAATCAACATCGAGGCATAGATGGGCTGTAATATTCACTGTTATGTAAAGATATGTCTGTTTCCTGAAAATAACAAAGGACTTGCACAAGCTGCTCCATAAGCTTTAAAGAATTGTAGGGAAAAAAAATTGTACAATTGTCTCATATTGAATACCTTAACGAGAGCAGTATCTGAAATTATTTGTTTTAACGGGTCTATTATACAACAATTTATGAAAATTAGGCAATGGGGAGAATGGTGGTATTAACAACAAAAGAAAATGAAGAGGCGGATTGAATGCATGGGAATGAGGAAGTAGGGTAGGGATGAAGGGGAGGGGAGAGAGGAGAATACTTGACATAGTCACGAGAAAAAGTAAGTACACCCCATGTAAAGTTTTGACTTTTTCAACATATTTCAACATACAGCTATTTGATCTTCATTTCAACAATATTGATAGATAAAGGTGATATAATATAACAAATATCATGAAACATTTACATTTTGTAGTCCATTGTATAATTTAAATAAACATAAATGCAAATTTCGCATGTGGAAAAAGTAAGTACACCCTTGGCTCTAATCGGTGGTATTTCCCCCTTTGGCAGAAACAACCTCAAGTAGGCGTTTCTTATAACTGTCTACAAGTCTCTGACATCGACAGAGAAATTTTTGCCCACTCCCCCATGCAGAATTCTTTCAGCTGTGCGATGTTTGAAGGGTTTCTTGCATGCACAGCTCGTTTCAAATCCCCCCACAACATCTCGATGGGATTTAGATACAGGCTTTGACTTGGCCATTCCAGAACCCTCCATTTCTTTCTTTTCAGCCATTCCTTGGTGGATTTGCTGGTATGTTTAGGGTCATTGTCATGTTGCAAGGTCCACCTTCGGTTGAGCTTCAACTTTCCGACAGATGGCCTCACATTATCCTCAAGCACCCTCTGGTACAATGAAGAATTCATAGTGGATTCTATGATGGTGAGCTGCCCAGGCCCTGATGCAGAAAAGCTGCCCCAAACCATAATATTTCCACCACCATGCTTTACAGTTGGTATCAGGTTCTTGTGGTCAAATGCTGTCTTTGGTTTTCGCCAAACATGTCTTCTGGTACTGTGGCCAAATAGCTCTACCTTTGACTCATCTGTCCAGAGCACATTGTTCGAGAAGTGCTGGTCTTTGCCTAGGTGTTCATTAGCAAACTTTAGTCTTGCCCTGATGTTCTTTGTGGACAGCAAAGGTTTCCTCCTGGCACACCTCCCATGTAGATCAAATTTGTGCAGCCTCTTTCTAATGGTAGACACGTGCACTTTGACAACAGTGGTAAGAGCTACCTGTAGGTCCCGTGATGCATTCTGGGGTTCTTAGAGACTTCTTTCAGCATCTTGCGGGCTGCTCTCGGGCTGAACTTGCTGGGGTGGCCTGGCCTGAACAAGTTGGCAATTGCTTGGAATCTTCTCCACTTGTAGATGATCTTCCGGACAGTCGAATGATTGATTTCAAATTGTTTGGAGATCTTTTTAAATCCCTTCCCAGACTCGTAGGCATCTCTAACCTTCTTTCTGAAGGTCTCAGAGAGCTCTTTTGATCTAGGAATGGTGACGCCGCACACTTCAACAACAAAGAGCAAACCAAACTAAATGTCTGAGGTTTAAATACGACAGGTTCCTCCAAGATCCTCTCTAACGAAGTTCTAATCATTTGCACCTGAGCTGGTGCACCTGATTCTAATTTTAGGTATTTGAAGTAGTGATAAATGTAGGGTTGTACTTACTTTTTCCACATGCGAAATTTGCATTGATGTTTATTTAGATTATACAATGGACGACAAAATGTAAATGTTTCATGATATTTGTTATATTATATCACCTTTATCTATCAATATTGTTGAAATGAAGATCAAATAGCTGTATGTTGAAATATGTTGAAAAAGTCAAAACTTTACATGGGGTGTACTTACTTTTCACGTGACTGTATATATATATATACACCTGTCAGCAATGGGTATGACTGAAACAGCCGAATCCACTAATTAGAAGGGGTGTCCGCATACTTTTGGTCATGTAGCGACTTGAACAAGAAGCGGTGCCATGTATATTGTTCCGTTTGTGAGGGTAGGTGATGGCATACCATAGTGGAGATAGGACTGTGTCGGGTAGCATGGACCACGTGAGAGTAGGAAGACCATCTCGATGTATGTAAGTGTAAAAACTGTGAGCTTAAGGTTGTTTATGTGTTCTTCACACGGGGGTGAAGATATGCTAATTAGCTCTCAGGTTTAAGATTATCTCCCCAGTATGTGAATGCCTCATATGATTTCCCCTATGTTCTTACAATTATAACAAGCCGGCCATAAAAACCCACGTCGTTAACCAACAACAACAACTACAACTACTAGACTAGATGTATATATATATATAGATGTATATATATATAGAGGTATATATATATATAGATGTATATATATATATAGATGTATATATATATAGATGTATATATATATATAGATGTATATATATATATAGATGTATATATATATATAGATGTATATATATATAGATGTATATATATATATAGATGTATATATATATATAGATGTATATATATATAGATGTATATATATATATAGATGTATATATATATATAGATGTATATATATATATATATATATATATATATATATATATATTATAAATATATATATTTATATATATATATATATATATATATATATATATATATATATTAATATATATATATATATATATATATATATATATATATATATATATATATATATATATATATATATGTATATATATATAAATATATAAATATATATATATTTTTTTTCTTGACTTGGGTTTACTTTCTGAACTCAGTATATCAATCTGGTGAGTTTCTTTTACCCTTCGGTGATGTCTTTGTTGAAAGAACCATGTCACTGATTGTCTTTCGGCCAGAGAGCACCGTCAATGGCAGCCAGGACACTGGAATCACGTGACCTTCAGTGACGAGTCTAGATTTCTGGTCTATCGTCAAGATGGCTGCGTCCAAGTGCGCAGACAAGTGCATGAAGCCCACAACGAAGATTGTGTAGTGCCAAGAGTCCAAGCTGGAGGTGGTGGGGTGACCGTTTGGGCTGCTTTTCGTGCAGGGGGCAAAACTGACCTGGTTGTTCTGAATGGAAACCTGAACCAGTTCAAGTACAGGGTCATTCTGGAAGAAACATTGCTTCCATTTGCTCGTGCAGCCTTTCGAGGAAACTTTGTCTTCCAAGATGACAATGCACGGCCTCATCGTGCTCGCATGATCCAACACTTTCTTGCTGACCGTGGTGTAGAGCATATGGAGTGGCCTGCCATGTCCCCGGATATGAATCCGATAGAGAACTTGTGGGCAGAATTAACGCGTCAAATCGACAACTTGGACCAGCGGCCTGCCTCTGTGCGTGAATTGCAGCAGGCTACTGTCACTGCATGGCAAGCGATTCCTGTCCAAACCTTGGCAAATCTCGTGAACAGCATGCCTCGACGTGTACGTGCTCTCCTGAATGCTCGTGGGGGTTACACGAAGTACTGAACTGTAATTTTACTGTCCGTAATCCCAGTCATAATTTAGCTTTTGTTTATGTTGAAATTTTTTTTGGCTAATGTGCAAAATAAAGAAATACTTCTGGAAAACGTACAGAAGTTTAACACAGTACTGTCCGTGAATCGAGTTCGATATCAGTTTACATCACTTTCAAGGATCAATTTATTTGCTTCGAAATGTCAAATGTGGTTTTTGTTTCTTTTAAAGGTCACATTAACAAAATCTAGAATAATTTCAACATAATTCCGATGAACTTTTGGTTCTAAGTCATCTTGAAAAGTAAGTTCACCCCCACAAAAAAAATATTCCATATTAAATGCCAAGTCTGTGTATATATATATATATATCTATATATATATATATATATATATATATATATATATATATATATATATATATATATATATATATATATATATATATATATAACTGTGAGAAATAGTAGAAACTCCACAGTACGAGCAGGGCGTCTCATTTGCATTAAATAAATAATCGGGAGATTCAATCAGACGCGGACGTAGCTTCAGGACGTCGATCTTTAATTTCCGACAAGCTTTCGACCAACAAAGGTCTTCTTCTTAGTCGTCCCCAAGTTATATATATATTATATACCCAACGGAAGTGGGAGATATATTTGATATATATTCAAATATATATTATATATATATTATATATATGATATATATTTGATATGTAGATATATTTGTATAGATATATTTGATATATAGATATATATCTATATAATACTAGACGACCCATGACCCGTTGGGTCAGTCAGTTTGAATAGATATGAGAATAGAACTAAAGCGAACGCTGGACATCATCAGGGAGATTATTTGGGCCAGCAAGCCATAAGGCTCACCTCTCCAGCGTTCTAAATCACTTATCTGTGACACGTGATTTCGGCCCTTATCTCCGATCATGTGTTTTTTTTTTTTGTTTTTTTTTTTTTAGAAAAAACACGCGACCCGTGGACTACCACGATTTTGTTGTCAGAGGACACTTCTGATGACGATGTTCTTTGTCGACGATCCTCCATTTACATAAACTCGCACGTTCTCTTTCCTCTTCCCTCAACTGAGCGCCACATGCAGCTGACCATGCTGGAAGACCGGTTTCTCCAGGTAGACCAGCACATTCTCCATAGTTTGCCCTTGCGCCTTATGGATCGTCATTGCGAAGCAGGATTGTATGGGGAACTGGCAGCGCTGCAAAGGGATATCCTCAGCTTCCGACAGATTTAGTCGGATCCGAGGGAGCATTACAGTTTCGCCTTCAAACGTTGAACTTATGATCCTCGCAACTATAATATTTCGAAGCATGTCCTCAACAATCATGCGCGTCCCGTTGCAAAGTTTCGGAGGGTCCAAGTTCCGCATCAAAATGATAGGGGATCCTTTTTTGAGCTCGAGGTTGTGCGGCGGCAATCCCGAGACTTCAACGGAATCTAGGAATTCCGTTGGGAAGTGCGTCGCATCAGTACCCTCAGTCACACTGTTGAACGCAGCATACTCCTTGCTAGCACCAGGGAACCTTGTGATGCATCTTGAATTGATGTTTCGCATCATATCGTTGAGGGGCACTAATATAGACCTTGCTGAAAAAACCTCCATCGGATTGGCGAATGATGGATATATGGTATCGATGCACTCATCGAGCCCACTCGCTGTCAGCAGTATATCCTCTGGCAAATCTATCTCATCATCGGCATTTTTCTCGATTCTATCCTCGCCGATGTCGAGCAAAAATCTTGAAAACTGCCCACTTCCGTCGGTCAGTCGCATATTAGTTCTCAAGTGAAACATTCCAAAGCTCTGCCATAAGTAGGACTTCTTTATGCAAGCATTCTCAACGTCAGCATCACACCCTCTTTTCACCATGGGCAGAAGTTGACAGAAATCACCACAGCATATCGTCAAGATCCCCCCAAAAGGCTCGTCTTTGTCACATACATCACGCAACGTGCGATCCACAGCCTCGAAACTCTCTCTCCTGATCATAGGACACTCATCCCACACGATGAGTTTTGTACTTCGAAAGAGGTCTGCGATAGTGGAATTTTTATCGATGTTGCATACGCCATCTTCCCTCGGTGTCAGAGGGATTTGGAACCTTGAGTGCGCTGTTCTTCCACCAGGCATGAGGGTAGCAGCTATGCCAGATGAGGCCACCGCAAGGGCAACTTCTCCACTCGCTCTCACTTTAGAGAGAATCAGGTTAATAAGAAACGTCTTCCCTGTGCCTCCAGGCGCGTCAATGAAAATCATTGATGACTGATTCGTGCGGATGCAACCGCACGCAAAGTCATAGACAACTGTCTGCTCATCATTGAGCAGAAGCTGCCTTTCGTCTACGATTCGCTGTTGTTCCTCCGTGTCGTATTGGAGTTCTCTCAGTAGGTGAATGTTGGCAATCCCTTCATGACGAAGAACAGTCGTTGGAGTCGGCAAGTGAAAATGTGCAACAGTTCTGTTCAACAATTGCAGTTTCTGCTGCAAATACGATAGAGCCAAGTCATGATGGCGCTCGTTGATGGCAATATTGGGATCATTTGCAGATCGTCGATGAGCTAGAAGATAATCTTCAGCCATAGCGTCCTTGAAACGTTCCCATAGATCCAATGGATTGTCGACTTCACTTTGTGTGAGGAGCACAACGAACAAATCCCTCATGGGTCTGGGAAGGCGTGTCCTCTCAGCATCCTCCAGAGTCTCGCGCCAGACAGCGTCTCCTTGCAGCAAACCCATTTCTCTGCAAGCGTCTTTGAATGTGGGTAGAATGACATTATCACACGTTCTCAGGACTTTGAACGAAGTCGGCCCTCTCACGTGGTGGAGGAGTAGTCGGAAATAGTACAGGTCACCAGTACGCAGCGAAACAGTGTAAACTCGTCCCAATATGTCATCCTCAAACATTCCAGGGTTACCCTCCACCGGTCTGCCCTGTTTTCTTCGTTGCCATCTCTTCTTGGTCCATGTATAGAATCTCGGAACATCCACGTACAACAGTGTCTTAGCGAAATGGTCACGTCTGCAAAGATCCATAAACTCTGTCAACGTGGTTTTGGCCATATTGGGATTATTTCTTTGTTCACGAACGTTCCCAGCAAAAAATACCTGTTGTTCATTTGGCAGATGTACTCCTAAACGGATAACGGCCGGCTTCCTGTCATGGACTGAGAATCCAAGAATGGAGGCAACAGCCTCTGAAGGTCCAATGTATCTACCCGTCAAGTACTCCGTTATCTCGTCGTTTGTGCGCAGTGCATACGTAGCTTGATCGCTACCTTTCATGGCATACTTAATAACATACTTGATCGACTTTATAGAGCAGCATATTTCAACGTTGATGTGGCAATCAAACGTTTTCAGGAGATAGAGATTATGGGGAACAACCCACTGATTTGTAACAGGTCGTCGTTGCCTCCCTTCTTGGTGCCCTTCAAATCCTCCCATTTCTGGGGATCTTCTTCTATATATTGGGTACGAATCGTCTCCGCACCGTGTGTACGGAGCATATGACCGCGGGTATCTGTGTCTGCATGCTCCATTCTTCCAGCATCCAGTTGCTGTGGAACAATATGGACCATGGATCATGTGCTTCAACACCAGTCTGTGTCCCTCTGGATCTTCATCGGGATCTGGTATTTCAGCTTGTACAAATCGATCATAGTCTTGTGGTCTCGGCTTTGAAGCTTCATCGAGCCACAGCAAACAGTGTATGTGAGGGAGACCTCGCTTTTGGTACTCCACACACACAACGTGAGCGATACAGTTCCCGAAGAAGCCTTCTGATCCAGTGAGGTATTTAATGAACACCGTTTTCTTCAACTCGAACACTCTCGCAATGAGATCCGGTCTGTCGTTCTCACTTTGGTGAGGAAACAGGTTATTGGAGATTTCAGGCCACTTTGGATTACACGTCATAGTGATGAAGTAGGTCGCGTTACCATATTTTCTTACGTACATCATGGCATCTTGACATCGCTCCATCATATACCTCGGCCCCCCTACAAATGTCGATGACAGTAGTACGCGGCGTCCGATGTTGGACAAATCGTCATCGTCATTGAGAGCATCAGTGAAGCCACTGTATGTAGCAGACCTCAGCGATGCCTGGTTCAGTCTTATAAACGCCAATCTTGTGCCTTCCATTTTGGCTGCCATATCAACAAGATACTGCTGGAACAGACGCCCCCCTCTGAGGAGGTAGTTGAACTCATCCTCGTGGTTCATTATTCGGTAGGAGTAGTATTTCATGGCAGTCAATCTCCTGCCATTGGTCATGTTCATTTCGGGCTGCCATCCGTCATCTCCGAATGGGAAGAAGAGAACATACTGGAGTGCGTCGTAAGAACGGTGCAACTCAGAAATACTTTGCAGCGCTCCTCCTCTTGCTTTCAATACAATGTGACGCGCTGTAGCTTGAGGATCGACAGTATTCTTCACAACGACACCCACTTCATCAGCGATTTGACCATTGAACCTCCTCTCATGTTCACCAGCTGGTCTCCTGTTGGGATCAATAAGAACGAACGCCTCTGGCAAATTGCCTATTTCCTCGCGTGCCATGCGGAACGAGTGAACGTAAGGATTCACTTGTCTCAGCATGGTCTCTAATGCTCCAACTACATCACGGTGAATACCAGCATTGGTGAGTATCCGCATCCTCAACTGTACGCTGTCATGTGGATCTAAGAAATAAATTTGGAGGAATTTCGGTTGTTCATCCGCATTTGGCAAGAAGGAACCGATACGATGATGTATTTGACCCTGAATTATGACCGATGGGCTCCATGCACCATGCCGAGGAGAAACTTGGCTTCCTCCAAATGATGTCATTTGAAATAGACAGTTGTATTGTCTGATGTTCCTGCGGAATTCGTTCGCTGTGGGTCCATCGCCGGCAAACAGATCGTGTAATTGATGGGGTAAAGGTCCCAGATTTCCCAAGGACACCTTTCCATTCGTGCAGCAAAAATGAGCTGTTTCACCTTGGAAAAGAAGCGCTCTACAATGTGGACAAATCTTGTCCATCGCACCGACGTCAGCAGAAGTGAAATTTCTTGCATTCTGCGCGTTTCTCTGCCTTGTCTCAAGAACTTCCCTTATCCTATCTCTTTCTCGCTGGTCCTGAAGACGCTGTGCCGTCTCCTCTGCAGATTCCGCATCTCTCCTCATACGATCTCTTTCTTGATGCTCTTGATGGCGCTGTGACGTCTCCTCTGCAGATTCCGCATCCCTTCGCAAGCTGACTCTCTCTCGTTCCTCCTGAAGACGCTGCGCTCTCACCTCCTCCGTCCCAGCACTCCTTCTCATCCTTGCCCTTTGTCTTTGCAGCTGAAGGCGCTGTGACCTTTGCTCAGGCGTTTCAGCATGTCGTCTCTTCCTTTGGCTTTCTCGTTGCTGCTGAAGACGTCGTGATCTCCCATCGTCTGATTCAGCACCCCTCGGAGATACTGCTTCCGCACGAGAACTTGAAGGAATGTTGCTATTCGCGTCCATAGACGTGAGGTGTGATTCGTTGGCCGCGTCCGTAGCGCCGTCGGAGGGTTGATACGACATTCTTCCTGCAAATAGTATTGTTTTTGTGCTATCGTTTTGCCGATCATCAAATGACAAATAAATTACATTGTGACAATTAAAGATTTCAAATAAACCTATTTAAAGTGTATGCGCATATAAATAATAAAAAAAATCGAAGAAATATCTCTCGGTAATTTCCTGAAACATTTTACTTCCGAGTAATAATGTTGAATGAAATAACGAAGATATATACTGTATGCCTGTTATTTTAGGCGGTGTATTTTCGTATATCAACGTGACGCGATTTTTAAAATATATCTCTGCAATTTCCCGTGTGTGCGTGAATGTTCTCAATTATTTCTTTTACCGAGTCTAAAACCATCGATAAAAATGAAATCAGATGGAAGCGGTAATAATAAAAAAAATCGAAGAAATATCTCTCGGTAATTTCCTGAAACATATTTTTGCCGATCATCAAATGACAAATAAATTACATTGTGAAAATTAAAGATTTCAAATAAACCTATTTAAAGTGTATGCGCATATAAATAATAAAAAAAATCGAAGAAATATCTCTCGGTAATTTCCTGAAACATATTTTACTTCCGGGTAATAATGTTGAATGAAATAACGAAGATATATACTTTATGCCTGTTATTTTAGGCGGTGTATTTTCGTATATCAACGTGGCGCGATTTTCTTCCCGTTTTTTTTCAACCGAGTCTAAAACGATGTTAGCGACTGTGAAAAATGAAACGATATATCGAATTTGATTTGAAATAAAGCTGGGAGAGAGAGCAAGACACCACGGGCCTACAAAACAGGCCTCAAAGCTATGCGAGTTAATAAAATGGTGGATATTACTACTCTCTCAAAGGGGTAAGCCACGCCCCCGGACCGATCGAATGTTACACACAAACACGCAAGATTTCAATTTTATAATTATATAGATAGATATATTCCGTTGAACTTGGGGACGACTAAGAAGAAGACCTTTGTTGGTCGAAAGCTTGTCGGAAATTAAAGATCGACGTCCTGAAGCTACGTCTGCGTCTGATTGAATTATATATATATATATATATATATATATATATATATATATATATATATATATATATATATATATATATATAATATATATAAATATCTCCTATATATATATATATGCAAGGTAAGCACATTAGTGTTTCAAACCTTACATGGGTTCATCTACAGCTCCAGACGTTCACAAGTAGCACATGCATGTGAATCCCAATGCTACAAAACCAGATCAAGCGCTGGACTGGTTTCATCACTTGTTGGCAATCCATCAGCAACAGCATGGAAAGAAATGTGCCCCACCGAGGCTCCCATGCATGTACCACGTGCAATGGCATTAGCAGTCAACATAGAAATAAAAAGACTCAATCACATTTCTCACCCGTAATTAGAGAGAATAACCAATCGGCTCACACCGAATTAATTACCTCAGGTGGCTAGGATTATAAAATAGATTAACTCCCATATGCTCTGAGTCGCAAAACAATGGAAATTGACTGTAAAATTCCGTCCATCCTGGTGACGTACAATTTGTAAGAAGTTGCATTGCAAATCAATTCATATTAGCGACCATTTATGAACAAAAGTACACAATGGTAATGATGTAAAGTTCCCATCTCCCCATGTATCCTTCCCTCTCTGAGAGAGACATGCCTCCCACTGCTCTCTTATGAGCATTCAGGCTGTGAATCCGCTTTATGAGAATGGAGAGTGCAATGCATGTGGTAGTCGCCAGCAATTCTTCCACACAACACTGTCAAACTAATTAAATATCTTGATGTTGAGAAACCACCAAAAAATGGTGACAATGACTTGACAAGTTGAGCACCAACACAGACAGCACCACGCACCCTCGGCCTGGCAGTCTGCAACAAATGCACAAAATCCTGGCAACATTCACTCGTTCTTATCAGACCGGTCCACATTGAAAGCAGAAATCATTCCATTTCACTTACTCATGCTTTCTCTGCAATAATAGTTATGCAAACTTTCCAGCATTTTTTCATGCCAGTTGTATGGTTTTTCTTTCTTACAGTATCTAAGACTGTGAGTATAACACACACACACGCACAAGCACACACATGCACAAGCACACACATGCACAAGCACACACACCTTGGGGTAAGTGCCGTCATATTCTGGGGCACTCGGTACCAATGACACCAAACAATAGCACCACCTTTCTCACCGCACTCAGCTGGGCATTTCTTAAGGAGGAATTTTCTCCTCCCGTGGATACCAACCCATGCTTGTTTGTCCGTGCTCTTTCCATTAAAATGCTGAATATCAAGCAAGGAAGCAGCAAACACCATGTTTAAAGTCTTTGGTATGACTTGACCAGGATTCGAAATGCCGACCAACAACTCAGAGCGGATGCTGTAACCATTACATCACTGCGTCTGGTAAATGTTACTTACCAAATAAGTTCAATGTTCTTTTCAAGACAGATTAATATCCGTTCCCAAACGGCAGACACAAAAAAGGTGGTTCCTAATAATTCCATGATTTCAATTAAGATGGAATGAAGGAAGGGTGGGGAGTGAGTGAGCGGTGCTATCTGTTCATTGCAGGAGCTTGCACCTCCTTCCTTCTGCATTCTTCTGCAAAGATTGCACCTCCTTCCTCCCCTCTGATCTCTTCTTCTTGCCATACTTCAGAGTGAACACCAATACAAGCAAGAATGCCAAAAAAGGTAAAATCAAGTGCAATAACATGCATTCAGCGACATTTATGCAATCGCCACTGTAGCCTACACCCATATAATTTTGTGAAAGAGCATAATTTTCATTCTTCAAAGAAGACTTGGTTCCTCTGAAAACAATTGAGGTTGTGCAGGTGTGTGTTACAATGGTAAATATTGTGAAGCCATATGGTCTGCCAATGAGTGTCTCGGGGATCACATAATGCCGGTTGGAAAAAATAAATAAACAGTTTAAAATAATTTACAAAAGTAAATGCAAGAGGAAAGACAGCTCTTAAAGAAGACCTACAAAAAGAAATAAACATTTAAAATTAGTTTCATGGTATTTTAAAGAGTTCCAGTGTCAAAGCTCCTGTGGGGATACCAATTTGCAGGCAATTCCATATGGTGGGCATTCCGATTGTGCTACCTCTCCCAACCGGTGATACAAACTAACCACAGTTGATCTACCATGACGAGGATACCACCAAGCAAGCATCCTGATCCCACTGGACTGCCACCCCGTTATAGTACATCACAGATGGGCAGGACGTATATCAACGCAGACACACAGTGAGGCTTTCACAGTTAAACAAAGATTCATATAATGGAACATTCGGAATGCCTGCACAACAGAGTTCTAAAACTCAACAAACAAATTGGGTCAGCTTTTCAAGCCAGTGTTGCACATTTCCAACAGCACAAATCGGTGAGATTCTCGAGTGCATCTCCATCTTGAATCCGTCTTGCTGACTTCTGATTGCCTTGGCGGGCAGAAAAAGGATACCGGATGAAAGTTTGGGAAAGAACATCCAACAAAGTAATATAAAATAATGCCTCGACAAATGTGAATAAAATAATGCGACTTCGTCAGCGGAGGCATAAAAATAAACGAAAAAAAAAGATCATTATGATTATCACCATAGGTGGGTGGAGGGTATGTTTTCACCCCTGTCTGTCTTTTTGTGAACAGGATATCTCAAAAAGTTGTGGACGAATTTAGACAATCTGGTGGATATGTTGGGTGTGTGACAAGGAAGAATTGATTCACTTTTGGTGAAGATCTGGATCTCGATCCAGATCAGAATATTCTTAAGTGATTCTTCACCATTGAGTGACAGGGTAAAAAACGATATGTAGCATGATGTTTCGAAAAGTTGTGGACGACTTGTGACCAAACTAGGTGGACGAGTTGGTTAAGTGACAAGTACAAGCCGATTTGATTTTAGTTCAGGTCCAAATCCAGATCCGGCCTATCAGTGGGATACAAAACGTAAACTGTTCAGCCGAGGGGAGGTATGCGCTCTACCGAGTGCCATTCTAGTATTACACAAGTTATCATTTGAGACATCTAATCAATCCGATTATTCATGTTATGAAGTCTAGGTCACATGACGAGTAGAGGTGCTGCCAAGAGGGCATGGATTGAATGTGTCACAGCAGTTCTGGTAGTGACAAAAAACACCGTGAATGTGCTTCTAACACATTGCCAGAGCCAAAGCAGAAATTTCATATTGGAGTCAGGAACAACTTTATAAAAACAAAACTGTCAAGTGATTGGGGACAAAATGGCCTATGGGAGATATTGGAAAGCTAAGCCACACCTCCAAAGGAGGGCATCGAGAAACCAGGAAACTGAGCTGGGTGCCACTCCCTTGAGCACAGAGCCAATTAAAAACTTGAATAACAGAATGATTTTGAGACCGAACTAGTAACAGAGTTTGAAGAAGCTTGGAGAGAAAAAAGGTCTATTACAAACAACAATTATTATCTCACAGAGCAAGAAATGACGATACAAGCAAAGTAAAGCCTAACTTTATCCTAAAACTTATCCAAGTACAGCGATTGTTGATACAGAACCAGCAGAAGGCTCGTAGAGTTCTTCATTGGCACAGCATTTGTGGAAACTAAACAATCCAGGGCTCCAAAAGTAAGAGAAACAACAAGGTTTATGATGGCAGCAAAGTGACACAGCTGGTTTGGGGGGCTGGGGAAGGAGCAATATCAATGTCCCAATAATGGCACAGGAAGTGCATCAAATGAAAGTTGGAAATGATAAAATGGCATCAGGGTCTCGTCAGAGCATTGTGGCACAGAACTGCATCCGAATAAATGTATAGCAGCAAGACAGCACCCTAAAGGAAGAAGTGCACATCAGCAAGCTTGCACAGAAATGAGTGGAGGTCAAAAGGAACAAGTATACAGTACCGGCGCATTGAGGGCCACACTGGAAGTACTGCCATGTACTTGTCCATCGGCACAAAAATAAAGCTCTAATTGCAGCAAGCCAGACGTCTTGGTCGACGGACCCAAACAGGTGAGCCGCACTTGATCCTCCTCTCTTTCACACTCACACGCCATCTCTCACACCGCTACCTTTCTCTAGTGTCAGAGTACATGTCTCTCTCTCTCTCTCTCCAATTCAATTTTCTTTGTGGGTTGGCAAAAAAGGAAGTTTTGGCTCAAACTGGCTGGCCAGGTCTGTCATTTGAATTAATTTGTTAAAGATCCCACTGTCTTTTGCAAAGAATAGGCAAGTTATTGCCAGCGCCTTAGCTAAATTCCAGATTCTACATTCACCAGGTAATGCAAGTAGACGGGACAGACTGTTTAACATCCATCCAGGGAATGGTGGACCTTTTGGTGCAACTTCCTCCCTGAGAAGCAGTGATCCAACGGTTTGTACTTGGGTCAAAATAAACCCAGAGAAGATGTCTTCAAGGTAAGTACACTACCTGCGGCATTATCTTTTCAGATTAGATAGGTTGTCATCAGTGCCCCCTTTTAAATTCCTCAAATCATGGCTCGATGTCCTGTTAACAAATTGTTTCATCTCCCACAGGTCATAGAAAAAAAGAGCCATTTCTGGGTCCTGATCGACTGCAGATACATCATCTTTGTATACACAAACCCTTTAAGTTTACCTTTTTTTTAACCACTGCAAAGAAGGTATCTCTTATCTCTGACTAAACTTGATGTCCCCCATCTTCATTCTTGTACACATTTAGTGAGCCAATTCACCAATGTCTTTCCTTCAGCTGGCTGGAAGAGGCATCAATTGCTTTGTAATGCCACCCAAATTTATTTCCTTAGAGTTAATTTGGCAAACATGGCAGCACCACACAGGGTCATAGTTCTTCACCGTTATTAACCAACTTTGTTGGAATTTCACAACATTGTACTCCACCAGCATGCTCCCCATAAAATGCCCTCTACTGCCCCCACTGATTGCACCAGACCATATGGGACTACCATACCAGTCACTAGGCCTGCAGTCCACCATAACATCAGCAGAAATTCAGAGCTAGCGGAAACTCTGGTGTCTGACTACTGTTACGTGCTCCTCCCCGACCTTCTGGTCTCGGTATACCTCCGAACCCCGGGGGAGCCACGGCAGAAAAATATATCTTATTCCGTGTCTAAATCACAAAGGAAACCACACCAATGGTTATAAACCAACCAATAATATATTAAAAATCACACAGGAATAACATCACCAATAACGATTGCAAACCCAGACAATCAAAATCTTAAGATGGTACCATCTTATTAAGTAACATAAACTCACTGATCCCAGTCCCAGCTCAGCAGCAGCTCAGCAGTGATCAGCACTCCCAGTGAATGGAAGCCAACCCCTCAATGTCTCTATCACTCAACGGAGATGAGGCGAAGAGGCGAGTAAGGAGGTGTAGGCAAGGCATGGACCGTCCCGTGGTCTAATCCAACACCAAACTGCACAATCTGGAAAGGGAATCCCAAATAAGCGATCCAGACGTGCACAATCACCGTTCAGTCAACGAACCGCAGGGCAATCTTCAGACGCCGCTTTAGTGCACACCCATCCCCGGCAGCCCACCGGAGGGGGAGACCAGCGGACGCGGCAACCTTTTTCAGCGAACGACGCGCGAGGTCCAAAACGGCGGACGGCTCTTACTCGAGCCAAAGCCTCGAGGCGAGGATTCTCCGGAACCTCACGCCTGTACCTGACCTCGCAGGCTTTTTCACTACTCCAGCGATAACACCAACCGCACGATATTCCTTTCAAGGACTCAAAGTTCACTCGCGATGTACGCTCGACCACGCTAGGTACGGAGCTTCTACAAACGCGTCTTTTCACTTCCCTCACGCCTCTTCTTCATCACTCGACGTCTTCCGGTGCACGATCCGATTTCTTGTTACATTTTTACCATGAGCGCTTTTAACCTTTTAATCACAATAACCATTTCCTTTAAACAACAATAATCGCCGTTTCCTTCCAACCCCGATAAGAATAATAATACATAACCACCAATGTTACAAGTGGATGAAAGCCACAACCACGGAAGGGCCGAATCCGTAACACTTCCCCCCCTCAAGAAATAAAGTTTGAACACAGCGAAAACTTTCTTTGTAGGCAAACTTTGTAAACAAACAAAGTAAACTCACAACCCAAATCATCAATTCCATGAACCACACTAATCAATATTTCCCAAAAATAAAGCAACAAACTTCGAACAACCCACAGAGATTTCCAAAGTTAATTGACTCTGGACAAAGCGTCAGCCACGACATTGTCCCTGCCCTTTACATGTTCAATTTCCCAGTTGGACTCCTGCAAAGCCAAACTCCATCTCATCACCCTCTGATTTTACTTTTCGTTTCTTTTGAATGAAGGTTAAGGGGTAGTCATCAAAAACCCAAAGTCAAGCAAATCTACAGCACTTTTCCCGGGAGGCCGAGCTGAAAGCCAGGTTCCATGGTGGCTGGGTGGTGAGGCCTGGAAGTATTCACTACATGGACGCCTTTAGGAACGTGGAGTGCATGGTTAGTCCGTGCAGGAAAGTTCACTACATGGACGCCTTTAGAAACGTGGAGTTCACGGTTAACCCGTGTAGGAAAGTTCACTACATGGACGCCTTGAGGAACGTGGCGTTCACGGTTAATCCGTGTAGGAATTTTGGCTCGGCTGCTCCGCAGCATTCAGTGCTTCAACTCTTTCTAACTTTCGTAATCATCACTGTTGGACCACTTGTCACTGTAGTCCCGGGAATTGCGGTCTCCTTCTCGGCCCCTACCCTGATAATTCTTCCTTCGGGAGCTGCCGTAACTCTGGGAGCCTCCATAATAATATCGATTGCGGCCACCACCAAAACTACTACTACTCCGTTGTCCTCCTCGGTAGCCCCCTCGCCGCCTACGGCCTGCCTTCTCTACGGCTATGGTCCGACCCTCCAAATCCTTACCATTCCAATTCTTCTCTGCCTCTTTGGCGTCCTTTATGCTTTCAAACATGACAAACCCAAATCCTCTTGACTTTTGCGTTTCCCTGTCTTTTACCAACCGCACTTCCAAAAGCGGTCCATATTTGCTGAAGACAGAGGTCAGAACTTCTTTCTTTGTTTTGAAGTTCAGTCCACCTACAAATAACTTGCTACATTTGTCGCCATCCCTAACTGGTGTGGTTTTATTTTCCCTACTGGGCTTTTTAACAACCATCGGTTTACCATAAAGTTGACCACCGGCTAAATCATTCCCGATAACATCAGATACTCCCTCTACAGGAAGAGTGGCTTGTAAACCTACGGTGACCGGTCCTAACACTAAATCGGACTCCAAATGGATGGCATGAAGTGGAGCTCTAACACAGCCACCAATCCCCTGTAAACGAACACCATCACCAGCTGCCATCTCCTCTGACAATGGTAAGATGCCTTCAAGCATTAAAGATTGATGTGCTCCTGTGTCCCTCAACACCCTAACAGGTCTCCGGTTAGTCGGGTCTCCACCCAGTGACACCAACCCCTCTGAAATAAATGGTTGGTAACCCTTTTGAGGGCGATTTCTCACATTGGCTATTGTATTCGGAGTTGTACTAGTCGAACTCCGCTCCTGATTTTCCTTTCCCAGAGCATAACAGTGGGACATCAAGTGTCCAGGTTTATGGCAAAAAAGTGCAAGTAGGCCCGGAGGAGAACCTCGTGGTTTGTCTCGAGCCCCCCAGAGGTTAAGTCTGCCTTGGAACTGGTGTCTTCAGATTTCTAGAAGTCGTGGTATCAGTGGTCCTCATAGTCATCTCGAGGTGGTCGCCGCCATGAAGTTTCGTTCTCCGCACCGGATGTACCATAGCTCCCCGGTTTAGGTCTAGGCGAGAAGTTAGGTTTGTGGAACCCCATCCTGTGTGTTAAGGCATAGTCATCTGCCATGGTGGCTGCCTCATACAACTTTGGTACTTTCCTTTCCTCCAGATGAACTTTAATGTCCTCGTGGACACACTGTTGAAATTCCTCCACCAGGATCAATTGTCGCAATAGTTTGAAGTCTTTCCCAACCCCTTTGGAATCACACCACCTGTCAAACATGGTTTCTTTCATTCTGGCAAACTGCACATGGATCTCACTCTCCCTCTTCCTGGCATTCCGGAATTTTTGCCGGTAAGCTTCCGGGACCAATTCATAGGCTTTGAGAATGTTTTTCTTCACTACCTCATAATCTGCACATTGATCAATCGATAAAGCCGAATAAATATCTTGAGCTTTACCCACCAGAACACTTTGCACTAATATGGTCCAAGACTCCTCAGGCCATTTTAGCAGTTGAGCCACTTTCTCAAAGTGTGAAAAAAAATTGGCTACCTCCTTTTCATTGAAGGGTGGAACATGTCTGCCAACATCGCAGGTGTTCTGACTCGGTGTCGAACCAGTCGGCATGGATGGTACCTCTCCCCGTTCTTTCATTACATCCAGCTCCTTGAGTCTAATTTCCTGCTGAAGCGCCATTTCACGTTGCTTTAACTCCCTTTCGGCTTTTCTCTCCTCTGCTTCGAGTTCCCTTGCAGCTCTCCTTTCCTCTGCTTGTTCCTTTTCTCTTCTCTCTTCGAGTTCTCTTTCCTGTACGGCTCTTCTTTCCTCGAGTTCTCGTTCCTGTGCTGCTCTTTCTTTTTCTGCTTTCCTTTCCTCTGCTCTTTCTTGTGCTTTTTTCTCTTCTAACCTTTCCTGGAGTTCTCTTTCCTGTTCTGCTCTTTCCTTTCCTGCTTTCCTTTCCTCTGCTTGTCACCAATCACCGCTCTTCTTTCCTCGAGTTCTCGTTCCTGTGCTGCTCTTTCCTTTTCTGCTTTCCTTTCCTCTGCTCTTTCTTGTGCTTTTTTCTCTTCTAACCTTTCCTGGAGTTCTCTTTCCTGTTCTGCTCTTTCCTTTCCTGCTTTCCTTTCCTCTGCTTGTCACCAATCACCGCTCTTCTTTCCAGGAGTTCTCGTTCCTGTTCTGCTCTTTCCTTTTCTGCTTTCCTTTCCTCTGCTTGTCACCAATCACCTGCGGTTCGAATCATTCTATCACCAATCTCTGCATCTCTGCTTTCCTCATATTCGTTCGAACCTCCAAGCTAAAATGTCTGGCCAATACCAAGAGGTCCGATTTTACTAACGCTCTGAACTGTGCCTCACTAGGGGTCATTGCAAACTTCTCTGCGTCAAACTCCATGGTGACTATTGTTAACACCTGTTAACCTTCACACAAGGGAAAAAAAATTTTTAAATTTTTTTTGGGGAAAAATTTGGGAATGTTCGAAAAGTTCCAAATTTGGGAATTCTGGGAATGTTAGGGAATTCTTTCCCGGACTAAATTTAGGGAATTTTAGATCCCGGACGCAGACCCAATTTCAAGCCCACGAGTCAATTGGACGAGCCCCCAATTTCTGTTACGTGCTCCTCCCCGACCTTCTGGTCTCGGTATACCTACGAACCCCGGGGGAGCCACGGCAGAAAAATATATCTTATCGAAATCTTGTCTTGTCGAAATCACGAAGGAAACCACACCAATGGTTATAAACCAACCAATAATATATTAAAAATCACACAGGAATAACATCACCAATAACGATTGCAAACCCAGACAATCAAAATCTTAAGATGGTACCATCTTGTTAAGTAACATAAACTCACTGATCCCAGTCACAGCTCAGCAGCAGCTCAGCAGTGATCAGCGCTCCCAGTGAATGGAACCCAACCCCTCAATGTCTCTATCACTCAACGGAGATGAGGTGAAGACGCGAAGAGGCGAGTAAGGAGGTGTAGGCAAGGCATGGACCGTCACGTGGTTTAATCTAGAGTCCCTGTATAAAGAGAGTTGCGCCATGCGCTGACCCGAGATTTCTGGTCACGTGATTTCGTGGCGCCATTTTGTGTCTAACTTCACCGTGCGTGAACGTCAGCTTGGTACGGGAATGTTGTTTATTGCCAAACAAAATGACTGGTTGTTCTGCTTTTGGTTGTTCAAACAAATCTGGGAAATATAAGATGTATAGATTTCCAAGTGATAAAGTCAGAAGACAAATTTGGGAAGCGAAAGTCAGACGAAAGAGCTGGAAAGCGATCGACTCCTCGAGACTCTGCCAGGTAGGCCCACGCCGCTTGATGATCGATGTTCAAAAGCAATTCTATCTGCTCGGTTTTTTTTTGGTTGTCTGTCCGTTGAAAACCCTTTTAAAGGGAAGTGATTTGTGTTTGTTTATAATCTTCAAGGAGCTGACCAAAAATGCATTTCCGTGGGAAGAACCCTGCTCAATTTTTTTGCGGGTTGTGCAGCCATCCATATGTCCAAAATTTGACGAGTTATTGTTTGCTTTGTACAGTGCTCATGCGTCTTGTGGCATATTTGCTCAAATATTTCCCACCCCGGGATTTATGGCCAAATTGTAGTGATGGAAGATTTTGCACATTGGACAATCCCTATATATTTAACCTGGTGACAGCTATCGTTCCCAAAACATACAATATTTCTAGGTGATTAATGCAGTAAAACAGGTGTATTTGTGTACCCACATTTAAAACTGGCTCAACTTTCAAAAGCTGTTATCCCTTAGATAAAACTAAGGTTGTACACTATAGAAATATGGCAATACCACGTACAGAATTTGTTTTAAGTGTGTTAGACTATATGTCGGCTGGAAGTCCTACACCGGAATTGCTCTCGGCACCCTTTAAAAAATATTGGATATGCCCACACTCCTTTCTAAAAGTTATTAAAATTCAGAGAACGACAGCATTGGTTTGTCTTACTTATAATGTTAGCTCTTATATGCAGTGTTGGCTTGTAATATGCATTGCCATACCACTTTTAATATCACCACACAGCTCTTTTTCATGGCAATAGCTGAGTTTTTGACAAAACAAATATCACCTGTATGTAATAATAAGACTAAATATGTGTAGTAAATTTTTTTTTAGCAGGTTTAGAATATATCACCCCATATCGCGAATGTACATGTATATCTAATCCGACACACTTAGACACAAAATGGCGTCCAAATTTGAGTTGACACAACTCTCTATATACAGGGACTCTAGTTTAATCCAACACCAAACTGGCCGTGGAAAGGGAATCCCAAATAAGCGATCCAGAGGTGCACAATCACCGTTCAGTCAACGAACCGCAGGACAATCTTCAGACGCTGCTTTAGTGCACACCTATCCCCGGCAGCCCACCGGAGGGGGAGACCAGCTGACACGGCAACCTTTTTCAGCGAACGACGCGCGAGGTCCAAAATGGCGGACGGCTCTTACTCGAGCCAAAGCCTCTAGGCGAGGATTCTCTGGAACCTCACGCCTGTACCTGACCTCGCAGGCTTTTTCACTACTCCAGCGATAACACCAACCGCACGATATTCCTTTCAAGGACTCAAAGTTGACTCGCGATGTACGCTCGACCACTCTAAGTACGGAGCTTCTACAAACGCGTCTTTTCACTTCCCTCACGCCTCTTCTTCATCGCTCGACGTCTTCCGGTGCACGATCCAATTTCCTGTTACATTTTTACCATGAGGGCTTTTAACCTTTTAATCACAATAACCATTTCCTTTAAACAACAATAATCGCCGTTTCCTTCTAACCCCGATAAGAATAATAATACATAACCAGCAATGTTACAAGTGGATGAAAGCCACAACCACGGAAGGGCCGAATCCGTAACACTACCACAACTTGCCTTCCAAGCCACCATCGCCAATAAATCGGAGTCGAGGTAAACTCCTCCTCTGCTTTCCACCGATGTGTCCCTTCCTCTGGTGTAGCTGGCAATCATTAGTGGACAAGAGCAAAATCTCTCCTCCCAAAAAACAACACCTTGAGCTACTCATACCTTGGTGGTAAATTAATTAATTCCACTTTTGATGTAACAGCACCATAGGTGCCATTCCAAAATGCCATTTGTTAAACATCCCACCAATGGAAGGATCGTTTCCCATTACGTTAAGGGCCAAAGAGTTTGCAAAAAACAACTAGACAGATTGTCCACTTCTACCTCACAAGGTTCTTCCTGAATCCAGGTGGAGATAAGTAGATGGGAGCAAAGGGGAAAATAATGAAAGTCACATACCAGGGCTACAACTTTGGCCTGAAAAAGTCCGATGGTCACAGATGAATGAATCGCCAGGAATAAAGTCACAAAATATCTGAGTGGTGTCTGAATGGAGGAAAGTTCTGATTTTATAACATGCCCAAGCATAAAATGATCAACAATCACATTACGGAAGCAATCTCTTTGGTAAACAATGGTCATTTGTTTCAGACAACAACAAGAACAATGTTCGGGAAAGACAAATAATCTCAAAGGCTGCATCATTCACAGCAGACAATGTCCACCACTAACAATCACACAAGTAAAAGGAATATTGCGAACTCGGAAACTGAACATTTCGAAAGTTGTACACGCTTACAGAAACACAAGACATGCTACAAACTAGGAAGTACAAAACTCCCAACCTTTACCCTTTTACAAAACACAGGACCTTGACGTATTAGCTGAGTGAATGACAGACGAGTTCAACTCAATCCGATTTTATAACATTGCCTTGGATAAAGAAAATAAAGAAGAAGAAAAAAAAAAAAAGAAGTTACCGTGATAGTGACCAGGAAGCAAACTTTTCAGCGAGCAAAGTTTGTCATGATGAAGGCCCCAGGCATTACCGGGCACCGTCGGGGTCCCCAGGTAGCGTGTCATGTGGTCGGGGGCCAATTTTATGTTGGGCACAAACAAATTACCTGGGCCACAGAATAAACGATGCCCATGTGGTGCTGTGCACACACGACTCGATTGCCAGAGAGGTAGGCCACAACGCGTGGATACAAACAAGAGTCTTTATTAAGAGCTCGCATATCAGCACTGGGCGGGCTCGAGCTTAGAGTCCGCATATATGTCCCGAGGCCACGCCTTTCCCCCGGGCGTGGCCGATCGGCCGAAAGGCGGGGCATGCATTTCAGTTCCCCGCCTGGACGCTCGCGCCACCCACTGGTGCGCGGAATTATTACCCCTTGTGCCCGCCACACGCGCCCCCCCAGAATTCCCGCGCACCTGAAGGGTGAGCTTGCGGGGAAGCCGGATGACCCGGCCAAAACGCCCCCTGGCGATGCGTGCAGGGCTGGGGGGTAGCGGGACGGCGGGGCTGGGGGGTGCCGGGGGTCTGACCGCCGGGGGGCGGACTCGACGCGGAGGCAGAGCTGCTTGCGGGGGGTGGTCCAGATCGAGGTGGGCCGGCTTGAGGCGGTCCACGGAGATATGATCCGGGGCACCGCCGATGTCCACGGTGAAATGTTTGTCCCCGGTCTCCAGCACGCGGAAAGGCCCGTCGTACGGGGGCCGCAGCGGTGCCTGGTGGGCGTCGTGTCGGATGAAAACGTACTCCGCCGTGCGAAGCTCCGGGGCGACGTTGGAGGGCGGGCAACCGTGGTGTGCCGTGGGCACCGGGGCGAACCTCCTGGCGGCCTCCTGCAGGGTGGAGCGTTGTTGCGCCGCAGACCAAGGAGCCGTGGAGTCGGGGATAAACTCGCCTGGCACCCGCAGCGGCTGTCCGAAGACCAGCTCCGCCGAGGACGTGCGCAGGTCGTCCTTGGGTGCCGTCCTGAGGCCCAGCAGGACCCAGGGGAGCCTGTCGGCCCAGCTGCCGTCGTGGAGGCTGGCCCAGAGTGCAGCCTTCATGGAGCGATGAAAGGGCTCGCACAGGCCATTGGCCTGGGGGTGGTAGGCCATGGTGCGGTGCAGTTTGACGCCGAGCCCTTGCGCCACCGCGCCCCAGAGCTCCGAGGTGAACTGGGGGCCGCGATCGGACGAGATGTCCGAGGGGGCACCAAACCGGGCAACCCACGTGGCGATGAAAGCGTGTGCGATGTCAGCCGCAGTCGTCGCCGCCAAGGGCACGGCCTCCGGCCACCGGGTGGTGCGGTCCACCATGGTGAGGAGGTGGGTGACCCCCCCGATGGGGGCAGAGGTCCCACCAAGTCGACGTGGACGTGGTCGAACCGACGCTCGGGCACCGTAAACGGGGCCAATGGGGCCCGGGTGTGGCGGTGGACCTTTGCGCGCTGGCACGCGAGGCACGTCCTGGCCCAGTCGCGGACATCCTTCCTGAGGCCATGCCAGACGAACTTCGCCACGACGAGCTTCTGGGAAGCCTTCGTGCCCGGGTGTGACAGGCCCTGGATGGCGTCGAAAACCGGGCGCTGCCAGCCAGCGGGTACGATGGGGCGAGGCCGGCCGAGAGAGACGTCGCACAGGAGGGCCGCGCCCGCGACGTCGAACGGCACCTCGGTGATGCAGAGGCCCGTGACGGTGGTCCACAAGGCCTGGACGCCGGGGTCGGCGGTCTGGTCCTCCGCTATCCGGGCATAGTCGATCCCGAGGTGGACCACGTGCGCAACGGACAGGGAAAGGCAATCCGCCACCGGTTTGTCTTTACCCGCGACGTGACGGATGTCCGTCGTGTACTCGGACACGGCAGAGAGGTGACGTTGCTGCTGGGCCGACCATGGCTCGGCGACCTTGGCCATCGCGAACACAAGGGGCTTGTGATCAACGAAAGCCATGAACGGGCGGCCCTCAAGCAGATGGCGGGAGTGTCGGTCCGCCAGGTGGAGCCCGAGCAGCTCGCGGTCGAAAGTGCTGTAGCGGCGTTCGAGCGGGCGAAGCTGCCGGCTAAAAAACGCCAGGGGCTGCCAAGCACCACGCACCCACTGCTCGTGTACCGTGCCCACCGCGTAGTCCGACGCGTCGGTGGTGAGGGCGATCGGTGCATCGGGCGCCGGGTGCGCCAGCATGGTGGCGTTGGCCAGGGCCAGCTTTGCGCCCGCAAACGCCGCGGCCATCGGCTCCGACCAGGCGATGTCACCTTTGCCCGGCTTGCCCCGGAGGGCCTCGTGCAGGGGGTGGAGGAGCTGGGCGACGTGGGGCACGAAGCGGTGGTAAAAATTTACCATGCCCAGGAACTCCTGGAGCCCCTTGATCGTGCGGGGGCGCGGGAAACCCCTGACCGCCTCCACCTTGGCCGGTAAAGGGACGGCCCCGTGCCTGGTGATGCGGTGCCCCAAGAAGTCGATGGCGGCGACGCCGAAATGGCACTTTGCGGGGTTGATGATCAGGCCATGCTGGCCCAGGCGTTCGAAAAGCATGCGGAGGTGGAGCAGGTGCTCCTCCCGGAACGCGCTCGCGACTATGATGTCGTCCAGGTAGACATAGATGAAAGGTAAGTCGCGCAAGACGCTGTCCATGAGCCGTTGGAACGCCTGGGCTGCATTCTTCAACCCGAAAGGCATCCGCAGGAACTCAAAGAGGCCGAAATGGGTGATGACGGCCGTCTTTGGGAGATCGTCCGGTTGCACGGGGACCTGGTGGTAGCCCCGGATGAGGTCCACCTTGGGGAACACGGTTGTGTTTGCCAACCGGGCGGAAAAGTCCTGGATATGCGGGACCGGGTAGCGGTCGGGGGTGGTGGCATCATTGAGCCGGCGGTAGTCACCGCACGGCCGCCATCCGCCGCCGGGCTTCGGCACAATGTGCAGAGGAGAGGCCCAAGCGCTGTTAGAGCGCCGTACGATACCCAACCGTTCCAGCGTGGCGAACTCCGCTTTCGCCACGGCGAGCTTCGTGGGGTTGAGTCGGCGTGCCCGGGCGTAGACCGGCGGCCCGACCGTGGGGATATGGTGCTCCACCCCGTGTTGGACGGCCACCGCTGAGAAGGTGGGCCGCGTGAGGGCCGGGAAACTGGCGAGGAGGCGGGTAGACCCGTCCACTGCCGGAAGCGTGCAGACTAACCTCGCCGGGACGGAACCTTTCAGGAAGCCGCTTGGCAAGCCGCTCGGTGAGCCGCTCAGCGAGCTGTTCAACGAGCCGCTCAGCGAACAAGCGAGCGAGCTGAAGGTTTCGGCCTGGACGAGACGTCTGCGCTTAACGTCGACCAACAGCCCATGCGCACATAGGAAGTTCCTATAGGAAGTCCGCGCCGAGCAGGGCCATTGGCACGCTGGCGGTGACGAACGACCATTGAAAGCGCTGCCCACCGAACCGCAGTGAGAGGCAACGCTTCCCGAATGTGCGGATGGGTGTACCGTTGGCAGCAAGCAAAGCGAGGCCCCGGCCCGCGGCTTGCTTGTCGGACGCGGAGGCAGGGAGGACGCTTACCTGCGCTCCCGTGTCGCAAAGAAAACGGCGCCCGGACAAGGTGTCCGTGATGAATAGGAGGCTGCTGGAATGGCCGATGCTCAGGGCCGCAAGTGAGCGCCGGCCCGGTCGTTTCCCGACCCGTCAAAAGAACACGGCAGGCGGCACGTTTTAGCCTTGCGGCCGAACCTGGCATGGTAGTAGCACAAGGTTTGCGGTGGTGGCGGCCACGTCGGCCGTGCCGGCGGTGGTGGTGGTGGGCGGGGCGCAGCAGCGGCCACGAGGGAAGCCGGGGGCGCTGTAGCCTCTGCACCGGGATCCAGTACGGCAGCACCGTACACCGACTGCGTGTCGCAGGCCGCGAAAAAGTCGGCCTCTCCGGCCAGGGCGCGGGGTTCCGTGATTTTGGAACCGGCCAGCGCGAGGCGCACCTGTATCGGTAGCTGGCAGAGGAAAAGTGCGCGGAACAAGAAATCCGGGCGCTGGTCTCCAAGCAGGGACAGCATGAAATCCATCCGGACGGATGGTCTTGTGTCGCCGAGGGCGGGAAGGTCCAGGAGGCGGTCGGCACGTTCGACCTCCGTGAGCCCGAACGTGGCGAGGAGGAGACGTTTGAGCGCCTCGTACTTGTGGTCGACCAGCGGGCGCCGAAGGATGGACACGACGCGGGCGGCAGTGCCGGGCCCGAGGGCGGCGACCACGTGGTAGTACCGGGTCTCGTCTGCCGTGATGCCCCGGAGTTGGAACTGAGCTTCGGCTTGCACAAACCAAACGTCGGCTTGCGCTTCCCAAAACTCCGGGAGTTTGATTGCGACGGCGTTGGTAGCCATGGCGCTTTCGGGGGTCA
This sequence comes from Myxine glutinosa, assembly GCF_964187855.1. Lineage (NCBI taxonomy): Eukaryota > Metazoa > Chordata > Myxini > Myxiniformes > Myxinidae > Myxine > Myxine glutinosa. Next base: position 86,990,935 of record NC_136262.1, on the reverse strand, counting down.
GCAACGGCTGAACCAATCGGGGTCACCAGTGTGGTGCTGTGCACACACGACTCGATTGCCAGAGAGGTAGGCCACAATGCGTGGATACAAACAAGAGTCTTTATTAAGAGCTCGCATGTCAGCACTGGGCGGGCTCGAGCTTAGAGCCCGCATATATGTCCCGAGGCCACGCCTTGCCCCCAGGCATGGCCGATCGGCCGAAAGGTGGGGCATGCATTTCAGTTCCCCGCCTGGACGCTCGCGCCACCCACTGGTGCGCGGAATTATTACCCCTTGTGCCCGCCACACCCAGATGATTTCTGCTAGATCCTCTTATCTTATAGCTATCTCCTCTTACCCTGTGGCTGTACGTTGAGCACACAAATGTTGTAATAATCCCTTCTGTGTGTTCGTCTTGTTTCTCTGCAGGATACCTGGACAACGATGGCAACTGTAATCACCAAATTTGGCACAGAGCTTCATATTGTGAATGTCTCGGACGAGATCCACTTCGAGCTCACACGGAAAAATGCAAGATGGACCGTGACCACAGGCCGGCGCACGAGCAATGCGATAATGTGTGTACAATATGAAGCTCCGTGCCAAACTTGGCTGCTCATATCATCGAGATATTCTGCCAACAATGAAACAGACATATGATTACAATCCTCGCACGCCTAGCATTGACAGGAAGCACAATCAAAAAGCAAGCAGGCCCAAAGAGCTCAATAGTCTCCGGTTGAAAATGAGAGGAGACTTTCACAGATCAGACGACCTCAATTCAGATCAACAGCAGTTGTGACGGAGTGGAAACAGATGACACTAACCAGGGATAAAAAGTTAAAATCAGAATCCAGAGTAAATTAGACTGCAGAAGACAATGTGCCAGCTTTTAATAAGGTACCAACAAAGATACACAAACATGAATATACACCCCAACTTAGGCGTCATCTCCCCATACTCGGGAGGCTCGGGTAGGGGACCAAGTTTATTTTGCACCCATGACCTACCCATGGCTACCCCGAGCACCTATCCAAAATTTGAGGGAAATTGGCCACGCAGTTTTTAGGTCAGAGGCCATTCATAGTAAAATCAAACACTAACTAATACCCAAAACGACAAATGTAATACCGCATTAGAAACGGAAACTGCAAGTCGTAATTAAGAGAACTAGGGCATGCCCGTACGTGGGTGCCCGTTCCTTGCCAAAAAAAAAAAAAAACGCTACCCGTACGCTCTACCCCGCCCGTACGCCCGTAAACAAAAAAAACAACGCTCTTCGCTTCCGCCCTTCGCTCTGACTGAATTGGGAGAAATAATGCGCATAAGAAATCGAGAAATTATTATTTTCTCCGGAAGAAATCGAATTACGAACCGTAATGGCGCACGCGCTCGGCTCGGCTCGCTCTCACATCGGCCACGCCTACGCAACAACGCGTTCTGTGATTGGCTGCCGGAAGTGCAGTCTTCACTGTCCGGAAGGTCGCATATCGCAGTTACGATGAATCGCAAATTAGTTTTAATTAGTTTTAAAACATAGTTGAACGCCAACATAGTTTGCCAACGTGAAATAAATGAATACGCTCTCAAATGTGCCGTCGGAGGCAGAGTCTGTTCGCCACGTTCGGCACACGTGATAGCTCGCTGCTCTCTGATTGGTTGAATCGTTTTTTGGACATAGCTCGGTAACTACTTCTCCGATTAATATGAAACCTTGAAAAGGCACATCCTCGGGTCCCCAGCAATATACCTGGCAAGTTTAAAGTATATCGGACCGGTAGTTGTCGAGAAACAGCGGTCACAGACAAACAGACATACATACATACATACATACATACATACATACATACATACATACATACATACACACAGAGATTACTGGAATTATAGATAGATGAACAGAATGGCGGAAATTTTAAATTCTGGGGGCGGGGGCGCAGACGACACAGTCTGGGGGCAGGGGCGCAGACGACACAGTCTGGGGGCGGGGGCGCAGACGACACAGTCTGGGGGCGGGGGCGCAGACGACACAGTCTGGGGGCGGGGGCGCAGACGACACAGTCTGGGGGCGGGGGCGCAGACGACACAGTCTGGGGGCGGGGGCGCAGACGACACAGTCTGGGGGCGGGGGCGCAGACGACACAGTCTGGGGGCGGGGGCGCAGACGACACAGTCTGGGGGCGGGGGCGCAGACGACACAGTCTGGGGGCGGGGGCGCAGACGACACAGTCTGGGGGCGGGGGCGCAGACGACACAGTCTGGGAGCGGGGGCGCAGACGACACAGTCTGGGGGCGGGGGCGCAGACGACACAGTCTGGGGGCGGGGGCGCAGACGACACAGTCTGGGTGCGGGGGCGCAGACGACACAGTCTGGGGGCGGGGGCGCAGACGACACAGTCTGGGGGCGGGGGCGCAGACGACACAGTCTGGGGGCGGGGGCGCAGACGACACAGTCTGGGGGCGGGGGCGCAGACGACACAGTCTGGGGGCGGGGGCGCAGACGACACAGTCTGGGGGCGGGGGCGCAGACGACACAGTCTGGGGGTGGAGGCGCAGACGACACAGTCTGGTGGCGGGGGCGCAGACGACAGTCTGGGAGCGGGGGCGCAGACGACAGTCTGGGAGCGGGGGCGCAGACGACACAGTCTGGGGGCGGGGGCGCAGACGACACAGTCTGGGGGCGGGGGCGCAGACGACACAGTCTGGGGGCGGGGGCGCAGACGACACAGTCTGGGGGCGGGGGCGCAGACGACACAGTCTGGGGGCGGGGGCGCAGACGACACAGTCTGGGGGCGGGGGCGCAGACGACACAGTCTGGGGGCGGGGGCGCAGACGACACAGTCTGGGGGCGGGGGCGCAGACGACACAGTCTGGGGGCGGGGGCGCAGACGACACAGTCTGGGGGCGGGGGCGCAGACGACACAGTCTAGGGGCGGGGGCGCAGACGACACAGTCTGGGGGCGGAGGCGCAGACGACACAGTCTGGGGGCGGGGGCGCAGACGACACAGTCTGGGGGCGGGGGCGCAGACGACACAGTCTGGGGGCGGGGGCGCAGACGACACAGTCTGGGGGCGGGGGCGCAGACGACACAGTCTGGGGGAGGGGGCGCAGACGACACAGTCGGGGGGCGGGGGCGCAGACGGCACAGTCGGGGGGCGGGGGCGCAGACGACACAGTCGGGGGGCGGGGGCGCAGACGACACAGTCGGGGGGCGGGGGCGCAGACGACACAGTCGGGGGGCGGGGGCGCAGACGACACAGTCGGGGGGCGGGGGCGCAGACGACACAGTCGGGGGGCGGGGTCACAGACGACACAGTCGGGGGGCGGGGGCGCAGACGACACAGTCTGGGGGGGGCGCAGACGACACCGTCTGGGGGGGAGGCGCAGACGACACAGTCTGGGGGGGGGCGCAGACGACACAGTCTGGGGGGGGCGCAGACGACACAGTCTGGGGGGGGCGCAGACGACACAGTCTGGGGGGGGGCGCAGACGACACAGTCTGGGGGTGGGGGCGCAGACGACACAGTCTGGGGGTGGGGGCGCAGACGACATTCTGGGGGCGTGGAGCCCCAACGACAAAGTCGGGGGAGCGAGAAGACAATGTTTGGGGGGCAGAAGTGAAAAGGGGCAGTAGTTAAAGTGGAATGGGGCAGAAAAAGTGGGGGGGAGGGAGGTAGAGGAAAAAGTGGGGGAGTATGAACAAAAAGTGGAGTATCGTATGAACAAACAGTGGGGGGGGGGGGGGGTGAGAGAGAAGAAAATGAGAGGGAGGGGGGGGAGGGAAAGAAGAAAAAGTGGGAGGATACAGACGACAAAGTTGAGCTGACTGGATTTGGTGGGGAGAAGAGATAAAATAGGAGCCTATAGGAGGAAGAAGAAACTGACGTTGATGGAAGAACAGGGGTTCTGGGAGGAACATCCTATTCCTAGATACCTGTAGTAGTAAATATCCAATTTTCCAGCAGACAATCCTGACTTTCGTGTCACTTCCTCCCGAGTCCACCCAGACGGCAGTCCTGGACATTCCGTCCTTCGTTTTTCCATAGCGCAGACACAGATGATGAGAAAAGGACCAGGTGATTACAGTGAAAGCGATCCTCGTCCTCTTGGAAAAGTGCCGTTCCCACAGGAGCAACCAAAGGTGGGCCGTGCACGCTCGTCTTGGTCCGGAAACTGTCTGCGCCAAAGGCGAGGCTTGGGCGTGGCTTGGAGCGGAGGTTCATTGTCGCCCCGCCTACTCAGATAACACTCACAATATTGTGCTCTTCTTCGGTCCGTCCAGTTTCCAAATACTTTAAGGATGAAGACCATTTTAATGTAAACCTTTACGTGCCGAAACTTTTCATTTCCACACCAAGACGATTAAGCAGACAGTAGTTTGGTGGGTAGGATGGAGATATACTCGATTTGTCCGTGAAACGATATAAACCACCCCAGGAATAAAGGGATGATGAAGAGGACATGTCCCCTACAAGGGGACATGTGCATTTCCTTTAAAAAATTACGATCAAATGAATGAATAACTGCAGATGATAATGCGGATAATACACAATTTGGACTGCTTTTCCCAAACTAAAGTATTAACGTTCATGAAGCCACTACTCCGCGTCTGTTTGTATTTAGACTTCTTCTTCTGTATGAGCTAAACATCACGAAAACAAGTAAAAACAAATTGCCCATTTTAGATGACCTTCACCTTTGACCTCAAAAGCACCAGTAGAGGCTTTATTAACCTAATATGTAAACCCTGCTCAAATTTCAAGTCAATCAGATGGAAATTGTCCAGGTTGAAAATCCCAAAGAAAACCAATAGGCCAAATCCCATAAAATGCCAGAGGAAATTGGACCAGTAAGGTCTACTGGTTTCAATAAGGAAAGTGCAATACTGGACCAGTATAAAATACCAATAAAAACCCAGTAGGTCAATGGGACCAGTAGGAAAAACTGGAACCATTAGGATACCCATAGGCCAATCAGACCAGTAATTTGAGTCCAATAGAATACTAATAGGTCAATCGGACTATTATGAGAACAATAGAATATCAATAGGTCAATGGAACCAGTAGGAGACCAATAGAATACCAATAGGTCAATGAGACCAGAAGGAGCCCAATGAAATACCAATAGGTCAATGGGACTAGTGGGAGACCAATAGAATACCAATAGGTCAATAGGACCAGTAGGAGACCAATAGATTACCAAGAGGTCAATGGGACCAGTTGGAGACCAATGGAATACCAATAGGTCAATGGGACCAGTAGGAGACCAATAGAATACCAATAGGTCAATGGGACCAGTAGGAGACCAATAGAATACCAATAGGTCAATGGGGCCAGTAGGTGTTACAGATTCGTCACTTCCGTTGTTGTGGTTCTCATCTACTGTAAACATTTTTGGTTGCATGTACTATTATTGTTATCGTTTAAGTGAATTGGAGATAACTGTTTTCAAAAGGTAAAAAAAAGTTAGTTTTAAAAAGAAACCGGAAACCGGATCGGGAACCGGACAAAGACGAAGAGGAAGAAGAAGAGGAAAAGGAGGCGGAGCGAGTGAGGTCAGAGAAGGAGCCGAGCTGCGTTGAGGTTTTGAGCAAACGCTGGCGAACGGGGGTCACAAGTGAATTTTGGGTTTCCTGGGAAAGGGATTCCTGCGACAGAGTTGTTATCGCTGTGACAGATAAACCTGCGTGACAGGTTTTGCGGTTGATTCCGAAGAGAATCATTGGAGTGTCGTTACGTCTCGAGAACGGACCGTTGGCCATTTTGCCTCGCGCCTGATTTTGCATCGCTCCAGGTTTTTCACCTCGCTTCAACAATTTCAACGCATCCAGCCGTTAACCTGGTGTGTGTGTGTAACGTGGATTTTGGAGTGGGAAATTGCGGTTCGCCAATTGGGAGCCGTTGAACGTTCATACCCGAAAGTGTGATTTCCCAGTCCCTTCTTGAGGATACCTTTGCCCATCTTTGGCAGTGTGACTGTCAACCGAACGGGATTCTGGTCTCGATACAACATCGTTCTGACGATCACTGGAGCGTGGATCGACTTTTGCTTGAAGCCGGGACAGAGACATTGGGAATGTTATTTTCACTCACTTGGAGCACAGTGAGTTATATTGTACGAAACTGATGGTACCATCATAGGAATGATATATTGGTTGTACAATTGATTAATATTGTTATTGTACTGTTATTCTTGTGTGACCTTAATACAATACTTGTTTGTTGGTAACAATTGGTGTGGTTTCACCATTGATCTTTGACGTACAGAATAACACATCTTTCTGCCGTGACTCCTCTCGGGGCTCGGAGGTACACCGTGACCGGGGTTTGGGGAGGAGCACGTAAAAGTTTGGGGCTCGTCCGGGATAGAATTCCCTAACATTCCCCAAATTCCCAAATTTGGAATTTCCTCACATACCCAAATTTTTTCAAAAATTGGATTTTTTTGTGTGTGAAGGTTAACAGGTGCTAACTGATAGTCACCATGGTGTTTGACACAGAAAAGTTTGCGGCGTCCCCTAATGAGGCACAGTTCCAGGCGTTAAAAAGATCGGAACTCATGATATTGGCCAAATATTTTAACTTGGAGGTCGGAGTTAGTATGAAGAAAGCAGAGATTCAGACATTGGTGGTAGAGTCTTCAGTGGGACAAGGAACATGGGAAGAGGTAGCCTTGGATTGGTTACCCGAGGAAAAAGGAAATGTGGAGCTCCGGAAAATGGAGATGCAACTGCAGAGCCAGAAAAGGTTAAAAGAGTTGGAATGGAAAGCCGAGGAAAGAAGAGCAAAGGAAAGAGCAGAACAGGAACGAGAACTCGAGAAAAGCAGAGCAGAGGAAAGAGCAGAGGAAAGGAGAGCTGAAAAAGAAAGAGCAGAACAAGAATGAAAACTCGAGGAGAGAAGAGCAGAGGAAAGGAGAGCCAAAAGGGAGTTAAAGGAACGTGACATGGAGTATCAGAAGGAACTTAAACTCAAGGAGCTGGAATTACTGGGAGAATGGAGAGAAGTAGTATCCATGCCGGCTAGTTCGACAACTAGTGAGAACTCTTGGGATGTTGGTAGGCATGTGAGGCTGGTTCCACCCTTCAATGAAAAGGATGTAGCCAAGTTTTTTTTACATTTTGAGAAGGTGGCTCAAATGCTAAAATGGCCTGTGGGGTCCTGGACTATGTTAGTGCAAAGTGTTCTGGTGGGTAAAGCTCAAGATATATTTTCGGCTTTACCGAATGACCGATGTGCAGATTATGAGATAGTGATGAAAGCCATTCTCAAAGCCTATGAATTGGTCCCTGAAGCTTACCGGCAAAAATTCAGGAATGCCAGGAAGAGGGAGATTGAGACCCATGTGGAGTTTGCCAGAATGAAGGAAACATGTTTGATATGTGGTGTGACTCGAAGGAGATTGGGAAAGATTTCAACTTGTTACGACAATTGATCTTGGTGGAGGAATTCAGACAGTGTGTCCACGTGGACATTAAAGTACATCTGGATGAGAAGAAAGTACCAGAGTTGGATGAGGCAGCAACCATGGCAGATGACTATGCCTTGACACACAGGATGGGGTTGCACAAACCTAACTTCCCGCCTAGAGTTAGCCAGGGGAGTTACGGAAAATCAGGTTTGGAGAACAAATTTTCATGGAGGCGGCCTAGAGAGGATTATGGGGACAAATCTGATACCGCGACCTTTAGGGATCAGAAGACTGCAGTTCCAAGAAATACCTATCTTCCGGGGGGCCCAAGGCAGACCACGAGTTTTTCCTCCGGGCCTACTTGCGCTTTTTGCAAGAAACCTGGGCATTTGATGTCCCAATGTTACGCCCTGAAAAGGAAAAATCAGGAGTGGAGTCAAACTAATGCAACTCCGAATGCATTGGCCAATGCGAGAAATCGGCCTTGGAGGACAGTGCCTTGTGAAGGTTACCATGCCAAAGTTACGGCATCACAGAACGACCTTGTTCAAGAGGGTTACAAACCTTTTATTTCAGAGGGGTTTGTGTCACTGGATGGGGACTTAACGAACCAGAGACCTGTTAGGGTAATGAGGGACATAGGAGCACATCAATCTTTGATGCTTGAAGGCATTTTGCCATTGTCAGAGAAGACGGCAACTGGTGTTAGTGTTCTTTTACAGGGGGTTGGTGGCTATGTTAAAGCTCCTCTTCATGTCATCCATTTGAAGTCTGATTTGGTGTCAGGACCGGTCACCATAGGTTTACAAGCCACTCTTCCTGTAGAGGGAATCTCTTTTATTATCGAGAATGATTTGGCCGGTGGTCGAGTTTCTGGTAATCCAATGTTGGTTGAAAAGCCCAGTATGGAAAATAACACCGCACAGTTAAAGCAGGAGATTCCTGGTATCTTTCCATCCTGTGCAGTGACTCGTGCTATGGGTAGGAAGCGCTCTGAAGAGAAGGAGAAGGAAGGCGATGTGGATTTGGGTTCCTTAGAGGTATTGGAGGAAAATTCTGAAAGAGGTAATCGGAAAGGTAGTGACATCAAGGAACTTAAGGAAAAGGTGGCATCTGGACCAAAAGAGAAAATGGAGTGTCCGTCGGCATGGGCGGACTGGCCATAGGGCATTTGGGCAATGCCCGGTGGGCCGTGACCGCTGGGTAAAAAATGGGCCGCTGGGCTGGATAAAAAACTGCTGAAAAAAAAAAATTGTCACGGAAAACTTCTGCCTCCATCCCCGGGGATTCCCTGCTAAAAATCAAAAGGTCAAAAGGTCATTATAATTACTAGCAACGGTAGGTCCCAATGAAAAGGCAAAATATCAGAAATTGAAGGCTTTTTTTATTTTACACGATTTATATAAACATCCGTTGAATCATATCACACGCAAATCATCAAAATCTAAACAGTATCGTTAGAATTTCAATAAAATCCACATCACTGTGCTCCGAGACTGGTGTGCAGCTGTGTCACGTCCTTGTTCACCAGATCTGTATTCCTCGGACTGCCTCCGAGACTGGTGTGCAGCTGTGTCACGTCCTTGTTCACCAGATCTGTATTCCTCGGACTCCCTCCGAGACTGGTGTGCAGCTGTGTCACGTCCTTGTTCACCAGATCTGTATTCTTCGGACTGCCTCCGAGACTGGTGTGCAGCTGTGTCACGTCCTTGTTCACCAGATCTGTATTACGTCCTTGTTCACCAGATCTGTATTCCTCGGACTGCCTCCGAGACTGGTGTGCAGCTGTGTCACGTCCTTGTTCACCAGATCTGTATTCCTCGGACTGCCTCCGAGACTGGTGTGCAGCTGTGTCACGTCCTTGTTCACCAGATCTGTATTCCTCGGACTCCCTCCGAGACTGGTGTGCAGCTGTGTCACGTCCTTGTTCACCAGATCTGTATTCCTCGGACTGCCTCCGAGACTGGTGTGCAGCTGTGTCACGTCCTTGTTCACCAGATCTGTATTCCTCGGACTGCCTCCGAGACTGGTGTGCAGCTGTGTCACGTCCTTGTTCACCAGATCTGTATTCCTCGGACTCCCTCCGAGACTGGTGTGCAGCTGTGTCACGTTCTTGTTCACCAGATCTGTATTCTTCGGACTGCCTCCGAGACTGGTGTGCAGCTGTGTCACGTCCTTGTTCACCAGATCTGTATTCTTCGGACTGCCTCCGAGACTGGTGTGCAGCTGTGTCACGTCCTTATTCACCAGATCGGTATTCGTCGGACTGCCTCCGAGACTGGTGTGCAGCTGTGTCACGTCCTTATTCACCAGATCGGTATTCTTCGGACTGCCTCCGAGACTGGTGTGCAGCTGTGTCACGTCCTTATTCACCAGATCTGTATTCCTCGGACTGCCTCCGAGACTGGTGTGCAGCTGTGTCACGTCCTTATTCACCAGATCGGTATTCTTCGGACTGCCTCCGAGACTGGTGTGCAGCTGTGTCACGTCCTTGTTCCTGCCTCCGATAGTCCTCGTCTTGGCGAGCCTTCTTTCTTGCAACAGCTTCCTTGGGCGTTTTCGTTAATGAGGCTTTCCGTTTGGGAGGCATTTTACCGGTTTATCTGAAACGGTACCAGCCAAGAAACACGTACCAGAGAAAACAAATCGTTTGCGCAATGGGCTCTCCGATATTCGATGTGTTCACGGTTTGAATTACGTAACGTAACGTTTGTGAATTTTGTGTTCACGGTAGTGTTTGATGTGACGGTGTGAACGTAATTTCGTAATGTTTTTCGTTTTTATTTTCGTAATCGTTTAATGAACCTTTAATGTTTAATGAACGTTTAATGTTTAATGAACGTTTAATGAGCGCAAGAATAATGTTTAATGATCATTAAATGAATGAATGAATGAATGATTGTTATGAATAATGCCATGGCGTCGCGTTATTGCAGTGACAATATAAAAATGTTTGCCAATAATTTCAAAGAGAGAAAAGGAACTTTTATCAGCAATGTCGTCTATCCTGAGTTCTAAGCTGAAGAAGAGGTACAAAATCATTCAATTCTTTTTCCTAAAAAAAAGCGTACAGTTGATATGACTAGTTGCTTGTTTTCTTGTGACGTCATCGGAGCACGCGCGCAGGGCACCCTGGGACACCTCGGCCATTTTGATACCCTCTCGAACAACGTCGTCAGCGGATTCACATTAAATAGTTTTTGTTCACGACCAGTCATGCCAATTTGCGGCGTATTTCGTTGTTCAAACAGGCCAGGCGTTAGGCCAGGAGTTAAGTTTTACAAAACGCCCAAACTTCTACTGAATCAGGGTGAGGAAACAAGAAATTTAAGTGAAGAGAGGCGGCGTTTGTGGAAGGCTGCCATCAATCGCAGTGACATCCAAACAGAATCACAGTGGGATCGCACACCTGTCTGCTCCGAGCATTTTGTTAACAGTAAGTAAGAACATGTTTCATGGAATGCGAAACCTGGAACATAAAAGTATTGAATTTTAAACTGTCCAATAAACTTTCTAAAGTTATGTACTCTTATCAACTCGGTCAAAATGAATCTCGATTTTATCATGTGAAGAACGTGCTATGTATTCGTTGCTTACATGATAAATATAGGTGATGACTTATGGCCATACGCACAAAGCACACATGGCGGCACTCACTTCGCACTGTGCGTCACATGTCTACAAAGTATGCACACATGCATGCACAGCTTAAAACTGCAGTGGTTTTTGAACAAATGGAGGGCACTTAATCAATCAGGTCCATAACATTAACACAAGCAGCTTTAAAAAATACATGTTTGTTTAATATATTAATACCTTGGATCGAATCAAGTGGACGTCATTCAGTTCTTTGTGTAGGATTTGTCGCACCCATCCATCTTGGTACAACCTGTATGCCTCGAGGGATTTATACTTCTTCAACTCATCTTTGGTATAGGCCGATTTGCTGAACAACAGGTAGTTGATCACGTCGATGTGGGTCACCTGAGGCCACTTGCTCACATTCTTCTCAAATTGATCATTTGATAGACCATAAGGGTCACACCCAATGACAGAAATCTTCTCTTTGTAACGAACAAGAACGTCCGGGGGGAGCGTCTCTTGGTAGCCAAGGTTGGCACTCGCACTGCTAGCCATACTCAAGCCTGGATCTACCGTATCCTTACGTACACTCCAAGTCTGTTCTACAGGTAGTTGGTTGCAGGTTGACCCACTGCCCAGGTGTTCACCAGTTCACTGGTCCACGGCAAACTTAAACTGAATGTTCTGTGTTTGTTGGGCAACAATACGTAATATAAACTAGATGGCACCACACTCCACATGAACGTGACAAAACAAACAAAATTACTTTATAAAACAGACTTTTTGCGATCCGCATTCACCATAAACCAACGCAACAAATCAATATCAGCGCACACGGACAGATTAGCTTGGGTATCAAAATGGCCGCCGCGCAATGCGAGATGGGTAATTTGTGACGTCAGTGAAAACAAAGGATTATGATTTGAAACACGATGGAATATTATTTACCGATATGAACAGTGATGTGGTTTTTAAAATTGAAATTGTAAAAATACTGTTTAGATTTTGATGATTTGCGTGTGATATTTAACGGATGTTAAAATAAATCACGTCTCCCAATTGAAGCCCCGCCCTTAGGGCGGGTACCGTTGCTCTTAAGTCTTAATATAATATAATGGCGATACAACAATTTTTACCGCTTTGCTTTGAAGAACGGGAATGAAGGGGGAGGAGCATGTTAATATGTCTGGTTGAAGGTTTTGGTCTGTGAGGGGGTTTGAAGCGAGATTTTAATATTACAGCCATCATGTTGGTGCTCGTCATCACTGTGATGCGAAGCGAAAGACGCCTCAGAGCTGTTACATTCACAATCGCTATGTCGTATGTACTCCCGAAACGTGTTTCCTTCATTGTAAAAACTACCAAGTCAGCAGTTAAAAGGATTTTGAGCCGATAGGCCTAGTAAGTTCAGATAGGTCTACTGACTACTGATCTAGTATTGATAACAATGTCGCAAACTGACTTACGATGCTAAATTGGACACTATTGTGTAAATTGGTCCAACCGAATAGTGGACACTATTGTGAGCAGCATTGAGCAGCGGTTTGACAGATCAGCAACATCAAGATTGAATGCTGATCTCTCACTTCTTCACCCAAGGAACTTTGATCAAGTGCCATCGGGAGCTATGGAAGAGCTGCATAAACATTTGCTGAGATTTGATGATGGTGTCACTGTGGAACAACTACGAAAAGAACTGCGAAGCCTTGGAGAACAATGGTCAACACTGAAACAATCAGTAGCAGATGCTTATACAGTGCAGGAGGACAGTGAGTCTGAACAGGACAGGAAGACTCTGTCAAGTACATGTAAGTCATGTAAAGCCTGTCCTCTCTGCTGCTACAAGGTGCTCCTCAAGTTGAACCTCTTGACTGATGCCTACAAGAGCATTGGGCTTGCCAACAAGCTGCTGCTAACGCTGCCTGTGTCACAAGTGGCATGTGAACGGTCTTTCTCTGTTTGAAGAGAATCAAAAGCTGTCTGCGAAGTACAATGACACAAGAACATCTTGAGGCGTTCATGTTGATGTCTGTGGAAAAAGGGATCCTGGCCAAACCTGAAACTAAGGATATCATTGATGGTGTGGCTGCCAGAAGCAGCGAACTGCGCAGGCACCTACTCTCTCAGACATGACATGTGCTCGTGTTACTGAAAATAAATGTAATTTTTAGTGGATTTTATTTAGTTTTTTTTTTCAAGCATTTCGTCTATTTTCTCAGATAAGCAACATATAAATGAATAATGGGCCGACCTAGGTGAAGGATGCCCGGGCCGGTTTTAAGACCCAGTCCGCTACTGTCCGTCGGAGACATCTGGGAACGAGGTTGAACAAACGGTGCTGGTCCGAAAGAGACTTGTTGAAGAACAACATGGAGATTCGGAGATCCGGAGTTTGATTGATAAAGCCGTTACAGAGGAAGAGGCTATGAAGATACCTGTTGGTTACTTCATGAAAGGGGAAATACTCATGAGAAAATGGAGACCACCAGAGGTGACACAAACGATGAGTGGAAAGTTCATTACCAAATTGTGGTGCCACCGCCGTACCGGAAGGAGATATTGAGTTTGGCGCAGGAGACACCTTTGGCCTGGCACCTTGGAGTGAACAAGACATGTGACAGAATATTGGTACATTTTTTCTGGCCAGGATTGCGACGTGATGTGGCGGAGTTCTGTAAATCTTGCCATTCTTGCCAGCTGGTGGGAAAACCTAATCAGAAAGTCCCACCCGCAACTTTAAAACCAATTCCAGCTTTTGAAGAGCCATTCAGCCGTGTCATTTATTGACTGTGTCGGCCCTTTACCTAAAACTAAGGCTGGACATCAGTATTTGCTGACCATCATGTGCGCTTCCACAAGGTTCCCAGAAGCAGTGCCTCTTTGGAAAATTACTGCGGCAGTTATTGCGAAGGCCTTGATTAAATTTTTCACTTTGGTTGGCCTACCTAAGGTCATCCAGTCGGATCAGGGTTCCAATTTCAAGTCAACACCTTTTCAGCAAGTGGTACACCTGTTGGGAGTGGAGCAAGTAAGATCAAGTACTTACCATCCCGAGAGCCAAGGGGCCTTGGAAAGGTTTCACCAGACATTGAAGAATATGATCAGAACGTATTGTTTTGAATGTGACAAGGATTGGGATGAAGGAATACCCTTATTGTTGTTTGCTACGAGGGAATCTGTTCAGGAGTCATTGGGATTCAGTCCTTTTGAACTTGTGTTTGGACACTCAGTGTGAGGACCATTGAAATTGGTGAAAGAACAGTGGCAGGGAGGAGTCACAGGGAGAACAGGGAGGAGTCACACTCAGCAGTGGTGGAGTATGTGTCAACGGTTAGACACAGATTGGCAAAGGCTTGTGAAGTTGCGAGAAGAAACTTGAAAGTGACACAGGATAAAATGAAACTGAGACATGGCAAGAAATCTCAGATAAGAAATTTCAGTCCTGAGGACCGAGTGTTAGTGATGCTTCCTGTTCCAGGTCAGCCACTACAGGCTAGGTATTTTGGTCCCTATGCAATCGAAAGGAGGGTTAATGAAACAGATTACGTGGTGACAACTCCCGACCGACGGAAAAAGCGGCAGCTGTGTCATGTCAACCGACTGAAGAAATATTATGAGAGGAAGCCTGTGGAGGAAATTGTTCCTGTCTCACCTGTCGTGCCTGTAGTCGGGGTGCAAGAGAATCCAGAGGTTGAGGCCGGTGTGAAGTTTGATAACTTTGATGACCAGGCTTGTCCCAGATTGACGAACACAGAAGTGTTGAGTCATTTAGATGAGAAATTAGGTCATTTGATGAGGGAACAACAAAGACAACTATCCAGCCTAATTTTTGAGTTTGCACATTTGTTCACAGATGTACCTGGTCGTACTGACCTGGTATATCATGATATTGAGGTGGGGGAAGCCACTCCTGTGAAACAACACCCCTATCGGATGAAACCTGTGAAGATGGAGTATCTTCGGAAGGAGGTTCAGTATATGTTGGAGAATGACATCATCGAACCAAGCAGCAGTGAATGGAGCTCACCATGTGTGTTGGTTCCAAAACCCGATGGCAGTTTTCGCTGTTGTACGGATTTAAAACGGGTTAATGCAGTGACCAAGACCGACTCATATCCCATCCCGAGGACTGATGACTGCATTGATAGAATAGGCCCAGCTAAATTTGTAACTAAATTTGACTTGCTGAAAGGGTATTGGCAGATTCCTCTTACTGATAGAGCCAAGGAAATCTCGGCTTTAGTCACACCAAATGGGTTGTATCAGTACAAGGTTCTTCCCTTTGGATTGAAAAACGGGCCTGCTACATTTCAACGGCTGATTAATAAGCTCATTGCAGATCTTGAGGGGGTGGAGGCTTATCTGGATGATGTCATCATCCACACCATGACCATGGAAGATCATATTAAACAAATTCATGCATTTTTCAAGAAATTGACTGAGGCAGGGTTGACCATCAACTTATCTAAGAGTGAGTTTGTAAAAGCACAGGTGGTGTTCCTAGGCCATGTAGTAGGTCAGGGTCAGGTGCAACCGGTGACAGCCAAGATAGAAGCCATTGATCGCTTCCAAGTTACAAAAGGGAAGAAGGAGCTTATGAGATTCTTGGGTATGGCTGGTTGGTACCGGCGGTTCTGCAGGAATTTTTCTGATGTGGTAGCCCCGTTAACGAATTTGCTGAGGAAAGAGACCAAGTTTGTTTGGGATGACAAATGTCAAGCTGCCTTTGCCCACGTCAAAGCGATATTAATGAGCTCTCCTGTCCTAGCAGCCCCGGATTTTCAAGAACCATTCAAGTTGGTGTAAGGTATCTCGACAAACTACGATCGATTGTAGCACACGTTTATTGACTCTGCCGATACAGGCCCGATTAACTGCAGCGCCATCCGAGCTGGGGCGTAGGGATACAACGCGGTCACGGTGTAGGGATACAACGTTGAATATTTGCAGCTTCATACATGACATCCTCCCCTTTAAGTCCAAAATTACCAAGAGCAATACGTGCTAGATTTCCAGAATTGACATTTCAAAAGCAACATTTCCAAAACGTGAAAATATGTGTGCAAACGATAATGAAAATCATGAAAATACGTGAAAATAGAACATGTGTCAACGTGAAAATAGAACGTGTGTCAACGTGAAAATAGAACGTGTGTCAACATGAAAATAGAACATGTGTCAACGTGAAAATAGAACGTGTGTCAACGTGAAAATAGAACGTGTGTCAACGTGAAAATAGAACGTGTGTCAACGTGAAAATAGAACGTGTGTCAACGTGAAAATAGAACGTGTGCCAACATGAAAATAGAACATGTGTCAACGTGAAAATAGAACGTGTGTCAACGTGAAAATAGAACATGTGTCAACGTGAAAATAGAACATGTGTCAACGTGAAAATAGAACGTGTGTCAACGTGAAAATAGAACGTGTGTCAACGTGAAAATAGAACGTGTGTCAACGTGAAAATAGAACGTGTGTCAACGTGAAAATAGAACGTGTGTCAACGTGAAAATAGAACGTGTGTCAACGTGAAAATAGAACGTGTGTCAACGTGAAAATAGAACGTGTGTCAACGTGAAAATAGAACGTGTGTCAACGTGAAAATAGAACGTGTGTCAACGTGAAAATAGAACGTGTGTCAACGTGAAAATAGAACGTGTGTCAACGTGAAAATAGAACGTGTGTCAACGTGAAAATAGAACGTGTGTCAACGTGAAAATAGAACGTGTGTCAACGTGAAAATAGAACGTGTGTCAACGTGAAAATAGAACGTGTGTCAACGTGAAAATAGAACGTGTGTCAACGTGAAAATAGAACGTGTGTCAACGTGAAAATAGAACATGTGTCAATGTGAAAATAGAACGTGTGTCAACATGAAAATAGAACGTGTGTCAACGTGAAAATAGAACATGTGTCAATGTGAAAATAGAACGTGTGTCAACATGAAAATAGAACGTGTGTCAACGTGAAAATAGAACGTGTGTCAACGTGAAAATAGAACGTGTGTCAACGTGAAAATAGAACGTGTGTCAACATGAAAATAGAACGTGTGTCAACGTGAAAATAGAACGTGTGTCAACGTGAAAATAGAACGTGTGTCAACGTGAAAATAGAACGTGTGTCAACGTGAAAATAGAACATGTGTCAATGTGAAAATAGAACATGTGTCAACGTGAAAATAGAACATGTGTCAACGTGAAAAAAAGCATCTTCAAAGATTCAACCGGTCGGGTGCTTTTCTCTCACGCATTGAGCGTCGCGGTGTACCAGTGGATACAGAGTCCGAGGTGATTCCTTTGGGTCGCGGTGTACCAGTGGATACAGAGTCCGAGGTGATTCCTTTGGGTCGCGGTGTACCAGTGGATACAGAGTCCGAGGTGATTCCTTTGGGTCGCGGTGTACCAGTGGATACAGAGTCCGAGGTGATTCCTTTGGGTCGCGGTGTACCAGTGGATACAGAGTCCGAGGTGATTCCTTTGGTCTCCACGAAGGGTGTAGCGTTCGCAGAGGTTTTCGGGGCATCCGAGCCGGCTGGAGCGGCCACGACGATCTCCGGCAGTGGCGGGTCGAACTGTTGTTTTAACTGTGACGATGCTACAGGCTCCATCGACTCACAGTGACGGTAGGTTATGTGGTCCTGATGTCGACGAATTTCGCGGCCGTCCTGCAGGCGAATCACGCAGGACAGTGGACCTGGCTTCTCGATGATGTACCCCGGTAGCCACGTCGCACCTGCACCAAAATTTTGGGCAAACTGGATCTCCAATGTTGATACATCGACTGTTGGACGTCTTATCGTGCACCAACCTTTAATTAAGCTGGCTCTGATAAACTTTTGATGATATGTCTGGTTTGAGATTGTCAAGTGTCGATCTCAAGTGCCGTTTCATCAATAACTCAGACGGAGCTGCACCGGTTGTTGATTGTGGCGTGATGCGGTATTTGAACAGGAGACGAGACAGCTTTGTTTCCAGGGTTCCCTCCTGAAGTTTCTGCAATCCGGATTTGATGATTCCCACGGATCGTTCGGCCAAGCCATTTGAAGCCTGGTGATGTGGGCTGACAAACTTATGTTTGATGCCGTTCCGACGTGTGAACTCGGCAAACTCGGAACTGGAAAAACACGAACCGTTATCACTCACGATCATCCTGGGCAGACCATGAGTGGCGAAACAGCGTCTGAGTCTTTCGATGACAATGGCTGACGTAGTACCACGCGTCACATAGGCATCAATCCATTTTGTGTGCGCGTCCGTAATTATTAGAATCATGCTGCCGTTAATAGGCCCGGCATAATCGAGATTTAGGCGATGCCATGGTTCACTGGGCCATTCCCAGGGATGCAGTGGCGCTTTCGCAGGTGTATTCCGGGTGCTCTGGCAGGGGTAACAATGTCGAACATGATGTTCGATATCAGCATCAAGATTCGGCCACCACACATAGTTTTTAGCGAGTGACTTCATCTTCACAATCCCGGGATGACAGTCATGGATTTCATCCATGACCCTGGAACGCAGATTTTTTCGGGATCACGACACGACATCCCCAGAGTAGGCAACCATTTTCCACGCTGAGTTCGTTTTTACATGCTTTAAAAGCCACAAAAGCTGGGTCACCCTCAGGTAGCAAATGCCATCCAAGCTGTACAGCCTGGACAGTTCTGGACAGAACGGGGTCTCGTCGAGTATGGGTGCAGATCTGGCCGGCGTCGACAGCACAATCTTCCAGATGATCCATCAGTGCGATAATGGATCCTGGTGTAGGCGAATCATCAACGGATTCTGGAAGGGGTAACCGACTCATGGCATCTGCATTTGTGATAGACGAACCGGGCTTATAACATATGGTGTGGTCATAAGCAGCGAGAAACAGGGACCAGCGGATGATCCTGGGCGGTAGTGTGTCAGATGTCGCCTTAGTTGGACCAAACAGACTGATCAGCGGCTTGTGATCAGTGCGAATCGTGAAATGATGTCCAAGAAGGTACTGGCGAAATTTGCCGACGCCGAAAACGATTCCCAATCCTTCCTTGTCAAGTTGGGAATAGTTCTTCTCTGCCGGGGACAACGTTCTGGATGCAAATGCAACCGGTCTTTCCGTACCGTCAGGCATCATGTGTGATAATACACTCCCCACTCCATACCGACAGGCATCGCATGGCAGCACAAGATCCTTCTCTGGATCAAAATGAACGAGAACATTGGACGATTTGAGCAGATCCTTAGAGGTCTGGAATGCCGATTGTTCAGTAGACCCCCAGCTCCAGGAGACTCCTTTCCTCAAAAGCCGCTAAAGGGGGCCCAAAACGTCGGTCACATTCGGGATGTAACGACCATAGAACTGAAGCAAACCGAGGTATGACTTCAATTCGGTCACGTCTCGTGGAGCAGGAGCATCCTTGATAGCTCGGACTTTCTCATCTGTCGGGTGTAGAGCCTCAGCATCAATCGTATGACCCAGGTACGTGACTGATGGCACCATAAACTTGCACTTGTCTCGACGCAAATGTAGGCCGGAGTCTGAAATCTTCTTCAGAGCTCTATCCAGGTTTTGTAGATGGTCCGCGTCCGTACGACCAGTAACCAGAATATCATCCTGGTAACAAACGCCATTGCGTTCGGCGGCAAACAAACTGTCCATGACACGCTGATAAATTCCAGCTGCAGATTTCACTCCAAAACTGAGTTGGTGGTACCTGTGCAACCCACGATGTGTTGATGTTTTTTTTTTTGTTTTTTTTTTGTATACAGAGTCGAGGCTCGTGAAAGAGCTAACATTTATCAAACAAACAAATCAAACAAACAAGCAAACAAAGTATATAAAAAGGGGAGCGGTCGACAAGATGGGGAGAGAAGGGGAGGAAGCAAACACAACATTTGAGAGCAGGGACATCGGGAGATGTTTTTGGAGGGAGAGGACCTGGGGGGAGGCAGGATAGGTATAAAACGCAAGGACACCAAGGACTTCCAGGAAAGAAGTCAAAAGTCACCTCAAAAAAGTGGATTTGGGGTGAAATTAGGGGGGTAGAAAAGATCAAGGTTTTGGATTGGGGAAGATAAGAGATGGTGGTGAACAGCCGTTTTAAAGACCTGGAGGGAGGAGTGGGATTGAAAAGATACTGTGGTAAGATACTGTTTCGAATTCTCGTCCAAGCGGAGCTGTAGATAGGCGGATTTGAGATCGAGTTTCGTAAAAGTCTTGCCTCCCGTGAGACGAGCAGAGAGGCCTTCGATCCTCGGGATTGGATATTTATCCAATGAAGAACACTTGTTCACGGTCATTTTATAATCTCCACATATGCGGATGGACTGGTCCGATTTTATGACCGGAATGATGGGCGCCGCCCATTCGGCATACTGGATTTGCTCGATGATCCCCAGATTTTCAAGATGATCCAGTTCCTTGTCAATCCGCTCCCGCAGGGCGAAAGGGACTGGGCGAGCTCTGCCAAATATAGGATTGGCATCCCGGTCAACACTGAGTTTAGCCGTATGTCCTTTCAAGGTTCCAAGCTCATCCTTGAAGACATCCGGTACGTATCCAGCACATTTTTGAGTGTGTATGCTGCGGTAGGAGAAACGTTGGCTGCCCGGAGTTGATGAATGCTTTTCCACTTCAGTCGAATTATGCTCAACCAGTCCCTGCCGAGTAAGGAAGGGCCCTTTCCAGGAATGACGATCAGGGGTAGGTGAAACTCATGGTTATCGTAGCCCACCGTGACGTCACATGTACCGCAGGGAACAATCTTCTCACCTGTATAGGTGGAGAGTCCATAGGTAGTAGGTTTCAGATGGGGTCGGTCAGCATCACTCCACAGGTTTGTGAAAACAGCATGGCTGATGAGCGAGACGGCCGCACCAGTGTCGACCTCCATTTGCAATGGTCTATTGTTGACGACAACAGTGGCAAGAAGAGGGTCCCGCTTATGGTGAGAATCAATATGAAGCAGGTCATATGATTCTGAGTTGTCGGAAACAGAGCTCACCTGGCCAAACTCAGGTTCCTCCAAACCGATAAACTGATGAATCTTCTTGTCAGCAGCTTTCTCTTTTCCCGATTTGCGAGTGATGCAAGCTGGAGCAATATGGCCAGTTTTCGAACAGAAATGGCAGGTGGCATCTTTGAACCGACACGTCTCTGGAGGGTGCTTTCCATTGCACCGAAAACATTTGTTGTGTGTTTGAGACTGCACTGGCTTCTGACGAGGAGACTTGTTCCAACGTTTTGGCTGAACATGATCCAACCGATTCACAGCAGGGCTGGTACCAGACGACCGAATGGCACCAATGCTTGTAGCATTGCGTTCAGCACTTTCCATGGAAATGGCGGTGTCTCTGGCATTTTGGAACGTCAGTCTTCTCTCAGCAAGCAGGCGTCTACGAGTGCGGTCATCGGACATGCCAACCACTAGCAAATCATGGAGCATGTCATCAATCGTGTCCCCAAACTCACACAGATGTGACAGTTTTTTGAGGTGTGCAATGAAGTCTGCGATCGACTGACCTTGCTGCTGTCTGCACATGTAAAAATTAAACCGACACAGGATGACTGAAGGAGATGGATTACAATGTTCCTTCAAAGCGGCCTTGAGCTCTGCATACGTGAGCTCCTGGATTGTCCGAGGCAGAATTAGGTTTTTAACGAGTGTGAACGTCTCACCCCGGCAAACGGACAGGAAGACGGCCTTCATCTGGGCTTCCATCACGATGCCGTTCGCCTCGAAGTAGAAAGACAACCGCTCAGAATAAGTGTCAAAATCTCCCTCATGAGGGTCAATTTCATCGATATGGCTGAAAGAAGTCATGGTCTAGATGTTTATCCTCGTCGCCATGTAAGGAATCTCGACAAACGACGATCGATTGTTGCACACGTTTATTGACTCTGCCGATACAGGCCCGATTAACTGCAGCGCCATCCGAGCTGGGGCGTAGGGATACAATGCGGTCACGGTGTAGGGATACAATGGTGAATATTTGCAGCTTCATACATGACAGTTGGCCATTGATGCAAGTGATGTGGGGCTGGGGCAGTTCTAGTACAGGAAGATGAGGATGGCGTGGATCACCCGGTGTGCTACTATTCCAAAAGGTTTAACAAACATCGGGCAAATTGTGCCACCGTGGAAAAAGAGACCCTTGCTCTCCTGCTAGCGCTTCAGCATTATGAGGTGTATCTGGGAACTACTACCTTTCCTATAAAAGTCTTCACTGATCACAACCCCATAACCTTCATTCAAAAAAGGAAAAATAAAAATCAGTGGTTGATGAGATGGAGTTTGGCTTTGCAGTTCAACTTGGAAATTGAGCATGTAAAGGGCAGGGACAATGTTGTTGCTGATGCTTTATCCAGAGTGAACTAACTTTGGAAATTCCTGTAGGTTGTTTGGAAGTTTTGTTGCTTTATTTTGGGGAATATTAATTATTGTTGATCACGTGAATTGATCATTTGGGGGTGAGTTTTACTTTTGTTTGTTAAAAGAGTTTTTGCATGCAAAGAAAGTTTTCACGATGTTCCAACTTTCTTCCTTGAGGGGGGGAAGTGTTACAGATTCGTCACTTCCGTTGTTGTGGTTCTCATCCACTGTACACATTTTTGGTTGCATGTACTATTATTGTTATCGTTTACAAACCACTTTTCACTCTTGTGTTGGTGTAGGAAACTACTTTTTGCCTTTGTGGTAGTGTTGAAAAACGACTTTTCGCACTTGTGTTGGTGTAGGAAACCACTTTTCGCAATTGTATTAGTTTGGTAAAACCACTTTTCGCACTTGTGTTCATGTTGAAAACCCACTTTTCGCACTTGTGCTAGTTTTGCAGAACCACTTTCAGCATTTGTGGTTGCGTTGAAAACCACATTCCACACTTGTGCTAGTGTTGTAGAATCACTTTCCGCACTTGTGGTTGCGTTAAAAACCACTTTTCGCACTTGTGTTAGTGTAGAAAACGACTTTTTGAACTTATGTTAGTGTTGAAAACCACTCTTCACACTTGTGTTGGTGTTGCATAACCACTTGCCACACTTGTGCTGGCAATGCAAAACCACTTTTTGCACTTGTGTAATTGTTGCAAAACCACTTTTCGCCCTTGTGTAATTGTTGCAAAACCACTTTTCGCGCTCCTGTTAGTGTTGAAATCCACTTTTCGCACTCCTGTTCGTGTTGCAAAACCACTTTCCACACTTGTGTTGGTGTTGCATAACCACTTTCCACACTTGTGCTCGTAATGCAAAACCACTTTTCACACGTGTGCGAGTATTACAACGCCACTTTCTCCACTTGTGTTAGTGTTGCAAAACCACTTTCCACACTTGTGCTCGTGATGCAAAACCACTTTCTGCACTTGTGTAGTTGTTGCAAAACCACTTTTCGCGCTCCTGTTAGTGAAGAAAACCACTTTTCACACTTGTGTTAGTGTTGCATAACCACTTTCCACACTTGTGCTGGCAATGCAAAACCACTTTTCGCACTTGTGAAATTGTTAAAAATACACTTTTCGCCCTTGTATAATTGTTGCAAAACCATTTTTTTCGCGCTCCTGTTAGTGTTGAAATCCACTTTTTGCACTTCTGTTCATGTTGCAAAACCACTTTCCACACTTGTGCAAGTAATGCAAAATCACTTTCCACACTTGTGTTGGTGTTGCATAACCACTTTCCACACTTGTGCTCGCAATGCAAAACCACTTTTCACACTTGTGCGAGTATTGCAAAGCCACTTTCTGCACTTGTGTTGGTGTTGCATAACCACGTTCCACACTTGTGCTGGCAATGCAAAACCACTTTTCGCACTTGTGTAATTGTTGGAAACCCAGTTTTTGCCATTGTGTAATTGTTGCAAAACCATTTTTCACGCTCCTGTTGGTGTTGAAATCCACTTTTCGCACTTCTGTTCGTGATGCAAAACCACTTTCCACACCTGTGCCGGTGATGCAAAACCACTTTTCACACTTGTGTTGGTGTTGCAAAACCACTTTCCACACTTGTGCTGGTAATGCAAAAGCACTTTTCGCACTTATGTTCGTGTTGAAAACCACTTTTCACACTTGTGTTCGTGTTGCAGAACCACTTTCCACACTTGTGTTTGTGTTGCAAAACCACTTTCCCCACTTGTGGTCGTGTTGCAAAACCATTTTCCACACTTGTGTTAGTGTTGCAGAACCACTTTTCACACTTAAGTTAGTGCAGAAAACCACTTTCCGCACTTAAGTTAGTGCTGCAAAACCACTTTCCCCACTTGTGGTCGTGTTGCAAAATCACTTTCCGCACTTGTGTTAGTGTAGAAAACCACTTTCCCCACTTGTGTTAGTGTTGCAAAACCACTTTCCACACTTGTGCTAGTAATGCAAAACCAATTTCCCCACTTGTGGTCGTGTTGCAAAATCACTTTCCGCACTTGTGCTGGTGTTGCAAAACCACTTTTCAAACTTGTGCTAGTAATGCAAAACCACTTTTCGCACCTGTGTTCGTGTTGAAAACCACTTTTCGCATTTGTGTTAGTGATGAAAACCACCTTTCACACTTGTGTTCGTGTTGCAGAACCACTTTTCCACACTTGTGTTGGTGTTGCATAAACACTTTCCACACTTGTGCTGGCAATGCAAAACCACTTTTTACACTTGTGTTATTGTTGCAGAATCACTTTCCGCACTTAAGTTAGTGTTGCAAACCCACTTTCCCCACTTGTGGTCGTGTTGCAAAATCACTTTCCGCACTTGTGTTAGTGTTGCAAAACCACTTTCCACACTTGCGCTAGTAATGCAAAACCACTTTCCCCTCTTGCGGTCGTGTTGCAAAATCACTTTCCGCACTTGTGTTAGTGTCGAAAACTACTTTTGGCACATGTGTTAGTGTTGAAAACCACTTTTCGCATTTGTGTTAGTGTTGAAAACCACTTTCCCCACTTGTGTTCGTGTTGCAAAACAACTTTCCACACTTGTGCTGGTGATGCAAAACCACTTTCCACACTTGTGCCGGTGATGCAAAACCACTTTTCACACTTGTGTTAGTGTTGCACAACCACTTTCCACACTTGTGCTGGCAATGCAAAACCACTTTTCGCACTTGTGTTCGTGATGAAAACCACTTTTCACACTTGTGTTCGTGTTGCAGAACCACTTTTCCACACTTGTGTTGGTGTTGCATAAACACTTTCCACACTTGTGCTGGCAATGCAAAAACACTTTTTACACTTGTGTTATTGTTGCAGAACCACTTTCCGCACTTAAGTTAGTGTTGCAAACCCACTTTCCCCACTTGTGGTCGTGTTGCAAAATCACTTTCCGCACTTGTGTTAGTGTAGAAAACCATTTTCCCCACTTGTGTTAGTGTTGCAAAACCACTTTCCACACTTGTGCTAGTAATGCAAAACCACTTTCCCCACTTGTGGTCGTGTTGCAAAATCACTTTCCGCACTTGTGTTAGTGTAGAAAACTACTTTTGGCACATGTGTTAGTGTTGAAAACCACTTTCCCCACTTGTGTTCGTGTTGCAAAACCACTTTCCACACTTGTGCTGGTGATTCAAAACCACTTTCCACACTTGTGCTAGTAATGCAAAACCACTTTTTGCACTTGTGTTCGTGTTGAAAACCACTTTTGCACTTGTGTTAGTGATGCAAAACCACTTTCCACACTTGTGTTGGTGTTGCAAAACCACTTTCCACACTTGTGTTGGTGTTGCAAAACCACTTTCCACACTTGTGCTAGTGTTGCAGAACCACTTTCCGCACTTGCGGTTGCGTTGAAAACCACTTTTCGCACTTGTGTTAGTGTAGAAAACGACTTTTCGAACTTATGTAAGTGTTGAAAACCACTCTTCATACTTGTGTTGGTGTTGCATAACCACTTTCCACACTTGTACTGGCAATGCAAAACCACTTTTTGCACTTGTGTAATTGTTGCAAAACCACATTTTGCCCTTTGGAATAGTTGCAAAACCACTTTTCGCGCTCCTGTTAGTGTTGAAATCCACTTTTCGCACTTCTGTTCGTGTTGCAAAACCACTTTCCACACTTGTGCAAGTGTTGCAAAACCACTTTCCAAACTTGTTTTGGTGTTGCAAAACCACTTTCCACACTTGTGCTGGTAATGCAAAAGCACTTTTCGCACTTGTGTTCGTGTTGAAAACCACTTTTCGCACTTGCGTTAGTTTTGCAGAACCACTTTCCACACTTGTGTTAGTGTTGAAAACCACTTTTGACACTTGTGTTAGTGTTGCAGAAGCACTGTCCGCACTTGTGTTGGTCTTGCAAAACCACTTTCCACACTTGTGTTGGTGTTGCAAAACCACTTTCCATACTTGTGCTAGTAATGCAAAAGCACTTTTCGCACTTGTGTTCGTGTTGAAAACCACTTTTCACACTTGTGTTCGTGTTGCAGAACCACTTTCCACACTTGTGTTTGTGTTGCAAAACCACTTTCCCCATTTGTGGTCGTGTTGCAGAACCACTTTTCACACTTAAGTTAGTGGAGAAAACCACTTTCCCCACTTGTGGTCGTGTTGCAAAATCACTTTCCGCACTTGTGTTAGTGTAGAAAACCACTTTGCCCACTTGTGTTAGTGTTGCAAACCACTTTCCGCACTTGTGCTAGTAATGCAAAATCACTTTCCCCACTTCTGGTCGTGTTTCAAAATCACTTTCCACACTTGTGCTGCTGTTGCAAAACCACTTTCCACACTTGTGCTAGTAATGCAAAACCAATTTTCGCACATGTGTTCGTGTTGAAAACCACTTTTCGCACTTGTGTTAGTGTTGAAAACCACTTTCCCCACTTGTGTTCGTGTTGCAAAACCACTTTCCACACTTGTGCTGGTGATGCAAAACCACTTTCCACACTTGTGCTAGTAATGCAAAACCACTTTTCGCACTTGTGTTAGTGTAGAAAACGACTTTTCGAACTTATGTTAGTGTTGAAAACCACTCTTCACACTTGTGCTGGCAATGCAAAACCACTTTTTGCCCTTGTGTAATTGTTGCAAAACCACTTTTCGCACTCGTGTTAGTGTTGAAAAACCACTTTTCGCACTGGTGTTGGTGAAGGAAACCACTTTTCGCACTTGTGTTAGTGTTGAAAACCCACTTTTCGCACATGTGTTAGTGAAGGAAACCACTTTTCGCACTTGTGTTGGTGCAGGAAACCACTTTTGCACTTGTATTAGTGTGGAAAAAACCACTTTTCGCACTTGTGTTAGTGTTGAAAAACCACTTTTCGCACTGGTGTTGGTGAAGGAAACCACTTTTCGCACTTGTGTTATTGTTGAAAAACCACTTTTCGCACTGGTGTTGGTGAAGGAAACCACTTTTCGCACTTGTGTTAGTGTAGAAAACCCACTTTTCGCACATGTGTTTGTGAAGGAAACCACTTTTCGCACTTGTGTTGGTGCAGGAAACCACTTTTGCACTTGTATTAGTGTGAAAAAAACACTTTTTGCACTTGTGATAGTGTTGAAAAACCACTTTTCGCACTTGTGTTAGTGTTGAAAAACCACTTTTCGCAATTGTGTTGGTGCAGGAAACCACTTTTGCACTTGTATTAGTGTGGACAAACCACTTTTCGCACTTGTGTTAGTGTTGAAAAACCACTTTTCGCACTGGTGTTGGTGAAGGAAACCACTTTTCGCACTTGTGTTATTGTTGAAAACCCAGTTTTCGCACATGTGTTAGTGAAGGAAACCACTTTTCGCACTTGTGTTGGTGCAGGAAACCACTTTTGCACTTGTATTAGTGTGGAAAAACCACTTTTCGCACTTGTGTTAGTGTTGAAAAACCACTTTTCGCACTGGTGTTGGTGAAGGAAACCACTTTTCGCACTTGTGTTAGTGTTGAAAACCCTCTTTTCGCACATGTGTTAGTGAAGGAAACCACTTTTGCACTTGTATTAGTGTGGAAAAAACACTTTTTGCACTTGTGATAGTGTTGAAAAACCACTTTTCGCACTTGTGTTAGTGTTGAAAAACCACTTTTCGCACTTGTGTTGGTGCAGGAAACCACTTTTGCACTTGTATTAGTGTGGAAAAACC
Organism: Myxine glutinosa; assembly: GCF_964187855.1. Taxonomy (NCBI): domain Eukaryota; kingdom Metazoa; phylum Chordata; class Myxini; order Myxiniformes; family Myxinidae; genus Myxine; species Myxine glutinosa. The sequence continues at coordinate 86,962,947 of NC_136262.1, read as the reverse complement.
ACTTTTCGCACTTGTGTTAGTGTTGAAAACCCACTTTTCGCACAGGTGTTAGTGAAGGAAACCACTTTTCGCACTTGTGTTAGTGTTGAAAACCCACTTTTCGCACATGTGTTAGTGAAGGAAACCACTTTTCGCACTTGTGTTAGTGTTGAAAACCCACTTTTCGCACTTGTGTTAGTGTTGAAAATCCACTTTTCCTACTCGTGTTGGTGTAGGAAACCACTTTTGCACTTGTATTAGTGTGGAAAACCACTTTTCGCACTTGTGTTAGTGTTGAAAAACCACTTTTCGCACTGGTGTTGGTGAAGGAAACCACTTTTCGCACTTGTGTTAGTATTGAAAAACCACTTTTCGCACTTGTGTTAGTGAAGGAAACCACTTTTCGCAAATGTGTTAGTGAAGGAAACCACTTTTCGCACATGTGTTAGTGTTGAAAACCCACTTTTCGCACTTGTGTTAGTGTTGAAAATCCACTTTTCCTACTTGTGTTGGTGTAGGAAACCACTTTTGGCACTTGTGTTAGTGTTGAAAAACTAGTTTTCGCACTTGTGTTGGTGTTGAAAAACCACTTTTCGCACTTGTGTTAGTGTTGAAAACCCACTTTTCGCACATGTGTTAGTGAAGGAAACCACTTTTCGCACTTGTGTTAGTGTTGAAAAACCACTTTTCGCACTTGTGTTGGTGCAGGAAACCACTTTTGCACTTGTATTGGTGTGGAAAAACCACTTTTTGCACTTATGATAGTGTTGAAAACCCACTTTTCGCACATGTGTTAGTGAAGGAAACCACTTTTCGCACTTGTGTTGGTGCAGGAAACCACTTTTGCACTTGTATTAGTGTGGAAAAACCCCTTTTTGCACTTGTGATAGTGTTGAAAAACCACTTTTCGCACTTGTGTTAGTGTTGAAAAACCACTTTTCGCAATTGTGTTGGTGCAGGAAACCACTTTTGCACTTGTGTTAGTGATGCAAAACCACTTTCCACACTTGTGTTGGTGTTGCAAAACCACTTTCCACACTTGTGTTGGTGTTGCAAAACCACTTTCCACACTTGTGCTAGTGTTGCAGAACCACTTTCCGCACTTGCGGTTGCGTTGAAAACCACTTTTCGCACTTGTGTTAGTGTAGAAAACGACTTTTCGAACTTATGTAAGTGTTGAAAACCACTCTTCATACTTGTGTTGGTGTTGCATAACCACTTTCCACACTTGTACTGGCAATGCAAAACCACTTTTTGCACTTGTGTAATTGTTGCAAAACCACATTTTGCCCTTTGGAATAGTTGCAAAACCACTTTTCGCGCTCCTGTTAGTGTTGAAATCCACTTTTCGCACTTCTGTTCGTGTTGCAAAACCACTTTCCACACTTGTGCAAGTGTTGCAAAACCACTTTCCAAACTTGTTTTGGTGTTGCAAAACCACTTTCCACACTTGTGCTGGTAATGCAAAAGCACTTTTCGCACTTGTGTTCGTGTTGAAAACCACTTTTCGCACTTGCGTTAGTTTTGCAGAACCACTTTCCACACTTGTGTTAGTGTTGAAAACCACTTTTGACACTTGTGTTAGTGTTGCAGAAGCACTGTCCGCACTTGTGTTGGTCTTGCAAAACCACTTTCCACACTTGTGTTGGTGTTGCAAAACCACTTTCCATACTTGTGCTAGTAATGCAAAAGCACTTTTCGCACTTGTGTTCGTGTTGAAAACCACTTTTCACACTTGTGTTCGTGTTGCAGAACCACTTTCCACACTTGTGTTTGTGTTGCAAAACCACTTTCCCCATTTGTGGTCGTGTTGCAGAACCACTTTTCACACTTAAGTTAGTGGAGAAAACCACTTTCCCCACTTGTGGTCGTGTTGCAAAATCACTTTCCGCACTTGTGTTAGTGTAGAAAACCACTTTGCCCACTTGTGTTAGTGTTGCAAACCACTTTCCGCACTTGTGCTAGTAATGCAAAATCACTTTCCCCACTTCTGGTCGTGTTTCAAAATCACTTTCCACACTTGTGCTGCTGTTGCAAAACCACTTTCCACACTTGTGCTAGTAATGCAAAACCAATTTTCGCACATGTGTTCGTGTTGAAAACCACTTTTCGCACTTGTGTTAGTGTTGAAAACCACTTTCCCCACTTGTGTTCGTGTTGCAAAACCACTTTCCACACTTGTGCTGGTGATGCAAAACCACTTTCCACACTTGTGCTAGTAATGCAAAACCACTTTTCGCACTTGTGTTAGTGTAGAAAACGACTTTTCGAACTTATGTTAGTGTTGAAAACCACTCTTCACACTTGTGCTGGCAATGCAAAACCACTTTTTGCCCTTGTGTAATTGTTGCAAAACCACTTTTCGCACTCGTGTTAGTGTTGAAAAACCACTTTTCGCACTGGTGTTGGTGAAGGAAACCACTTTTCGCACTTGTGTTAGTGTTGAAAACCCACTTTTCGCACATGTGTTAGTGAAGGAAACCACTTTTCGCACTTGTGTTGGTGCAGGAAACCACTTTTGCACTTGTATTAGTGTGGAAAAAACCACTTTTCGCACTTGTGTTAGTGTTGAAAAACCACTTTTCGCACTGGTGTTGGTGAAGGAAACCACTTTTCGCACTTGTGTTCGTGTTGAAAACCCACTTTTCGCACATGTGTTCGTGAAGGAAACCACTTTTCGCACTTTTGTTAGTGTTGAAAACCCACTTTTCGCACATGTGTTAGTGAAGGAAACCACTTTTCGCACTTGTGTTAGTGTTGAAAAACCACTTTTCGCACTTGTGTTGGTGCAGGAAACCACTTTTGCACTTGTATTGGTGTGGAAAAACCACTTTTTGCACTTATGATAGTGTTGAAAACCCACTTTTCGCACATGTGTTAGTGAAGGAAACCACTTTTCGCACTTGTGTTGGTGCAGGAAACCACTTTTGCACTTGTATTAGTGTGGAAAAACCCCTTTTTGCACTTGTGATAGTGTTGAAAAACCACTTTTCGCACTTGTGTTAGTGTTGAAAAACAACTTTTCGCACTTGTGTTGGTGAGGAAACCACTTTTGCACTTGTATTAGTGTGGAAAAACCACTTTTCACACTTGTGTTAGTGTTGAAACCCCACTTTTCGCACTTGTGTTAGTGTTGAAAAACCACTTTTCGCACTTGTGTTGGTGCAGGAAACCACTTTTGCACTTGTATTAGTGTGGAAAACCACTTTTCGCACTTGTGTTAGTGTTGAAAAACCACTTTTCGCACTGGTGCTGGTGAAGGAAACCACTTTTCGCACTTGTGTTAGTGTTGAAAAACCACTTTTCGCACTTGTGTTAGTGTTGAAAAACCACTTTTCGCACATGTGTTAGTGTTGAAAAACCACTTTTCGCACTTGTGTTGGTGCAGGAAACCACTTTTGCCCTTGTATTAGTGTGGAAAAACCCCTCTTCGCACTTGTGTTAGTGTAGAAAACCCACTTTTCGCACATGTGTTTGTGAAGGAAACCACTTTTCGCACTTGTGTTAGTGTAGAAAACCCACTTTTCGCACATGTGTTTGTGAAGGAAACCACTTTTCGCACTTGTGTTGGTGCAGGAAACCACTTTTGCACTTGTATTAGTGTGAAAAAAAACACTTTTTGCACTTGTGATAGTGTTGAAAAACCACTTTTCGCACTTGTGTTAGTGTTGAAAAACCACTTTTCGCAATTGTGTTGGTGCAGGAAACCACTTTTGCACTTGTATTAGTGTGGAAAAACCACTTTTCGCACTTGTGTTAGTGTTGAAAAACCACTTTTCGCACTTGCGTTAGTGTTGAAAAACCACTTTTCGCACTTGTGTTCGTGAAGGAAACCACTTTTCGCACTTGTGTTAGTGTTGAAAACACACTTTTTGCACTTGTGTTCGTGTTGAAAATTCAATTTTTGCACTTGTGTTGGTGCAGGAAACCACTTGTGCACTTGTATTAGTGTGGATAAACCACTTTTCGCACTTGTGTTAGTGTTGAAAAACCACTTTTCGCACTGGTGTTGGTGAAGGAAACCACTTTTCGCACTTGTGTTAGTGTAGAAAACCCACTTTTCGCACATGTGTTTGTGAAGGAAACCACTTTTCGCACTTGTGTTGGTGCAGGAAACCACTTTTGCACTTGTATTAGTGTGAAAAAAACACTTTTTGCACTTGTGATAGTGTTGAAAAACCACTTTTCGCACTTGTGTTAGTGTTGAAAAACCACTTTTCGCAATTGTGTTGGTGCAGGAAACCACTTTTGCACTTGTATTAGTGTGGACAAACCACTTTTCGCACTTGTGTTAGTGTTGAAAAACCACTTTTCGCACTGGTGTTGGTGAAGGAAACCACTTTTCGCACTTGTGTTATTGTTGAAAACCCAGTTTTCGCACAGGTGTTAGTGAAGGAAACCACTTTTCGCACTTGTGTTAGTGTTGAAAACCCACTTTTCGCACATGTGTTAGTGAAGGAAACCACTTTTCGCACTTGTGTTAGTGTTGAAAACCCACTTTTCGCACTTGTGTTAGTGTTGAAAATCCACTTTTCCTACTCGTGTTGGTGTAGGAAACCACTTTTGCACTTGTATTAGTGTGGAAAACCACTTTTCGCACTTGTGTTAGTGTTGAAAAACCACTTTTCGCACTGGTGTTGGTGAAGGAAACCACTTTTCGCACTTGTGTTAGTATTGAAAAACCACTTTTCGCACTTGTGTTAGTGAAGGAAACCACTTTTCGCAAATGTGTTAGTGAAGGAAACCACTTTTCGCACATGTGTTAGTGTTGAAAACCCACTTTTCGCACTTGTGTTAGTGTTGAAAATCCACTTTTCCTACTTGTGTTGGTGTAGGAAACCACTTTTGGCACTTGTGTTAGTGTTGAAAAACTAGTTTTCGCACTTGTGTTGGTGTTGAAAAACCACTTTTCGCACTTGTGTTAGTGTTGAAAACCCACTTTTCGCACATGTGTTAGTGAAGGAAACCACTTTTCGCACTTGTGTTAGTGTTGAAAAACCACTTTTCGCACTTGTGTTGGTGCAGGAAACCACTTTTGCACTTGTATTGGTGTGGAAAAACCACTTTTTGCACTTATGATAGTGTTGAAAACCCACTTTTCGCACATGTGTTAGTGAAGGAAACCACTTTTCGCACTTGTGTTGGTGCAGGAAACCACTTTTGCACTTGTATTAGTGTGGAAAAACCCCTTTTTGCACTTGTGATAGTGTTGAAAAACCACTTTTCGCACTTGTGTTAGTGTTGAAAAACCACTTTTCGCAATTGTGTTGGTGCAGGAAACCACTTTTGCACTTGTGTTAGTGATGCAAAACCACTTTCCACACTTGTGTTGGTGTTGCAAAACCACTTTCCACACTTGTGTTGGTGTTGCAAAACCACTTTCCACACTTGTGCTAGTGTTGCAGAACCACTTTCCGCACTTGCGGTTGCGTTGAAAACCACTTTTCGCACTTGTGTTAGTGTAGAAAACGACTTTTCGAACTTATGTAAGTGTTGAAAACCACTCTTCATACTTGTGTTGGTGTTGCATAACCACTTTCCACACTTGTACTGGCAATGCAAAACCACTTTTTGCACTTGTGTAATTGTTGCAAAACCACATTTTGCCCTTTGGAATAGTTGCAAAACCACTTTTCGCGCTCCTGTTAGTGTTGAAATCCACTTTTCGCACTTCTGTTCGTGTTGCAAAACCACTTTCCACACTTGTGCAAGTGTTGCAAAACCACTTTCCAAACTTGTTTTGGTGTTGCAAAACCACTTTCCACACTTGTGCTGGTAATGCAAAAGCACTTTTCGCACTTGTGTTCGTGTTGAAAACCACTTTTCGCACTTGCGTTAGTTTTGCAGAACCACTTTCCACACTTGTGTTAGTGTTGAAAACCACTTTTGACACTTGTGTTAGTGTTGCAGAAGCACTGTCCGCACTTGTGTTGGTCTTGCAAAACCACTTTCCACACTTGTGTTGGTGTTGCAAAACCACTTTCCATACTTGTGCTAGTAATGCAAAAGCACTTTTCGCACTTGTGTTCGTGTTGAAAACCACTTTTCACACTTGTGTTCGTGTTGCAGAACCACTTTCCACACTTGTGTTTGTGTTGCAAAACCACTTTCCCCATTTGTGGTCGTGTTGCAGAACCACTTTTCACACTTAAGTTAGTGGAGAAAACCACTTTCCCCACTTGTGGTCGTGTTGCAAAATCACTTTCCGCACTTGTGTTAGTGTAGAAAACCACTTTGCCCACTTGTGTTAGTGTTGCAAACCACTTTCCGCACTTGTGCTAGTAATGCAAAATCACTTTCCCCACTTCTGGTCGTGTTTCAAAATCACTTTCCACACTTGTGCTGCTGTTGCAAAACCACTTTCCACACTTGTGCTAGTAATGCAAAACCAATTTTCGCACATGTGTTCGTGTTGAAAACCACTTTTCGCACTTGTGTTAGTGTTGAAAACCACTTTCCCCACTTGTGTTCGTGTTGCAAAACCACTTTCCACACTTGTGCTGGTGATGCAAAACCACTTTCCACACTTGTGCTAGTAATGCAAAACCACTTTTCGCACTTGTGTTAGTGTAGAAAACGACTTTTCGAACTTATGTTAGTGTTGAAAACCACTCTTCACACTTGTGCTGGCAATGCAAAACCACTTTTTGCCCTTGTGTAATTGTTGCAAAACCACTTTTCGCACTCGTGTTAGTGTTGAAAAACCACTTTTCGCACTGGTGTTGGTGAAGGAAACCACTTTTCGCACTTGTGTTAGTGTTGAAAACCCACTTTTCGCACATGTGTTAGTGAAGGAAACCACTTTTCGCACTTGTGTTGGTGCAGGAAACCACTTTTGCACTTGTATTAGTGTGGAAAAAACCACTTTTCGCACTTGTGTTAGTGTTGAAAAACCACTTTTCGCACTGGTGTTGGTGAAGGAAACCACTTTTCGCACTTGTGTTCGTGTTGAAAACCCACTTTTCGCACATGTGTTCGTGAAGGAAACCACTTTTCGCACTTTTGTTAGTGTTGAAAACCCACTTTTCGCACATGTGTTAGTGAAGGAAACCACTTTTCGCACTTGTGTTAGTGTTGAAAAACCACTTTTCGCACTTGTGTTGGTGCAGGAAACCACTTTTGCACTTGTATTGGTGTGGAAAAACCACTTTTTGCACTTATGATAGTGTTGAAAACCCACTTTTCGCACATGTGTTAGTGAAGGAAACCACTTTTCGCACTTGTGTTGGTGCAGGAAACCACTTTTGCACTTGTATTAGTGTGGAAAAACCCCTTTTTGCACTTGTGATAGTGTTGAAAAACCACTTTTCGCACTTGTGTTAGTGTTGAAAAACAACTTTTCGCACTTGTGTTGGTGAGGAAACCACTTTTGCACTTGTATTAGTGTGGAAAAACCACTTTTCACACTTGTGTTAGTGTTGAAACCCCACTTTTCGCACTTGTGTTAGTGTTGAAAAACCACTTTTCGCACTTGTGTTGGTGCAGGAAACCACTTTTGCACTTGTATTAGTGTGGAAAACCACTTTTCGCACTTGTGTTAGTGTTGAAAAACCACTTTTCGCACTGGTGTTGGTGAAGGAAACCACTTTTCGCACTTGTGTTAGTGTTGAAAAACCACTTTTCGCACTTGTGTTAGTGTTGAAAAACCACTTTTCGCACATGTGTTAGTGTTGAAAAACCACTTTTCGCACTTGTGTTGGTGCAGGAAACCACTTTTGCCCTTGTATTAGTGTGGAAAAACCCCTCTTCGCACTTGTGTTAGTGTAGAAAACCCACTTTTCGCACATGTGTTTGTGAAGGAAACCACTTTTCGCACTTGTGTTAGTGTAGAAAACCCACTTTTCGCACATGTGTTTGTGAAGGAAACCACTTTTCGCACTTGTGTTGGTGCAGGAAACCACTTTTGCACTTGTATTAGTGTGAAAAAAAACACTTTTTGCACTTGTGATAGTGTTGAAAAACCACTTTTCGCACTTGTGTTAGTGTTGAAAAACCACTTTTCGCAATTGTGTTGGTGCAGGAAACCACTTTTGCACTTGTATTAGTGTGGAAAAACCACTTTTCGCACTTGTGTTAGTGTTGAAAAACCACTTTTCGCACTTGCGTTAGTGTTGAAAAACCACTTTTCGCACTTGTGTTCGTGAAGGAAACCACTTTTCGCACTTGTGTTAGTGTTGAAAACACACTTTTTGCACTTGTGTTCGTGTTGAAAATTCAATTTTTGCACTTGTGTTGGTGCAGGAAACCACTTGTGCACTTGTATTAGTGTGGATAAACCACTTTTCGCACTTGTGTTAGTGTTGAAAAACCACTTTTCGCACTGGTGTTGGTGAAGGAAACCACTTTTCGCACTTGTGTTAGTGTAGAAAACCCACTTTTCGCACATGTGTTTGTGAAGGAAACCACTTTTCGCACTTGTGTTGGTGCAGGAAACCACTTTTGCACTTGTATTAGTGTGAAAAAAACACTTTTTGCACTTGTGATAGTGTTGAAAAACCACTTTTCGCACTTGTGTTAGTGTTGAAAAACCACTTTTCGCAATTGTGTTGGTGCAGGAATCCACTTTTGCACTTGTATTAGTGTGGACAAACCACTTTTCGCACTTGTGTTAGTGTTGAAAAACCACTTTTCGCACTGGTGTTGGTGAAGGAAACCACTTTTCGCACTTGTGTTATTGTTGAAAACCCAGTTTTCGCACATGTGTTAGTGAAGGAAACCACTTTTCGCACTTGTGTTGGTGCAGGAAACCACTTTTGCACTTGTATTAGTGTGGAAAAACCACTTTTCGCACTTGTGTTAGTGTTGAAAAACCACTTTTCGCACTGGTGTTGGTGAAGGAAACCACTTTTCGCACTTGTGTTAGTGTTGAAAACCCTCTTTTCGCACATGTGTTAGTGAAGGAAACCACTTTTGCACTTGTATTAGTGTGGAAAAAACACTTTTTGCACTTGTGATAGTGTTGAAAAACCACTTTTCGCACTTGTGTTAGTGTTGAAAAACCACTTTTCGCACTTGTGTTGGTGCAGGAAACCACTTTTGCACTTGTATTAGTGTGGAAAAACCACTTTTCGCACTTGTGTTAGTGTTGAAAACCCACTTTTCGCACAGGTGTTAGTGAAGGAAACCACTTTTCGCACTTGTGTTAGTGTTGAAAACCCACTTTTCGCACATGTGTTAGTGAAGGAAACCACTTTTCGCACTTGTGTTAGTGTTGAAAACCCACTTTTCGCACTTGTGTTAGTGTTGAAAATCCACTTTTCCTACTCGTGTTGGTGTAGGAAACCACTTTTGCACTTGTATTAGTGTGGAAAACCACTTTTCGCACTTGTGTTAGTGTTGAAAAACCACTTTTCGCACTGGTGTTGGTGAAGGAAACCACTTTTCGCACTTGTGTTAGTATTGAAAAACCACTTTTCGCACTTGTGTTAGTGAAGGAAACCACTTTTCGCAAATGTGTTAGTGAAGGAAACCACTTTTCGCACATGTGTTAGTGTTGAAAACCCACTTTTCGCACTTGTGTTAGTGTTGAAAATCCACTTTTCCTACTTGTGTTGGTGTAGGAAACCACTTTTGGCACTTGTGTTAGTGTTGAAAAACTAGTTTTCGCACTTGTGTTGGTGTTGAAAAACCACTTTTCGCACTTGTGTTAGTGTTGAAAACCCACTTTTCGCACATGTGTTAGTGAAGGAAACCACTTTTCGCACTTGTGTTAGTGTTGAAAAACCACTTTTCGCACTTGTGTTGGTGCAGGAAACCACTTTTGCACTTGTATTGGTGTGGAAAAACCACTTTTTGCACTTATGATAGTGTTGAAAACCCACTTTTCGCACATGTGTTAGTGAAGGAAACCACTTTTCGCACTTGTGTTGGTGCAGGAAACCACTTTTGCACTTGTATTAGTGTGGAAAAACCCCTTTTTGCACTTGTGATAGTGTTGAAAAACCACTTTTCGCACTTGTGTTAGTGTTGAAAAACAACTTTTCGCACTTGTGTTGGTGAGGAAACCACTTTTGCACTTGTATTAGTGTGGAAAAACCACTTTTCACACTTGTGTTAGTGTTGAAACCCCACTTTTCGCACTTGTGTTAGTGTTGAAAAACCACTTTTCGCACTTGTGTTGGTGCAGGAAACCACTTTTGCACTTGTATTAGTGTGGAAAACCACTTTTCGCAGTTGTGTTAGTGTTGAAAAACCACTTTTCGCACTGGTGTTGGTAAAGGAAACCACTTTTCGCACTTGTGTTAGTGTTGAAAAACCACTTTTCGCACTTGTGTTAGTGTTGAAAAACCACTTTTCGCACATGTGTTAGTGTTGAAAAACCACTTTTCGCACTTGTGTTGGTGCAGGAAACCACTTTTGCCCTTGTATTAGTGTGGAAAAACCCCTCTTCGCACTTGTGTTAGTGTTGAAAAACCACTTTTCGCACTGGTGTTGGTGAAGGAAACCACTTTTCGCACTTGTGTTAGTGTTGAAAACCCACTTTTCGCACATGTGTTAGTGAAGGAAACCACTTTTCGCACTTGTGTTGGTGCAGGAAACCACTTTTGCACTTGTATTCGTGTGGAAAAACCACTTTTCGCACTTGTGTTAGTGTTGAAAAACCACATTTCGCACTGGTGTTGGTGAAGGAAACCACTTTTCGCACTTGTGTTAGTGTTGAAAACCCACTTTTCGCACATGTGTTGGTGAAGGAAACCACTTTTCGCACTTGTGTTAGTGTTGAAAAACCACTTTTCGCACTTGTGTTAGTGAAGGAAACCACTTTTCGCACTTGTGTTAGTGTTGAAAAACCACTTTTTGCACTTGTGTTAGTGAAGGAAACCACTTTTCGCACTTGTGTTAGTGTTGAAAACACACTTTTCGCACTTGTGTTAGTGTTGAAAATCCACTTTTCGCACTTGTGTTGGTTGGTGCAGGAAACCACTTTTGCACTTGTATTAGTGTGGAAAAAACACTTTTTGCACTTGAGATAGTGTTGAAAAACCACTTTTTGCACTTGTGTTAGTGTTGAAAAACCACTTTTCGCACTTGTGTTGGTGCAGGAAACCACTTTTGCACTTGTATTAGTGTGGAAAAAACACTTTTCCCATTTGTTAGTGTTGAAAAATCACTTTTCGCACTTGTTTTGGTGCAGGAAACCACTTTTGCATTTGTATTAGTGTGGAAAAACCACTTTTCGCACTTGTGTTAGTGTTGAAAAACCACTTTTCGCACTTGTGTTAGTGTTGAAAAACCACTTTTCGCACTTGTGTTGGTGCAGGAAACCACTTGTGCACTTGTATTAGTGTGGAAAAACCACTTTTCGCACTTGTGTTAGTGAAGGAAACCACTTTTCGCACTTATGTTAGTGTTGAAAACCCACTTTTCGCACATGTGTTAGTGAAGGAAACCACTTTTGCACTTGTATTAGTGTGGAAAAAACACTTTTTGCACTTGAGATAGTGTTGAAAACCCACTTTCCCCACTTGTGGTCGTGTTGCAAAATCACTTTCCGCACTTGTGTTAGTGTTGCAAAACCACTTTCCACACTTGCGCTAGTAATGCAAAACCACTTTCCCCTCTTGCGGTCGTGTTGCAAAATCACTTTCCGCACTTGTGTTAGTGTCGAAAACTACTTTTGGCACATGTGTTAGTGTTGAAAACCACTTTTCGCATTTGTGTTAGTGTTGAAAACCACTTTCCCCACTTGTGTTCGTGTTGCAAAACAACTTTCCACACTTGTGCTGGTGATGCAAAACCACTTTCCACACTTGTGCCGGTGATGCAAAACCACTTTTCACACTTGTGTTAGTGTTGCACAACCACTTTCCACACTTGTGCTGGCAATGCAAAACCACTTTTCGCACTTGTGTTCGTGATGAAAACCACTTTTCACACTTGTGTTCGTGTTGCAGAACCACTTTTCCACACTTGTGTTGGTGTTGCATAAACACTTTCCACACTTGTGCTGGCAATGCAAAAACACTTTTTACACTTGTGTTATTGTTGCAGAACCACTTTCCGCACTTAAGTTAGTGTTGCAAACCCACTTTCCCCACTTGTGGTCGTGTTGCAAAATCACTTTCCGCACTTGTGTTAGTGTAGAAAACCATTTTCCCCACTTGTGTTAGTGTTGCAAAACCACTTTCCACACTTGTGCTAGTAATGCAAAACCACTTTCCCCACTTGTGGTCGTGTTGCAAAATCACTTTCCGCACTTGTGTTAGTGTAGAAAACTACTTTTGGCACATGTGTTAGTGTTGAAAACCACTTTCCCCACTTGTGTTCGTGTTGCAAAACCACTTTCCACACTTGTGCTGGTGATTCAAAACCACTTTCCACACTTGTGCTAGTAATGCAAAACCACTTTTTGCACTTGTGTTCGTGTTGAAAACCACTTTTGCACTTGTGTTAGTGATGCAAAACCACTTTCCACACTTGTGTTGGTGTTGCAAAACCACTTTCCACACTTGTGTTGGTGTTGCAAAACCACTTTCCACACTTGTGCTAGTGTTGCAGAACCACTTTCCGCACTTGCGGTTGCGTTGAAAACCACTTTTCGCACTTGTGTTAGTGTAGAAAACGACTTTTCGAACTTATGTAAGTGTTGAAAACCACTCTTCATACTTGTGTTGGTGTTGCATAACCACTTTCCACACTTGTGCTGGCAATGCAAAACCACTTTTTGCACTTGTGTAATTGTTGCAAAACCACATTTTGCCCTTTGGAATAGTTGCAAAACCACTTTTCGCGCTCCTGTTAGTGTATAAATCCACTTTTCGCACTTCTGTTCGTGTTGCAAAACCACTTTCCACACTTGTCCAAGTGTTGCAAAACCACTTTCCAAACTTGTTTTGGTGTTGCAAAACCACTTTCCACACTTGTGCTGGTAATGCAAAAGCACTTTTCGCACTTGTGTTCGTGTTGAAAACCACTTTTCGCACTTGCGTTAGTTTTGCAGAACCACTTTCCACACTTGTGTTAGTGTTGAAAACCACTTTTGACACTTGTGTTAGTGTTGCAGAAGCACTGTCCGCACTTGTGTTGGTCTTGCAAAACCACTTTCCACACTTGTGTTGGTGTTGCAAAACCACTTTCCATACTTGTGCTAGTAATGCAAAAGCACTTTTCGCACTTGTGTTCGTGTTGAAAACCACTTTTCACACTTGTGTTCGTGTTGCAGAACCACTTTCCACACTTGTGTTTGTGTTGCAAAACCACTTTCCCCATTTGTGGTCGTGTTGCAGAACCACTTTTCACACTTAAGTTAGTGGAGAAAACCACTTTCCCCACTTGTGGTCGTGTTGCAAAATCACTTTCCGCACTTGTGTTAGTGTAGAAAACCACTTTGCCCACTTGTGTTAGTGTGTTGCAAACCACTTTCCGCACTTGTGCTAGTAATGCAAAATCACTTTCCCCACTTCTGGTCGTGTTTCAAAATCACTTTCCACACTTGTGCTGCTGTTGCAAAACCACTTTCCACACTTGTGCTAGTAATGCAAAACCAATTTTCGCACATGTGTTCGTGTTGAAAACCACTTTTCGCACTTGTGTTAGTGTTGAAAACCACTTTCCCCACTTGTGTTCGTGTTGCAAAACCACTTTCCACACTTGTGCTGGTGATGCAAAACCACTTTCCACACTTGTGCTAGTAATGCAAAACCACTTTTCGCACTTGTGTTAGTGTAGAAAACGACTTTTCGAACTTATGTTAGTGTTGAAAACCACTCTTCACACTTGTGCTGGCAATGCAAAACCACTTTTTGCCCTTGTGTAATTGTTGCAAAACCACTTTTCGCACTCGTGTTAGTGTTGAAAAACCACTTTTCGCACTGGTGTTGGTGAAGGAAACCACTTTTCGCACTTGTGTTAGTGTTGAAAACCCACTTTTCGCACATGTGTTAGTGAAGGAAACCACTTTTCGCACTTGTGTTGGTGCAGGAAACCACTTTTGCACTTGTATTAGTGTGGAAAAAACCACTTTTCGCACTTGTGTTAGTGTTGAAAAACCACTTTTCGCACTGGTGTTGGTGAAGGAAACCACTTTTCGCACTTGTGTTCGTGTTGAAAACCCACTTTTCGCACATGTGTTCGTGAAGGAAACCACTTTTCGCACTTTTGTTAGTGTTGAAAACCCACTTTTCGCACATGTGTTAGTGAAGGAAACCACTTTTCGCACTTGTGTTAGTGTTGAAAAACCACTTTTCGCACTTGTGTTGGTGCAGGAAACCACTTTTGCACTTGTATTGGTGTGGAAAAACCACTTTTTGCACTTATGATAGTGTTGAAAACCCACTTTTCGCACATGTGTTAGTGAAGGAAACCACTTTTCGCACTTGTGTTGGTGCAGGAAACCACTTTTGCACTTGTATTAGTGTGGAAAAACCCCTTTTTGCACTTGTGATAGTGTTGAAAAACCACTTTTCGCACTTGTGTTAGTGTTGAAAAACAACTTTTCGCACTTGTGTTGGTGAGGAAACCACTTTTGCACTTGTATTAGTGTGGAAAAACCACTTTTCACACTTGTGTTAGTGTTGAAACCCCACTTTTCGCACTTGTGTTAGTGTTGAAAAACCACTTTTCGCACTTGTGTTGGTGCAGGAAACCACTTTTGCACTTGTATTAGTGTGGAAAACCACTTTTCGCACTTGTGTTAGTGTTGAAAAACCAGTTTTCGCACTGGTGTTGGTGAAGGAAACCACTTTTCGCACTTGTGTTAGTGTTGAAAAACCACTTTTCGCACTTGTGTTAGTGTTGAAAAACCACTTTTCGCACATGTGTTAGTGTTGAAAAACCACTTTTCGCACTTGTGTTGGTGCAGGAAACCACTTTTGCCCTTGTATTAGTGTGGAAAAACCCCTCTTCGCACTTGTGTTAGTGTAGAAAACCCACTTTTCGCACATGTGTTTGTGAAGGAAACCACTTTTCGCACTTGTGTTAGTGTAGAAAACCCACTTTTCGCACATGTGTTTGTGAAGGAAACCACTTTTCGCACTTGTGTTGGTGCAGGAAACCACTTTTGCACTTGTATTAGTGTGAAAAAAAACACTTTTTGCACTTGTGATAGTGTTGAAAAACCACTTTTCGCACTTGCGTTAGTGTTGAAAAACCACTTTTCGCAATTGTGTTGGTGCAGGAAACCACTTTTGCACTTGTATTAGTGTGGAAAAACCACTTTTCGCACTTGTGTTAGTGTTGAAAAACCACTTTTCGCACTTGCGTTAGTGTTGAAAAACCACTTTTCGCACTTGTGTTCGTGAAGGAAACCACTTTTCGCACTTGTGTTAGTGTTGAAAACACACTTTTTGCACTTGTGTTCGTGTTGAAAATTCAATTTTTGCACTTGTGTTGGTGCAGGAAACCACTTGTGCACTTGTATTAGTGTGGAAAAACCACTTTTCGCACTTGTGTTAGTGTTGAAAAACCACTTTTCGCACTGGTGTTGGTGAAGGAAACCACTTTTCGCACTTGTGTTAGTGTAGAAAACCCACTTTTCGCACATGTGTTTGTGAAGGAAACCACTTTTCGCACTTGTGTTGGTGCAGGAAACCACTTTTGCACTTGTATTAGTGTGAAAAAAACACTTTTTGCACTTGTGATAGTGTTGAAAAACCACTTTTCGCACTTGTGTTAGTGTTGAAAAACCACTTTTCGCAATTGTGTTGGTGCAGGAAACCACTTTTGCACTTGTATTAGTGTGGAAAAACCACTTTTCGCACTTGTGTTAGTGTTGAAAAACCACTTTTCGCACTGGTGTTGGTGAAGGAAACCACTTTTCGCACTTGTGTTATTGTTGAAAACCCAGTTTTCGCACATGTGTTAGTGAAGGAAACCACTTTTCGCACTTGTGTTGGTGCAGGAAACCACTTTTGCACTTGTATTAGTGTGGAAAAACCACTTTTCGCACTTGTGTTAGTGTTGAAAAACCACTTTTCGCACTGGTGTTGGTGAAGGAAACCACTTTTCGCACTTGTGTTAGTGTTGAAAACCCTCTTTTCGCACATGTGTTAGTGAAGGAAACCACTTTTGCACTTGTATTAGTGTGGAAAAAACACTTTTTGCACTTGTGATAGTGTTGAAAAACCACTTTTCGCACTTGTGTTAGTGTTGAAAAACCACTTTTCGCACTTGTGTTGGTGCAGGAAACCACTTTTGCACTTGTATTAGTGTGGAAAAACCACTTTTCGCACTTGTGTTAGTGTTGAAAACCCACTTTTCGCACAGGTGTTAGTGAAGGAAACCACTTTTCGCACTTGTGTTAGTGTTGAAAACCCACTTTTCGCACATGTGTTAGTGAAGGAAACCACTTTTCGCACTTGTGTTAGTGTTGAAAACCCACTTTTCGCACTTGTGTTAGTGTTGAAAATCCACTTTTCCTACTCGTGTTGGTGTAGGAAACCACTTTTGCACTTGTATTAGTGTGGAAAACCACTTTTCGCACTTGTGTTAGTGTTGAAAAACCACTTTTCGCACTGGTGTTGGTGAAGGAAACCACTTTTCGCACTTGTGTTAGTATTGAAAAACCACTTTTCGCACTTGTGTTAGTGAAGGAAACCACTTTTCGCAAATGTGTTAGTGAAGGAAACCACTTTTCGCACATGTGTTAGTGTTGAAAACCCACTTTTCGCACTTGTGTTAGTGTTGAAAATCCACTTTTCCTACTTGTGTTAGTGTTGAAAAACTAGTTTTCGCACTTGTGTTGGTGTTGAAAAACCACTTTTCGCACTTGTGTTAGTGTTGAAAACCCACTTTTCGCACATGTGTTAGTGAAGGAAACCACTTTTCGCACTTGTGTTAGTGCTGAAAAACCACTTTTCGCACTTGTGTTGGTGCAGGAAACCACTTTTGCACTTGTATTGGTGTGGAAAAACCACTTTTTGCACTTATGATAGTGTTGAAAACCCACTTTTCGCACATGTGTTAGTGAAGGAAACCACTTTTCGCACTTGTGTTGGTGCAGGAAACCACTTTTGCACTTGTATTAGTGTGGAAAAACCCCTTTTTGCACTTGTGATAGTGTTGAAAAACCACTTTTCGCACTTGTGTTAGTGTTGAAAAACAACTTTTCGCACTTGTGTTGGTGAGGAAACCACTTTTGCACTTGTATTAGTGTGGAAAAACCACTTTTCACACTTGTGTTAGTGTTGAAACCCCACTTTTCGCACTTGTGTTAGTGTTGAAAAACCACTTTTCGCACTTGTGTTGGTGCAGGAAACCACTTTTGCACTTGTATTAGTGTGGAAAACCACTTTTCGCAGTTGTGTTAGTGTTGAAAAACCACTTTTCGCACTGGTGTTGGTGAAGGAAACCACTTTTCGCACTTGTGTTAGTGTTGAAAAACCACTTTTCGCACTTGTGTTAGTGTTGAAAAACCACTTTTCGCACATGTGTTAGTGTTGAAAAACCACTTTTCGCACTTGTGTTGGTGCAGGAAACCACTTTTGCCCTTGTATTAGTGTGGAAAAACCCCTCTTCGCACTTGTGTTAGTGTTGAAAAACCACTTTTCGCACTGGTGTTGGTGAAGGAAACCACTTTTCGCACTTGTGTTAGTGTTGAAAACCCACTTTTCGCACATGTGTTAGTGAAGGAAACCACTTTTCGCACTTGTGTTGGTGCAGGAAACCACTTTTGCACTTGTATTCGTGTGGAAAAACCACTTTTCGCACTTGTGTTAGTGTTGAAAAACCACATTTCGCACTGGTGTTGGTGAAGGAAACCACTTTTCGCACTTGTGTTAGTGTTGAAAACCCACTTTTCGCACATGTGTTGGTGAAGGAAACCACTTTTCGCACTTGTGTTAGTGTTGAAAAACCACTTTTCGCACTTGTGTTGGTGCAGGAAACCACTTTTGCACTTTTATTAGTGTGGAAAAACCACTTTTCGCACTTGTGTTAGTGTTGAAAAACCACTTTTTGCAGTGGTGTTGGTGAAGGAAACCACTTTTCGCACTTGTGTTGGTGCAGGAAACCACTTTTGCACTTGTATTAGTGTGGAAAAACCACTTTTCGCACTTGTGTTAGTGTTGAAAAACCACTTTTCGCACTTGTGTTAGTGTTGAAAAACCACTTTTTGCACTTGTGTTAGTGAAGGAAACCACTTTTCGCACTTGTGTTAGTGTTGAAAACACACTTTTCGCACTTGTGTTAGTGTTGAAAATCCACTTTTCGCACTTGTGTTGGTTGGTGCAGGAAACCACTTTTGCACTTGTATTAGTGTGGAAAAAACACTTTTTGCACTTGAGATAGTGTTGAAAAACCACTTTTTGCACTTGTGTTAGTGTTGAAAAACCACTTTTCGCACTTGTGTTGGTGCAGGAAACCACTTTTGCACTTGTATTAGTGTGGAAAAAACACTTTTCCCATTTGTTAGTGTTGAAAAATCACTTTTCGCACTTGTTTTGGTGCAGGAAACCACTTTTGCATTTGTATTAGTGTGGAAAAACCACTTTTCGCACTTGTGTTAGTGTTGAAAAACCACTTTTCGCACTTGTGTTAGTGTTGAAAAACCACTTTTCGCACTTGTGTTGGTGCAGGAAACCACTTGTGCACTTGTATTAGTGTGGAAAAACCACTTTTCGCACTTGTGTTAGTGAAGGAAACCACTTTTCGCACTTATGTTAGTGTTGAAAACCCACTTTTCGCACATGTGTTAGTGAAGGAAACCACTTTTGCACTTGTATTAGTGTGGAAAAAACACTTTTTGCACTTGAGATAGTGTTGAAAAACCACTTTTTACACTTGTGTTAGTGTTGAAAAACAACTTTTCGCACTTGTGTTGGTGCAGGAAACCACTATTGCACTTGTATTAGTGTGGAAAAAACACTTTTCGCACTTGTGTTAGTGTTGAAAAATCACTTTTCGCACTTGTTTTGGTGCAGGAAACCACTTTTGCACTTGTATTATTGTGGAAAAACCACTTTTCACACTTGTGTTAGTGTTGAAAAACCACTTTTCGCACTTGTGTTGGTGCAGGAAACCACTTGTGCACTTGTATTAGTGTGGAAAAACCACTTTTCGCACTTGTGTTAGTGTTGAAAAACCACTTTTCGCACTGGTGTTGGTGAAGGAAACCACTTTTCGCACTTGTGTTAGTGTTGAAAACCCAGTTTTCGCACATGTGTTAGTGAAGGAAACCACTTTTCGCACTTGTGTTGGTGCAGGAAACCACTTTTGCACTTGTATTAGTGTGGAAAAACCACTTTTTGCACTTGTGTTAGTGTTGAAAAACCACTTTTCGCACTGGTGTTGGTGAAGGAAACCACTTTTCGCACTTGTGTTAGTGTTGAAAACCCTCTTTTCGCACATGTGTTAGTGAAGGAAACCACTTTTGCACTTGTATTAGTGTGGAAAAAACACTTTTTGCACTTGTGATAGTGTTGAAAAACCACTTTTCGCACTTGTGTTAGTGTTGAAAAACCACTTTTCGCACTTGTGTTGGTGCAGGAAACCACTTTTGCACTTGTATTAGTGTGGAAAAACCACTTTTCGCACTTGTGTTAGTGTTGAAAACCCACTTTTCGCACAGGTGTTAGTGAAGGAAACCACTTTTCGCACTTGTGTTAGTGTTGAAAACCCACTTTTCGCACATGTGTTAGTGAAGGAAACCACTTTTCGCACTTGTGTTAGTGTTGAAAAACCACTTTTCGCACTTGTGTTAGTGAAGGAAACCACTTTTCGCACTTATGTTAGTGTTGAAAACCCACTTTTCGCACATGTGTTAGTGAAGGAAACCACTTTTGCACTTGTATTAGTGTGGAAAAAACACTTTTTGCACTTGTGATAGTGTTGAAAAACCACTTTTCGCACTTGTGTTGGTGCAGGAAACCACTTTTGCACTTGTATTAGTGTGGAAAAACCACTTTTCGCACTTGTGTTATTGTTGAAAACGCACTTTTCGCACAGGTGTTAGTGAAGGAAACCACTTTTCGCACTTGTGTTAGTGTTGAAAACCCACTTTTCGCACTTGTGTTAGTGTTGAAAATCCACTTTTCCTACTTGTGTTGGTGTAGGAAACCACTTTGGCACTTGTGTTAGTGTTGAAAAACTAGTTTTCGCACTTGTGTTGGTGTTGAAAAACCACTTTTCGCACTTGTGTTAGTGTTGAAAACCCACTTTTCGCACATGTGTTAGTGAAGGAAACCACTTTTCGCATTTGTGTTAGTGTTGAAAACCCACTTTTCGCACATGTGTTAGTGAAGGAAACCACTTTTTGCACTTGTGTTGGTGCAGGAAACCACTTTTGCACTTGTATTAGTGTGG
Organism: Myxine glutinosa; assembly: GCF_964187855.1. Taxonomy (NCBI): domain Eukaryota; kingdom Metazoa; phylum Chordata; class Myxini; order Myxiniformes; family Myxinidae; genus Myxine; species Myxine glutinosa. Next base: position 86,942,730 of record NC_136262.1, on the reverse strand, counting down.
AAAAAACCCTTTTTGCACTTGTGATAGTGTTGAAAAACCACTTTTCGCATTTGTGTTAGTGTTGAAAAACAACTTTTCGCACTTGTGTTGGTGAGGAAAGCACTTTTGCACTTGTATTAGTTTGGAAAAACCACTTTTCGCACTTGTGTTAGTGTTGAAAAATCACTTTTTGCACTTGTGTTAGTGTTGAAAAACCACTTTTCGCACTTGTGTTGGTGCACGAAACCACTTTTCACACTTGTGTTAGTGTTGAAAACCCACTTTTCGCACATGTGTTAGTGAAGGAAACCACTTTTCGCACTTGTGTTGGTGCAGGAAACCACTTTTGCACTTGTATTAGTGTGGAAAAAACACGTTTTGCACTTGTGATAGTGTTGAAAAACCTCTTTTCGCACTTGTGATAGTGTTGAAAAACGACTTTTGGCACTTGTGTTGGTGCAGGAAACCACTTATGCACTTGTACTAGTGTGGAAAAAACACTTTTTGCACTTGTGATCGTGTTGAAAACCCACTTTTCGCACTTGTGTTAGTGTTGAAAAACCACTTTTCGCACTTGTGTTGGTGCAGGAAACCACTTTTGCACTTGTATTAGTGTGGAAAAACCACTTTTCGCACTTGTGTTAGTGTTGAAAAACCACTTTTTGCACTTGTGTTGGTGCAGGAAACCACTTTTGCACTTGTATTAGTGTGGAAAAACCACTTTTCGCACTTGTGTTAGTATTGAAAAACCACTTTTCGCACTGGTGTTGGTGAAGGAAACCACTTTTCGCACTTGTGTTTGTGTTGAAAACCCACTTTTCGCACATGTGTTAGTGAAGGAAACCACTTTTCGCACTTGTGTTGGTGCAGGAAACCACTTCTGCACTTGCATTAGTGTGGAAAAACCACTTTTCGCACTAGTGCGAGTGATGCAAAACCACTTTCCACACTTGTGCTGGTAATGCAAAACCACTTTTCGCACTTGTGTTCGTGTTGAAAACCACTTTTCACACTTGTGTTAGTGATGGAAAACCACCTTCCACACTTGTGCTGGTAATGCAAAACCACTTTTCACACGTGTGTTCGTGTTGAAAACCACTTTTCGCACTTGTGTTAGTGATGGAAGACCACTTTCCGCACTTGTGTTGGTGTTGCAAAACCATTTTCCACACTTGTGGTTGCGTTGAAAACCACTTTTCGCACTTGTGTTCGTGCAGAAAACTACTTTCCCCACATGGGTTAGTGTTGCTAAACCACTTTCCACACTTGTGCGAGTGATGCAAAACCACTTTCCACACTTGTGCGAGTGTTGCAAAACAACTTTACACACTTGTGCTTGTCATGCAAAACGACTTTTCACACTTGTGTTCGTGTTGAAAACCACTTTTCGCACTTGTGTTAGTGATGCAAAACCTCTTTCCACACTTGTGCGAGTGTTGCAAAACAACTTTACACACTTGTGCTTGTCATGCAAAATGACTTTTCACACTTGTGTTAGTGTTGAAAACCACTTTTCGCACTTGTGTTAGTGTTGCATAACCCCTTTCCGCACTTGAGTTAGTGTTGCAAAACCGCTTTCCCCACTTGTGGTCGTGTTGCAAAATCACTTTCCGCACTTGTGTTCGTGTAGAAAACTACTTTTCGAACTTATGTTAGTGTTGAAAACCACTCTTCGCACTTCTGTTCGTGTTGCAAAACCACTTTTCACACTTGTGCTGGTGATGCAAAACCACCTTCCACACTTGTGCTGGTAATGCAAAACCACTTTTCGCACTTGTGTTAGTGTTGAAAAACCACTTTTCGCACTTGTGTTGGTGCAGGAAACCACTTTTGCACTTGTATTGGTGTGGAAAAACCACTTTTTGCACTTATGATAGTGTTGAAAACCCACTTTTCGCACATGTGTTAGTGAAGGAAACCACTTTTCGCACTTGTGTTGGTGCAGGAAACCACTTTTGCACTTGTATTAGTGTGGAAAAACCCCTTTTTGCACTTGTGATAGTGTTGAAAAACCACTTTTCGCACTTGTGTTAGTGTTGAAAAACAACTTTTCGCACTTGTGTTGGTGAGGAAACCACTTTTGCACTTGTATTAGTGTGGAAAAACCACTTTTCACACTTGTGTTAGTGTTGAAACCCCACTTTTCGCACTTGTGTTAGTGTTGAAAAACCACTTTTCGCACTTGTGTTGGTGCAGGAAACCACTTTTGCACTTGTATTAGTGTGGAAAACCACTTTTCGCAGTTGTGTTAGTGTTGAAAAACCACTTTTCGCACTGGTGTTGGTGAAGGAAACCACTTTTCGCACTTGTGTTAGTGTTGAAAAACCACTTTTCGCACTTGTGTTAGTGTTGAAAAACCACTTTTCGCACATGTGTTAGTGTTGAAAAACCACTTTTCGCACTTGTGTTGGTGCAGGAAACCACTTTTGCCCTTGTATTAGTGTGGAAAAACCCCTCTTCGCACTTGTGTTAGTGTTGAAAAACCACTTTTCGCACTGGTGTTGGTGAAGGAAACCACTTTTCGCACTTGTGTTAGTGTTGAAAACCCACTTTTCGCACATGTGTTAGTGAAGGAAACCACTTTTCGCACTTGTGTTGGTGCAGGAAACCACTTTTGCACTTGTATTCGTGTGGAAAAACCACTTTTCGCACTTGTGTTAGTGTTGAAAAACCACTTTTCGCACTTGTGTTGGTGCAGGAAACCACTTTTGCCCTTGTATTAGTGTGGAAAAACCCCTCTTCGCACTTGTGTTAGTGTTGAAAAACCACATTTCGCACTGGTGTTGGTGAAGGAAACCACTTTTCGCACTTGTGTTAGTGTTGAAAACCCACTTTTCGCACATGTGTTGGTGAAGGAAACCACTTTTCGCACTTGTGTTAGTGTTGAAAAACCACTTTTCGCACTTGTGTTGGTGCAGGAAACCACTTTTGCACTTTTATTAGTGTGGAAAAACCACTTTTCGCACTTGTGTTAGTGTTGAAAAACCACTTTTTGCAGTGGTGTTGGTGAAGGAAACCACTTTTCGCACTTGTGTTGGTGCAGGAAACCACTTTTGCACTTGTATTAGTGTGGAAAAACCACTTTTCGCACTTGTGTTAGTGTTGAAAAACCACTTTTCGCACTTGTGTTAGTGTTGAAAAACCACTTTTTGCACTTGTGTTAGTGAAGGAAACCACTTTTCGCACTTGTGTTAGTGTTGAAAACACACTTTTCGCACTTGTGTTAGTGTTGAAAATCCACTTTTCGCACTTGTGTTGGTTGGTGCAGGAAACCACTTTTGCACTTGTATTAGTGTGGAAAAAACACTTTTTGCACTTGAGATAGTGTTGAAAAACCACTTTTTGCACTTGTGTTAGTGTTGAAAAACCACTTTTCGCACTTGTGTTGGTGCAGGAAACCACTTTTGCACTTGTATTAGTGTGGAAAAAACACTTTTCCCATTTGTTAGTGTTGAAAAATCACTTTTCGCACTTGTTTTGGTGCAGGAAACCACTTTTGCATTTGTATTAGTGTGGAAAAACCACTTTTCGCACTTGTGTTAGTGTTGAAAAACCACTTTTCGCACTTGTGTTAGTGTTGAAAAACCACTTTTCGCACTTGTGTTGGTGCAGGAAACCACTTTTGCACTTGTATTAGTGTGGAAAAACCACTTTTCGCACTTGTGTTAGTGAAGGAAACCACTTTTCGCACTTATGTTAGTGTTGAAAACCCACTTTTCGCACATGTGTTAGTGAAGGAAACCACTTTTGCACTTGTATTAGTGTGGAAAAAACACTTTTTGCACTTGAGATAGTGTTGAAAAACCACTTTTTGCACTTGTGTTAGTGTTGAAAAACAACTTTTCGCACTTGTGTTGGTGCAGGAAACCACTTTTGCACTTGTATTAGTGTGGAAAAAACACTTTTCGCACTTGTGTTAGTGTTGAAAAATCACTTTTCGCACTTGTGTTGGTGCAGGAAACCTCTTGTGCACTTGTATTAGTGTGGACAAACCACTTTTCGCACTTGTGTTAGTGTTGAAAAACCACTTTTCGCACTGGTGTTGGTGAAGGAAACCACTTTTCGCACTTGTGTTAGTGTTGAAAACCCAGTTTTCGCACATGTGTTAGTGAAGGAAACCACTTTTCGCACTTGTGTTGGTGCAGGAAACCACTTTTGCACTTGTATTAGTGTGGAAAAACCACTTTTTGCACTTGTGTTAGTGTTGAAAAACCACTTTTCGCACTGGTGTTGGTGAAGGAAACCACTTTTCGCACTTGTGTTAGTGTTGAAAACCCTCTTTTCGCACATGTGTTAGTGAAGGAAACCACTTTTGCACTTGTATTAGTGTGGAAAAAACACTTTTTGCACTTGTGATAGTGTTGAAAAACCACTTTTCGCACTTGTGTTAGTGTTGAAAAACCACTTTTCGCACTTGTGTTGGTGCAGGAAACCACTTTTGCACTTGTATTAGTGTGGAAAAACCACTTTTCGCACTTGTGTTAGTGTTGAAAACCCACTTTTCGCACAGGTGTTAGTGAAGGAAACCACTTTTCGCACTTGTGTTAGTGTTGAAAACCCACTTTTCGCACATGTGTTAGTGAAGGAAACCACTTTTCGCACTTGTGTTAGTGTTGAGAAACCACTTTTCGCACTTGTGTTAGTGAAGGAAACCACTTTTCGCACTTATGTTAGTGTTGAAAACTCACTTTTCGCACATGTGTTAGTGAAGGAAACCACTTTTGCACTTGTATTAGTGTGGAAAAAACACTTTTTGCACTTGTGATAGTGTTGAAAAACCACTTTTCGCACTTGTGTTGGTGCAGGAAACCACTTTTGCACTTGTATTAGTGTGGAAAAACCACTTTTCGCACTTGTGTTATTGTTGAAAACGCACTTTTCGCACAGGTGTTAGTGAAGGAAACCACTTTTCGCACTTGTGTTAGTGTTGAAAACCCACTTTTCGCACTTGTGTTAGTGTTGAAAATCCACTTTTCCTACTTGTGTTGGTGTAGGAAACCACTTTGGCACTTGTGTTAGTGTTGAAAAACTAGTTTTCGCACTTGTGTTGGTGTTGAAAAACCACTTTTCGCACTTGTGTTAGTGTTGAAAACCCACTTTTCGCACATGTGTTAGTGAAGGAAACCACTTTTCGCATTTGTGTTAGTGTTGAAAACCCACTTTTCGCACATGTGTTAGTGAAGGAAACCACTTTTTGCACTTGTGTTGGTGCAGGAAACCACTTTTGCACTTGTATTAGTGTGGAAAAAACCCTTTTTGCACTTGTGATAGTGTTGAAAAACCACTTTTCGCACTTGTGTTAGTGTTGAAAAACAACTTTTCGCACTTGTGTTGGTGAGGAAAGCACTTTTGCACTTGTATTAGTTTGGAAAAACCACTTTTCGCACTTGTGTTAGTGTTGAAAAATCACTTTTTGCACTTGTGTTAGTGTTGAAAAACCACTTTTCGCACTTGTGTTGGTGCACGAAACCACTTTTCACACTTGTGTTAGTGTTGAAAACCCACTTTTCGCACATGTGTTAGTGAAGGAAACCACTTTTCGCACTTGTGTTGGTGCAGGAAACCACTTTTGCACTTGTATTAGTGTGGAAAAAACACGTTTTGCACTTGTGATAGTGTTGAAAAACCTCTTTTCGCACTTGTGATAGTGTTGAAAAACGACTTTTGGCACTTGTGTTGGTGCAGGAAACCACTTATGCACTTGTACTAGTGTGGAAAAAACACTTTTTGCACTTGTGATCGTGTTGAAAACCCACTTTTCGCACTTGTGTTAGTGTTGAAAAACCACTTTTCGCACTTGTGTTGGTGCAGGAAACCACTTTTGCACTTGTATTAGTGTGGAAAAACCACTTTTCGCACTTGTGTTAGTGTTGAAAAACCACTTTTTGCACTTGTGTTGGTGCAGGAAACCACTTTTGCACTTGTATTAGTGTGGAAAAACCACTTTTCGCACTTGTGTTAGTATTGAAAAACCACTTTTCGCACTGGTGTTGGTGAAGGAAACCACTTTTCGCACTTGTGTTTGTGTTGAAAACCCACTTTTCGCACATGTGTTAGTGAAGGAAACCACTTTTCGCACTTGTGTTGGTGCAGGAAACCACTTCTGCACTTGCATTAGTGTGGAAAAACCACTTTTCGCACTAGTGCGAGTGATGCAAAACCACTTTCCACACTTGTGCTGGTAATGCAAAACCACTTTTCGCACTTGTGTTCGTGTTGAAAACCACTTTTCACACTTGTGTTAGTGATGGAAAACCACCTTCCACACTTGTGCTGGTAATGCAAAACCACTTTTCACACGTGTGTTCGTGTTGAAAACCACTTTTCGCACTTGTGTTAGTGATGGAAGACCACTTTCCGCACTTGTGTTGGTGTTGCAAAACCATTTTCCACACTTGTGGTTGCGTTGAAAACCACTTTTCGCACTTGTGTTCGTGCAGAAAACTACTTTCCCCACATGGGTTAGTGTTGCTAAACCACTTTCCACACTTGTGCGAGTGATGCAAAACCACTTTCCACACTTGTGCGAGTGTTGCAAAACAACTTTACACACTTGTGCTTGTCATGCAAAACGACTTTTCACACTTGTGTTCGTGTTGAAAACCACTTTTCGCACTTGTGTTAGTAATGCAAAACCTCTTTCCACACTTGTGCGAGTGTTGCAAAACAACTTTACACACTTGTGCTTGTCATGCAAAACGACTTTTCACACTTGTGTTAGTGTTGAAAACCACTTTTCGCACTTGTGTTAGTGTTGCATAACCCCTTTCCGCACTTGAGTTAGTGTTGCAAAACCGCTTTCCCCACTTGTGGTCGTGTTGCAAAATCACTTTCCGCACTTGTGTTCGTGTAGAAAACTACTTTTCGAACTTATGTTAGTGTTGAAAACCACTCTTCGCACTTCTGTTCGTGTTGCAAAACCACTTTTCACACTTGTGCTGGTGATGCAAAACCACCTTCCACACTTGTGCTGGTAATGCAAAACCACTTTTCGCACTTGTGTTCGTGTTGAAAACCACTTTTCGCACTTGTGTTAGTTATGCAAGACCACTTTCCACACTTGTGTTGGTGTTGCAAAACCACTTTCCACACTTGTGGTTGCGTTGAAAACCACTTTTCGCACTTGTGTTCGTGCAGAAAACTACTTTCCCCACTTGGTTTAGTGTTGCTAAACCATTTCCACACTTGTGCGAGTGATGCAAAACCACTTTCCACATTTGTGGTTGCGTTGAAAATCACTTTTCGCACTTGTGTTCATGCAGAAAACCACTTTCCACACTTGTGCTCGCAATGCCAAACCACTTTTTACACTTGTGCGAGTATTGCAAAGCCACTTTCTCCACTTGTGTTAGTGTTGCAAAACCACTTTCCACACTTGTGCTAGTGATGCAAAACCACTTTCCGCACTTGTGTAATTGTTTCAAAACCACTTTTCGCGCTTCTGTTAGTGTTGAAAACCACTTTTCACACTTGTGTTAGTGTTGCATAACCACTTTCCACACTTGCGCAAGTGATGCAAAACCACTTTCCACACTTGTGTTGGTGTTGCAAAACCACTTTCCACACTTGTGCTTGTCATGCAAAACGACTTTTGACACTTGTGTTAGTGTTGAAAACCACTTTTCGCACTTGTGTTCGTGATGCAAAACCACTTTCCACACTTGCGTTGGTGTGGCAAAACAACTTTCCGCACTTGTGTTAGTGTAGAAAACTACTTTTCGCACTTGTGTTCGTGTTGAAAACCACTTTTCGCACTTGTGTTAGTGATGCAAAACCACTTTCAACACTTGTGCGAGTGATGCAAAACCACTTTCCACACTTGTGCGAGTGATGCAAAACTACTTTCCACACTTGCGTTGGTGTGGCAAAACAACTTTACACACTTGTGCTTGTCATGCAAAATGACTTTTCACACTTGTTAGTGTGGAAAACCACTTTCCCCGCTTGTGTTCGTGTTGCAAAACCACTTTCCACACTTTTGCTGGTGATGCTAAACCACTTTCCACACTTGTGCTAGTAATGCAAAACCACTTTTCGCACTTGTGTTTGTGTCGAAAACTACTTTTCGAACTTATGTTGTTGTTGAAAACCACTCTTCGCACTTCTGTTCGTGTTGCAAAACCACTTTCCACACTTGTTTTGGTGATGCAAAACCACTTTCCACACTTGTGCTCGCAATGCAAAACCACTTTTTACACTTGTGCGAGTATTGCAAAGCCACTTTCTCCACTTGTGTTAGTGTTGCAAAACCACTTTCCACACTTGTGCTAGTGATGCAAAACCACTTTCCGCACTTGTGTAATTGTTTCAAAACCACTTTTCGCGCTCCTGTTAGTGTTGAAAACCACTTTTCACACTTGTGTTAGTGTTGCATAACCACTTTCCACAATTGTGCTGGCAATGCAAAACCACTTTTCACACTTGTGTGATTGTTGCAAAACCACTTTCCGCACTTGTGTAATTGTTGCAAAACCATTTTTCGCGCTCCTGTTAGTGTTGAAATCCACTTTTCGCACTTCTGTTTGTGTTGCAAAACCACTTTCCACACTTGCGCAAGTGATGCAAGACCACTTTCCACACTTGTGTTGGTGTTGCAAAACCACTTTCCACACTTGTGCGAGTAATGCAAAACCACTTTCCACACTTGTGCTGGTAATGCAAAACCACTTTTCGCACTTGTGTTAGTGTTGAAAACCACTTTTCGCACTTGTGTTAGTGATGCAAAACCACTTTCCACACTTGTGCGAGTGATGCAAAACCACTTTCCACACTTGCGTTGGTGTGGCAAAACAACTTTACACACTTGTGCTTGTCATGCAAAACGACTTTTCACACTTGTGTTAGTGTTGAAAACCACTTTTCGCACTTGTGTTAGTGTTGCAAAACCACATTCCCCACTTGTGTTCGTGTTGCAAAACCACTTTCCACACTTTTGCTGGTGATGCAAAACCACTTCCCACACTTGTGCTAGTAATGCAAAACCACTTTTCGCACTTGTGTTTGTGTAGAAAACTACTTTTCGAACTTATGTTAGTGTTGAAAACCACTCTTCGCACTTCTGTTCGTGTTGCAAAACCACTTTCCACACTTGTGCAAGTGATGCAAGACCACTTTCCACACTTGTTTTGGTGATGCAAAACCACTTTCCACACTTGTGCTCGTCATGCAAAAGCACTTTTCGCACTTGTGTTCGTGTTGCAGAACCACTTTCCACACTTGTGCTGGCAATGCAAAACCACTTTTCACACTTGTGTGATTGTTGCAAAACCAATTTTCGCCCTTGTGTAATTGTTGCAAAGCCATTTTTTGCACTTGTGTTCATGCAGAAAACTACTTTCCCCACTTGTGTTAGTGATGTAAAACCACTTTCCACACTTGTGCGAGTGCTGCAAAACCACTTTCCACACTTGTGCGAGTGATGCAAAACCACTTGTTTTGCATCATGCAAACAAAACATGATGTTTACAAAAACCATGTTTATTCAGACATGAAAAAGGACATTAATATCTATGACACTAGTAATTACAGTCCAGAGAGTGAGTTGTTCTCTTCTAAAAATAAAAAGGTGATTGGAAAGTTTAAGGATGAATTAGGAGGAAATGTCATGAGTGAATTTGTGGGATTGAGGTCTAAGGCTTATGCTTATAAATACATTGTGAATAACATTGAAAAGACTGATAAGAAGTTAAAAGGTGTAAAGAAAAATGTTATTAAAGAAACAATAAACTTTAAGGATTATTATAACTGTTTAACAACAAAGAAAGAAGAGTTTAGAAAGATTAATGGAATAAGAAGTTATAAACATAAATTATATTCAGAAGAGGTGAATAAGAAAGCATTGGGGGCTTTTGATGATAAGAGGTTTATTTTAGAAAATGGAATTGATAGTCTCCCCTTATGGTTATATAAGTATATAAGTGATAAGTTAAAAAGGGGGTTAGGGATTTTAACGGGCTACCGCCTTTTTTTTTACTATTATATAAATCATAGAACCAAGTACCAACCAGACTAAAGAGTGGAGGTGTAATCAACCTTGGTATATAAATGGTAAACATAACGAATGTGAAAAATATCAAATAGGTATAATTGAAAAGGCAACTGGTAAAAAAGTTCACAAAACAAATAAGAGAATTAATTTAAATACTGGTGAGTTGGGTAAAAAAGATGGAAATATTTTTGAGTGGACGGAAAACTTTGATGGTTGTCAGGAAAATATATACTTTAATTTAAAATGGTGTGTGGGAGAGGAGGTCAAACAAGAACATTGAGGGAGGTTTACCATTTTATCTTAGCTCAGTTAAAATATCTTGAAAAAGAACCAAACTCAAACCTCTTCTTTAATAATATATTAGATGGTGAAGGAAGGTGGAGGAGAATTAAATTATTTCCTACGCATAAACAAATATTTGTAGGATCGATGTTTGAGTGGTATACTCGGGATCATTGATAGTAAGACTACCATAAGACCAAGGGGGAATCATTGTTTGAGTGGTCTAATGAACAACATTAAGGATAGGTGTCAAAAGGCTAAAAGGTTCATAAAGATGAGAGGAAAATTAACATGTAAGTGAATGGGTCGATGTTTGAGTGGGTCAAAGATAATCTGCCAGATGATATGTAGAAGAAGGATTATAGGTCTATAAGGGAAAACAAATATTTGTAGTGTTTGAGTGGTCTAATGAACAACATTAAGGATAGGTACTATAGACAAAAGGTTCATAAAGATTAGGGTGGGAGAAATAGAGGTGTTAATGGGCAATGAGGTTAAGAGGAAAATTAACATGTAAGTCAATGGGAAAATGAGAGTGTCCCAGAAGCAACATATATACACTACTAGCATGATTTAGCAAAGATAGTAGCATGTTTCACAAAGATTTTTTTTCAGCGAGGAATATTATACACAGAATCTGAGCCGGTGGCAGAGCAGCACGCTGATTCGCTCAGAGCGATCACGTGATGTTCCTTGCCGCCATAAACTCACAGTTACGCGTTCGCACGTAATTCAGAGCGAAAAGCAATTGCGTTTTTTCACATTTCAGCGAGGAACATTGCCATTCACACCACATAAGTTTTTTTTTCTTTCATCTTTAGATCCATATTTTTTTTCAGCGAGGAATATTATACACGGAATCTGAGCCGGTGGCAGAGCAGCGCGCTGATTCGCTCAGAGCGATCACGTGATGTTCCATCCCCGCCGCCAGACCATTGAACATAAAACACAGTTTGTGTGTGTGTAATGTAATGTTACCTCCCCTCCCCCCCCTCTCCCCTCCCCCCTCCATCCATCCTCCCCTTCCACCCTACCCCCTCCCTTCCCACTCCGCCTTACCCCCTCCCCTTCCCCTCCCCCACCTCCCCTCCCCCCACTTCCCCTCCCCCCTCTCCATCCTCCCCTTCCCCTCCCCCACCTCCCCTCCCCCTTCCCCCTCCACCCTACCCCCTCCACCCTACCCCCTCCCTTCCCCCTACACCCTACCCTTCCCCCCTTACCCTCCCCCTTCCACCCTTACACTCCCCCTTCCCCCACCTCCCCTCGCCCTCCTCCCCCCTCCCTCCCCTCCCTCCCCTCCCCTCCCCCGCCCGGCAATGCCGGGTACTTCTGCTAGTATAGAATATTGTAGTCTTATTCCAGTCTTACCAGTTCTTACCAGTATTCCAGTCTTATTCCAGTCAATGGAAGCTTCTTCCGGTTCCTCGGGCGAGTGAGGCGTGCTTCGAGCTCTCCACGGCATCGAAGTTTGAGTGTTTTCCCATTCTTGTCTTTGTCAAATTTCCACTGGTTATTTTGCTGTGTACGTGTTATTGTGTGTTTCTAGTTGGTGTTGGTTTGTGGTTCGTGCAAACTTGTGTGTACTTAATCGTTTTCTGAGTCGTACCTCGTGCGCGGCCTGGTGACTTGGGGCTTCCCTCCCCCCTTCGGTGTTTTGTCGGTTTGGGTTATTTCCTTCGCTGTATTGCTTGTTTCTTTTATTTTGTTTTCTCCCCCTCACCTCACCTCCTGATAAAAAGAATTATATATTGATTCTTTCTCTCCTCCCGGACACGTGCTTGTTCGCTCTCCTCCTCGTCTCGGCTTGTGCCCCGCCCCCTGTATCTCGTTTTCTTCCGCCTCTGCTCCTTCTTTCTCAAATCCACGTTCTCGCTTGGAGACTTTTCCCGGATTGTTTTTTCATGGTTCTGTTTGGATATTGTTGGAATATGTTTAAACCGCAGCCGTGATGCTGACGCCCCCCCCCCCCCCAGAATTTACATGTTTTAAACGTTTCCCAGTGTGTACCCTGGTCAGAATAGGTACACCGTATCCCTGCATGTCGTAAGAGACGACTAAGAGGGTTGGCGTCAGGAAGGGCATCCGGCCATAAAAACATTGCCTCAAAAAGAGAACCATGACAATCACAAGTACATATGGGCAGGGTGCAGCCCGAAGTGGAGATCGGTTTCTGAGGTTTGGGACATGGAATGTGGGGACAATGACAGGGAGATCAGGAGAAGTGGTGGAAGTATTGGTCAGAAGAAGAGTGGACATATGTTGTGTGCAAGAGACGAAATGGAAGGGAAGTGGTGTGAGAATGGTGAAAGGTAGGCAGGGACAGAAATACAAGTTTGTGTGGCAAGGGTGCCCGGAGGGCGTGAATGGTGTTGGTGTCCTGTTTTCTGAGGAGTTTGTAGACAGTGTGGTGAGTGTGACTAGAGTGAGTGATAGGTTGATGATGGTGAAAATGATGATTGGAAAGCTCTTGGTGAACGTCATCTCGGGATATGCTCCGCAGGTTGGTCGAAGCGATGAAGAGAAGGACAAGTTCTGGTGTGCGATAGAGAAGCTGATGGAAAACGTGAAAGATGAGGAAGTTGTTGTGGTGGGAGGAGACCTGAATGGACATGTGGGAAGGAGTATGGATGGTTTTGAGGGAGTTCATGGGGGTTACGGATATGGTGTGAGAAATGGAGAAGGTGAAAGGATTTTGGAGTTTGCTGATGGAGCTGATTTGTTGATTTGTAATACTCAGTTCCAGAAAGAGGACAATATGCTTGTTACATACACGTCAGGTGGGTCGACGACAACCGTTGACTACCTGATGGTGCGTCGGCGAGATAGGGGGCACCTCCGGGACACAAAGGTGATCCCGGGGGAGGAGGCTGTTTCACAGCACCACTTGGTTGTCTGCGACATAAGGGTGAAAGGTGCGAGGAGAGCTCGGCGGCTGAAGTACCAACCGAGAATGAAGGTGTGGAGGTTGAAAGAGGTGACAGTAAGGAAGGCATTAAAAGAGAGGCTGAGTGGGGTAGAGGATGATGTGGTTGAGCTTGAAAGTGGTTGGATGTCAATGAAAGCTAGTCTGTTGGGAGCCGTTGGTGAGGTATGTGGATGGACAAAAGGACCACCGAGGCACTCGGAAACATGGTGGTGGGATGTTGAGGTTGGAAAGAGGATTGACGAGAAGAGGATTGACGAGAAGAGGAAGAAGTTCAAAGAGTGGCAGAAGGCGAAGGGTACGGGAGCAGAAACAGCAGAGCATGAAAGTTATAAGGCAGCCAGGAAGGCTGCAAAGAAAGAGGTAGCAAAGGCGCAGGAGGCATGTAGGAAAATGTTCGGAGAACGCTTGAATTCGGAAGAGGGTCAGAAAGCAGTATTCAGGATTGCAAAGCACATAGCGAAAGAGAGGTGTGATGTGATGGGGGTGAGTTGCTTGAAGGATGAAGTGGGACAAATCGTTGTCGACCCAGATGGAATTAAAGGAAGATGGAAAAGATATATGGAAATGCTGTTGAATACAGAGAATGAATGGGATGGCAACATAGAGAGTAACCCAGTTTTAGGACCGGCAGAGAAGATAACTGAGAAGGAAGTTGAGGAAGCGATAAAAGCAATGAAGAGTGGAAAAGCGGGAGGGCCGACGGGAGTTGTGGGAGATATGTTGAAGGCAGCAGGAAGTTGGGGTGTGAAGAGAATGACAGAGATCTGCAATCTGGTGGTGAAAGAAGGCCGCATTCCAGTGGATTGGGAACTGAGTACCCTCGTCCCTCTATACAAGGGGAAAGGTGACCCTCTGGAGTGTGGCTCGTACCGAGCGATAAAGTTATTGGAGCATGGAATGAAGGTATTGGAAAGGGTGTTGGAGAGGAGGATAAGGAAGAAAGTGAAGATCGACGAAATGCAGTTTGGATTTATGCCAAGAAGAGGAACGACAGATGCGCTTTTCATTGTGAGGCAGTTGCAGGAGAAGTACATGGATAAGAGGAAGAAGTTGTTTTTTGGGTTTGTTGATCTGGAGAAAGCATTCGATAGGGTTCCACGCAAAGTATTGACATGGGCATTGAGGAAGTTAGGAGTGGAGGAATGGTTGATCAGAGTAGTGATGGCAATGTACAAAAGAGCACGCACAGCTGTAAGGACGAAGGACGGGAACAGTGGTGAGTTTGAGGTGAAGGTGGGAGTGCATCAGGGGTCGGTACTAAGTCCACTACTATTTGTAGCTGTGATGGAGGTGCTGGCTCAGACCGTAAAGGAGGGTTTACCGTGGGAGTTGTTGTATGCAGATGATCTGGTGTTGATTGCGGAAAGTATGGATGGACTGAAGGAAAAGATGAACAAGTGGAAGGAATGTATGGAGACAAAAGGTCTGAAGGTGAATATCGGAAAGACAAAGGTGATGGCAAGTGGTAAAGCATGTGGTGAGGTGGAAAGAACTGGGAAGTGGCCGTGTGCTGTGTGCAGGAAGGGTGTCGGAGTGAACTCCATTCAATGTACAATGTGTGCTGAGTGGGTTCATCAAAAATGTAGTGGTCTGAGTGGGTCATTAACCAGTGTGGCAGCTACATTCAAATGTAAGGTGTGCACAGAGGGAGCTGCAGATGGAGGAAATGTTGAGTTGGATCTTGGAGACGGCGTGAAGCTGGAAGGTGTGAAAACATTTTGCTACCTCGGAGACATGCTGAATGGAGAAGGTGGATCAGACTCGGCAACGGTTGCTCGAGTGAGATGTGCATGGAAGAAGTTTCGGGAACTGAGTGGCGTGCTGATGAGGAGGAGAGTGTCGCTGAAGCTGAAGGGAAAGGTGTATGCTGCATGTGTGAGAAGTGTTATGATTTATGGGAGCGAGACATGGGTAATGAATGTAGAGCAGCAACGAAGGCTGGAAAGGGTGGAAATGCGAATGGTTCGATGGATGTGCGGAGTATTGTTGAGAGAGAGGAAGACAAATGATGAATTGCGAAAGATGATGGGAATATTGCCTGTGATTGATGCTGTGAAGAGGAACAGGTTGAGATGGTTTGGTCATGTATTGAGGAAGGATGAAAGTGACTGGTTGAGAAGAGTGATGGAAGTTAATGTAGAAGGAAGTAGAGGACGGGGAAGACCGAGAAAGACTTGGCTAAAGATGGTGGAAGAAGAAATGCGGGCAAGGGGGTTGCCACGGGCCACAAGAGAGATGCAGAAAATAGGGCAAAATGGAGAAGATTGTCATGGGGACCGCAAGGCTAACCCCCGCTCTAGCAGGGAACATGGCCTTAAAATGCATGTTGTTGTTGTTGTTGTTATTCCAGTCTTACCACACGAGGGACATTTATTCAGAAACATACATACATATATATATATATGTATGTATGTTTGTATGTATGTATGTATGTACGAATGCCATATATATATATATATATATATATATATATATATATATATATATATATATATATATATATATATATATATATATATATATATATATATATATATATATATATACACTACCCTCCACTCCTCCATTCGTTGATATAACATGTCACTGAAGTTACTCTTATTATAAAGTGTGAGCATCAATGATGTATGGAAGTGAGAATGCCAAGCTTTTATTGGTTTGTCTGAACATATCCAAGTGATATTTAGTATTTACACACATGGAATACTACTCATATATTACAAACAAACTACTGGACTGGACTTTCATTGGAAAAACCAAAACACAAGGCATATGTTCAACTCATGCAATTCTTCAAATTCACAGCAGGCGGAAGCATTCCACAACTTTGCATGAATCTAGCTTCCATAGCATTTTATGTCCACTGAAAGGGGAGTAACCAAACAACTTCAAAATCATCCATCCTTGATCTGTGAAACACTACCCCATTTCAAGACCAATTGAAATGGGGTAGTGTTTCACAGGTAACAGCCAGGCAAGCAGGAAACTGGTTCGGGATGTCACTGTAAATCCAACAATGACTTTGAAAAATCTGAAATGTCTGCAAAATCTACACATCAGTCAACAATATCCCGTTCCCTTCACAAAACTGGCCTCTATGAACAGGTGGCAAGAAAGAAGCCATTACTGAAAAAATACAATCTAAAATCTCATATGGAGTTTGTGGAAAAGCATCTTAGTGATACTGCAGGCAGGTGGAGAAAGGTTTTGTGGTTAAACAAGACAAATTGAACTTTTTGGTCTAAATTCAAAGTATTACGTCTGGGCTCTGGGGTAAACCTAAAGCTGAACATCACCCAATCAACACCATCCCTACTGTTAAGCAAGCATGGTGGTAGCAGCATCATGTTATGGGGCTGCTTTCCATCAGCAGGGACTGGCAAGTTTTCAGGATAGAAGGACAATGGACGGTACAAAGTACAACATATTCCTTGATTAAAACTTGCTTGATTCAGCCATGAATCTGAAACTGAGTTGGTGTTTCACATTTCAGCAGGACAATGATCCGAAGCATAAAGCTAAAGCCACACTGGGGTTGCTGAATAAAAAGAAAAAATGTTCTTGAGTGGCCCAGTCAACGTCCTGACTTGAACCCAATTGAACATTTAAGGTGAGACAAAGATTGCAGTCCATCGACGATCCCCATCAAACTTGGCAGTTTGAGCTTCACGTGAAAGTGAAACTTCACGTGAAAAAGAGCATTTTTCACGTGAAGAATGGGCAAAGATTTCACCATCTCGCTGTGAAAAGCTGGTAGAGACAGACCCAAAAAAGACTAATAGCAGTCATTGGTGCAAAAGGTGCTTCCACCAAGTACTGAATGAAGGGGCTGTTTGAGTTTTAGTTTAAAGTTTGTTTTGTTTGCTAGTCTGCTAGAAAGTTTGTTTTAAGATAGTTCCTTAAAATGGGGGAGGAGGAGGGCTAAGGAGGGGTGGGGGGGGGGGGGGGGTGGCTGAACATAAAAAGTACTATTGTTCCACAATGGTAAAACATATATGCAAAGAAATACCAATAAATAAAAGCTTACCTTCTGTACTCTTGCCTCCTATTCATCTTTTGATCTCAAATCCAAATTTCTTGAGTATATAGCAATAATAACAAATTTGTCTTCACTGTTCCAATACTTATGGAGGGCAGCACATCAGGATTTAGTATTTACCAAAACAAGCAGTCAATCAGTTTGTTAGGTTGGTGTGCATTTCGTATTCGGACTTGTGAGAACACAGTCTACACCAGTTTGCATGTTGTTGCAATTGGCATGTGAACCTTGTGTCAAGTAGCTGGCAGTGCGCTGTTGAGGGCGTGGACTTGAAGTCCATGAACTTCATGAAACTGGTGATTCTAGTGGAGCTAGGTAGTTCCAAAGTCCCAGCAAAGAGCTTTAGCATTTTAACCACGATCTTCAGGACAAATTTAAGCCCCCAAGCTTTGCGATTGGTTACACCTTAATTTAATGTCTCAATGCAAAAAAGTTTTAACATTCATAAAATTAGACCACCCTGTACATTAGAAGCACTGATGCTAAAACAGATAGTCACATCATGCGTGCAGAGAACGAAAGTCTGGAGAAATCAACCATGCTGAGTATGGTTGAGGGAAGACGAGAAAGAGGCAGATCTTGCATGTGTTGTGTGGATGGGGTGCAACCAAGCTGTGTCTGCCATCTAGGGATCTTTAAAGAAATCTGAGCATGAATGTCACCAGAAGTCAGACCTGACATGATGGAACTTGATAACTGTAAATAGCAAAAACGTTTTAACAATGATAAAATTAACACTGTTTACATGCAAAACCACTGTGCCATTTGGCTCATTAAATATGCTTTCACAATCTTCATTTGGCAGTTTCTGGACATTTAAGTTCTGTGCCTATTTGCTGTCCACTGAGCTTCCCTCATTCCTGAAATGAAAACGACAAAGTGACATTTCGTTTTATGGAGGCCAATTTCAGGTGCATAGAAGGAAAATAGACATGCTTCGGTCTTGGTCAGTGAACTCTTACCAAAGCATGATCCACTTTGGAAAGTGATATCATCGATTGCAATGTCTCCGCTCACCGAGGATCCAGAAACACCCTGAAAGACAATCTGGAGACCACAGAGATTGGCAGGTTGAATGGCGTCATTCATTACACAACACATTCAACTCATAATCATTACCACTAGTGAGGTACCCGTGCTATGCACGGGTGGGAGGCCGGAAGCAAACAGAAAATGCAGAAACGGCGAATGCTAAAGCATGAAACCAATAAATTGCACATTACTGTAGCACCTTCAGTCGCACGTCAGACGTGAATAGCAAGTTCGTGAAGGACTTCCATGAAAAACGTACCCGTTCGCAAACAAACGGGTACATTTGTTCCATACTCAGTCAATGGCGAATCTGCATATGGCGATCCGCAAATTCACGTTTAGAAAGTAGAAACCATCACAGCATTCCGTCATTCACTTGAACTCGATATTTCTTTTTTCATTCCAAACAGCATAACTCCAATCACAAATTAATTAACATTAATATAAAAAATAAACTTTTAACAACATTCGTGACATAAACAAATATTTAAATCCTGATGTGAAGTTCCGTACGGTTGGGTGAACACAATTACGAATTCAAAATCGTAATTGTATTCACTCAATTCCAATCATCAATTGATACTTTAACAAAACGATTAATGTTTAACGATTTAACATTTCGAATGAATGATGGTTGTATTTCGATATTATCAACCAGCGCATTGCCGGCATCTGTCCACTTCCAGATTCGCTGCAGGTTCGTAATTCTCATCAAAATCGAAACAGTATTTGTGGAATTTCAACAAAAGCCACATCACCGTTCATATCGGTAAATATTATTCCATTGTGTTTGTAAAAACTGGAAAACTTGGAAAAACAATATAGTCTATTTTACTCCCAGGGGTCCCAGTAATACCCACCCAAAATATCGTTGCGATCGGTTCAGCCGTTTTTGCGGTACCTTCGAACGGACGGACGGACATTTGGTGAATTATAGTAAGATTACTTAATGTAATGAAAATGAAGTAAATGGACAGAATACGACAAGGGGTGAGTTTGAGTAAACAGAGATGTTACTGACCAAATGGCACCTTCTCGGGTTCAAATGTCTTTGTGTATCCTTTGTGCAAGAGAGAGAAGATTATGATGTAGATTGAAGTTGTGGAGAGTAAACTAGTTGCAGGAAGCTGTTATAGTGTTTCAGGACTGAAGGAGAGGAAGATAAGAATATATTTGATCAAACAGGAAGATAAGAATATATAGAGCCTGGTGTTGGCTTGGCGTTTAGAGCACAGGCTTGGGATCCTAAGATGCTGAGTTCGAATCCCGGTCGATTGCTGAGTTAACGCCAAGGGGGTTGACTCAGCCTGTCATCCTTCTGAGGTCGGCAAATTGAGTACCAGCTTGCTTGGATGAATGATCCTGATGTGTACCCCGACTTAGAATAGGTGCACCATATCCCTGCGCATGTCTGAAGAGTTGAGTGTGAATATTGGGTTGAGCCAGGGAAGCTCTCTCAGTCCACTCATGTTTATCATGGTGAAGGAGCTGGAAAGCAGGAGGGTAAACAGTATGGTATTCTGGGAAATGTATGCGGACTATCTCACTGATGTGGCAGAAAGTAAGCAGGAGATGCAGAAGGTACTTGGGGAGTAGGAGGCATTCTTAAAACATGGATTGAGGATGAGTATGGAGAAAATAGAGGTTATGTGGGTTGGGAAGCAGAGAAAGGAAATCAATACAAGATTAGAGGGGAAGGAGATCAGGCAGGGAAATAGGTTTGAGTATATGGGGGGAAAAGTGACCAGGAATTGTAGTTTGGAGACAGAGGCTTGGAGGAGGATACATGTGGGTGCGAATGTATGGAGGAGGGTGGAGGGAATGATGGAAGACAGAAACATATCATGGAAATTGAAAGGGAAAGTTTTGGTGTCATGTGTAATGCCGGCCTACGTTTACTGTCTGCAGACAGTGGCAATGACAGACAATAACAGCGGTTCTCTAGGTCAGCAAGAGCAACTGGGTCAAGAGGATTAGAGAGAGTGAAGAGGGTGGATAGAGGAAAATGGACGAACTGAGGGAGGAGATTGATGTGCAAATGAGCTTGACAGGGAGATTGGTGACGGCTGAAGTGGGTGCGGATGGTGGAAGAAATAATGGCAAAGGAAGCGGTTCGGTCTGAGGAAGCAAGGTAGAAAGAAAAGAGGTAGACTGCAGCTGAGATGGGAAGATTGTGGGAGGAGGGATATCAATAAGGTGGGAGCAGTTGGAGAGTGCAGAGAGTTGGCTGAGGACAGAGGGAAGTGGAGGAGTATCACGTTTCAGGCAGGGCAGAAGTTTGGTACCATTCGGCCTCACCCCTTATATAGGGAACAGAGAAAGAAGTACTGTGAGAAGTGACGTCAACAACTGTTTTGAGATATCTTGTTGACAGAAAAACAGACAAACAGTAGTGAAAACAACCTCCACCCACCTTTGATGGCAAAGGTAAAGAAGGAATGCAAGGAAGTTAGAAAACGAAGGGCAGTAAAAGCAAAAGGGAGAGAAGAAAGGCCAGCAAAGTTAAATGTTTCACAGCTCCTGCATATCATTAGCATATTGGGTAGATTGATCGACATAAAGGGATGGCAAGAAACTGAGAAAGACAGGAAGTGTGGAGGACATTTCAAATGTAGCTGATGGATATGGTAGTGGAGATACAATTAGTGTCGTCATTTGCTTGTCATTTGATACATATATAACCTCCAGTAATGCCCATCCTAATCTCCTCTCGGCCATTTTAAAACATTTGGTCAGAAATACCTGATATTCCCAGAAAACAGTGAATTATACCTGCGCTATACAAAGACAGACACACACAAATTACCTGGTGCTCTGTAGAGCTTTGGTATTCCATACAGCACTTGGTCCAGGCATTGTGCACAGAGCCCCTGCGCTGCCACAGTAGGGCGTCACGTCGACCCGGTGAGCGCAAAAGCACGCTCAGGTGGCCTACAGTCCAACCAAACATGTGGAAGAAGAATATAATGCGCCGGATGCCCTTAAAAGGATGGAGCTTTGGAGACAGCAAGCTGGCAGAAGTGCCCTCAGGCATGTGACTTGCTTCGATGTGTGCATAGTACCCTGTCCGGGAGGAGGTGCAGAGCTGATGAGCAGTCAATGACATCACAAGACAATATTGATATGGAAGGTTAATAATAGTTGTGTGTGAGATGGTTATATTACCATGGCCTGTGGTGTGATCATTATGTGGTCCAGTGAGTAGTGTGGGTGTCTGCCCACTGCGACGGATCCACTTGAAAGCATGATGGACATCAAGCCGGTATTTGCAGAATCCGTCCTCAAAGTCACAGTTGGCGATGCCTTGACTACCTGACCACACAATCACAAGCTAGAACACCATGTCGCAGTTGAACACATTCCAGCTGTGTATGCATTATACAGATGTTGTCATTTTCTGCCAATTATGGGAGAAGTCCTATTGCAATAGTATGAAGCTATAATGCAGTTAAAAGATTCTGGGTTTGGTCATTTCTCATTTTCTCTTTTAGATCTGCAAGTGATTTTGTTGTATAAATATATCTGGACTGGACTGGAAATATATTTAGAATTATTTTTTGAATTTTGAGTTTAGTCTTGTGATGAGGCAGTTGCCTCCTCCAAATCCTAGTGGCGTCTGGTCAAATCTGTTTCTGGTGTCTGTTCCCCCTCCATCCCCTCCCTTACCTCAAATGGCTACACAGCTGACTCCGCATGTGAAAAAGCCGAATGCCTAAAATCTGTGTTTGCCTCAAAATATTGTGTCCCAAACCCATCTCTCTCTGTACCCACCTTACCCAGTCGAACCCAGCTGCTACTGGACTCTGTGTCCTTCTCTCCTGATGAGGAGGAGAAGTTTTTGTCAAACCTCAAATCTGATTCAACAACTGGACCAAACGGCATCAGCCCAACGGGTCCTAAAATCCTGCTCTGCCGCTCTATCACACCCTCTCTCTGTTCTCTTCACCCTCTCTTTTGCTCAAGGTCATCTGCCGTCTGCTTGGAAATCAGCCAACATTACCGCTTTACACAAAAAATGTGCAAAAACAGATCCTTGCAACTACAGATCAATAAGCCTGCTCCCAATCATCAGCAAGGTCATGGAATCCATCATCGCTTCTGATATTAAATCCTCACTCTTTTCCAATGGCTTGATCCCGGATCAATTTGGATTCAGACCAGGTCACTCTACTCTGGACATGCTGCTTCTGCTGTCTCAACAATGGATGGAGGTCCTCAACACCAAACAGGAAATCAGAGCTGTCTCCCTTGACATATCTCGTGCCTTCGATACAGTCTGGCACCCAGCCCTGCTCACAAAACCAAACTCTCCTCTTCTCGTATCCATGCAAATCTCCACGCAAGGCTCATGGACTTCCTCTCCTGTCATAGTCAACATGTGGCCCTAAATGAATTCTCTCATCTCTGCTTCCTGTCCAGGCTGGAGTTCCTCAAGGCAGTGTTCTGGGCCCTGTGCTTTTTGTGGTGTTCATTAATGATCTCTCAAACTCTCTGGAAAATCCTCTCTGTCTCTTTGCTGATGACTCCACTCTCTTCCACTCTATATCTCATCCCTCAGATTGGCAGGCAGCAACCTCTTCACTCTCTGCATACCTGGACAAAATCACAAACTCGTCAAACAAGTGGAACATGTCCTTCAATCCTGACAAATCTCACACTCTCAGTATGTCTCTCTGGAAAGACTGTCTGGAAAACCCTCCCATCTACTTTCTCAACAATCCTCTCGAAGTTCTGTCACTCAAGCTTTTGGGTCTCACTATCTGCCATGACATTTCTTGGGAAAACCACATTTCCAAGCTGGCCTCCAAAGCCACTCGCCGACTGGGCATCCTCCATCGTGCAAAGTCCTTCCATGCCACACCTGAGCTTCTCAACACATACAAAGTTTTTATCCACAGCTTGATGGAATACTGCTCTCCCCTCTGGGCTGGTGCTCCTGCCTCACACCTAGCTCGGCTTCACGCTGTTGAAACCAAAGTTTTCAGAATCATTGGAATCTCCCACGGTGAAGCTAACTCCGAGGGCCTTTCACTTACTCACCGCAGGCAGATTGGTGGTCTTTCTGTCTTCGACTGACTCCTATCCGGCCTAGCTCCCCCAGCTCTATCTGTGCTCTGTCACCCAAATATTCCTACAGGTCGCACAGGATCTGCCAGCAACCCTCTTCTGGTGAAAGCACCAAAATCAAGACTCTCTGCTCACCTTCACTTTCATTCCTCTTTACTCCCGCCTCTGGAACAAACTCCCTCACTCTCTTCAATCCCACTCCTCCCTCCAGGTCTTTAAAACAGCTGTTCACCACCATCTCTTGTCTTCCCCCATCCAAAACCTTGATCTTTTCTACCCCCATTAATTCACCCCAGATCCACTTTTTTGAAATACCAACTTCTTTCCTGGAAGTCCTAGCAGTGTCCATGTGTTTTATACCTCTCACCCCCCCCCACCCCCCGCCATTCCCATCCCTCCTCCCCCCTAGCCCTCTCCCTCCCACATATCTCCCGTGTCCCTGTATACCGTGCTGCACAGGCTAGCTGGTATGGATGTGCTGCACGAGCAAACTAACTCAGCCTAAGGTCTATACGTACCCTTTTGTTGCAAGAGACGTAACGCCGATGCTTTCGATATTTAATGGTCATTTTAACAATCGGTTTGTTTGTTTCACACAATGAAAAACGTGAAGGCAGAGCATGGCGAATGTGATATACGACAGGTTCGACAATGTGTTTGGCCTGAACGAAATTGGAATCAAAATGGCGGTGTGTGGAGAGTCAGCTGCCCTACTGCCGTTATGACATCAGACATAATCACATCACCCTGTCATGTGACCAGATCCTCAGCTCTGATTGGTATACGTTTGAGGGGACATACATACATACAGACGGACAAACACTGTTCTGGACGGCTTTTCCCTATGGGCTATGCCGTAAAAAGATTCATTAATTCTCCATTGAATAGTCATTGCATCAAAAAATTGTTACACCAGAATTGCCCTCATAGTCTTGAAAATCTCGACACAAAATTAAATACAGCATAAAAACAAGGCACACATACACAAAAAGGAGGTGGATACTTTGAGACCTGGGAGGGCTCCGTTCCACCTTCTAAAACCTGCATATACATGGAAATAACAAACAACCACACCCAACACACACACACACACACACACACACACACACACACACACACACACACACACACACACACACACACACACACACACACACACACACACACACTTCACAATAACCCCGCTTTCACTTTTTTTTTTTTTCCTCCAACTACACAAACTACAGAAAAAACATGCCGCACGCATGCACACCACAGACACGCACACACGCACACACACACACACACACACACACACACACACACACACACACACACACACACACACACACACACACACACGTTTAATAATTTGACAAGTTTAATAATTCCACGTTAGAGAAGATGGCGTTTTAGCTTAAAAAAAAAAACACCATGCCCCTACCTCATGACATATGTTCAGAAGATATACCTTTGATGGTTGAGTCAATACAATTGCCAGCTGTAGCTGTGATGTCATCCAGAGCTGCGATGCCACAGTACAGGAGGCCATGGCATTTGTAAACAAATATAATCTGAAATTCAGCAAGAAATAGTCAACATATTGTCACGTGCAAGTGGTCGGTGAACCCTCGCTCACCAGCCCTGTGCACATGGGGCATGGACACAGATAATATTGCGGTGATTGGCTGAATTCAAATCCACGCACAGGACATGGAAGCCTGTTTTTATCCAATGGCTGCCGACTGCACTAGTTAGCCTGATGGCTGCAAACAGCTCAATAAAAAGAAAACTGTGACAATATTGTTACGGATCTCGGACGTCGGCGCTCCCCTTATCAAGGGGGGGGGGGGGGGGGTTAATCCCCTTGTCTTTTTATCTGGCCGACCCGTGTCCTGGGGGTTATGACGTCCTTCCCGGCGCGGCGTTAGATAGGGTTTGTTAGGCCGAGGGGTTCACTACTACCTAAGTACTAACGCCGGCCGGAAACGAGGGAATAACTCCCGCTCGAACCACGGATACGATGGAAAATGCCGAGCGGATAGCAATCCGCGATCCGAGCTATTAACAAAGTGACTAAACCCGATTCTGAGCGGTTCCTAATCGTGCCACGTTTACCCAATGATAGAAAGGACGGATGCGATCGGATGGAGAGGAAACCAGAAGGTAGGAAGAACAAAGATGGGTGTATTAACAAATGTACAGAAGAAGAGGAAACAAAAGGGATGTACAAGAGGAAGAGGAAGCAAACAGGGAAGTCTTAAAACAGTCTTATTCTAATACCCCAGACAAACATACACACTCACACGGGGATTGTAGTTGGTAGGGTGGAAGGTCCAGGTAGAGGGTCCGGCGATGGGGTCCAGGCTCCAGTCCCGCGGGCGAAACCCGGCAGGCAGCTCCGCGCGTAGTTGGACACGAGCGGACAGTTTATATAACGGGGGAAGCTGGTGTCCTTCGTACGTAATATTTGCACGTTCGTGCTACACGCCCCCTCCCCAAAGTCCTCTTAATCAGCGCCAGCGAGTGAGCCCTTAACAAGCGCTGCCATATCTCTCCAACAAGCGCGCCTCCGACAAGACCTCCAAGTTCTTTGAAAATGCGCTCTCTCCCACCCGAGTCCTTTCGCAAAGGTGCTCTCCGTATCAGTCCTGCGAAAGGGCTTTGCGTTCGCGCTTATATAACGCGCCACGCGATCACTCCGCGCTCCACAAAGCCACGCCTGCCAGCGATGTTACCTCAGCCCTGGTTGGCTGGTGAGGGCTTACCGGCCACGCCTTTGATGACTGGATGACGTGGCCACACCTTCTGCTTGCCGTTCCGCCCCCTTTCTCGGGCCTAACCGCATGGCTTATGGCGGCGTTTGAGCGAGCTTCAGCTCAAGGCAGCGAATGCTGCTAACAAAGGCGCGTAACAAATTGAGAGAGACATAAGGCACCGACTGTAGGGGCGCGTAATGGCATCGCTTGGAGAGAGAGAGGTTGGCAAAAATGGACGGAATGGGCCTACTCTTATTTGATCGACGCAACGCAGATTCAACTATTGGAAACACGGCCTTATCTAAAACACATACTAATGAAATAACTGAGTTCCTATGGTGGCCTACGTGTTGCTTGTGGACTAACTAGGGGTGGTACCTTTAACCTTTAATGTCATATTTACAAGTGTGGGTTCTAAAACCGCAACAATATAACAAAAGTGTCACAGCAATAAGTATTAATTCAGCCGAGGCCGAGCGAAGCAAAGTCGAGTCCATTTATTCCTGATATGTGAAACACCTTGCAAACCATGCCTACAGAAATCAGACTTTTTGGAATGCCAGTCGCATTTTCCATCCACTCATCATGCAACATTGTTGAACCATTCTCCATGGGTAGGTGCTCTTTTGTTGAAAGTTTCATGTCAATCACTAAAGTGGTTGCTGTGTGGGCAAGCTGATATAAATGTGCTGTGTGGGCAAGCTGGTGTAACATGCTGCGCAGGCTAGCTGGTATGGATGTGCTGTGCGGACAAGCTGGTATGGATGTGCTGTGCGGGCTAGCTGGTATGGATGTGCTGCGCAGGCTAGCTGGTAAGGATGTGCTGCGCAGGCTAGCTGGTATGGATGTGCTGTGCGGGCAAGCTGGTGTAGACGTGCTGTGTGGGCTAGCTGGTATGGATGTGCTGTGTGGGCAAGCTATGGATGTGCTGTGTGGGCAAGCTGGTGTGGATGTGCTGCTGCGGGCAAGCTGGTGTAGACGTGCTGCGCAGGCTAGCTGGTATGGATGTGCTGTGCAAGCTAGCTGGTATGGATGTGCTGCGCAGGCTAGCTGGTATGGATGTGCTGCGCAGGCGAGCTGGTATGGATGTGCTGCGCAGGCGAGCTGGTATGGATGTGCTGCACAGGCTAGCTGGTATGGATGTGCTGCGCAGGCTAGCTGGTATGGATGTGCTGCGCAGGCTAGCTGGTATGGATGTGCTGCGCAGGCCAGCTGGTATGGATGTGCTGCACAGGCAAGCTGGTATGGATGTGCTGTGGGCAAGCTTGTGTAGACGTGCTGCACAGGCTAGCTGGTATGGATGTGCTGTGCGAGCTAGCTGGTATGGATGTGCTGTGCAGGCGAGAAGGTATGGATGTGCTGTGTGGGCTAGCTGGTATGGATGTGCTGCACAGGCAAGCTGGTATGGATGTGCTGTGCGGGCAAGCTGGTGTAGACGTGCTGCACAGGCAAGCTGGTATGGATGTGCTTTGTGGGCAAACTGGTGTCAACATGTGGTGCAGGCTCGCTGTAGTAAGGGAAACATATGAAAATCTGTTAACTAAATTGTTACCAAAAAATTTCTTCACCAATATGTTTGTAAAGGTGTGTAATAACATGTGTTAAAATGTTGAAGGTCAACTCCCGTGGGAAACCCAGAAAAAAAGCTGTTGAATTCGGGTACCGAAAAATTATTTTCGAGAATTTTTTTTTTTTTTAAATCGGCCCTTAAGTAACTTATGAGGGTCAAATAAGGGTTTTTCATGATTCTGAGTTGATTGTTAACATTTATATTTCACCACAGACACTCCGTTGTGGAAAAATAATTTCTAAATATATCTCATTTTCTACTTTGCAGGACATGGAGTCTAGCAATATGGATGAAGACGTTACTCCACCTGTGCTCAATTGTTTCATCTGTGCACGCTCGGATACACCAGCTGAAACGCTCATACAGGCAACTCCAAAGGGATACTCAACTTTATTGAAACAAGCAGAAACTGTCGAAAATGTTACTGTTGTGGAACGTATGAAGGAGGCTCAAAAGGAAGGAAAACTGAGGTACCACAAGAAGTGTAAAAATGATCTGTACAACAACTTTGTTGCAACCACCAAGAAGTCAGCTCAAGCATCAAAGGCAGAGAAAGAGTCATCAAAGTTGAAGAGAAGACGCACTACTTGTGAGTTCAGTTCATCAACTGGCTGCAGTTCTAGAAGATCACAGTCAGTTGACCTCCTGTATAAGGATGTATGCATTCTTTGCAACCAACCAGCCCAGCTCTACAAAAATAATCCAGCACAAGCTAGAAAGAAATACAGAGTGCCAGATAATTTGACTGCAGATACACTGAAGGCAAGCTTGCTGAAGACAGCACGGAGTCGCGGGGATGACTGGGGCACTGAAGTCACTGGACGCCTGGAAGGGATCAACGACTTGGTAGCAGAAGAAACACTGTACCATTTGCGATGCAAACTTATGTTTGCGAGAGGTGACAGTTTGTCCAAGACTGATGAGGAAGGAAAAAGGAAGAGAAGACAGAGGAGTATTGATGAGGAGCGAGAGGCAGTTTTTATTGAATTCTGTGAATGGTTAGACTCAGAATTAGAGCATGGGGTAATGAACATGGACCAAGTCCATGAAAAGCTGCAGGAGTTTGATCAGTCACCAGAGAAGAGCCTTTCTTATTCAAAGCATTGGCTAAAGATAAAACTTCTAGAGAAATACGAAGACACCTTGTATTTCACAACACAGGAAAGAAGGGCAGATGTACTCTGTCTCAAAGATGGCACCGACAATATTCTGCGAGTGCATCATGCTAATCTTGACCATGGAGATGAGAAGACTCAGATCATAAAGACGGCACTCAAGTTCATATCCAATGATATTGCCTTGATTGATTTAGGTCCAAAGTCATACCCCACCACACACAGTATGACTGACATCGATAGTCAGCTGACACTTGTTCCTGCAAGCCTTCAGATGTTCTTGAGACCGATTGTCAAGACAGACGAAAGAGTTGCCGTTTGGGGGCAGAATTTTATTAAGGCCTGTCGACCTCGGTCTGGAGTATTGCCACACCAAATGGGGCTTGCCATACAACTTGATCATAGATTTGGGTCAAAATGGATGCTCAACAAGTTCCACCGGCTGGGATACACCGAGTCTTACACGGAGACACAAAACTACAAATACTGCTTCCTTAATAGTAGGAGTGGAGATGATGTTCCAGATACTTCTGGCACTCTTGACACCATTGTGGAGGAAACCGATGAACAGATCAATGATGAGGTTGCGGTTGATGCTGCGCTTGAGGATCAATCAGTGATGACAGCCAAAGTGCCAGCCAGTGAAAGTGAATTGTCAAGTAATGATCAGGTGGTCTTTATGGAGGTTGGGGAAACAAACAATGCAGTCACTCAGTTTGTTGGAGACAATATAGATTTAAACATCGTCTGTATTCACGGAAACACTCCCTTTCACTCAATGGGTTGGATCGAAGTCACCTCTCCGGCACCACCTTTGCCAGATCCACAGACAACAGCAGCTTTCCCCCGGGTGAAGTTGAAGGCACTCGACAAAGCTAAGATCCTGAGAGGAACTGAAGTAAAGATTATTCCATTTACGAACAGGAAACAGATAGGAACGAACGCGATCATGTTTCTCCCCCTCGCTGAGCTTTCCTCCTCCCTGGCTCATGATCAGCCACTCCTCACTCCAGGTGACACACTCTGGGCAGCGGGGTGGGTGATCAAAGCCAACGATCCTGAGTTCCCACACTCCAACTGGAATGGCTGGATGAAGAGAATCCATGCTAATGATGCAAAGCAGAGCACACAGATCGAGTTCCTCCCAGTTATTGAAGGAGACCCTAATGACCTCAACACCACCACTTCACCACTTCAACACTCTGAAATTCGGTACAACATGTTCTCAAGGAAGGCAGCGGCAGGAGTGATCAAACCAGAGACTCTACCTCCAACAGAGGGTGCAGCTGCACAACATTCACTCCGTGCCTACCTGCAGACCCGGGACTGGATCCTTCTACAGAGCATGTCTCTGAACCCCAGTGACTATGGATGGACAATAGGTGTGCATGGGTATGAGCCAGTTCCAACACTGGACCCCACGGCTCCTGTGGAGCTATTGCAGTTCACGAGCTGTAATTGTCATGGAGATTGCAGCAACCGGCGATGCAGCTGCAAGAAGAATGGGGTCACGTGCATCTCGGCCTGTGGAGTCTGTAATGGCATTACATGCAGAAACTGCAGTCATGATGTTGTTGAGTCTGAAGAAGACATAGACAATGACTGTTGAAACTTCTGACATTGTGAATGAGAAATAACTCTTGAGTATTATATATGTATGTGAAATAAAAGCTACTTTGTGTGTAAATGTAAAAGTGAAAATATAAATGTTAACAATCAACTCAGAATCATGAAAAACCCTTATTTGACCCCTCATAAGTTACTTAAGGGCCGATTTAAAAAAAAAAAAATTCTCGAAAATAATTTTTCGGTACCTGAATTCAACAGCTTTTTTCTGGGTTTCCCACGGGAGTTGAACTTCAACATTTTAACACATGTTATTACACACCTTTACAAACATATTGGTGAAGAAATTTTTTGGTAACAATTTAGTTAACAGATTTGTGAAATATCTCATAAAATGCCCTTACTACTGGTATGGATGTGCTGTGCGGGCTAGCTGGTATGGATGTGCTGCGCAGGCTAGCTGGTATGGATGTGCTGTGCGGGCTAGCTGGTATGGATGTGCTGCACAGGCAAGCTGGTATGGATGTGCTGTGCGGGCAAGCTGGTGTAGACATGCTGCGCAGGCTAGCTGGTATGGATGTGCTGCGCAGGCTAGCTGGTATGGATGTGCTGCACAGGCTAGCTGGTATGGATATGCTGTGCAGGCTAGCTGGTATGGATGTGCTGTGCGGGCAAGCTGGTATGGATGTGCTGCGTGGGCTAGCTGGTATGGATGTGCTGCGCGGGAAAGCTGGTATGGATGTGCTGCGTGGGCAAGCTGGTATGGATGTGCTGTGGGGGCAAGCTGGTATGGATGTGCTGCAGGAACGTCACTCAGGTGACTCTCCAGCCCTCGTTGGCAAATCTTATCGAACAAACTCATCTTTTCGCTCTTCAACACATTCTGTCTTGGTGCATTCAACTCTA
Source organism: Myxine glutinosa (assembly GCF_964187855.1). Classification (NCBI taxonomy): domain Eukaryota; kingdom Metazoa; phylum Chordata; class Myxini; order Myxiniformes; family Myxinidae; genus Myxine; species Myxine glutinosa. The sequence goes on along the minus strand of NC_136262.1, from coordinate 86,911,522 downwards.
CCTTCAGGTCTCTCAACGCCCTCTGTGTCTACGAACTTCTTCCTCGCAATCTCCGCTCCTGCCACGCTGGACACGCTGGACTCCTGCCACGATGCGAGTCTAAATATTTTTAAAATGGCCACATGCACAATGCTTCAAATCCCTGTCCTGCCATTGTGGAGCCTACAGCACAAAAACTTATTGTTGTGACTTCCATTACAGTTGTACGGTACACAACTGAGGGTGCCCCCACCGTTTCCGTTTTACCCAATTCTGTTCTATTTTTCACTAATACAGCAGAAAGAAGTGTATAATTTATGAGTGACATTGTGAAAAGAGTATATAGTGGAAGATGAGTTTTACAGAATATGATGGTTTGAAGATCCAATTCGGGAGGAAAAAAATGCAACAAAATCTCATGCTGTAGTACAAGATGATATCACACAGTATTGAGTTTAACAGAGGAGAGGTGCAACTACAGTACCTGGTGTGTGTGCTCAGAGTGCAGGTTGAGTTCTGCTCGCAGCCAACTGTTGAGTCTCGGTTTGGTCCAAGACCAGACCATATTGGGCCGCTCATTATTAGATTCCTTTTGCAGAAGGTACAAAGCTGTATGACCAGACCATGTGCTAGAGAGTACATAGTAAAAACGAAGGCAATACTCGAGTCTTGCTGGTAATTGTGGGGATGTAAGATGTGCAACCAATTGCTTGTTTACACCAATTTGCAGGTGTGCCTGCAGGAAGTGACCTGGAAACACAATAAAGACACAGTAATGCAAGGAGATATCGTCTACATTGGAGTTAAGTAAGTGTTCAACAGTACAGTACAGAGCTAGCACACTTAAATATGAACTCTGTCCAGCCCGGGTTTGATGGTCAACCCAAGTATAAACTCCATTCCACCTACTAAAACCTGCATATGGAGATGACAACCAACGACGCGCGTGCGCACACACACTTCTCCTTTCACCAATAGATGCAAAAACGAGTATAAATTATCTTGTGGCTTCAGAACCAAAGCAACAAATACATACTTATAATGGCACTCACAACTTACTCAACTCCTACCACCCTCTGCAGATGAAAGCCTTGGCGTTGGATAGAAGTTCAGGTGTGTCAAGGAAGGAATTTGTATGAGAGGATGCCCTGTCGGCACAAATTGGAAAACAAACGTGCCATTTAAAAGTACTTTGTCTCTAAATTATTCATGACTGCACGTGCGCAGAGATGAGTGAGATATTTTTTCTGTCGTCTGCCTCCCTTGCAGTCAAACAAAATTGAAAATTATTTCAAACAGGAACCTAACTGTTTTTAAGGATGTCATAAAGGACACATACAACAGGTACGAAGAACTAATGTAACGTGTTAGATAGGGTGGTGGAATAAACACTCGGTAAAACGGCGGTAAATATCCACAATTAAATTTACACGACTTTTCCAATCCAATCTTCATTTTATTTAAATTTAATTATATACTTGAACACAGAACACAAATCGACTTCTTTGCACTTTCAAAACCCTCCTGTTTCACAGTACTTGAAGCCTGCTGTAGGCTTTACAGCGAAGCTGGATGTCTTAAGATTGCAGGGTCTTGAGTTTGAGCCCCAGTCGTACTGTTAAATAGCACCATTTGGGTAGACTCAACCTGTCATCCTTCCGAGGTCGGCAAAAGTAAAGTATATACGGGGGTGATGTGTTCTATGAATTCTCTAGTTGTTACAACCCTGTACAATATTAATATATTTACTTTTCACATTTATATTTAAATTTCGTAAATAAGAAATTGCTATTATTTCCTATTGGATTTTATATTCTTACCTTTTCCTGTTGTGTGATCGCCCCTCGGTATGCTGTTTGGTGCCACAGACACACGCTGCCACCTGTCTTGACTATCGTCTTGCACGAAATGGCAAAATCCATCCTCAAAGTCACAGCTTGCCAAAGATTTGACGAAGTCTGTGGATACAATGTGGATGCAAAGACAGTCCATGCATGTCGTAAATGTAAAAATGACTTCTTTTATGGTCCCTTTTTTCATTGGTTATGACAAAGAGCTACACACAAGAAGATACTATTGAGAGGATAAAGAAGATATCATAATCATCAACACAATAGGTGTGTGGCATCTGGATCAAGCCACAAACCTCCAACCTGCTTTATCCTGAAACTCTGAGGATTAGTGACTGGAAATGTCTATGGAAAATGGAGGGTGAAGGGGCACATGGAGGTGGAGTGGCTTATTGTTTGCATCCTAATATCAGCATATAGTTAAGACTATGGGGTTTGGAACATTTGTGAGGTGTATCACATCTATTTTTTTGGTTGGTCCTAGCCATTTATTGGCAAAAAGAAGGCTGAGCGTATAAGCCATATCCACTTTCGAGCCATATCCACAAATCCTATTGATGAACCCTGTTAACGTTTGATCTAAGGCAGAAGAAGATCTGACATGAATGTATGTAATTCCGACCATGGGTAGAAGAGCAAAGGAACCTGCATTCTTCAGGTGGATGAGTAGCATTTATACCAATGGTTAAAGAGCTCAGGAGGGTTCTTGTCCGATGATGTTCACGAGCCGTTACTAAAGTCTAATTTGTTTGCACTGGGAGGTTGCGAATGTACGTATCATATCTCAAAAAGTTACGGATGGAATCAGAACTTGGTGGACAGGTTGGGTGTGACAAAGTTGAATTGCTTAGATTTTGGTAAAGATCCGGATACGATGATTTTTTAAGTGATTCTTTACTATTGAGAGATAAGATAGGGCCAAAAACGATATAATAGCACGATATCTCAAACAGTTACGGATGGATTCAGATAAAACTTGGTGGATGAATTGGGTAGGTGACCAGAACAAGCTGATTAGGATTTTGGTTCAGGTCCGGATGCAGATTCAGCCTATCAGTGGAATACAAAACGTAAACTGTTCAACCGAGCAGAGGTATTGCTGATAATGAATTGGAGAGGCCTAATATCCACATTGCTACCCAAAGTGAAACACAGCTACATGGTAATGCACATATAAGAAAGCAGAAATGTGCTTTACATTAGAGTGAAAAAGGTGAAAGTGACAGAAGAGAGTATGGAGTTGGTTGGCTTTGCCATAAAAAAGAACATCATTGTATCACGTGTGGAGCTACCTGTAGTTATATCATGCCAACTATCATCAATGTTGACATTACAAATGTGGCTTCAGGGATTAGTTTCACTTTGTATCACAAAAACCTTCCAAGGTAAATAGCAGAGTGAAGTATCTTAAGTTACAATATCTTAACCCAACTGGTTCACAGGAAGTATTGAGACTTAAAAATATCAGTTATAGAACATAAACGCAATGTTCAAAATAAATAAATAATTAAAGCTCTCATCCATATTTTATGTTTTTTTGTTGTCATGTGAGAAAAATGGTTGTTTGAAACAGGATCTAAGAGATGTGGTCTACTTTCTTTCCCTTATTCTTCTTCACCACTCACCATAACCTCCACTTTATTAATGTCAACATGCAAACCTTTCTTAATACTATGCAATACTAGTGTCGGGCCATCTCCTGATTCTGTCAAGGTCTGCTGATGGAAGAGGCCGCTGTTTGCCTGTCTGAATGATAAGAAATGATGTGGCAGAGGGTGGCTTTCCATCCCGTATCAATTTGACGTACTTTCTACAAGAGTGGAAAATGATAGAAATTTTTATTAAAAAAATTAAATTTCTGTTGGAGTGCTGCTCCGGAGAGGTTGTATGTCATCATGCACTTTGTTGAACATTTCTCCAGCATTTTTATAGCATCATGAAACCACTGTCCACCCTGCTTCCTGAAAAACCTCTCGAAAGCATCAATGACCTTATCAGAGTCAATTTATTTCCCCTAGGCACAGATTTCAGTCTGGGGAAGAGGTGGAAATCTGAGGGAACTCGATCAAGTGAATTATTGGGATGTTGAAGAATTCAGAAACCACAATCCCTTGCAGCATCAACTGCAACTTCTGTGGATGTGCAGGTGCATTGCCCTGGAGAAGCTGCGCAACTCTGGTGATCTCCCTTCAGGGTTTTTTTCACAATTTCTACAATCAATTTCAAATTGATGCAATTCTCCATTCTTTATACTGTTGTGGAAACACTTATGGGGGTTAAAGATGTTTAATATAGCATTTTTTATTTTTTTTAGTGAATGTTTAGCATAAGCATTACGTAATTAAATGCAATATTAGATACGAGTGACTGTTATATCCATATAGACATAGTCTTGTGTGCATCTAAAACCGCCATCTCTTTTAACCCTATTTAGTGATGTTTTTTTAACCCCTTGGAATCAGTCTTTTATGTTCTTCTAAAGCACTGAGGGGAAGAGGAGGAGAAACGCCACCGAGGAGAAAGCTGCGTCAGTGTCCAGGGCTGCCGAAGGAGATCCACGCACCCACTCCGCCAGCCTCGCCTCTCCTCCTCTTCCTCCTCACAGGCAGACCACAGAAGCTTCAAGGATGCGCCAGACCTGTCACTTGCTTCAGTTCCAGCTGTGTCACAGCTCGGGTATTTCCTGTCTTGTCTGCCTCTTAACTGTGTCCATCTCCTGTGGTGAGCTTGATCAGGCCCTAACGCATAAGATATTTAATGAATCCTGTTTGTTTGTTTGGTACTGTGGGAATGCATGATTAGTAGTGGGTAAGGGGATTGTTTATTTTTTACATACTCGTTATATGTTCTTATTGCTTATTGTACATTCCCACCCCGTGACCATTAACATTTCCTTATTAAATCCACTTGGTCTCGGGTGAATTCTGGTAGTCATGGTTTTCCTAGGGTGATTACGAAAGACCACAGTGGGCTAATTGGCTGTGGTGAGTCAATACCACACACGCGGATCGCAGCACATGCCAGGCTCACTCAGGCTCGCTTGCATATGATGTGCGGCACCTCATTGGCATGATGTTCGGTGGATTAGGACTTCCAATTCACACAGTATCGTGGCTTTTAGACACGTCATATGGTGAGGAAGACTCTGAAGTGAGTAATGTTGATATGACGCGTCGACTCGTATGGGTAGAAGCAACTGGAGCAGCGATCAACGACCATCACATAGACTTTGTTCTTTGCAAGTAACAAGGGATAAATAAATAAGCAATGCTTCACATATCGACATCCAGTAAATTGGGTAACATTAACGTGTATAATATTGACCATTAATAGGCCTACCTTTCTGAAATATAGATGACCAAGATAACACCTTACTGGTCTCAGGAAACCGATGCCATAACCTTGCTGGTAGTGACAGCTGTGTTGGGTGCAGAGAACCTGTGGTTTTCCACTGGTTACTTTGCTCTTTAGATTGGGGATAAATAGTGGTGTACCCGACACACGTACCCGACACACACACACGTACCCGACACACACACACGTACCCGACACACACACACACACACACACACACACACACACACACACACACACACACACACACACACACCTGTTCTCGAATATAGATGGAATAAATAGATGGGATTGCCTGAGATGGTATCTTAACTTTGTCCTAACCAGCAGCATACCTTATATCTTATCTCTTATCCACCAGCCTGGTTACATCATAGAGTTTGACTAACCATTGATCTCCCTTCACCTGATTGGTTGTTCTGACTGCAAGATGATCTCTCAAAAGACACATCATCAAATGCGATGAACCCCTTCAGAGTGCTGGATAAGGTTCCTTCAAAGATGATCTGAAAAACATTGTTGAAAAATGCAGTTTTACTTTGTGTATTCCAGCATACTGATAAGAAAAATAACAACAAATAAAATCATTAATCTTCCTGAATCAAATGTTTCTCTATTAATTATCCTCTTTGACACCTCAGAAATTGCTTCTCTCTGCTCTTGCTGTGATGCATAAATGTACCTACAAGGAATAGAAAAAGTATATTTTTCAGGCACAAGCCGTTAGAGATTACCGAGTGAGTAATTCAAAGTAAGCATGCGAAGCGATTCCAAGCTCACATAAAAGCAGCAAAAATGCTGAATTGCACTTTCAAAGAATTGGACAATCAAACAAACAAAGCTTGCGGGTTGATCATTAAAATTATAGGAGGGCATTAAAGCCATGATATGATTTAGCCTGGAACCAGCCATTATCG
>NC_136262.1:86766158-86898658 GCF_964187855.1 Myxine glutinosa | reverse complement strand
TCCACTCTGAAATTCCCCATTCGTGTACGTGAGTTTGTTTTGTGTGTCTTGTCCCTGGGTTTAAGTAAGACTGCATAGATAAGCTAGAAATTGCCCTGTGTCCTTCTGATTCTTCCATTTCCTTGTATATTACTTTGATTGCTTTTCTTCCTTTAGTTGTGTGTAAATAATAATAAATCCCTGTTCTTCCTACTTTGTCTTCTTCTTCACATTCGGTCGCTTTAGAGGTGTCCAAATTGAGTATACGTGGCGCGATTCGGCCGACGCATAGGAATCGGGTTTAGCCCCTTCGATAAACGGCTCACGCCGCAGTTCGCTTCGCTCGGCGCAACCAATCTATTACGCTGCGGCCGTGAGCGGGAGTATTTCCTCGCGTACCGAGAGGCGCTGGTATTTAGGTCATAGGACGGTTGGGCCTAATACCCTACCCTGCGCCGACCGGGCGTGACGTCATACCCCCGGGACCACGTCGGTCAGTCATAGAGGAGGGGATTAATCCCCCCTCGATAAGGGGAAAAGAGGCCAACGTTGGGTTCCGTAACAATTGGTGTCAGGAGTTAGATTCGAGGCCCGAACCAAATTTTTGAACATCTAAAAAAAAAAAAAAAAATTGGGTCAAAATTTGGAGCGGCCAAAATTTAGTTTTAACATCCAAATTTGAAATCGCGCCATGGATGATCAAGGCGACCGGATGCCGGTGGGAGTAGAATTAGAAGAGGGGTTAGAAGCGACCCAGGACCCCAGGGAAATGTATATGGAGGAGAGGGAGGAGGAGAGAAATGAGGATGTGGTTGCGGGGGTATCAGGTGCCAGGATGGCGCCCTCGCGCACGTGGTTGCAGAGGCACAAAATGGCGGCGCTTCGCACGTGGTTGCAGCAGCCGAGCCCGAGATGCCAGAGTACATGCGAGTCTTTATGATTCAAATGATGGCAAAAATGGATGCCCAAAGTGATAAATCCACCCGAGAGCGAAGAGAAATGGGTGGCCAGATGGAAGAAGGGTTAAACAATTTGAGGAATGATATGGGCAATCAAATGGGGGCAATGAGGGACGAAGCAAGGGGTACCAGTGAACGTTTAGACAATAAATTTGAACGTTTAGACAATAAATTTGAGGGTTTAGACAATAAAATTGGGGGATTAGAAAACCAAATTGGGGAATTGAGACATGATATGGGAAGCCAAATCAGGGGGCTCGAAGGTCAATTGGGGGGCCAACTAGAGGACATGGGTAATCAAATTTGGGAAATGAAGGAGGGGTTAACGGGGTTGGAAAATAGAATGGCTGCCCAGGAGAACCAGATGGAGGGGGTGAAGAATGGGTTACGGGGGTTAGAAAATATTATGGAAGGCAAATTGAGGGAGATAGGGGAGCAATCCGCCTGGGAAATTAAACAGATGGGAGAACAGATAGAGGAGGTGAAAATCGTGTTAGAAACCAAATTGGATGCCCAGAGGAATGATTTGGAACAGATGGCGGCAGCATCTACCAAAGAGATGGGAGAAATGGGGGAGGAGATCAGACGAGGTGTTGGCGAGGAGTTCGCGGGGGTACGCGAGGAGGTAAAGCGAGGTGAGGAGCGTATGGAGAAAAAGGTGAGAAATAGAACGGTTAGGTTACAGGGGGGCATGGAAAATCTAACGAGGGAAGTAGAACAGCTGACGGTGGGACAAAAGGAATTAGGGGAGCAAGTGGAGAAGAACACTGCGGTAATCGTGGGGTTGAAGGCGGCGCAGAAAGAAATAAAAGAGGAACTTATAGCGACAAAGAGGGAATGTCAGATGGTACATGAGGGGTTGACAAAGAGGTTGGACGAGGTAACAGAAGTAATGGAGACGAAAGAACGGGAAGTAAGGACGCACATAGAAACGACCAAGGTGGCCTTAGAGGAAGAAATTGAGGGGGCGCACCGGGAAATAAAAGAGGTGAAGCAAAAATTAGAGGATGTGGAAGAGGGGGTGAGTGAAATTAAGAAGAGACCGAGGGAAACCCAAAGGGAGATAAAGGAGGAGGTAATGGAATATGTACAAGGTCTGTACTCAAATCGTGATGATGTGCTTACTAACCAAATAAAGAGTTTGCAGGTGGCGGAGGAGGAGCGGAGACAAGGTGCCGAGGTGAGTGGCGATATACTCGGAAATGTATATGGTGTGAGGGGAGATTCAGTCGGCTTGGGTGTTGGTGTCGACCCGGCTGTTCGTGAGAGGCCGCTGGTAAAGTGTGCGACAGGTACAGAGTGTGAAGGAGGAGGTGTGCGAGGATGTCCGGCTATGGGGTGTGTGAGGAAAAAGTGCGCGCCGAGGAGTGAGTGTGCTGTCGAGAGTGAGTTGGTCGTGGCGCAGGTGCGGGGGAGCACATGGAAGAGCGTGATGGGGAGTGTTACAGGGGATGTAACGAAAGAGTGCACACCTGTGGTGAGTGTTACGGAGGACGTAACGGGAGAGTGTGCACAAGAGGATGCATGAGAAAGGTGTGTAACGAACGGGTGCATGATAACAGAGTGCGCTGTCGAGAGTAAGGGTGAATGCGCGACCGAGTGTGGTGGTAAGAGTAGTGAGAGTGACACGGAGCACGAGTTGGTTGTGGCAGGTGAGAGAGAATGTACACCTGGAATGAAAGGATGCACACCTGGAATGGTCGAGCACGTGTGGGAATGCACACTTGAGTTGGTAGTGGAGCACGTGATTGGGTGTGCGGAGGAGAGCACACCCGTGGTTGTCACAGAGGATGTGACCGAGGAGTGGGCGCGAAGAGGTGTGTTGGTGAGGTGTACGAACGACAAGTGTGTGCCAAGGTGTGCGGTGGTCAGGTGTGTGAAGAAGTCTATGAGTGTACCTGGGTGGTGTGTAAGAGAAGGTGCAATGACGGAGAGCATGGAGACAGCTGGATGTGTGAGCAAGGAACGGAACGTGGGGTGTGAGCATACAAGTGGAGCATCGACGTTAAACGGGATAGCTGTTAGATCGACTTGTAGCCGAAGCGAGCCCTCGGTTCGTGCCAGGCTTTGTGCGCAGCGGGAACCAGCGGGGATCGTAACCACGGCGGTTTCGAAGGAACCGCCATACGGGATCCACGCTGGGCCTCGCTCCGAACGGTCGCGTCCGTGCTCCGCTAGGCGGAGCGGGCGGCCCGGTCGGAAGGGTCGTCATGGTGACCCCTTGTGGTTGAGGCGTTCCGGCAGGGCGAGATCGGGCCATCGGACGGCTCCATGCCGAGATGGTGCGTGGAATCTAGGCCCGAGTAAACCTCCTTCCCTGCACTGAATGCCGGACGGACTCAACCTGCAGGCGACCAAACCACCCGAATTAATTGCTCGGCTGTGCAGAGCCGAGTTGTGTAATAATGTAAAGATGCACCGAGGCTCCAGTGAAAGGACATTTGGTAGGGATAGGGAATCTGTAATTGGAAAATTTTTGATTGGCTGGAATTTGATGAGCGAAATTTATAGTGGAAGATGCCCGATGAGGTGGGCTGGCAAATCCACCGTCCCTCACATACCCGGGGCACATGAGCAATAGCTATGGGGTTTATGGCAGTGTCAGTTCGCCGAGGGAGGGTTAGGATAAAATGATAGGGATCTAGAGAAGATGACCATAGGTAACTGCAGATTTAAGTAGCGACATTGGACAGGTAGTCGGGGACATAGAGAGGTTAGAATGGTTGTTAATGACGTGGGATGTGCTTAGTTTAAAGGGAAGATGGGGAGCACCAAGTTAGAGGGAAACCAGGTAGATCAGATGATGCCGTGTGTTTGAGAATTGAAAGTGTATTCGGAAGTGTATTGTGAAAAGAGTGCAGTGATTGTGAGTTGTATTGAGCGTGGAAGTGTATGGAGCAGTGCATGAGGAACAATTGTGGTTGTGCATTGTATTGAATGATTGAAGAAGCTTGGGAGGAAGGAGGGTGCAGGAGGCACCAGGTGTGATTGCACAGGTGTGCAAGTGAACAGGTGGATGGAGCAGTGTATGAGTGAGTAATGGTGATTGCGTGTTGTGTTGAGCAAATGGTCCTGGAGGAAGGAGGGTGCAGGAAGCACCAGGAGTGATGGCACAGGTGTGCAAATACAGGTGTATGGAGAATGCTTGTGTGGAATACATGGAGTATGGAATATATGGAATGGATGGTGTGGAGTGAGTATGGTGGAAACTGTGGAGTGGAGTGGAAGGTGCGTATGGGGAGGATGGACCCCATCACGAATACCCGGGGAGGGTAGTTTAAGAGTTAGGTAGAGGGAGTAGGTAAATTGTGGTTGGATATTGGCATCTGTGGTGCGTGGTGGAAGAATGGTGTTTGGATGGGTGAATTAGTGACGTGGAAATGGCTGGGCGTGTGGACTGTTAGTGTGTGTAGTTGAATCGGCTCTCCGCCACTGTTAGGATGTCGGCCAGGTAAGGCCGCAGGTGGGCTCTGGGAGCCGGTAGAGTTGTGGATGGGGCCCGAGGATCCGGAGGACGGACCCGGGTAGCCCAGTGCCAGAGGGCACCGAGTGGGGAGAGCGCCAGAGGGCCTTCCCCAGGTAGATAGGTTAGGGTAAGGAGCAGGTAAGCTCGGAGGCAACTACAGTGGTGGAGGTGTGCAGGTGGGTAGACCTGCTGGGAGAGCCACACGACCCAGTCCTGAAATTGTGCAAAGGCACAGGGAGTTGAATCGGGGGAGTGAGACCCCAAATTGATGAAGCACCACAGTTTGGTCAATGGGAATTTGGTTCTTAAAACCGCATAGAGTAAGACGGCCAATGGTTTGGCAGGGAAAGACCCCGGGTAGTGTAAAGTGTGTTAATGTCATTTAAGAGGATAGTTAGGATTGAAATCTCCTTGCACCATCTACATCCACTCACCTGAGGTAACGACGGTGCTCCACACCGTGCCATGGTTTGTTGGTTTTGATTTTTCTGTGCAAATGTTTGGATTGTGAGATGCATCATGACGTGGGTGTGACATTGTACTTGTTTGTTCCATCTCTCCCTCCTTATGAGGATTGATGATGAATTGGTGATGGCAAATTTTGGTCAGAGGGATTGTGATGACGAATTTGGTATTAGGGGAAAGGTGGGGAAGACGAGACATTAGTGACGAATTTGTAAATGTGTAGGTTTTTGTAAATACGGGGAGGGGCAAGGGGGGGTAGTGTAGGTCACATGTGGGGGGCGTACGGTAGGGACGAGCTTTCTCACTTCGCTCTCCGTGCGCACCTCATCCGGCATTACCTTGTTTGATGTGTACCCTTGCGCCCTGACCCATTACTCACCTGTCTTCTGTCCCCCTGTCTCCCACCCGAGGACTGTGCTCTCTGGGCACTGAGAGGAGCGTGCGGGGGGCCGTGTCTGTGAGCCCGAAACTCCCGCAACCAGCATGCTTGCATTGATGCACCACTTATGGACCGCCATTCTGCGGCCAAGCACCACTTTATGGACCCCACGTTTTGGGGCCTGGCACCTCTGCTGGGGACCAGCCATGGTAGCCAGGTAATCTTACTTGCGGCCCAGTGTAAAGGTGGCACCTATACCAAACAGGTAGACCACCCTTAGTTGGCCCCTGTGGCCCTCAATAAAAGTGGACGCGTTGGTGCCCTTTTATTTCCAAATAGGCCACAAGTAGAGAAAGCATCAGGCAGAACATCGGCCCAGCAGAGAAGAAGAAGACCACCACCAGTTGTTTTTTTGTGTGTGTCATTATTAGGAACTGGTGACTGTTGCACCAAATGGTGCTTTTGGTGCGGTTTTGGTGATTGGTGCTTTGGTATTTATTGGTGCTGGTGCGTCGATGCAATGCATGCTGTCTCCTTCCCTCCCAACAGGAATTTCTTTTTGTTTCCCTGAAAGAAAAATCACAAGTCCTGGGTTGCGTTTTGTAAATAGTCAAAATAATGTCACTGTAAATAATGCTCCCCCACCGTTCATGTTTAGTTTGAAAATAATTCCGCAATTCGGTTAGCTGTGGGTGTGAAACTGTTAGGCAGGATGCAACGCAATTAGCGGGACATATTTATTTGTTTTAAAATTGTCGCACTCAGGGTCAGGTTAATTGTAGAGGGTTACTACACCGGCGTGTCACACTAAAGTAAAAGTTTTCGGGCCGGGACGTCCAGTAAGGAAGGAGGGTGCAGTGTTGAGGATTTGGGAACTGTGTGTGTAATTTGTTGTAAATATTCCTTGTAAATACCTCCAACTGTAAAGGTCAAAGGTCGTCCTTAGTTAGGCCATCGCACACACGTAGCCAATCATAAGTTTCCCCTCAGTAGTTTTGTCCTTAGTAAATGTCAGTATAAGGCTCTGTGGTCCACTAATTCATTGCGTTACACCGAATCAAATAAGGATAGCTCCCCTTCAATAATTACCTTTCCCAGCCGAACTCTCCTTCTCTGGGTAACGGAACTTAACAAGCGTGGGGTGCGCGCCCCCTCAACTGGCCTGGCTTTGGAAGCGGCGTTCGCTGCTATAATGAATATGTGCTCCGTGCTCTGTTTGGACAGGAAGGGCGGGGCTGTTCGGCCCCATGCCCAAATAAGGAGACAAGCCCGTGGCTCGCCACGAGGGGCGTGCCGTTTGGCTCCATGCCCAAATAAGGAGACAAGCCCGTGGCAATGCCATATAAGGTCACGAAAAAGAGCACGGGGGAGGGCGGTACCGAAACAGACGAGGGCGTGTCACACCCGCGCTGGAGGTATGATATATGCATGCGAAAATCGCGCAAGAGAGGATTGAGGGAGAGACGCAGCAGACGATTTTGAGGGAGGAGAGGACCGCAGCAGATGACAAAAGAGCCCGAGGCGTGTCGAGGAAGGACGAGATACGTGTGCCGCCGCCGCCCTGCTCGCTCCCATACCAGCCCGGAAAGGACCTGCTTGCTGTGCGCCCTGCCAAACCTTCCAGCCTTGTGGTCCTACCTTCCTCTCCCTCCAGCCAATCCACTCTGAAATTCCCCATTCGTGTACGTGAGTTTGTTTTGTGTGTCTTGTCCCTGGGTTTAAGTAAGACTGCATAGATAAGCTAGAAATTGCCCTGTGTCCTTCTGATTCTTCCATTTCCTTGTATATTACTTTGATTGCTTTTCTTCCTTTAGTTGTGTAAATAATAATAAATCCCTGTTCTTCCTACTTTGTCTTCTTCTTCACATTCGGTCGCTTTAGAGGTTTCCAAATTGAGTATACGTGGCGCGATTCGGCCGACGCATAGGAATCGGGTTTAGCCCCTTCGATAAACGGCTCACGCCGCAGTTCGCTTCGCTCGGCGCAACCAATCTATTACGCTGCGGCCGTGAGCGGGAGTATTTCCTCGCGTACCAAGAGGCGCTGGTATTTAGGTCATAGGACGGTTGGGCCTAATACCCTACCCAGCGCCGACCGGGCATGACGTCATACCCCCGGGACCACGTCGGTCAGTCATAGACGAGGGGATTAATCCCCCCCGATAAGGGGAAAAGAGGCCGACGTTGGGTAATCACCGTAACAATATATATATACAGACTTGGCATTTAATATGGAATATTTTTTTTGTGGGGGTGAACTTACTTTTCAAGATGTCTTAGAACCAAAAGTTCATTGGAATTATGTTGAAATTATACTATATTTTGTTAATGTGACCTTTAAAAGAAACAAAAACCACATTTAACATTTCGAAACAAATAAATTGATCCTTGAAAGTGATGTAAACCGATATCGAACTCAATTCATGGACAGTACTGTGTTAAACTTCTGTACGTTTTCCAGAAGTATCTCTTTATTTTGCACATTAGCCAAAAATTTTTTTAACAAAAACAAAAGTTAAATTACAACTGGGATTACGGACAGTAAAATTACAGTTCAGTACTTCGTGTAACCCCCACGAGCATTCAGGAGAGCACGTACACGTTGAGGCATGCTGTTCACGAGATTTGCCAAGGTTTGGACAGGAATCGCTTGCCATGCAATGACAATAGCCTGCTGCAATTCACGCACAGAGGTCGGCTGCCGGTCCAAGTGGTCGATTTGACGCGTTACTTCTGCCCACAAGTTCTCTATCGGTTTCATATCCGGGGACATGGCAGGCCACTCCATATGCTCGACACCACAGTCAGCAAGAAAGTGTTGGATCATGCGAGCACAATGAGGCCATGCATTGTCATCTTGGAAGACAAAGTTTCCTCGAAAGGCTGCACGAGCAAATGGAAGCAATGTTTCTTCCAGAATGGCCCTGTACTTGATTGAACTGGTTCAGGTTTCCATTCAGAACAACCAGGTCAGTTTTGCCCCCTGCATGAAAAGCAGCCCAAACGGTCACCCCACCACCTCCAGCTTGGACTCTTGGCACTATACAATCTTTGTTGTAGGCTTCATGCACTTGTCTGCGCACTCGGACGCGGCCATCTTGACGATACACCAGAAATCTAGACTCGTCACTGAAGATCACGTGATTCCAGTGTCCTGGCTGCCATTGACGGTGCTCTCTGGCCCACTGAAATCGGCGCTGGCGGTGTTGTCTGGTCAGGTGTGGCTTTGTCAGGGGACGCCTGGCACGATAGCCTGCTTGAACCATTTGTTGGTTGACTAGCCTTCTGGATACAGGAACATTTGTCAGTTGCTGCCACTCAGCCCTAAGCCGATTAGCTGACTTGGTACGGCCATTGCGGACTAACCGGTGCAGCTGGTGATCATCCCTCCTTGTGGTTCTGCGGGGACGTCCTGGCCTCGGTATTGGAGTAGGGACACCCCTCTGAGCATTTCGTTTCAGGATCTTTGACACCTGACCTTGAGTGATGCCATACTGCCGAGCAATAGCACGCTGTTTCATGCCGTAATTTCGTATAGCCACCACTCCATGACAAACAGCATTGTCGAGTTGACGGACCATCTCCAGAGGAAGCGGCAATAACTTTTGGAGACGTGCAGCAGTTGTTTTCCACTAATACAGAACGCAACAACCCTTGTATACCCGACTGTGAAGCCAATCATCAAATGCACCTGTCCGTACCTTTTGCCACTCCACCTGTGATATAATCCTGTTGTTGACTTCTTGCTGCGACAGACAATCAGTGACATGGTTGTTTTAACAAATAAATCACCAAAGTGTAAAAGTAACTCACCAGATTGATATACTGAGTTAAGAAAGTAAACCCAAGTCAAGAAAAAAAAAAATTCCATATTAAATGCCAAGTCTGTATATATATTGTTATGGAACCGGAGTACGGCACTCCCCTTAGGGGGGGGAGGGGGGGGGTTAATCCCCCCTTCTATTTTCACTGGCCATCTCCACTCCTGACGCTACCCAGCTACCTCTGGAAAGGCAGGTGCGCAGCCCCGTTCGTACTGCGGACAGATGTTAATTGCCGAGTGGTTTTAGCAACCGCGGCACGAACTATTAACAAGGACTAGACCCGATCCTGAACGTTGGCCAAAATCGCGCCACGGGTATTCAATGAAGGAAATCACTAAGACGACGGATGTGAAGAAGAGGAAGACAGCAGTAGGAAATACGAATATGATTTATTTGCTATTATTTACAACCAAAAGAAACCAAGGAGGAGGAAAGATAATAAAATAAAATACAGAAGAAGAAGAGGACACAGTGCAAATTAGCTTACCTACTACAGTCTTACTTAACCCCAAGGACAAGACACACAGAACAAACTCACGTACACAGAAGGATGGAATGGAGGCAGGAACGAAGGACTGGAAGGAGAGAGGAAGGTTCAGCTGGAGCAGATGGTTCGGGCTTGATCCCGCACGGGACGTCGGGCTGGACCTCAACGGCCACCGATGCCACCGATTCTGGTTCCCGCGTGGTAACGGGTCGAAGCTGCCTGGTGGAGCCAATGCTGCCTGGTGGAGTCAACGCTGCCTGGTGGAGTCAACGCTGCCTGGTGGAGTCAAAGCTGCGTGGTACTGCTCGTGGGGCTCCGTCACTTCCCTCGCTCTTGACTCATCTGCCGCATCTCTCTCCGACTCCCTCAAAGGCTTCCGCGCACGCTTTTATAGCGCGCCTCCAGATCAACCCGCGCCACGCCCGAGCTGGTCTCTCACCGGTCCTGATTGGCGGGTCAGGGCTCGCTGGCTCCACCTTGTGATGACGATCGGTGGCCCACGCCCTGGATTCGGTGGCTCCTCCCCCTTCTTCTCCGATCTGACCGCGTGTTCAATGGAGTTTTGCGGCGAAAACCACAAAGCAGCAGCGGTGAATGCAGAAAACCGCCCAATGCAGTTGGCAATTGATGACAAAAGGGGAATTGGAAGGGAATCTACCTTATTTGAATTCGGTGCAATGGAGTGTCAATTAATGGAAGACAAAGTCTTAATCTAATACGCATATAATAATGAGATAACTACTGAACAAGGAGATCTATGATTGGCTATGTGATTGTATATGGAATAACTACGGGGACGACCTTTAACCTTTACACACCAAATGGAGGAAGGAGGGTGATATTTACAACAATTCATTACACTACAATTAAAAAAACACAGCAATTCTCAAATCTCAAATCCACAACACTGCACCCTCCTCCTCTTAGGCACGTCCCGGGCCTATTACTTTTACCTTTAGTGTGGCACGTAGGTGTAGTTCCCTCTACATTTAACCTGACCCTGAGTGACAGTTTTAAAACACAAATAAGTATATCCCGCTGCTGCATTGCACCCTATCTAACAGATTTACGTCCACAGCTAACCGAATTGCGGAATGGTTTTCAAACTAAACACTTACGGTGGGGGCGCATTATTTACAATGACGCTACTTGTATTTACAAAACGCAACCCAGGACCTGCGATTGTTCTTTTGGGGGGGGGGGGGGGAGACAGCCTGTGCTGCATCGACGCACGAGAAAGCACCAAAACGCACCAAAGCACCATCAAGCACCAATCGGTGCACAGTCACCACAGTTCAATAAAAAAAACCCAACAAACCCCTGGTGCCGGTCTTCCTCTTCGGCTCCCTCTGCTGGCCATTGTCGTTCTTCCAGATGTTATCTTTCTTCTTTGCTGGCGGCCTATTTGGACATAATAAAATGACATGCACAAAACGTGTCCACTGTTCTTTTTATTTATGGCCCACAGGGCCGACTATGAGTGGTTCACCTGTATGGCATAGGTGCCATGTTACCAAGGTCCGCCAGCAAGATCTCGGGCCATCATGGCCGGTTCCAGCAGAGGGGCCATGCCCCAACCCATGGGGTCCATAAGTGGTGCTCAGCCACAGACATGTGGTCCATAAGTGGTGCGTGGATGCAGGCAGCTGGTTACAAGGGTTCGGGCACACAATGGCGCCGCACGCTCCCCTCGGCGCCCAGTGGCGCACAGTCCTCGGGTGGGAGACAAGGGGGGGGGGGGGGGGAGAAGACAGGTGAGCGAGGGGTAAGGTCATAAGGGTACACATCAAACAAGGCAATGCAAGACGAGGTGCGTACGGAGAGCGAAGTGAGAAAGCTCGTCCCTACAGTACGTCACCCCCCCCCTCCACCCCCTGTTACCTACTCTACCCTTGCCCTTACCCCATATGTACAAAAATCTACACATTTACAAATTCGTCACTACTGTCTCGTCTCCCCTATATTTCCCCGATAACAAATTCGTCCCCACAATCCCTCTAACCAAATTTGCCATCACCCAATTCATCATCAACCCTCATAAGGAGGGAGAGATGGAACAACAAAGCACAATGTCACACCCACGTCATGATGCCTCTCACATTTCAACCATTTGCGCAAAAAAAATAACAAAAACATGGCATGGTGTGGAGTCCTGTTACCTCAGGTGAGTAGATGTAGATGGTGCGAGGAGATTCCTAATCCTGACTATCCTCGAAATGACTAATACACTTTACACTACCCGGGGTCTTTCCCTGCCAAACCATTGGCAATCTTACTCTACGTGGTTTTAAGAACAAATTCCCATTGACCAAACTGTGGTGCTTCATCAATTTGGGGTCTCACTCCCCCGATTCAACTCCCTGTGCCCTTGCACAATTTCAGGACTGGGTCATGTGGCTCTCCCAGCAGGTCTACCCACCTGCACACCTCCACCACTGCAGTTGCCTCTGAGCTTACCTGCTCCTTAACCCTACCTATCTACCTGGGGAAGGCCCTCTGGCGCTCTCCCCACTCGGTGCCCTCTCTGGCACTGGGCTACCCGGGTCCGTCCTCCGGATCCTCGGGCCCCGTCCACAACTCTAACGGCTCCCAGAGCCCACCTGCGGCCTCACCTGGCCGACATCCTCACAGTGGTGGAGTGCCCATTCAACTACACATACTAACAGGCCACACTCCCAGCCATTTCCACGTCACTAATGCACCCATCCAAACACCATTCTTCCACCACGCACCACAGATGCCAATATCCAACCACAATTTACCTGTACCCTCTACCTAACACTTACACTACCCTCCCCGGGTATTCGTGATGGGGTCCATCCTCCTTTCCCCCATCCACACCTTCGCACCATCCACTCCACTCCACAGTTTCCACCATACTCACTCCACGACCATCCATTCCATACTCCATACTCCATACCATTTATTCCATACAACTGTAGGTGCACACCTGTGCAATCACTCCTACTGGTGCTTCCTGCACCCTCCTTCCTCCCTGGACCATTTGGTCAACACGACACACATCACCATCACTCACTCATACACTCTTCACAATACACTTCTGAATACACTTTCAATTCTCAAACAACCACACGGCATCATCTGATCTAACTACTCCCCTCTGAAACTCGCCCTTCCCAGTCGCCCCTTACATTATTGCGCTCCCTCGTCATTATCATCCAACTACCCTCTCTATGTCCCCACTACCTGTCCGATGTAGCTACTTAAACTTACAGTTACCTATGGTCATCTTCTCTAGATCCCTACACACTTTATCCAAACCCTCCCGGGCTAGTTTTCACTGCCATAAACCCCATAAAACTATTGCTCCTTTGCCCCCGTTGTGAGAGATGGCAAAGTTGCCATCCCACCACATCGGGTATCTTCTACTATCAATTTTGCTCTCAAATTCCTGCAAATCCTATTCACTACTCCCCCAATTTCGGATCAAAACACTATCATCATCACCGTCCATTAAACTTGAGCCTCGGTGCGTCGTTACATTTTCAAAGCCCGGCTTCGCACAGCCGAGCAATGAATTCGGGTGGTTTGGTCGCCTGCAGGTTGAGTCCGTCCGGCATTCACGATTCTGGGGAGGAGGCTTCGTTGGGCTGAGATTCCACGCACCATCTCGGCGCGGCACCTTGCGGTCGCCGGCCCGATGGCTCAATCTCGCTCGGTCGGAACCCCGCCCCCGCTAGGGGGCACCGTTCCGCTTCCTCCTACTTGCCCTTGAACCGGACCGGTCGCCTTGCCCGACAAGGCCCGGACTCGACCGTGCAGGGCAGGGCCAAGCCCGAATCGGCAACGGCGCTTCTAAGAGAAGCGATGCAGCATCGATCCGCGCCGGGCCTAGCATCCAACAAAGCGCACCGCGCCCGGAGTGCTCGCCTCGGCTATCCGTCGCCCTAACTGCTAACCCGGTTAACGTCGCCGCTTACTCGCATGCCCACATGCACACGCGACCCTTTTGACACTCACAAAACCCGGCGTCTCGGCGCCTCCAGTGCATCCCCCACACTCCGTCCATTCCACCACCGCACTCCCTGTTACACACCACACCTCTCGCGCACCCTCTTGTGCACACTCGCCGTTCACACACTTCGGTCCACACCTCTCCTCCGTTACGTCCTCCGTAACACTCACCATGGGCGTGCACTCTTGCATCCACCCACTCACTCCAATGGGCTCTCCCACACCCGCACCACAACCAACTCAGGTGTGCTCCCTCGCACACGTTCGACCATTCCAGGTGTGCATTCTCGCACACTCTTGCCGTTCATCCCATACGTGCATCCTCGCACCCGCTCCACCACCAACTCACTCCCCGAGTCACTCTCACCCTCACACGTACAATCCGTATCGCTCTCACTCTCTGTGTCACACTCCGTACACCCCGACGTGCATTCTCCCTCGCACTCGGTTTCACACTCGCACTTCGTAACACGCTCATTCCCCGATGCACACTTTTTCCTCACACGCGTGCCATTGCCACTCACACGGGACCCCTCACCAACGCTCGGGTGCCATATTGACCCCAATCGCGCGACAATTCTCTTCGCGCCAGACATCCTCTTACAAAATCTCCCGGCACCACATACAGCCCGTCTCACCTTCGGGGTTCTTCTTCCTCCCTGCACCAACACCTGCAAATCTTTATAAGGATTATTAAGCACAGCATCGTGATGTGAGCACGGACTTTGAGCAATTTCCATTCCTTCCTCCAGCTGCTGGGCTACCTCCGTCGTCTCTTCAATTTTAACTATACCCATTATTTCTTTTTCTTTATTCACCTCAACGACCGCTGGCTTTATTAAAATTCCCACTTGTACCTCAGCGGTCGCCGGCTTCCCAATACCCCGGGTCGCGATCTCTATACCCGTCATTTTACCCGCGCTTTTCTCCACTTCGCCCAACCAGTGCTCCTCGACCCGCTTTACCTCGTCGTGCACCCTCGGGACCCTCTCGCCCACCATGCGATCCATGGTCTCCCCACATTTTTGCATGCGGTCACCCATTCTGTCTCCAATTTTGCCGATTCGCTCCATTTTGCTTCCTAGCCTCTCAAATTTGCTGTCTATCTTTGCAATTTGGGCACTGGTACCCCTCGCTTCGTCCCTCATTCGCTCACCCTGAGCCCTCGTTTCTTCCTTTTGGGTGTCGAATTTGGCCATTATTTGCATCATAATTATTTTCATGTACTCTGGCATCTCGGGCTCGGCTGCTGCGACCACGTGCGAAGCGCCGCCATTTTGTGTCTCCTCAACCACGTGCGCGAGGGCGCCATCTTGTGCACCTGATCCCCCCGCAACCACGTTACCATTGCTCTCCTCCATTTCCCCCATATACATATCCCCGATGTCCTGGGTCGACTCTACACCCTCTAATTAACCCACCGGCATCCCGTCGCCTTGACCATCCATGGCACGATTTTAAATTTAGATGTTATAAATAAAATCTCGGGCCACTCGTAATTTTGAGCGCGCTATTCGCGCTTCAGGTCCAAATCCGACACTCCTGACACCAATTGTTACGGAACTGGAGTACGGCACTCCCCTTAGGGGGGGGGGGGTTAATCCCCCCTTCTATTTTCACTGGCCGTCTCCGCTCCTGACGCTACCCAGCTACCTCCGGAAAGGCAGGTGCGCAGCCCCGTTCGTACCGCGGACAGATGTTAATTGCCGAGCGGTTTTAGCAACCGCGGCACGAACTATTAACAAGGACTAGACCCGATCCTGAACGTTGGCCAAAATCGCGCCACAGGTATTCAATGAAGGAAATCACTAAGACGACTGATGTGAAGAAGAGGAAGACAGCAGTAGGAAATACGAATATGATTTATTTGCTATTATTTACAACCAAAAGAAACCAAGGAGGAGGAAAGATAATAAAATAAAATACAGAAGAAGAAAAGGACACAGTGCAAATTAGCTTACCTACTACAGTCTTACTTAACCCCAAGGACAAGACACACAGAACAAACTCACGTACACAGAAGGATGGAATGGAGGCAGGAACGAAGGACTGGAAGGAGAGAGGAAGGTTCAGCTGGAGCAGATGGTTCGGGCTTGATCCCGCACGGGACGTCGGGCTGGACCTCGACGGCCACCGATGCCACCGATTCTGGTTCCCGCGTGGTAACGGGTCGAAGCTGCCTGGTCGAGCCAACGCTGCCTGATGGAGTCAACGCTGCCTGGTGGAGTCAACGCTGCCTGGTGGAGTCAAAGCTGCGTGGTACTGCTCGTGGGGCTCCGTCACTTCCCTCGCTCTGGACTCATCTGCCGCATCTCTCTCTCCAACTCCATCAAAGGCTTCCGCGCGCGCTTTTATAGCGCGCCTCCAGATCAACCCGCGCCACGCCCGAGCTGGTCTCTCACCGGTCCTGATTGGCGGGTCGGGGCTCGCTGGCTCTACCTTGTGATGACGATCGGCGGCCCACGCCCTGGATTCGGCGGCTCCTCCCCCTTCTTCTCCGATCTGACCGCGTGTTCAATGGAGTTTTGCGGCGAAAACCACAAAGCAGCAGCGGCGAATGCAGAAAACCGCACGCAGAAAACCGCCCAATGCAGTTGGCAATTGATGACAAAAGGGGAATTGGAAGGGAATCTACCTTATTTGAATTCGGTGCAATGGAGTGTCAATTAATGGAAGACAAAGCCTTAATCTAATACGCATAATAAAGAGATAACTACTGAACAAGGAGATCTATGATTGGCTATGTGATTGTATATGGAATAACTACGGGGACGACCTTTAACCTTTACACACCAAATGGAGGAAGGAGGGTGATATTTACAACAATTCATTACACTACAATTAAAAAAACACAGCAATTCTCAAATCTCAAATCCACAACAATATATATATATATATATATATATTTATTACGCAAACACCACTACAGTAATTTTACTAAACCTGATGGGTACTGATCAACAGATGACAAGAGGTTGTGAAAGCAGTGTCATTTTTGCCCTGCCCCCTGGGATCCCGGGGCGGGCTCAAAAGATCCAATACCAAAAAATTACAAATGTTTTTGCTGTGAGAGATGTTTCCGTTGGGATTGAGGAAAGCTATGAGATTTGCTCTTTGTGAAATGGCTCTTTATAAGAGTGATTGCAACTCCAGCCAAAATTGCTAATCAGAAAGGACAAGAGATACCGGCACATTCTGTCTGGTGGACACTCTGTCAGCCAGCATACTCTGTCTGATGGATACTTTGTCAATTGTGAGTCAATTTCGGAACAGAAACTCACCTGTTTCCTCAAGAGAATATTGACTGTGGATGAAACCTGACTGAACCGTTATGATTCAGGCCAATGGAGCTTCGTGATGCTGCATTTCAACAGACATGTTAATCCCAAATGTCTCTACTCAGCAGGATTGGAGAGTAATGACGCCAGAATTGTAGAAAATTGGCAGAGAAATCTCCTTGTCCCAGAAGAGTTTGTGCTGGATCGAAAGGACCATGATGTGCATTCTGAATTATCACACATCCGGCTCAAATACCATCATGATAACTTACTCATTTCGCTGTTATATTTTTTTGGCCCATTACTTGTGACCAAAGCATGCTAGCGAGTTATCCCTTTTCCTCCTTGATGTGCCTAAGAGTTCAAATCTCCTGAAATAAACTTTTGAGAATTTGGCCCAACCCATTAATGTACTACTGTCGGCTCGAGGGGGGAGTTCGTGTCCATCGCAAATGTACGAAGTCACGCATGATTTTATTGTTGTACATATCAAGGCCTTTCAAAAAAGTTTGGGTGACAGGCCCAAATCTGTATACGTTTAGCTACAGACCCCCCCCACGAAGATTTTCGCTTACCCCCCACTAAGTATACATGAGAAAATCTTATTTTCTCAATAACTCGGCCAATACACATCCAAACTTAACAAACAAAGTATCTATACCCATGTTTTCAGGGTCAAGGATTATGATAAGGTTGGTTTTGTTTTGATTTGAGTCATTATGATGTCATAAATATGCAAATTAGATCCAAAATCGGCCTTAAAATGGGTCATTTACTCGAAGAATAAATATATGATTAACATAGCCTCTTAAAAGTAATCATTGAACATGCATACATTGATTGGAATGTTTAAAACCTATCTAGGGTGACTGCTAGCATCATAATTTGGGTTATGAATGAGTTATGAAAAGTCTTTTTTTTGGAATTGGTACATTTGAAGAACTTCCTTTAACGAATCAACCCGTTGTAATCTGCTTTTTTCTTATCTTTTCAGATAAATTCTGAAGACGAGTCCTAATCAACAATCAGCAATGGAATCTGTATGGCTTTCAGGGTCCGGAGCTGGTGATTTTGACCAGACAAAGTGTGTGATTTGTCAACAGCCAACGCAGGAAAAACTGATCAGCACACCCAATGGGTGTAAACGAATACGGGAAGCTAGTGACACACGAAATGACTCTGTAACAAAACGCATAAAACTGATGCCAGCCGAGAGTGACTTCTTCTATCATGTTTCAAACGAGTGCTACAAGAAGTACACCAATGCAAATCTGCTCAGACGCATCCAGAAAGGAGATTTCCAGAAATGATCTTTGATTACAACATAGCGTTGCCTAAACGTCTCGTTTAAGAAACTGATGACGTTTTCTTTTGTTACTTCCATTTGTTCTTCTTCCTGATGATCGCTCATAGAAACAAGGCTTTGAGCTTCCTTATCTAGCTCCCTAACCACATCAACGTTGAAACTCCTTTGTTGTGTGTCAGGTGCTGGCACACCATCTGTGTCATCAACACTGCAGTCTTCCTGTTGCATCACCAGGGACACATTTGTGCCACCACTGTTGCCTATTATAGGTCTGCTTAGACCATCATCCTTGGTCGTTACTACCGGATGTGAGCAACAACCATTGTCACTCAGCACCCGAGACTGCTCGTTGTCACAAGATACAATGATTCCATCATCACAACCAATACTGGTGCTTTGGTTTTCTTCAACAAAAGCAAGGGGTGAAGTCCTGCTCTCCTCTGTTTCATCACCACCTTGCCCATCTTGCCAAGAATTATCAGGATAGTCTGAGATACTGTTTGCCTGTATGAGTATCACTTTGCTACCTTTGTCTTCGGTTTCGGCGCTCAAAAAGGTACGTTTTAAGTTCTTCTTGGCCTCGGTGCCTTTCATCAATACTTCCTCATAGACCATATTTTCTTGAGGTTGTAGCCTCTTGTCCACATCGACTGGATGCTTCGCTGCTGCACTAACCTCAGCAACACCGCCACCATTTGCCACACCCTGGTCTTCTGGTGTGGATCTCTGCACCCCACCCGGCTCATTAACGGGGGGAACTGCATCAGTCACAGGGGGGGGGGGGGGCGACCCAGCTGCTGTAGCGTAAGTCTTCTTGGCGTCTGGACAATACTGCTTCGTGTGTCCGTGTGCTCCACATCCGTAGCAGATCAAGGTCTCGGGAGCCATTAAAATCCTATATTCATGCTCGTCTACTTTAAACGTGTGGGAGGTGTTCAACTGTTTCGCTGCGTCTTTTAGGCTGGTTAAAAAAATAATAATCCTGTTTATCATCGCCGCCCGCCCCATAAAAGTCGTCCGCCCCTAAAAAATCTTTTTCTTTTTTTTTTGCTAGCGAAGTCAGTACCGTTCCCGCTCAGTGGATAACAGGTTCGAATTTTGTATGTGCTCGCGTACAAAGCCAAGTCTTTGTGTATGTGCCCGCGTACAAAGCCAAGTCTGAGCCAAGTTACATGTGCGCGACAGTTTGACAGAAAATGGCGTTCGTTGTTTGCCAAATTCGGCGAACGTGCAGTGTTCTAAAGGCCTGGGTTGGTGTCAAAGTGCCAGAAAATATCACTCTAGACGAACTATATTATGAGCTTGTGTCAGGAACGCTTGATGGTAAGAAATATTACCGTTTTAATGTACTTTGTTGTTGTTGTTGTTGTTGTTGAATATTTAGTGTGCGGGTTTTCCCCCTCGCTCACCATTTACGTGGACCGCAAGGTTTTGCTTCTGATAAATGGGGTGGGCGCTTCCTTATTTTATTCATAAAGAATGGTGGGAAATGTTGGACTCCAGTTCTGTTCTAAACTAAAATCTGTCGATATATCTGTACTGGGATCCCAGATCTGTATTTCTAGTTTTCATTCCCAGGTGGTTCAAAATTCCAAACCAAATCCAAACTTGGAAAAAACAGAATTTCTGACAGTACAAAACACTGAATTTGATCTGAGACTGATGAATACTTGCAATTATTTAATAGTTGTGAAAGGAAGTGTGTGTGTGTGTGTGTGTGTGTGTGTGTGTGTGTGTGTGTGTGTGTGTGTGTGTGTGTGTGTGTGTAGGGGGGGGGGGGGGGGGGAGTGCTCATTTTTTCAATGTACAATTTTTCCCCACATTTTTGTTGTTTGAACCTTGATGTTTGTGGCTTGGCTGATAGGTAGACAATATACAAGTATATTTTTAATATAGTAGGTTGGGTTGGTGCCAGGAAGGGCATCCGGCCATAAAAACATTGCCTCAAACAGGGAACCATGATTGTCATGGGGCCCGCAAGGCTAACCCCTGCTCTAGCGGGGAAAATTGCCTTAAAACGATCATTCATTCATATTTCATTTTTAATGTAGTGATTTTTCTTTTTCAGGTGTACCAATTGAGGACACCAATGGAGTGGTAAACATCTCAGTGGGAGATAAAAAGACTATGACCCATGTTGCAGCTATAGATTCAACATTGGCAGATGTCATCAATACCCTTGGAAATTTCATTGAGTTCGTTATTACTGTCCTGGATCAGCCAAACCAACAGAAGACCAATGAACATAATGCTTTCGATGTCATGATGGCAGCAGCAAGGAACACCAATCATCGACCACTTATACTTGATCCACCTAGAAACAAGAAATACCAACTAAAAAATGATGTGATTGGTTGGCTGGACAGAAATGGTGTTGGTTGGTCACTTCAAAACGTAGCCTCTCTGGGTTCGAAATTTGTGAACACGCTGGCTGATGCAATGTGGTACATCGATGGCAATCACTCAACTCTGGAGACTCGCAGTTGTGGAGTACCCGAATTACTCTCGCATTTCCAAGGATACAATAAACCTGAGGAGAGGAAATGAAAGAAAATTGATGCCAACTCACTACAATATGCAGATGTAGCTGCCACATCCGGCTCCATGTTCGATCTGGCCTCCCATGGCTTCATGAGAACTGAGCAGTGGAAACCAATTTTCGAGGCCATATTGAAGCTGGGGAACAATTTGAGAAAATATGCAGATTACCTCAAACAAACAAACAAACAGCAATGCACGAGCACCATGCAAAAATGAGCCAGCAGGTCAATGAGAAGGAACAATGGGATATTCTGTCACCAGTGACCGTGATCAAGCCAACCTATCAGGCGAGATACAAAACTCTCATTGAAGCCATATCTCGCACAGAAATGTATGATGTCATTTGTGTGAATGAACATGCACCATCAGAGCCATAGCGGAAATATACCTACCATCACGAAATAAAGATGCCAGTTCGATGTGTATTGTACACGTATACAGGCTCAAAAGAAAATCTGACCTTCATCTGGAAAATTCCCATTGACGTGGACAAAGATTTGATTGAAAAGAATCAGAAGATCCTGGATGAAATAAGACAGTCTCTTCCCCAGAACCACACACGTGCAATGAGAAAAGCTTTCGTTGACCAATTTGGGAGAGTAACAACATGCAAGCCTGCTATCTTGAGAGAAGCCTATCGACGTTTGACTGGAGATCGAGCAGCTGCGAACAGTCTCGAAGAAGCAGAGGTAGACAAGCGCATCTCTGATCTAATTGAATTAGAAGATGAGGATGTCGTATGTGTTCTTCGACTGTTAAACAGTGGGAGACCATTGCAGTACAACAATTTCCTTGAAGCCTGAAGAACGTACATCTCACATACGTTAGAAACAGCTGTTGACGAACGGCGACATGATGAGGTTGACAAATCAGGTGACCTCGTTACTCATCTTGCCACAGCTATGAATACCAGGCACCTCTATAATGAAGTTTTGAATACCCTTCCAGAAGGAAGCCCTGTTCCATCCCTCCAGTGGTTAAGGTTACAGTTTTGGCCAAGACGGTGTAACACACTGGCTTCATTGAGGTACCTTGGAAGGTACTTTTGAAAATCAGATTTATGGTTCAAGCCCGACAATTTCGTCACACCCATGAGGATTGTCACTATGCATCTGCCTTGTTCAGATACAAGAGAGAGTTCGCAGTAAGGTACAGAAACCATTCAACGTTCGTTTGCTGTGATGACAAGCACAGTGTTAAAGTGGGGGAGCCTGGTTTCCCCGTTGCTGCGGCTGAGCGTGGTAAGGAGGTTCTTGTGTCCATGGAATCAACATTCGAGGTTGGAGACCACGATTTCACCAAATTTACAATAATTCCATCAGTCCATTTTCGTGACAACATTCCGGAGGAGAGTTCTGGTCCAGGATTGTTTTACACCGGAAAGGTTTCTGTTGGTCTGAAAAACAGTTGCTTCGAGCCATCATCAGGTCTTCGACATGCAACTGAGCTGAAACAAATACTCAACCAGCTCAATGACGACAAGCCGATTCTACTTCTGTACACAGACGGTGGACCAGACCACCGACCAACCTACCTTTCGACCAAATGTGCTCTTTTGGCTTTATTTCTTCAAAATGACCTGGACTACTTGCGAGCTGTAAGAACACCACCATATCATAGCTGGAAGAATCCAGAAGAGTGCATAATGTCAGTTATGAACTGTGCCCCACAGAGCATTGGTATGATGAGATCTGTCACGGATATGGAGGATCAACTAAAAGCCTGCAAGACGATGAAAGATATTCGAAAGCTCGCAGAGAAGAATCCTGCAATAAAACAAACAATCTCTGATTCCTTGCAACAACCAATAGCCCTGTTGAGTAAACTGATGATGGCACTTGAAATAAAAGACGAGCCTTTCTATGTCTTTCTGGCAGCTGATTCCACAGATTTGGATACACTTTGGGAGAATGTACTAAAGATAGACACGTTACGAAGGGCAGATACAACCATGAAATCCATTGAAGGCAAACCTGTAATCACCGACTTTCTGAAAAGTCATTGCCATTCGATACACTACTCTTTCAGCGTTAAGAAATGTGGAGATGCAGCCTGTAACATCTGCAAACCACCCAGGTTACCAACAGAGGTGTTTAACTCACTCCATCACTTGCCAGATCCAGAGCCATCAGACACAGAACACTACAAAGCATTCGATGAAGTCTATGGGACTCAAACTAGTGAAAAGTTCCGTCCATCTTTGAAGACAAAACAGACGAAAAAACATGGCATTCCTTTTGCACCAAGTGGCCACCATGCAAAGAACACTGGTGTCGTTGTGCAGTGTGATGAATGCGAGAAATGGCACTGTCTGTACAGTAAGAAAAAACTCACCAAGGTACAACGCGAACAGATTGAACATGTCCTTATAGTCAGGTTCACGGTCAATAAATTATATTTTGTTCAAAATCATGGTAGATTAGCAAACCTATACATTTTTGGAAAGGTTATAGCATAAGGAAACTAAAAATCAATGTTTACATTTGGAGAGATACCTGTACGGCGGCCATTTTGGATTTTCAAAATGGCCACTGTAAAATACATATTTTGTTCTATTTCTGCCTCTAATTACCCTAAAAACTTTTTAAAATATACTAAACCTATATTTTCAGGGACAAGGAATCCAATGAAAGTATCAAATTAGTGCTATGGGGAATGGTAAGACACGAATCAAAGGTTTTGAATTGCAAAATACCGTCTTTATATTCGCGATAAGTTGCATAATCAAATACATGTTATCATTTTGTACAGGCAGTTAATAACATCAAAATGTGTCACAATAATTCATATCACCAAACATACACAGGCAGTCAGCAAAATCATGTATACACATGCAGTCAGTATAACTTCACATCTACACAGGCAGTCAATGACAAAATATACACAGGCAGTCAATGGCATCAAACATACACGATTACAGAATATGCCATTTAGAGTTCGTCATCACTGTCCTGTGTGTCGTATCCGACAATATAGTCCGCATCGTTTTCACAGTCCATTCCACACAAGCAAAGGTCGGTCAAATTGATTGGCAAATCGAATTGGTCGAATGGTCGATCGAATCGAATTCGATGAATCGAATCGAATCGATCGAATTGGTCGAATGGTCGATCGAAGCGATTGGTCGAATGGTCGAATTGGTCGAATGGAATTGGTCGATTGGTCGAATTGGTCGAATCGAATTGGTCGGAATTGGCAAATGTAAACATTGATTTTCAGATTTTCCATGTAATAACGTTTCCAAAAATGTATAGGTTTGCTAATCTACCATGATTTTGAACGAAAAAACATAGTGAACCTGACTATTACTGATATCATTTACACATGTGGCTCGAACTTCGCCGATCTGCAGGAGACCAATGGGGCAAACGTCTTCAATAATGTCTACGCCAAAGCCAATCTCACATGAAACGATGCGACAGAGAAGCCATACTACACGGCTGGCTATGAAGATGTGTGCTATTTGTGTGGCTGTGTTGAGGAGCTGAGTACCACAGATGAGTCATATCCTGTATGCAGTACCTGCAGTAAGAGTCGTACTGCCGAGAAGAGGCCCACTCGGAAGTTCAAGAAGTAGTTGGTATTCTGAAGGAGAAGCCAAATATCATAGGCAAACGGGAGAGCCTTACGTGATAATTATTGCTGTGGATTTCTAGTCAAAAATGAAACGAGCGCTACATTACATGTAGTAGTAGGTGATGATAGATACATGAATAAACGGCAACCAACATTCTCTTGGTGTTGAACTCTACTCAACATGTATGAGTGCTATAATAGCAGTAGCTGCTGATTGATAGGTGTATAAACGCGAATGTGGAACTCTAGTCAGTAGCTGCTGATAGATCGATACATCTATGAGTGCTATAATAGCAGTAGCTGCTGATATATAGATACATCTATGAGTGCTATAATAGCAGTAGCTGCTGATATATAGATACATCTATGAGTGCTATAATAGCAGTAGCTGCTGATAGATAGATACATCTATGAGTGCTATAATAGCAGTAGCTGCTGACAGATAGATACATCTATGAGTGCTATAATAGCAGTAGCTGCTGATATATAGATGTATAAACGCGAATCAGACATTCTTTTGATGTGGTTTATGTCCTCTTCCATGTGATACCATGTGATACCATGAAGTGATATTTCGTGGCGAGGAATTCTAGTCAAATATGTATGAATGCTATGGCAATAGCTGCTGATAGAAACATGTATGGCAACCGGACATTATTCTTAAAAGCGGAAGTTTTGGTCTACCATTGTTATACGTATCAGCAAATATTAAAAGTAAACAGAACTCAATGTGACAGAGGTTTCTTTATTTTCTTTATTTGAATCGTATCAGTGCGTACATACGAAGGTTTACTAGTTTAGAAATCATAACATGATTCATCATGTATGTCCGATCAAGTATATTTAAGAAAAAAACATATTGTTCGTGGAATAATCCATTAAAATTTCACTCTGAAAAAAAAAACCCCTCTCCCTCCCTACCCACTTTTTTTGAAAAAAAGTGATGATAAACAGGAATTTTATTTTAACCAGCTTAATAGAACAAAACAAAACCGTCTAAACGATTGTACGTGCTTCAATCTGCCGTTTCTCGTACGTAGAGGAACCCTAATGATTCGAGAGACGACAGTGCCAAACTCACCTAGTTTGTGTAAGATTTCCTCGTTACCTAGAAAAGGCGGAACATTGCTCAGAATGACTTTATCTGCGGGCGTGTCCATCGACGACACAGGAACAAACAGATCGTCTCCCAAGGTCAAACCGTTCTGCACAACAATATCGGCCAGACTTATTTGCGAGACAAATACCACAATTTTGTGATTCATACGGGACGCGACACGAATGTTACTCACGTCGATCAAATCCCCAATCGCGAGCAAAATGTCATCCATTTTAACTCCCTCCGGCGGGACAAGGCACAGCCCGTGCTTACGCGATAAACCCTCATCGGTAACACGATCGGCAGACCTTTGGCTACTCCTATTAGCCATATCGTCAAAGGAGAAACGAAGTGAACAGTAAATAGATTTGTATAATCCTAAAGAAAAAGAAAAAAAAGAATAGGAAAAAAAAAAGTAAATAAACAAGCATTCTGAGTATTGCGCTGCAATACACGTCCCCTACCAAAGTTCAAAGTGCCATTACTTTGTCAAAAATGATCGAATATGCAAATTTATGCACGGTTGATGCTGGTTTTCAAACTTGATCTGAGGAATGCTGAGACACGTGTGTCACGCCCCGCCTCGTTGATAAGCACCCAAGGTCGCTCCGTGGAGCGGCCTGCACGGATTGCACTGTGTGAATTATATAAATTATTACCAACTCACGGTCTGAGGTACTAGCGATTCAAGAGATATCCATTTTTAAAAAATATTTTCGTTTAATTAACGATATCTGCCAAACCACGTGCCCTATCGCAAATTCCAAAATGACATTTTAGTAGACTGACATGCTGAACAGATCTGTGAAGTTTCCCCTCGATTGGATCAAAAATTTGGGAGGGGCTCGGTTTTAAAGGTTCATGCTTAAAAACGTCATAACTCTGAAACCATCAGTAATTTATTATATTTTCCGGTTCACGATCAATGATCGATGTGTATATATATATATGTTGCTCGGCTTGGCTCCGCCCCTCCCGAAAGCGCGCGTTGTGTCACACTGTTGACGTTCGCGAGACGAGGCTGAGGACATGTGGTGCGGCTTGAGGAGAACTCGAGAATAAGCAAGAGATATCCATTAAAAAAAATTAAAATTTCGTTTAATTAACGATATCTGCCAAACCACATGCCCTATCGCAAATTCCAAAAGGACATTTTAGTGCTGAACAGATCTGTGAAGTTTCCCCTCGATTGGATCAAAAATGAGGGAGGAGCTCGGTTTTAAAGGTTCATGCTTTAAAACGTCATAACTCTGAAACCATGTGATGCATGACGTCATGCTCGTTGCCTTTTTTGTTCGTCATGGGTATGCGATTCCGGCTGCAAAGTTTGGCCTCGATCTGTTCAGCCATTGCAGAGAAAAAGGGGTTTTCGTGTTTTCACGAAAAACAATATGGCGACCGAACCACGTGACCTGTGACGTCATAATTACCATTAAAATATTCTACAGACCGAGTCCATCATATGGTGAAAATTTGATCTCAATCGGTCCTATTATTGCAGAGAAATTGGTTTTTAAAGGAAATTAAAACTTCAAACGGCACTGAGTTAAGGATCATCAGAATTATCAGAATTCCCAAAGTTCAAAGTGCCATAACTTTGTTAAAAATGATCGAAACGTCGTGAAGTTCGAACTTGACCTGTAACTTATCATGAGGAAACCATGTGCCAAGTTTGAAATCATTAGCATTAAGCGTTTAGAAAAAAAAAGTCCGGAAAACTGTTCTTTGCGTGACGGACGGACTGACGGACTGACGGACTGACGGACTGAGAGACGGAGGGACGGCGTGAAAACCTATAGTCGCCTCCGGTGTACGCCGGTAGGGGACTAATAATAACTAAAGCACGGTTTAAACCACGTTAGGAAAAAAACGTGGTTTAACCAAACCCTCACCGTGTTGGGTCTCCCTCTCCCTCTCTCTGTCTCAAAACAGGGGAAAAGAGGTAACGAAGAAGGAAGGAAGGAAAGGTCAACAGACACGAGAAAGGTACAAATGGAAAAAAAGGGAGGTGGGGAGAGGACGAAACCAACACGAGCCAGGAGCTAGAACACACGAACACGAGCACACGCCATCTTGCCACACCCAACAACAAACTGAGAGAGAGAAAGAGAAAGATAGAGAGAGATACCAAAGGGACAGGGAGAAGGAAACATGGGTGTAAACAAGCTGCACGCAAGCTGAATGAAACACAGCAAGAAGAGGAAGAGGAAGGTGGGGATGAAACAGAAAAGGAACAAACAAACGACAAGAGTGATTGGGGGGGAAAAAATCACAATAACCTGAAAAAAGGAGCGCTTGGGATTAGGGTCATTTGGGCGTACAAGAGATCATGAATATGGATGGGGGATGACCTGAGGTAGTCGTGAACAGCTGTCTTGAAGCCCTGGAGGGAAGAATGGGACTGAACAGACTGGGAAGTTGGTTCCACAGCTGAGAGAAAAGAGGAACAAATGAGTGAAGTTGAGAAGTGAGCCCTGATTTGGGGAATTTAACAAAATGAGGGTTACTCACAGACCGTATGTGCTCCCTGCAGACACCTAGGAGGGACATAGCCAAGAGCGGGCAAAGGGTGCAAAACCAACACGGAGGCCGTAGAATACAGAGAGGCCACCAACCTGTCCGTGATGTGAGAGGAACAGGCATAGACAATCTTGATTGATGTTAGCACAATGACCACCAATCATGTGACTACCTAAAGCTTCATATAGTAAACAGGATACGTGCCTGGCACCTCTCAGTGGAAGCCAGCTGTTGGCCTGCAGGTTGGGCCTATGGAATGTAAACATTGAGGACATAAAGATTTGCACAGTGAAGGTAGGGTGTACCTTTTGGTGCTTTGAAAACGTGCACAGAGGAACAGAAAGCTACGGAAGGTAAATGCGCTATCACCTATCTATATGTGATACCGACGTCCTGGTTTTGATGTTTGTCACATTACTGGTTTGATATTCAGAGCAATCGCGCGCCATGTCCACCATAACAGTGACTGTGCCATTATCACTGGACACAATAAGCACCTGAATTGTGCCAGGTATCCGAGAGTTTAAGAAATGGTGTATGAAGCTGGTGCCATGCTTTTATCTCTTGTAGTAAAACTTTATGAACCTCAATTAGCAGATGCAATGAAGTTCTTGGGAAGGTTCACAATGACCGCTGTGCTGCACATGTGGTTGCAACTTTGATTGATTGTGTTGTAAAGTGGTGACACGTTCAACTACTTCCCAGCAGTCGAACTGCTGAGACTAGTATTAACTAACATTAAGGTTCCATATATTTATTAAATGTTTTTTTTTTTCTATTGGGAGAACACGGGAAGGGTGGAGAAAGTTCCGGCATAATTTTTTTTGATACAACAACCAATCCGTGGAACACATCTGTTTGTTGTAATGAGACTCCACTGTAACTAATCCGACAGCTATTTAATTTGAGGTGTTACAAAATATTTGCACTTCATATTACGGCTTGAAGAAGAAGTTAAGTGGAATGATAGATCAGAGGTACTACTACTGAGTTTGGTAAATATAGTTTAACATACCAAAAATTGGCGCGATCATGCAGTGCCAGCCAAGTAATATCTAAATACAGAGATGTAAAGTCAGCTGTAAATTCTGCAATCATGAGGATGTCAAATATCTCACAGTACCTTAAATAATATGAGTTACCTGGCAAAGAACTTCAAGGCAGGAAGCCATTGGGCCAATCAGAGCTTGCACAATGATTGCCAACATAGTTGTGCGTCCATGCCCTATCCTTTTTAATTGCTAACTGGTATGACTGGAAATGACCAAAAGTGTTTGTTGTGACTCGGCTGGGGCCAGGTGAGAACCACTGACCTACCAGACTCAGAGAGGATGCTCCAACCACCGTGCCAACTAAGTCCTAAGTCCACTGTGCCAACCTCACTCAAGATTAACTGCTTGGACAGGAATCATGGCCACTACACCCTGTCATTAGAACTAGTGGAATATAACATGTCACGAAGAATGCAATATAGATTAAATTATTGCATGAGATTTTCCGCTGCAAGGTTAGTTGCAGCAGTCCTGATTGTTGTGCACATCACCTGAAAGGCCTGTGATATCTCCAGCTGCACAGCAGCCTCCCGCCAAGCATGCTTGCCATTTTTCTCAGCACCTGTTTTGTGCCACACCTCCTGCACACTTCCTTGAGATCGGCGCACCAGCACTGCTAGTCTTTCTTCTGGTCCACCCTCCAGCAAATACAAGAAACTGAGGCAGCCGCTGGCAGGAAGCCGTGCGGGCAAAGAGGACATGTACGCCGTGTCCCCAAGTTGGTTATTTCCATGGCGTGCCAGTGTCATAAATCGCCCTGTTCAAGCAGAGACATTTTGTTGCATCAAAATACAGGTATTACCTCATCCATCCTTGTGCTCATTAACTGCCTCAACATGAGGCCATTCTATTATTTAAATGTATAGGAAATGGCGACCTTGAGCTGATTCATAGGTGAGATTGAAGGAAAACCATGACTTGAGAAATCTGAGAGTAATTCAAAATTCCATCCACATTGGATTAGCCATAACCATGGCAGCACCATTGGATTAGCCTTAAGCATTACAATTTTGTTGTTCCACATGTTTGTATTGATCAAAACGGACTGTGTGCAAAGGTTGAATTAAAACTTGCTTCCATGATTAACTAAATATAATTTAAAATCAAAACAAACTAGAACGACACTCTTCGACGTCACGATGTTGACCAATATGCCTCCGCCCTCATTATGACATCATTATAATACTTCTACCAAGTTTGCTTTAAATCCATTCAGCTGTTCTCAAGTTATCACATTTTTACCTGGCATGACCCGTGAACTTTGACCTCTTGACCCCCAAATTGAATCAGTTCATGTTTACATCATTATACATACCTGCACAAAGTTTTAATTTAAATCCCTTCAGCCGTTTTCAAGTTATAGACCTATTACAGACTTTGACCTCTTGACCCAAAAATTTAATCAGTTAATTTTTATTTTTTTTGGTATACAAGATCGAGGCTCGTGAAAGAGCTAACATTAATCACACAAAAAGTCAAACCGACACATAAAACATATAATAAAGGGAGCAGTAGACAAGATGGGGAGAGAGGGGGAAGAACACAAACACAACATTTGAGAGCAAGGACATCGGGAGATTTGTGGGAGAGGGCTTGGGGGGAGGTGGGAGAGGTATAAAACATATGGACTTCCAGGAAAGAAGTTGGAATTTCAAAAAAGTGGATCTGGGGTGAATTAGCAGGGGTAGAAAAGATCAAGGTTTTGGATGGGGGAAGATAAGAGATGGTGGTGAACAGCTGTTTTAAAGACCTGTAGGGAGGAGTGGGATTGAAGGGAGTGGGGGAGTTTGTTCCAGAGGCAGGAGAAAAGGGGAATGAAAGAGTGAAGGTGAGCAGAGAGTCTTGATTTTGGCAGTTTAAAGTAAAGTAAAGTAAGAAAAGCAGTTCCAACTGTTCCATTTTTATTATTCCTTGACAGCATGAACCCTTTGGAATAATCTGTGACAGACACGGAAGGAGCACACAAAATTATATTTCGTGAAACTTCTTAAGCTTAAAGGAAGAGGAAAATATGTAATAGTACATGGAATGAGCACACAAACAACAACAATCATTGCCATGACAACAGCAGTAACAAGGAAGTGTTACATAAGATCCTTTTTTCATGTTTCAGTTCATTTTACATCTTCATTGAAAGCCACAGATAGACAGCCATGAAATATGTTTGCGAAGTGCAACATGCCGTCTTTCGATTAAACTCAGCCAGCGAAGCGACGGATAGGCACGGCGAGTAATGCGTGGTAATGGGGCTTTCAACAATGTGGCAATAGTCATTTTGATTAATCTGTAATTTATTTTCTGGTTACTGTTTAAAATGCATGCAAAATTCTTTTTATAAACAACCAAAAATTCACTTTTTCAAAAGTTTGCAAACTGATATTGTGTGGTGTAATGAGATGCTGTCATGCTTAGTAATGTTATGACATGACATTCACCCTTACACAATGTACATGTGATTGATTACTGCTGTCTTACTGGAGTAGATTGGTATTTCTTAGTCTTCCACCGAGCGCACACTGCTAATTTTATACCTGCACATATCGTCCCATAAGGTCATACCCATTCATCCATCAAGCCTCTTTTTGGTTGCATTCTAAAGATCACATCGACTTGTTTGCTCCATTATTTTGCATCGATAGCATGTTCTTCCAGTTGTTCAAATGTCATGAATCATACTGTCCCCTTATGTCAAAAACCATCAGTGATATTTTCTACTTTAAGGGGCCATCTACAGTCATTTACTAAATTACAAAATAATTGCTAAATATTATTTAGATTTGTAGTTTATAAATTTATAAATATCTTATAACTTTTTTATTAATATATAAACATACCAACTCGTCAATTGGCTACCGTTCAAGCAGCTCGTGTGAGGATAAGATAAGTTTGAAATTTGAGTCTCAGAATATAGGTAGTTTGATAAGTGTAAGGAGATTGCAGATGCTCTGATCAGAAACAGAGTTGATCAACCTGAAGACGTTAGAAGGCCTTCATGGCATTGCCAGCCCCCTCCCCTTGCCCCCATTGGGAATGGAATCGATCCACGGATGCGTTTCTGTTTCTCTGGCCATCATTATCATTGCAGAATGAACCCCACAATCCTCCCCACCCAAAACCTATCACATGTGGGATTATAATCCAAATATCACTCTTAACTATGAGAAGCCAAGCCTTATGAGCTCCTCCATCTTGCTCCTTGAGTCTTAGATCAGTTTTGGAAAGACTTGTGAAGTGCTACTGGCATCATCTCTTGATATAAATTCTATCATATTACTGCTTATTGAAACAAGCTTAGTCGTTTTGGACAGACAGACATCTTTGTTTGTGGCATTTATATGGTGAGGTGCCAATAAACCCATTAAGGGGGAAATGCTGAGAATGTAAATTTTAGAAAAACGATGCAATAGTGAAATATGCAGTGGATATATATATATTTTTCTCATGTCAATATTTTAAGACAACACTGCATTCAATTCTCCTTAAATTTTTTAAATATGTTGTTATACAAGATCTAGGCTGGTGGAAGAGCTATGACATGGACAGCAAAGGGAACAGCAGGAGAAATGGGACACGCCAACAGCAGGGTAGAGGGAGAAAGTCGACGGAGACGGCGGAAAACCAGGATATGCAGCGATGATGAACGATGAGTGGTAGGGGAGAAAGTAAGAGATGAACAAGGTGGATGCATAAGCAATGTTTTGGGAGAGGTGTGAGTGGTTTAACGGGTGTACAAAATATCATGGTCTTGGATGGGGGATGACTTGAGATGGTGGTAAACAGCTGTCTTGAAGACCTGGAGGGAAGAATGACATTGAAGAGTGTGGGGGTTGCTTCCACAGGTGGAAAAAAAAGAGGAATAAATGAGTGGAGGTGAACATTAATTCTGGATTTAGGCAGTTTCACTAGGAGGGGGTTGCTGGTGAACCGCACGTGTCCTACAGATACCTGAGGAGGACAGAGCAGTGAGAGTGAAAAGGATGCAAGACCAGAAATGAGGCGGAAGAAGACAGACCACCGATCTGTCGGCAATGGCGAAGTGATAGGCCCATGGACTCAGCTTCATCGCAACAGATTCCAATGATCCTGCAGGCCTTGGTTTCCACGGCATCAAGCCGGGTAAGATGCGAGGCAGGGGATTCAGCCCAGAGGAGAGAGCAGTACTCCATCAAGCTGTGGATAAAAGCCATGTAGTTGGATATGAGCTCAGGTGTGCCAAGGAAGGACTTTGTACGACAGAGGATGTCTGGTCAGCGTCTGTCTTTTGAGGCCAACATTGAAATTGGTTTGCCCAAGAGAGATCATGGATGAGAGTGAGACCCAGGAGTGAGTGACTGAACCTCTTTGATGGGGTTGTTGAGAAAGTAGATGGGAGGATTTGCAATATGGTCCTTTCGAAGTGAGAGAGTGAGTGTGTGGGATTTCTCAGAAGTGAAAGACATTTTCCTTGTGTTTGACGATGTGATTTTGTCAAGGTCTGGTGAAAGGGAAGAGGCTGCTGCCCGTCTGTCAGACGGATGAGGGGGAGTGGAGTCAGAAAAGAGATAAAGAGGATTTTTCCAGTCAGTGAGATCATAGATGAAGATTAGGATGGGGCCGAGAACATTGCCTTGGGGTACTCCAGCCTTGACAAGGAGAGGAGAAGAAAGGTTACGTAACTTAAGTAATAATGTACCAAATGTTTTAAAGAAAGGAATACCTAAATGAGAATGAAAAGACTTTTCTATTTGTACTTCTTCTATGTGGTCAGAAGTTATGGCCATTAAATGCTACAACTAAGTTGTCTTGTTTTGCTTTGGTCAAGCTATTATTTATATTTCAGCGCAATCCAAAAAAATGAATTATGTCTGAAATGTTTATGTGACTATTCCAGACCCAGACCCCAAAAAAACCTCAACATTCATTTGATAGGCCAGGTGTTAGCTTTGAGTTTGACTATGTCAATAATAAAATGCACAGGTCAGAATGATCCAAGCCAGGTTATTGTGGCGCACAACACTTACGGTAATAATCCTTATGATTAAAAAAATCTTTACAGACTTTGAAAGACACAAAAGTGGATATAAAATGGACTGCCCCATTAATTTTTATGAATTAACTGTAAATGTTCCCAATTGAAACTCACTCACATAAGTGCAAGTTGTCTCAGACCATTTTGCCACAGTTCATCAAGGGCGGCCTTTGAAAAGCACTTG
Source organism: Myxine glutinosa (assembly GCF_964187855.1). NCBI lineage: Eukaryota > Metazoa > Chordata > Myxini > Myxiniformes > Myxinidae > Myxine > Myxine glutinosa. Next base: position 86,864,561 of record NC_136262.1, on the reverse strand, counting down.
ATTCTTCTCATAAATAACATTTGTTTCTTCTTTCTCTCAAACAAGAGCAACTATGACGTGTATCTTTCCTGTTTTGGGGAAAACTATATTTAACAAGGCATTTGGTCAACGTTAAAAACCAATGCAATGTTCTTTATCCTTGAACATTAAACAAAAACAAAGTGCTTTTGAGGTCAGAGTGGTGTGGAAGAATGTTAGATGCGATGAAATAGTTGCTGAAATATTTTTTTGAGTGCATTTTGTTGGAAGTCGTCATGCAAGCAAAGAAGTTTGGAGATGGGACATATCTTTAAAGAATGAACATTCCAGGAGGACATATCATATGTAGCTGACCATGTTGTGGCATGCTAATGAGGCATTTCCAAAAAATTACTAATTCCAGTAGCAGTGATATGAAAAAAAGTTTTGCAAAGTAATGGGTTTTAATAAACAATGGATTATTTTTAGTGAGTGAAAAAAATGTACAGTACCGAGCCTGTGGAAAGATGTTCTATGTACAACCCACAGGGTGTCTCCTTCTCCTTCATTTTCGTAGCCACATTGGTGTTCTTCCTCAAAATTGCATGCTGTAATTAAGATTAATAAGATATTATCAAACCAATAAAAGAGATGCGATTGCATAATTTGCAATGAGATTGAATGTTAAGATAATGTTATAAAGTCTTTTAAAAATTACATTTGCAAATTGCAATGATGACAATAAATACTGTTACGTTTGTAGGGGGTAGACAATGATTACCTTAGAGCCAGGTAGAGTGTATAGATTAGTGTGCTCCGACTGTCGTGAAGAAGAAGAAACCTCGATGTATGATAAGTAGGAAATTTGTGTCGACCGTATGTCGTGGAAGAGCTTGTATCTTCGTCCCCATGAGAGGTGTGGGGTTTGTTAATGAGCGAGGGATTATGGGTAAATTAATCCCCTGTATGTAATTGCCCCTGTAATCGTTTCCTGTGTTCCTTATGACACCGCACTACACACCATAGCCTATGAATCGACACCATAATTAATAATGCTAAATAAAAACCAACCGGAAACAAGACATTGAGCACTATCGCGGATAACCGACTTGGTAAGCACACAGGCACAGGCAAGTTTGTGAGACCACGCCTCGAAGAGCAGTGATTGGTCCGGAGTTTGATTGGCACAAGGACTGGTTAGATGGAACTCGCTGATAGCAGCGGACACGGAGACGTCATGGGATGCCGTCAGAGCCTCGCGTACAAAAACAATTGGAGCAGCGGACATTTTGTCTCTCGGGTTCTGGATCTGGTGGTGAACGGTCGTGTGTCGACATTTTCTGCTTCTCGTTCTGGATCCCATAGCGAACGGTCGCTATTGCTCTTGTGCAAGGAAGATTCATCATGAACAGTCATGTTCCGACATCTTCATAGTGATAGTGAGGAGGAAGAACTGCGAACCGAGAACTGCGGTTTTCCACGCAAGGACGACAAAGGCGAGCGCTGCTGGGCGAATGCGGGTGCGCGAGGCCCAGTTCGCACGCCACGGCAGTGCAGCCTGTGGTTTTGCCGCCAAGGACGCGAGGGGGTTTTGACGATTCCTGACGAGATTCAAAAGCTGATTTGAGCTAAGTGCCACAAACTACACATTCATTTTCCAGTTATATTTCCCTTTGTCTGTATTCGGGTCTGTATGGGAGCGCTTCAATTAGGAATTTAGTTTATCGTGCATTTTCTTTGTTACCGGCATTTTGGTTAATAAAGCTGACATTTTCTTGTACATTGTAAATCCTGTGTCAGTGGAATTAATTATTGCAGGTTTGAAGTGGGACTCGTGAAGATAAGCGCTTATGGCTTCTCTCCCACTTGCTTCCCTCGCGTGTAACGAAGGTCCACCATTGAATTAAATGCCTCGGAGTTAAAAGCTTGTTTGGTCCTCCGTGTCACCCCATGGTGTTCACCAGAGGGTAGGCACATCACAATACAAATAGTAGGAATACGTAAAGCATGTTACTTCTTTGTGACCTATTCAGCATTAGCAGGCCAAACTACATATAGTAAGATACTTCTTTTGTCAACTTTCAGTGTTTTGTGATTGTGTAAAATAGTCGACCAATAGCCAGCTTCCAGAGTTTTTAGAACAGAAGCTTCCAACTTACACTTCAACACTACCTTGAGGTGTTAAGCTGTCTGCCAAATTCCATGGCGATCGGTTTAGTGATTATAAAGAAGAAGATTGTTTTTATGTTTGGGACAAAATCCAAAATGGCAAACAACACAGGACAAAAAAAAATCTGTTTGGATCAAGTTCCAAGGGAGTGCTATGAACTTGCGGTGATTGGCATGGCCAGCTGTAAGTTTTTTCAAAAGTCGTAACAAAAATCAGCGGAACAAATAATCCTAACAAGAACAATAGGCTTCCCATCTGTTGGCTCATTTAATAAATGTTTAAAGTTCCATGATTTTATGGGGCCACTTTTTGTTTACAGGCATTTCGAGTATATATGTACAGTACTTAAAATTGTGTGAGGCAGCACTTCTTCTTTCGTATGGCTGAGTAGAGGCTATTGTCACAATTTTAGTTGTAAGTCCCCCTAGCCAGTCCAACGCCATTCTGGAGATAGAGTTTAACCCGAAAATATCACCCTGACACTTGTGTTGGGGACAGGATGTCATGATGGACTGCATCGTGGTTTGGTCAGGGTTTCCTCAGTCACGGCCAGGTGAGGTTTTGAGGTACCACTTGTGCATCAGGTGGCTCCATCGGCCAGCAGTGCACACCTGCTATGTTATTGAAGTTGTATTTGGTGTTCTCACTTAAATAAAAATGTTCATGTGCTGCACCCCTCTAGCTTTGGGCAGAGGGGAATACACAGACTGAACTGGCTGCTCATTTTGTTTCTTAAGATTGTTATAAATCGGCTATTTACAAAATGACGAACGTATTTTCAAAGTTATTACAATAATTTTGTGTTCTCTATTTCAGGTGGGATGATCCTCAAAGCTACTGGTCTTCCACATGGCATCTAAAACAGAGGGGAGGAAATGATCGGTGAGGGTGTTGGAGTAGTACAAGGCCATTTGAGGTGCATTGTGGTCAGAGTGGACAGACAGCTGATGGATTGTTGCATTGGATTTGTTGAGGATTTGATTGAGATTTGTTGAGATTTGTTGAGATTGAGAGGTGGATTTGTTGCATTGGTCCTGGTGACAGACGCAGAGTTCAAGTTGGGCATCCATTGCCAGAAAGTAATTCCTCATTGCCCCACTTTGCTCATGCAGAATCCTGCACTGCACCTGTGCTCCTATTTCTAGAGCACTGTGTCTTGTACATTGCGTACATTGTCACTGTTTAAGCATTCCTGCCTGACAATTTTCTGGGTGTTGAATCAGTGTTGGACGTTCCTCTTGGTGGATGTTCTACTTTCATGTCTCCATAGGTACACATTGCGCCTTAGGGCTGCTCTGCCTGTGGAGTCCCTGCCTCAACAATATGCTCTTTCAACACACTTGTAGCAGGTCTGAGGAGCCAGCTCATTCAGGAATCAATGCACAGGCTGGGTGTTACATCCTGGAACAATTTTGCAGCTTGAAACAGTAACCGGACCAGGAGCTATCTCCGACCTTTCAACATGGTCCATCCAGCAAAGAAGCATCCCAAAAGTAGTAACAGAAGCTTCACCACTACAGGTCTCGGATCCAGAAGATTTCCACCCACATTATACTACTTCTCTTTTCTCTCCTATATCCTCTCTCCTTTCTCTGGGACTTCTCTCTCTATCCCTTTATCACAAAATCATGCAGGCCAGTCGAGGACAGACATTGTTTGACCAGGAATTAATCAAGATGCTTTCCGATGATCTCACTCAGCTCCCCTTGCTCCTCAAGCCAAACATGTGATGTGTCAGGTATGAGCTCATAATCAGGTGAAGTTTAACAAGTGTCGATGAAACTCACTTCCCACAGAATGTAATGACAATCTGCATTCCTTACGTCACCAGCAGCGAAGTCATTCAAGAGCCGGCTTTTACTCTCCCTCTTTTACCGGTTTCAACCGGATAAAATGGAGAATATTTACTTGAAAGCAACAAAACATGTACTTACCCAAGCGAACAAAGACAATATCTGTTGCACAAGACAACACATCAAACTATAATTAATTAAAATAAAGAAAACACAATGTACACTCCAGTATGTTTCACCCCTGTAGCTCACTGCACATGTAAAGGATGACCACCTGAACTGTTAAAAATACCATCGATCAGCTTATTCTGGTGATCAAGATTACCTATTGGGAGTGTTGGAAAGCCCTTGGGCTCGTGACAGATTTGGTAAAAGTTGAATCCACCTTAAAATCCCAAGTGATGCTTTACTGAGGATACGTTGATGGAAATCCAATCGTACATCTGCCAGGCAACTCCAGGTTATAATGCTGACAATCATGATGAAATATTATAAACTTACCAATGCAGTGCTCGTCAGAAAGCTTAATCTGGCCAATGGCGATGGAAGAAAATCCTGATCCGAGAGAGGCTTCAAAAATGATCTGTGGGAAAAGAGGCACCCATGGTAGAGAGGAATTGGTTAAAAATGAGAGGCAAAATCCAGATCTGTTGGAGTAAATGGTATCGGAGCATTTTAATAATCTGAACTGATTGATTAATTGATAACCTGCAAGGGTCGTTCATTGTTAACCTCCACATTTTGTTGAAGATACTCGTAAAATAATGACAGATCGCTGGGAAATTGTGGAGAGGTGGCGTCGACATCTGGCGACCCCTGTGCAAATTGACGTCACAATGCACAAAAAATTATTGGCATTTTCAAGACTGCGGTGGACATTGTCATGTGTTGTGGAACAGCATTGTGTATTGATGTTTCTGGTGAACGAAAATATCAAACCAACTGATATTTACTGACGATTAGCTGTCCAGTTTGGTGATGCATATCTCAAGCAGAGTGGTGCAAAAGGTTTAAAAGTGAGTGTGAATTAGCACACCTTAATCGTGAACAAGTAAGTGGAGATTGAGTTTGCAAAAAAAATGCAGGAGGCACGTGCGCGCGCGCACACACATGCACACACACACGCACACACGTGAGTGATATTGAGCAGTACAACCAACTCCAACACACACATGTGAGTGATATTGAGCAGTACAACCAACTCCAACACACACACGTGAGTGATATTGAGCAGTACAACCAACTCCAACACACACACGTGAGTGATATTGAGCAGTACAACCAACTCCAACACACACACGTGAGTGATATTGAGCAGTACACCAACTCCAACACACACACGTGAGTGATATTGAGCAGTACAACCAACTCCAACACACACACGTGAGTGATATTGAGCAGTACAACCAACTCCAACACACACACGTGAGTGATATTGAGCAGTACAACCAACTCCAACACACACACGTGAGTGATATTGAGCAGTACAACCAACTCCAACACACACATGTGAGTGATATTGAGCAGTACAACCAACTCCAACACACACACGTGAGTGATATTGAGCAGTACAACCAACTCCAACACGCACACGTGAGTGATATTGAGCAGTACAACCAACTCCAACACACACACGTGATTGATATTGAGCAGTACAACCAACTCCAACACACACATGTGAGTGATATTGAGCAGAACAACCAACTCCAACACACACATGTGAGTGATATTGAGCAGTACAACCAACTCCAACACACACACGTGATTGATCTTGAGCAGTACAACCAACTCCAACACACACACGTGAGTGTACTTGAGCAGTACAACCAACTCCAACACACACACGTGATTGATATTGAGCAGTACAACCAACTCCAACACACACATGTGAGTGATATTGAGCAGAACAACCAACTCCAACACACACATGTGAGTGATCTTGAGCAGTACAACCAACTCCAGTCACTCATTGAGTTGAACCGCTAATTCCAGCGATTCACTAGATTACAATACATGGAATTACAGAATAATTGGATGTGAGTTTTGGAAATGTGGAAACAACAATGGATTCTCAATTGAGAATCAATAAGGCTTTAGTTGACATGCAAAAACCAATCCTTCCAAACAGTAGACTTACTGTTTTTAAGGACGTTATAAATGACACAAACAACAGGTACGAATAACTAATGTAATGTGTTAGATAGGGTGATGTAATAGACACTGGGGAAAATGGCGATAAAACCCAGAATATATTTATTTATTTATACACCTTTAAAACTCTTTAAACCTTTATTTAAATCAAATTATACACTTGAAGACGATATAACACAAATTGCCTTCAAAATACTTCCTAGGACCATGCAACATTTCGATATATAGCATGAGAGGGTGTGGCATGTGTGTCGGTGCAAACAATGCGCTGCCATAATGGCGATGTACTGACCAATAAAATCCTCCATCTACTAAATTGCGACTCAACATCGTCGTATTACATACAGTATGTAAGAGTGGTTGGTCTATGAGACTTCTTCAACAGCGCCAAACGTCCAGATTTTTTAAAAACGATCTTTAAAATCATTGTTTTATCCAAATCGAATTACCGGTACAGGAGGGCCTTGCTGTTCATGGGTTTCCCCTTAGTGGATTTGATCCATCGCAATTAATTGATTGAAGCAAGTTTTGCGGACAATGCGCTCGAATAATCGCAGATTGTCGAACTATTTTCCACATTTATTCACCTAATTTACATGGGCCGTCAAATACGATAACCCCTTCAAATCTACCAACATAATCATCACCATCATCTCCATAAACTCTTCGTTATCGTCGCCATTATCAACATCACATTATTGGATCTAGTTTATCTTAATTATTTATTATTATTATCTCTGCCACCGAAGGTGGATGGACGTTATGTTTTCACCCCTGTCTGTTTGTCTGTTTGTTACTTGCCGGAAAAGATTCCGGCAAGTATGTTGATCTGTTCGTTTGTTTGTCTGTCTGTCTGTCTGTTTGCAGCACTGCGTCTACACCGTTTCACGTAGAATCGCCAAACTTTGCACACATATTGGTCTTGCCCTGGAATAGACTGTGCCCAATTGATGACGTCATCGGTGACGTGGTTCGGCCGCCATCTTGGAAAAACCGAAAAACTTTGCACCTCTATATCTCCGAAAGTGCTGAATAGAAAAATTGAGACATGGCTCATTGTAAAGAACTCTCCATGGGGAATAAAATATGTTAATGATGACGTCATCAGTCACGTGGTCGGCCGCCATCTTGGAAAAACGGCAAAACTTTGCACCACTATATCTCCAAAAGTGCTGAACAGAAAGAATTGAGACATGGCTCATTGTAAAGAACTCTCCATGGGGAATAAAATTTGTTAATGATGACGTCATATGTCACGTGGTTCGGCCGCCATCTTGGAAAAACCGAAAAATTTTGCACCTCCATATCTCTGAATGTGCTCAATAGAAAAAATTGAGACATGGCTCATTGTAAAGAACTCTCCATGGGGAATAAAATATGTTAATGATGATGCCATCGGTCACGTGGTTCGGCCGACATCTTGGAAAAACGGCAAAAACTTTGCACCACTATATCTCCAAAAGTGCAGAATGGAAAAAATTGAGACATGGCTCATTGTAAAGAACTCTCCATGGGGAATAAAATATGTTAATGATGATGCCATCGGTCACGTGGTTCGGCCACCATCTTGGAAAAACCGAAAAACTTTGCACCTCCACATCTCTGAACGTGCTGAATAGAAAAAATCGAGACATGGCTCATTGCAACGAACTCTCCATGTCGAATAAAATAAGTTAATGATGACATCATAGGTCACGTGGTTCGGCCGCCATCTTTGAAAAACCGAAAAACTTCGCACCTCTCTATCTCCGAAAGTGCTGAATAGAAAAAATTGAGACATGGCTCATTGCAACGGTTCGGTTCGGTCACGTGGTTCGGTTCGGCCACTCTCCATGGAAAAACTGAAAAACTTAGCACCTCTACATCTCCAAAAGTGCTGAATATAAAAAATTGAGACCTGGCTCATTGTAAAGAACTCTCCATGGGGAATAAAATATGTTAATGATGACGTCATTGGTCACGTGGTCGGCCGCCAGCTTGGGAAAACGGCAAAACTTTGCACCACTATATCTCCAAAAGTGCTGAACAGAACATATTGAGACATGGCTCATTGTAAAGAACTCTCCATGGGGAATAAAATATGTTAATGATGACGTCATCAGTCACGTGGTCGGCCGCCATCTTGGAAAAACGGCAAAACTTTGCACCACTATATCTCCAAAAGTGCTGAATAGAAAAAATTGAGACATGGCTCATTGTAAAGAACTCTCCATGGGGAATAAAATATGTTAATAATGACGTCATCGGTCACGTGGTTCGGCCGCCATCTTGGAAAATGGCAAAACTTTGCACCACTATATCTCCAAAAGTGCTGAACAGAAAAAATTGAGCCATGGCTCATTGTAAAGAACTTTCCATGGGGAATAAAATGTTAATGATGACGTCATCGGTCACGTGGTTCGGCCGCCTTCTTGGAAAAACCCAAAAACTTTGCACCTCCATATCTCCGAAAGTGCTGAATAGAAAAAATTGAGACATGGCTCATTGTAAAGAACTCTCCATGGGGAATAAAATATGTTAATGATGACGTCATCGGTCACGTGGTTCGACCGCCATATTTGTCCGAAATGGCAGATAAAAAAGGAAATTCCGGCAAGTCCTCGGTCTCTGACCGATTTTTCATTTGTTTGTTTGTCATTTGCCTACAGGTCACAATTCTAAACCGATCCTCATGAAACTTCACCACGCTGTTGAGGTAGTTACAACTGCGAAGCATATCGATTTTGAGGTTAAAGGTCATCTTGAGGTCACAATTCTAAAATCGTAATTTTTCATCCGATCGACTTGAAAGTTGAACACCATTTGCATATTGGGTCACTAAATAGGGAAACAAACGATTTTTTATCAAAAGGTCAACTGAAGGTCAAACTTATAAAATCATCAATTTTCATCTGAAAATAATCAATTCTCATCCAATTGACCTGAGCATTGAATGGGATTATTAAATTTAATCTTCACGAAATGGAAAGTTGATGTATCCATGGCAACTTTTTTTTGGGGAGGGTGGTGAGGTAAGGTTGTATTTTGTAAGTATCGTGCTTTGCACGACGCCTTTCTTGTTTGTTTGTTTGTTTGTTTGCGAACAGGATATCTCAAAAAGTTAGATACTGATTTGGATGAAACTTGCTGGACAGGTTGGTTGTGTGAAAGGTCGAAATGGTTCAATTTTGGTGATGATTCGAATCCGGATCTAGATCAGAGAATTTTTAAAGTGATTCTTCACCATTGGGTGATAGAGCTAAAACCGAAACATGGCATGATATCTCAAAAAGTTCTGCACAGATTTAGACGAAACCTGGTGGACAGGTTGGGTGTTTGACAAGGACAAATTGATTAGATTTTGGTGAAGATCTGAATATGGATCTGGATACGAGATATTAAATTTTTGGAGTGGGGAGTGCGAATCCAGATCCAGCTAGGAGAATTTTTTAAGTGATTCTTCACCATTGAGTGATAGGGCCAAACACTTTATATAACATGTTTCAAAAAGTTGTGGACGGATTATGCCAAAACTTGGTGGAAGAGTTGGGTAAGTGACAAGAAGAAAAAAAACAACCCCTTTTTAAGGCCATTTTCCCTACTAGAGCGGGCATTAACCTTGCGGGCCCCATGACAATAATCATGGTTCTCTTTTTTTGAGGCAATGTTTTATGGCCGGATCCCCTTCCTGACGCCAATCCTTTGGTTGCCTCTTACGACATGCAGGGATACGGTGTACCTATTCTAGACCGGGGCACACACCGACACATTCATCACAGCAAGCTGGTACTCAATTATGCCGACCTCGGAAGGATGAGAGGCTGAGTCAACCTCCTGGTGTTATTTCAACGATCGACCGGGATTCGAGCTCAGGATCCTAGGATCCCAAGCCTGCGCCCTAACCGCGAAGCCAACACCAGGCTCTTAATGACACGAGCAAGCCGATTAGATTTTGGTTCAGGTCAGGATCCAGATCTGACCTATCAGTGGGATACAAAACAAACTGTTTTAGCCTGGTGGAGGTATGCGCTCTATCGAGTGTCGTTCTAGTTAAAGGGAAGTTTCATGATCTTAACTCAAGAAAATAAACTTTATTTCATGTTCTTAATACAGGAAAATAAAATTTATTTTATGTTCTTAATTAATCTTTTATTCAAGAAAATTAATAGCACAAAAACAATGCACAAACATGTTAATTAAGGGTACAGTTTGGACACATTTTCAAGTTGAAGTCCCTCACCCTATTTCCCCAACTATCCCCTAAGTTTGAGGATTTGTGGTTCACGTGGATTTTCAAGAACATAACTCCCGCTAACGGCAAGGCCCTCCTGTATATACTTGAACACTGCACAGGGTATCGAGTTCGAGGAACTCTCCAGTTTTCAAGCAACAGTAGATAATTTCATGATGCAAAAAACGACAATGAGGTTGTAAAGCAGTTTCCTTACCTGAAAACTTTCACTGTCAGCCTCCACATCAAAGCTTCCAAAGTGCCAACCATCATCACGTACACGGCTGACCCAGGCCGGGGCTTCGATCAAATTATTGTCGGGGTGCAGGAATACTCTGAGTGTGGAGTCCCAGTGGCTGAGAGTGCGATACACTACCTGCACGCAGGTGTGTGCTGAGCGGCTCATATGTGGGCTCACGAGCTGGGCAGTCACTTGTGGAGGTCCACTGGTTTTCTCTACAGCTATAAAGCTACCTGTATCACAAGAGCACACAGTCATTCATGTCATTAGCAAAGTTTCTTGCATGTTGCTCAAATACAGCACAATAATTCCTTAAAGGTAAATTTTTTCAAACTAAACATACAGCAGCTGCCATATGTACGCTTAAGAGCAATGATGGGCCGAGAGGGGTGGGGCGGGACCATGATTGTCAATCAGCTTGCCTTCGATACAGTCTGGCACCCCGCTCTTCTTACCAAACTCTCCTCCTATGGTATCCATGGAAATCTCCACTCATGGCTTGCAGACTTCCTCTCTAGTTGTAGTCAACGTGTGGCCCTGAATGGATTACTCTCATCTCCCCTTCCTGTTCAGGCTGGAGTTCCCCCAAGGTAGTGTTCTGGGCCCTGTGCTTTTTCTGGTCTTCATCAATCCTTTGGATTGATGTCTTTCCGACTCTCTGGAAAATCTTCTCCATCTCTCTGCTGATGACTCCACTCTCTGCCACTTCATTCCTCATCCCTCAAATCGGCAGTCTGCAGCCTCCTCACTCTCTGCAGACCTGGACAAAATCTAATACTATGTCAAACAAGTGGAACATGTCTTTCAATCCTGACAAATCTCACACTCTTACTATGTCTCTCAGAAAAGACCGACTGGACAACCCTCCCATCTACTTTCTCAACAATCCTCTCCAAGAAGTTCTGTCGCTCAAGCTTTTGGGTCTCACTATCTGCCATGATCTTTCCTGGGAAAACCACATTTCCAAGCTGGCCTCCAAAGCCAGTCGCCGACTGGGCATCCTCCATCGTGCGAAGTCCTTCCTTGGCACATCTGAGCCCATCACCACATACAAGGCTTTCATCCGCAGCTCAATGGAAAACTGTTCTGCCCTCTGGGCCAGTCCTCCTGCCTCACACCAAGCTCGGCTTCACACTGTTGAAACCAAAGTTTTCAGAATCATTGGAATATCCCGCGACGAAGGTAACTCCGAGAGCCTTTTACTCACTCACCGCAGGCAGGTTGGTGGTCTTTCTGTCTTCTACCGACTCCTCTCTGTCCTTGCTCCCCCAGCTCTCTCTGTGCTCTGTCCCCAAAATATTCCTACAGGTCGCACAAGATCTGCCAGCAACCCTCTTATGGTTAAACTGCCAAAATCTAGGCTCTCTGATCATCTTCACTCTTTCATTCCTCTTTTCTCCCGCCTCTGGAAAGAACTCCCCCACTCCCTTCAATCCCACTCCTCCCTCCACATCTTTAAAACAGCTGTTCACCACCATCTCTTATCTTCCCCAATCCAAAACCTTGATCTTTTCTACCCCTGCTAATTCACCCCAGATCCACTTTTTTTGAAATTCCAACTTCTTTCCTGGAAGTCCTTGCAGTTTCCATATGTTTTATACCTCTCCCACCTCCCCCCAAGCCCTCTCCCTCCCACAGATCTCTTGAAGTCCCTGCTCTCAAATGTTGTGTTTGTGTCCTTCCCCCTCTCTCCCCATCTTGTCTACTGCTCCCCTTATTATATGTTTTATGTGTTGGTTTGACTTTTTGTGTGAATAATGTTCGCTCTTTCACGAGCGTCGATCTTGTATACAAAAAAAGAAAAATGGAAAAAAAAGAGGCTTAATGGGGGTGGGGCGCGTGGGGAGAATTTCCCGAGGGCCAATCACATCTCAATGGGCGTGGTTTTTGGCGTAATGTACTATTTAAGATAGATGTCTGTCTGTCTGTCTGTCTGTGTCGCCATTTTTCTCAGAGATGGCTTTACGGATCTTCGTCAAACTTTCAGAAGTTCATCAGTGATTGCCTGGGAGTGTTTTAGGCAAAAAAAAAATATATACATATATATATATTTCTTTTTGAAAAAAAAAAGATCGTTTTTTTGGAGTAAAAAAAAAATATCGCTTGATGGTGCCGAAGCTTTTAAAAATTAATGACAGTTATATACAAGTACACATTTGCATAAATAAATACAAAACAATCACCAGACATTTGAACACAAATAAATCAAACAATTCCGGAAGTGTACGAAGTTGGTAGTACGGCTTAATCTTCTTCCTGATCGGCATCACACTTAACTCAGAAACGTGATGAATGCCACATTGATCCACCAGCATATATATGAACCCCTTTCCTCTCCTGCCTCCCCCTCCTCCCTCCCCTCCCCCCCTCCTCTGCCCTACCCCCATACCCCTCCCCTGCCCCCCTCCCCTTCCATCTCCGCCTGGCAACGCCGGGTACTTCTGCTAGTATTACATACAGTCCGACAGTGGCAACAACAGAAAAACACTTTTAATGACGGGTGTGTTCAGTTACCAAGCAGCTAGTTCGTGCTTGCTAAGCCAACCGTTCCTTATAAACACTTTTAATAGAGTGCTTAAGGTACTTTTTAATTTTTTTGTCCACATGGTCGAGGATTGTGGAAAAGGTAGTACACTGAACGGATCAGGATATCATCATCATCATCCACCTCAGGGGCGGATCCAGGAATTTCAAGACGGGGGGAGTGCATGAGACAAAAGCGCCGAGGGGGGGTTGAGGGGGGTGTGGGGGTCCTCCTCCAGGAAATTTTTAAAAATTTATCCTCAGAAACGGCATTTCGCACGTTCTTGGAAGTTTCTGCAGTTCCTTGCATTCTTCCCTGGTCTAACAGTTCAACAGATTCGCGATGACTAATGGTCAGATAGAGGAACTGGGGAAACGACTTGTCCAGCTGTTCCTTCTGCTATAAATTGATGAAGTGTGTGTGTGTTTGTTTGTGTGTGTGTGTGTGTGTGTGTGTGTGTGTGTGTGTGTGTGTGTGTGTGTGTGTGTGTGTGTGTGTGTGTGTGTGTGGTGTGCATGCGTGCGGCATGTTTTTTGTGTAGTTCTACTGGAGCTTTCTGATATGGAATTTCTGATTTGTGTAGTTCTCGCGAAATGATTGTTATGATCTCCTTGTCTATTTCCTGGCTGAGGTGGTCGAGAAATGGAATGGACATGTTTCTGAGGGAGAAGAGCAAGGGAGTATTGGCGCCGGTGTTTGGACGATGGATTTGTCGTTTTACAACTCTCGGCATTGTGACGTCACCTCCTACAGATTATAATATGGACTTAGTGTGATCGAACCACAGAGAGAATTCAGTTTCAGCATTTGACCGTAGTTGAGTGAGCGCGTCCTTCTTGTCGTCAATCATAGAGTATGCCTCCAGCACATCCATGCCGCTGCGTTGAAGAGGGGGGAGGGGGTGTGCGCACACCCTGCACCCCCCCCCCGGATCCCCACTGCACCTTTAGAGGCCATTTTTCCCGCAGAGTAGGGATTGGCCTGAACGAATCAGGACAAACATACAAAAACACAACACAAAGCACGTAAAACCGGACGCAATGGGAACAGTAGAAAAGCACGCAAAAGCAGCAGTGGAGAGAGTGGGGAAACACCAACAGCAGAGGTGAACACCAGGATAGAGGGAGATTTGGACAAACAATGGGTGTGGAGAGGAGTGAGGAGCAGGAGAGGATGCATGGGGTGGACAAGATGAGGGATTGGGGTGGGGATAACAAGAATACAAAAAATATTATGGCTTTGGATTGGGTATGATTTGCGATGGTGGTGAACAACCGTCTTGAAGACCTGGAGGGAAGAATGACATTGAAGAGGATGTGGACGTTGATTCCACAGGCAGGAAAAAGTGAGGAACAAATGAGTGGAAGTGAGCAATGATCCTGGATTTAGGTAGTTCAACCAGAAGGGGGTTGATGGTGGACTGTGTGAGCCCTGCAGAACGAGCAGAGAGTGCAAGACCAGAAAGAAGGCAGTAGAAGACATAGATACCAGTGACCTGTCTGTGATGGTGCAGTGACAGGTCCATAGACTCAGCTTCATCGTGGGAGATTCCAATAATTTTCAAGGCCTTGGTTTCCACGTGTCAAGCCGAGCAAGGTGTGAGGCAGGGAGTTTAGACCATGGGAAGAGCAGTACTTCATCATGCAGTGGATGAAGGCTTTGTAGGTGAGCCTAAGTTCAGGTGTGCCAAGGAAAGACTGTACGACAGAGGATGCCCAGTCGGCGACTGGCTTTGGAGGCCAACTTTGGCTGGCTTTGAAGATGAGGCTGTTGGAGAAAAGGAAAGATTTCATTTCAAATGCGATGATGGATTCCATGACCTTGCTGATGATTGGAAGTAAGCTGAAGGGTCTGTAGTTAAGGGGATCCGTTTTTACACATTTATAAAGTAATGCGGTGATGTTGGCAGATTTCCAAGCAGATGGAAGATGACGTAGCACAAATGATAGAGTGAAAAGGGTAGAGAGAGGATGTGCAAGAAAAGCAGAGCAGGTTTTTATGACACATGAGCTGATGCTGTCCGATCCAATAATATTTGCGGTTGCACGCAGGTGTGTGCTGAGCGGCTCATATGTGGTGGCATAGTTGGAGTCGAGGGTCGAAAGAACCTTCTCTATCTTCACAGGTGCAAAAGACAGAGTCCAGGCGCAGTTGGGTATGACAGGGAAGGATGGGTGAAGCAATTACAAACAAGTAATTGAAACATTTTTTAAAATGCAAAAGGATGTGGGGATGGTAGGTATGCCAAAAAGAAAGTAAACAAGGTAGGGATGGTCACAATAAATTATAATGTGAAACTATCCATATATCCTTCTTTGAATAAGGGTTGTTCCCTGTACATCCCTAAATCCATTTCCAATGATTGTGTGCAGTATTTTGATTGTTTCCACGTATGATTGACTGACCATTGAAATATTAAATCCTTAATATGTACCAGCGTGCGGAGACAGCAGCCAACAACAGCAACTTGCGTGCGCACACACACCACACCTTGACTGGAATTGTGATCACGGACCCTCAACCCCTGTGCCACATGAGCAGGTGCTGCAACGGTTCTGACCTACAGCGGAGGGGGGGGGGGGGGGTGAATCCGCCCTCCTCCGCCATGACAGTCCGCCCTCCTCCTCTATCTGGAATGGATTCACAGACGCATTTCCTGCTTTCCTGACCATCATCAGCATGGAGTGTATCCCACCTCTCTCACTCCCAATGTTGTGCTCGCAATCCATCGCATGAGGGAATATTCCCAAATAGCACATCTCAACTGTTAGTAGCAATGAACCAATGTGCCGCACCAGCACCAACGCAGCCTCGAAATCTTTCTCGCGGTCCCAATCCGTAACATCTGAGGCACCGTCCATTAACTTCACAAAGAAGAATGTTTACAGCAAATGTGAACCTGGAAAGATTTACGATTAGGGGAAATTCGTGCTTGGAGTGTACTGATTCCTTCCAGATGTCAGCCAAGATTGTGTGTCACTGAATGGGAAATTATTCACTCCAGTGCTGCAAAGTACTGAGGAAACAGCTTTCCGAAATAACATTTGGATTGAGCAGAGAAAAATATCAAGACTTTTCCTTTTTACATTATTTTCATTCATCACAAGTATTTTAAAATGAAGAAAACCAGTAATTGCACACAGTAGCTGAATAGCCTCTGCCTCTAGTTTTTCAGGCTCTGAGAAAGCATTGCAAACATTGCTGCCCAAATGGAAGGTGACAGGTAAGGGAAACAACGGAGTATATTGTTTATATGAAATATATGTGGGTATGAATGGCTGAAATCGTTAGGAAACCACAAGATAATAACGAGAGGAGTCTATAAATGGGTGGGAGGTTTCAAAAGTAAGTCTTGCCTCAAATGAGGTATCACTTAATGAAATCCCAGGTGTTATTAGATGATGTCATAATGAATACACATATCCATTGAGGTACAGATACAGTATAATGCACTTAGTATTTAAACCATTTCGATTTTTAAACGTTAGTCTGTGGACACTCTGAGACGATAATGTTGTTGTTGTATATCCCCGGACAGTTCTCTCGAACAAGCACGGGGCACGGAGACAGCTTATCGATCTCCTAGGAGCAACCCAGGGACCCCCGACATCCAGGATGGTGTACCCCCAACTTCACGAAGTCAAGGCCACGACAGAGTTACAGAGACAGAAGGGAGAGGGAGAGACAGAAGGGAGAGGGAGAGGGAGAGACAGAAGGGAGAGGGAGACGAAGAGACAGAAGGGAGACGGAGAGGGAGAGACATAAGGGAGAGGGAGAGGGGGAGACAGAAGGGAAAGGGAGAGGGAGAGACAGAAGGGAGAGGGAAAGGAAGAGACATAAGGGTGAGGGAGAGGGAGAGGGAGAGACAGAAGGGAGAGGGAGAGGGAGAGACAGAAGGGAGAGGGAGAGACAGAAGGGAGAGGGAGAGGGAGAGACATAAGGGAGAGGGAGAGGGAGAGGGAGACACACACAAACACAAGACGGAAAGGTCCATGGGGACCAATCGGCACTTCGGACAGCAGGGAAGAATGGGGAAGATTTAGCCCCTGACTTAGGATGAGGGGACAACCATCGCGAAGAAGTTTGCCCGATAGTTGTAGCCGATAATGTTGTCCGATAATGAGAAATGACAGCGCATCACCAACGGCCAGGCTTTACCGTCTTTGCTTGATAACCTTGAGACATTTTTGAATGAGTTCCCTCATGAAAAATAGTTTCATTACCATGAACAAAAACAAAAGCAGCACTACAAACAACTAAAATGCAAGAGGGAGCGTGAGAAGGAAGACTATCCTTTTCCATTGTAACAATAGAATTCCACCCACATGTTCATGAGCCATTGCTGCTTTAGGGGAAGTGGGCTTCTGTGTTGATGCTTATCAATCCGATTTGGCACAGAGAGATTAATGGTTGTACAAAGCCATGACAAAGCTGCTTCATGTCTGACGGTTTATGGATACTGAGAGGAGCCAACTATTTATTTATTTATGCACAAGTTTGGGGTGTGGGTTGGCCGTAGGTGGTTGGGTGATAAATTGAGATACGTGAAGAGGTGATGAAGTGTACGAGATAGGGATATAGAGAAGAGAAGGGGAGGAGTAGTGGACAGAATGGAAATGCGATTGAGAAGAGATGAAAATAGGGGGAGGGAAGGGACTTGGGTTGGGAGAAGATGAGGTGTTTTGTTAAAAAGAAGAAAAAGATGATTCCATAGCAAATTTGTGTCAGAGACTCCAAAAACTGGGGTTTTATTAAATACTGGCATTTAAAAAGTTTTTAAACGTTTTAAAAAGCACGAAGTTTTAAAAAGTTTTAAAAGTTTAGGGCATTGAAAAGTTTCAGGCTCATAGGAAATGCACTTTCATGATGGTGGAGAGTATCTCGAGATCACCAAATTAATCTGCTTCTTTCATAAACGATTTCACAGATGAGTTTATGTTACAAAGTTGAGAATTTATCTGTATGCTTACTACGGTAGAGGAAACGGGTTAGTGTGGTCGTGTGTTGAACGCAGATCCAAAGGAATGTGTGTACCCTTTGGAAGAACAGACAATATGTTTAGTTGCTTTTGATGTATTGAATCCAATGCAGAATTAAACTAGATGGTAATCATAGAATACTTACCCTGCGCAGTCAACTTGTTGCGAGCCAACTCTTCTGTTTTTGAACGTTTTTTTTTCTTTGATCCAATATGGCTGCCAGACCACGTGAGCGATCACATCATAAATTTCTATTCTCCAATATAATTGTTGCATAGATTACGCTCAATACATTTCAAACCGATCAGACTAAGCGTTGTTCCTGTCGAATTATGACGTCATAATTATGGCACCAATTACGTCATCGTTAACAACACCTATTCCCCATATGGAGTTCTTTACAATGAGCCACGTTTGACTTTTTTCCATTGAGCGGTTTGGGAGATATATGGAGGTGTAACGTTTTTCCAAGATGGCGTCCGTACCACGTGACCTATGACGTTATAATTATGAATAAAAAATTATACAGGCGGAGGTGCTCCTATGGTAAAATTTTGTGTCAATCGGACCAACGGTTGCCGAGAAAATGATTTTTTAAAATGCAGACACGTATGGCACACACACGTGCGGCACACGACACACGTACGCACAGGAATGCTTATCCACGCTTTTCGCTTTGCGAGCGCAGGGTAACTAGACCGGCACTCGATAGTGCATACCTCCGCCAGGCTGAACAGATTGCTTTGTATCCCACCGATAGGTCAGATCTGGACCTGAACCAAAACTTAATCAGCTTGTTCCCTTGTCGCATAACCAATTCACCCAACAAGTTTTGTAATAACTCGTCCATAACTTTTTGAGATATCGTGCTATTTATCGTTTTTGGCCCGATCTCTCCGTGGTGAGGAATCACTTAAAATTCTCATATCCGGAATCGGATCTTCACCAAAATTGAATCAATTATTCCTTGTCACGCACCTAACCGGTCCACCAAGTTTCATCCGAATACGCCTATAACTTTTTGAGATATCCTGTTGCATATCGTTTTTGGGTCAATATCGCAATTGTTTGTTTCATATGCAGCATGTGGCTGCTGGTTGCATTATTTCTCTGGAAGCGCATTTCTGCCGCTGATCCAGTGCCCCAGTTACCAGTGAACTGGTACTCAATTTGCCGACCTCAGAAGGATGACAGGCTGAGTCAACCCCCCTGGCATTAATCGACCGGGATTCAAACTCAGGATCTTAGGATCCCAAGCCGGCACCCCAACCGCTAAGACAACAAAATGGAATCGATTATTTATTGTCACACACCCATCCAAATTTCATCAAAATCTGTCCACAACTTTTTCAGATATCCTGCACCCAGACAGACAAACAGACAGGGGTGAAAACATAACTTCCATCCATCGCAGATAGGGGAGGTAATTTGAAAACTCCCTAAAGGGGCTACAAATGATCCTGTCCTCCCTTATTGCTGTCCAGCGGGCAGGCAGTAGCGAAGAATTGGTCCTTATATAGAGGATAGCGTAACTGTGTCCAGAATATAAGGATATGGTAGAACACAGTTATTTTAAAGGATGTAATGCAAGCGTTAACCTATTTTCCATGTTTTAGCTTTTTTATTGATTTGTCTGCTTTTAAACACAATATTATATTAATGCGGTCTGGTTTTGAAGGAAAGTGAAAAATATGAATGCAGTGATTGCATTTCGAAGCTACATCTACATTTTAAACTTTAGCTAAAACGTTACCTGGTGTTGCCCGAATGGTGAGGGCGGCGGGCTTGGGATCCTAAGGAACGTTACCTGGTGTTGCCCGAATGGTTAGGGCGGCGGGCTTGGGATCCTAAGGAACGTTACCTGGTGTTGCCCTAATGGTTAGGGCGGCGGGCTTGGGTCCTGAAGTCCTGAGTTCAGAATCCCGATGAATTAACGCCAGGTGGGGTTGATTAACGCCCGTCATCCTTCCGAGGTCGGCAAAATGAGTACCAGATAGCTGGTTTGATGGACAGGAGTGGCGACCCCTCGTTTGTACCACACACTTACCCGTGCGTGCTAGCCACAGAACCACCTTTAGAGGCCGTTTTTCCCCGCAGAGCAGGGATTGGCCTTTTTCGGGCACCTTGGTCCCCTTTTTGAAGCAATGTTTTATGGCCGGATGCCCTTCCTGCCGCCAACCCTGTTAGTCGCCTCTTGCGACACACAGTGAATTACCAGTGAACTGGTACTCAATTGTGCCGACCTTGGAAGGATGACGGGCTGATTCAATCCCACTGGTGTTAATTCAGCGATCGACCGGGATTCGAACCCAGGATTCTGGGATCGAACTCGCTCACATTCTGGGATCCCAAGCCGACACCCTAACCGCTAAGCCAACACAAGGCTTTGTACCAGCCACAGAAAGGAAATGAATTGCCCGAGGAGACTCGACTTCATCAAAACTTGGTCGCTGCATTACCAGGGAAGCAAAAAAACTTTGGGTTTTGGTTGTAAAACTGATTGAAAGTGCAGGCAAAATGAACTTACCATGAAGACTCCATTGATATCCACCGTGGCCTTCACTGTGGTAACCACACATGCTGTGCTCGAACGCGCAATGACCATAGCCCGATATAATGGGTGGTGTTTCTCTAGGCTTCGCTTCTGGAATCGACAGCTCCTGGAAAGTGTCCTGTTGTCCACTTAGACCAGATGTTTGCTCAGACAACATCCACCGATTTTTTGCGGCAGACGTAGAGCCCTCCCAATACGGTCTTTCACCGGACTGACGGACACCACCTCCAGAACTTTCCAAAACTCCTCCAGAATGCATTGTGGAAGCAAACATCAGTGGTAAGTGTTCCCCTGATCCAAGGTCTGGTAAAGTTGACGATGCCACGGGTCTCCATGGTTGTGGTTGAGAAGCCACTGCTGCAACAAATATGTAATAAAAATTTTCAAGTATAAAAGTGCAGCAGAAGATTTCTTTCATCTTAGAGAATCTATAAAGAGTATACTTACGAATGGTGCGAGACAGAGAGCAGCAATGTATTATAAACGCCAGAGAGAACATTTTGTACGACAGATGAGAGTCAGCAGACACCCTCAGCTGTGTGCATCATCATGCACGGTCCAGACGCGTCACTGACACGAATGGCGCCGTGCCAGCGAACCGTGGAAGAAGGGAAAGGGAAAGAAGGGAAAACACACACTGTGGCTTCTTGTCTCCTTGCTCAGCCTTTTGTGCTCACGTTTCACTTTCCAGTCTTCACGTGCAGGAGGAAATGGACCAGACTGCGTGCAGACTCCTCACATTTAGCAGTAGCCGTGGTTCTTCAACCTGAAGTGCCGCTCACAGTTCCATTCCGTGCCGCCTTAGCCGTAACCCTTCAGGGGCTTGATTTATGAGCCAATGGGAAACTTTGCCTCACACTCGACATTTATCTTCTTAAGCATTCATCCAACATAGTAACAAAATGTTGACCCTTAGCCCTCCCCCGTCCCTCTGCCCCTCCCCGTGGCTCCTGGAACCACAACAAAGAAAAGCCCAATTGATGGCCTGCTCCAACTGACGTGAGCCATTTGCATGGAGACCACGTTATAGTCTCTGCTCGTCGGCCAGCGCATATTTGAAGGTGCCCCATTGAGGCCTTTGCTGATGTTTGTATCGAGGCCTTCACTTTGCAAGTTGTGGAGCAAAGGTGAGTAGCTTGGTGCTGTTTCAGAACTCATTTACAGGCACACAAGAGTGGCTTCTGCGATTTCCAAAACATACCTCGGGTAAATAAAGTAAACGGTTGATGAAACCACTAACACAAAAAATCATGACATGCAATGGAACTTTCATTAATTATTTTGCATAGATATCAAGGCTCATGGAAAAGTGGGATACCTGGGGGAATTGGCTGAAGGAAAACAGTAGAAGAAGAAGATATGGATGCACCATAAAGAACGAGGATGAATCGTCAGTGAAGTGCGAATGAGGTTCCAGTGGGTGTAGTGAAGCGAAGATGTCGAAGAGAGAGAGAGAGAGAGCGTGAGGTGGTCGTGGTGGTGGTGGTGGTGGTGGTGGGCTACAAAACTTGAAGTCCTGGAGTGAAGTTGTCAAAAAAAACCCCCACATCTTGTATCAGATCTCATGAGCAATCAAAGGAGATTTTACATTAGGAGCAAATGGTCTAAACGTCATGAAGACGACATTGGCTTGCTGCGGGTGTGATAGCACTTAGCAGTAGTAATTACCCTGCGCTCACGAAGCGAAATCGGGGTTAAGCATTCATGTGCGTATGTGTGCCATACGCCATGTGCTGCATTTTAAAAACTAGCAACAGTACCCGCCCTACAGGCGGGGCTTCAATTGGGAGGCCCAAATGAAAGGGCAAAATATCAGAAATTCAAAGCTTTTTTATTTTAAACGATTTATATAAACATCCGTTAAATCATATCACATGCAAATCATCAAAATCTAAACAGTATTTGCGGAATTTCAATAAAAGCCACATCACTGTTCATATCGGTAAATATTATTCCATCGTGTTTCAAATTTGGGCAATGGGCTCTCCAATATTCGATGTGTTCACGGTTTGAATTACGTACCGTAACGTTTGTGACGATGTTTTCATTGTGACGATGTTGTGATGATGTTTGTGTTCACGGTCGTGTTTGATGTGACGGTGTGAACTTAATTTCGTAATTAGTCAGGTTCACTATGTTAACAAATATAATTTCGTTCAAAATTTTGGTAGATTAGCAAAACTATACATTTTTGGAATATTCAGAGCATGAGGAATCCAAAAATTAATGTTTACATTTGCGTAGACACCTTTGCGAAAATGACACTCAGGACAGTGATGAAGATAGTCAGGTTCACTATGTTAACAAATATAATTTCTTTCAAAATTTTGGGATTAGCAAACCTGTACATTTTTGGAATCTTCAGAGCATGGAGAATCTGAAAATCAATGTTGGCATTTGCACAGACACCTGCATGGCCGCCATTTTGGATTTTGAAAATGGCCGCCATAAAATACATATTTTGCGCGATCTCGGCTTCTAGTCAACCTAGAGACTTAATTAAATATGCTAATCCTATATTTTCTGGGTCAAGGAATCCAATAAAGGCCTCAAAATAGTGCTCAGGATTATAGAAAAGCAACAAACAAAGGTAATTGAAAACCATTGTCTTTATATTTGTGATATAACTGTATTACATAATACTGTGGCGGACACGAAAGCCCACTGGCGTGGTGACATCATTCCGCGCACCAAGTGGGCGGCGGCCACGCCCGAAGGGTAGGCGTGGCCTGAGGATATACACGGGGCGCGCAGCCCAGAGCGCGCTAGTGTTACAGTGAGCTCCTCAAATAAAGACGCTTATAAGTTACTGCTTGTCCGCTTCCTCCTTGCTCGCAAGCAGCGCGCATAACGCCGCGCTTTACTGGTGACCGTCGACGTTGGATCTGCCAGAGCGATCCTTCCACACACGACGCCATTGCCATGGCCAACAACGCAATGTCGATTAAACTTCCCGAATTTTGGGAGGCCCAGGCCGAAGTCTGGTTCGTCCAAGCCGAAGCCCAATTTCAGCTTCGGCGCCTCACCAGCGACGACACGCGCTACTGCCACGTCGTCGCCTCCCTCGGGCCCGGCACGGCCGCTCGAGTTGTGTCCGTCCTTCGCCACCCGCCGGACGGCCACAAGTACGAGGCACTCAAGCAGCTACTCCTAGCCACGTTCGGCCTCACGGACGACGCACGGGCCGACCGCCTCCTGGATCTCCCCGAGCTCGGCGACATGCGCCCGTCGGTCCGAATGGACCATATGCTGTCACTGTTGGGCGACGAAGCCCACGGTTCTCTATTCCGGGCGCTTTTCCGTCGCCAACTTCCGGCGCAGGTTCGCCTCGCGTTGGCCGGGACCGTGCTAACGGAACCCCGAGCATTGGCAGCCGAGGCGGACAGGTACTTCGTGGCTTCGGACACGCGGGCGAGAGCCGGTGCGGCCGTCACAGACCTCGAGGCTGATGCTGCTGATGATGCTGATCCACAGCATCAGCTTACACAGCATACGCAGCATGCTGATATGCACCTCGTCACCGCCGCCACGCCCCGCCCACCGCCGCGGCGAAAACCGCCACCGCGGGGAAAACCGCCAACTCCACCGGCCTGGCGGAGCCAGCCGCACTCCTCCAGCTCCACCACCTGGTGCTGGTTCCATGCCAAGATCGGCCACGAGGCTCGGCAGTGTCATCCGCCATGCTCCTTCAACAGGTCGGGAAACGCCCGGGCCGGCGCTCAATAGTGGCGATGAGCGCCGGCCGTTCGAGCAGCCTGCTGTTCATAATGGACACCTTATCCGGGCGCCGTTACCTGTGTGACACGGGAGCGCAGGTGAGTGTCGTTCCCGCCGGTACGTCAGACAAGCACGCCACGGGCGGGGACCCCGCGCTGCTTGCCGCGAATGGGACGCCCATCCGTATGTACGGAAAACGCTGCCTCTCTCTGCGGTTCGGAGGGCAGGTTTTCCGATGGACGTTCGTCACCGCCGACGTGCCCATGGCACTGCTTGGCACGGACTTCCTGTGTGCTAATGGGCTCCTGGTCGACGTAAAGCGCAGACGTCTTGTCCAGGCCGAGACGTTCAGCTTGCTCACTTGTGTACTGCCCAGCTCGTCGAGCAGCTCAACGAGCGGCTCGCCGAGCGGCTTGCCAAGCGGCTTGCCGAACGGTTCGGTTCCGGACACGTTGATCTGTACGCTTCCGGCAGCGGACGAATTCACCCGCCTCCTCGCTGGCTTCCCGGCCCTCATGCGGCCCACCTTCTCGGCGGGGGCCGTCAAGCACGGGGTGGCCCATCACATCCCCACCGTCGGGCCACCGGTCTACGCCCGGGCACGCCGCCTCGAGTCGACGAAGCTGGCGGTGGCAAAAGCGGGGTTCGCTACCCTGGAGCGACTCGGCATCGTTCGGCGCTCGGAGAGTGCTTGGGCGTCGCCGCTGCACATCGTGCCGAAGCCCGGCGGGGGATGGCGACCGTGCGGGGACTATCGCCGTCTCAATGACGCCACCACTCCCGACCGCTACCCCGTCCCCCACATTCAGGACTTTTCTGCCCGTTTGGCGGGCATGTCCTTCTTCTCGAAGGTGGACCTCATACGCGGCTACCATCAGGTCCACGTCAGGCCGGAGGACGTCACGAAGACGGCGGTCATCACGCCATTCGGACTCTTCGAGTTCCTGCGGATGCCCTTCGGTCTGAAGAATGTGGCTCAGGCGTTCCAGCGACTGATGGACAGCGTCCTGCGCGACTTGGATTTTGTCTACGTCTACCTGGAAGATATCCTCGTCGCCAGCGCGTCCCGCGAAGAGCACCTACGCCACTTCCGCACGCTCTTCGAACGCCTGGGCCAGCATGGCCTGATTGTGAACCCCGCAAAGTGCCGGTTCGGCGTCGCCGTAATCGATTTTCTGGGGCACCGTGTCACCAGGCACCGAGCCGTACCCCTGCCGACCAAGGTGGAGGCGGTGAAGGGGTTTCCGCGCCCCCGCACGATCAGAGGGCTGCAGGAGTTCCTGGGCATGGTGAACTTTTACCATCGGTTCCTGCCCCGTATCGCCCAGCTCCTGCGCCCCCTGCATGAAGCTCTCCGAGGTAAGCCGGGCAAAGGCGACGTTACCTGGACCGAGCAGATGGACACGGCGTTCACGGGCGCGAAGCTCGCCTTGGCTAACGCCACCATACTCGCGCACCCGGCACCCGATGCACCGATCGCCCTCACCACCGACGCCTCGGACTACGCGGTGGGTGCGGTGCACGAGCAATGGGTGCGTGGAGCTTGGCAACCGCTGGCGTTCTTTAGCCGGCAGCTTCGCCCTCCCGAATGCCGTTACAGTACCTTCGACCGCGAGTTGCTCGGGCTTCACTTGGCGGTCAGGCACTTCCGCCATCTGCTCGAGGGCCGTGCGTTCACGGCCTTCGTCGACCACAAGCCGCTGATCTTCGCGATGGGCAAGGTCACCGAGCCGTGGTCGGCCCGGCAGCAGCGTCACCTCTCGGCCATGTCCGAGTACACGACGGACATCCGGCATGTCGCGGGGAAGGACAACCCGGTGGCGGCTTGCCTTTCCCGGGCCGTCGCCCATGCAGTCCACCTCGGCATCGACTATGCCCGGATGGCAGTGGACCAGGCCACTGACCCCGACGTCCAGGCCTTGCGGACCGCCGTCACGGGCCTCCGCGTCACCGAGGTGCCGTTCGACGGCGCGGGCGCGGCCCTCTTGTGCGACGTCTCCCTCGGGCGGCCTCGCCCCATCGTGCCCGCGGGCTGGCAGCGCCAGGTGTTTGACGCCATCCACGGCCTGTCCCACCCGGGCGCGAGGGCCTCCCAAAGGTTGATTGCCGACAAGTTCGTCTGGCAGGGCCTCCGGAAGGCCGTCCGCGGCTGGGCCAGGACGTGCCTCGCGTGCCAGCGCACCAAGGTGCACCGGCACACCCAGGCCCCGTTGGCCCTGTTCACGGTGCCGGAACGCCGGTTTGACCACGTCCACGTGGACCTGGTGGGACCTCTGCCCCCCTCGCGGGGTTTCACCCATGTCCTCACCATGGTGGACCGCACCACCCGGTGGCCAGAGGCCGTGCCCTTGGCGTCGACGACGGCAGCGGACGTCGTGCAGGCTTTCATCGCCACCTGGGTCGCACGGTTCGGTGCCCCCTCAGACATCTCATCCGACCGCGGCCCCCAGTTCACCTCGGAGCTCTGGGGGGCGGTCGCGCAGGGGCTCGGGGTCCGGCTGCACCAAACCACGGCCTACCACCCCCAGGCTAACGGCCTGTGTGAGCGATTTCACCGCTCATTGAAGGCCGCGCTCCGGGCCACCCTCCGCGACAGCGGCTGGGTCGACAGGCTCCCCTGGGTCCTGCTGGGCCTCCGGACGGCGCCCAAGGAGGACCTGCGCGCATCCGCGGCGGAGTTGGTCTTCGGGCAACCGCTGCGGGTGCCGGGCGAGTTCCTCCCCGACTCCATGGCACTCCATGGCACCATGGCACCATGGCACCATGGCACAGCAGCGCTCCGCTCTGCAAGAGACCGCCCAGAGGTTCGCCCCGGTGCCAACGGCATGCCACGGGCACCCACCAATGCACGTCGCCCCGGAGCTTCGCATGGCGGAGTACGTCTTCGTCCGCCACGATGCCCACCGGACACCACTGCGGCCCCCGTACGACGGGCCTTTCCGCGTGCTGGAGACCGGGGCGAAGCACTTCACCCTGGACATCGGCGGTACTCCTGACCGCGTTTCTGTAGACCGCCTCAAGCCGGCCCACCTCGACGTGGACCATCCACCGCCAGTGGCCCGACCCCCTCGTCGGGGCCGCCCCCCTGCGGCGGACCCCCGGCACCGCCCAGCCCCGCCGCCATGCCGCCCCCGGTCCTGCACCCATCCCAGGGGCATACCACCTGGCATTCCTGCACCCCGGACGCCGCCGATCGCCAGGGGGCGCTTCGGCCGGGTCATCCGTTTGCCCCGCAAACTGGCCCTCCAGGTGCGCGGGAATTCTGGGGGGGCGCATGTGGCGGACACGAAAGCCCACTGGCGTGGTGACATCATTCCACGCACCAAGTGGGCGGCGGCCACGCCCGAGGGGTAGGCGTGGCCTGAGGATATACACGGGGCGCGCAGCCCGGAGCGCGCTCGTGTTACAGTGAGCTCCTCAAATAAAGATGCTTATAAGTTACCGCTTGTCCGCTTCCTCCTTGCTCGCAAGCAGCGCGCGTAACGCCGTGCTTTAATACATGATATTGCAAGTCCTTTGAAGTTATAGGTTGTTATAGGAAGTTATAGGTAGTATCAGATTGAACTATAAGTCCTATACACAGGATCTACGAGGTCTATACCGTTCAGGAATATGCTTTGACAGATCTTCATCACTGTCCTGAGTGTCATTTTCGCAAAGGTGTCTACGCAAATGTAAACATTAATTTTTGGATTCCTCATGCTTTGAATATTCCAAAAATGTATAGTTTTGCTAATCTACAAAAAATTTGAACGAAAAAACATAGTGAACCTGACTAAATGTTTTTCGTTTTTATTTTCGTAATCGTTTAATAAACGTTTAATGTTTAATGAACGTTTAATGAGCGTAAGAATGAGCGTAATGATCATTAAATGAATGAATTAATGTAATGAATAATTCGATGCGAAGCGAAAGACGCCTCAGAGCTGTCACATTCACAATCGCTATGTCGTATGTACTCCCCATATGTGTTTCCTTCATTGTAAAAATTACCAAGTCAACAGTTAAAAGGATTTTGAGCCGATAGGTGTTACGGCCTTGGCAAGATCGATGGAGACAGCGTTCTGTTAGCTTATACACCGCCCAAATAGCTATGTGGAATTCTCTCATGTAGAGATTAAATCCATGTCGTTTTAACTTTGGCAGAGGTCATTATGTACTTTTAATGATGTTCATATACGAATCAAAATGAAGATAATTGGTTTTGGGTCGTTATTTCTGCATATCTCATGGGATTGTGAGTTGGAGAGACGACCGTGATGGCGGGGAGGGGGTTGGCATTCTCTCAAGCAGGGATTCAACCCAAGTCCTTATAGAAGGTCTTTGTCTGAGGTCACCGAGTCCAATCGGTGCAGCCGTGCAGTGCAGCCATGGAGCGATCGGTGCAGCCGTTTCTGCAGCACCCGGGAAAATAACGTTATGCGGGAGTCCAAACCTGAAAATGCTGGAGGCCAAAGCTGAAATTGGAAAAACAATATATCCTATTTTACTCCAGGAGATCCCAGGATTACCCACCCAAAATATCGTTGTGATCGGTTCAGCTGTTTTTGCGGTACCTTCGAACGGACGGACAGATGGACGGACAGACAGGTGGACTGACATTTGGTGAATTATAGTAAGATTCATTTTCTCGGCAACCGTTGGTCCAATTGATACGAAATTTTAGCATGGAAGTGCCTCTGCCGGTATAATTTTTTTATTCACAATTATGACATCATAGGTCACGTGGTATGGACGCCATCTTGGAAAAACGTTGCACCTCCATATCTTCTCCCAAACCACTCAATGGAAAAAATTTAAACATGGCTCATTGCAAAGTACTCACCATGGGGAATAAGATATGTTGATAGTGATGTCATCGGTGCCTTAATTATTACGTCATAATTCGACAGGTACAACGCTTGATCTGATGAGTATGAATAAAACAAAAATTCTTCTGCAACTGTTAGACTGATGCACACGAAATTTTCAGAATATGAGCGGCTCCTCCTGTAGAATTTTTTAATGATAATTATAACGTCGTAGGTCACGTGGTACAGACGCCATCTTGGGAAAAATCGAAAAAAGTTGCACCTCTATCTCCGAAACCGCTCAATGGAAAAATAGAAACATGGCTCATTGTCAAGCACTCCCCTTGGGGAATAAGATATGTTAATGATGATGTCATCTGTGCCTTCGTTATGACGTCATAATTCGACAAGTACAACACGTATCCGATCATAGTGAATTTTTTTCCTCAGCAACTGTTGGTCTGATGGGCACGACATTTTCACCATAGGAGCGCCTCCTCATGAAGAATATTTTAATGATAATCATGACGTCATAGGTCATGTGGTACAGGCGCCATCTTGGAAAAACTTCGCACCTCTATATCTCTGAAACCACTCCATGGAAAAAAATGGAGACCTGGCTCTTTGTCAACTACTCCCCATGGGGAATAAGATATGTTAATGATGATGTCATAGGTGCCTTCGTTATGACGTCATAATTCGACAAATACAACACTTATCCATCTGATCATTATGAATTTTTTTCAACAACTGTTGGTCTTATGGACACATAATTTTCACCATAGGATCGCCTCCTCCTTTAGAATATTTTAATGACAATCATGACGTCATCGGTCATGTGGTACAAGTGCTATCTTTGAAAAAACAAAAAATGTTGCACCTCTATATCTCCAAAACCGCTTCTTGGAAAAAATTTAAGCATGGCTCATTGTAAAGAACTCTATATGGGGAATAGATGTTGTTAACGATGACGTCATTGATGCAATAATTATGATGTCATAATTCGACAGGGACAACGCTTAGTCTGATCAGTTTGAAATGTATTGAGCATGATCTATGCAACAATTAAATTAGAGAATATAAATTCATGATGTCATCGCTCACGTGGTCTGGCAGCCATATTGGATCAAAGAAAAAAAAATGTTCAAATACAGAAGAGTTGGCTCGCAATAAGTTGACTGCGCAGTGTAAGTATGCTATGAATACCATCTAGTTGGTTATGTAGCTATATGGAGGTCAGCTTACCTGACCTGCAAGGGTGAATTTTCAAAAATCATGCATATATGCCCTGCTTGAGTTTCTTTGATAACATATTAAAAATGAAAACTGTTTTATGGAATGTACACCAGGAATTATTGACTGACTACAGAAGCATCCAGAAGGGCACTCGGTAGAGCGCATACCTCCGCCACGCAATGCCTGATCAAGTGGAACATATCGGGCACAATATTGTTTTTGAAACATCATGCGTTCATCGTTTTTGGCCCCATCTTTCAATGGTGAAGAATCACTTAAAAATTATTCTATCCGGATCCGGATTACCAAAATCGAATCAATTCATCCTTGTAACACACCCAACGTGTCCACCAACTTTTGTCTGAATCCGTGCACAACGTTTGATGATATATTGTTCACAAACAAACAGACAGACAGGGGTGAAAACATATAACCTCCGTCCATCATAGATATCGGAGGTAACAAAAGGAACACGGGATTATCATTAAATACTGGTTGGGCATACCAAGTGTGTAACGAAAAGCTTTCACTTTGCAAGACTAAACGTGGGCCACACCGATGTAGTAATGAAGCCTTTTGAAGAGGAGCTACATTCCAAATTGTGAATTGGCAAAACAATAGTTTGGTGAAAGGTTTGAATGGAGCTTATGAATGGGATGGCTTAGTTGGTGTTCCCATCTGAGCATGCAGCTAATGTTGTGACTCCATACAGGGTACAGTCACCAAAGTTATGAAACAGTCTTTCTCACGATCTTCATGGATTTACTTACCTGCGCCACCAAAGGTGGATGGAGGTTATGCTTTCACCCCTGTCTGTCCGTTTGTGAACAAAATATCTCAAATATTTGTGGACGGATTCGGACGAAATTTGGCAGAGATGTAGCGTATGTGACATCGACGAAGCGATTAGATTTTGGTGAAGATCCGGATTCGGATTCGGCTACTAGAATTTTTAAAGTGATTCTTCACCATTGGGAGACAGGGCCAAAAACGATACATCGCAGGATATCTCAAAAGGTTGTGGACGGATTTGGACGAAACTTGGTGGACAGGTTGGGTGTCTGACGAGGACGATTCGATTTTGGTGAAGATCTGAATATCGATTCGGATATGAGGGTTATTTAATTTTTAAGTGATTCTTCACCATTGGGAGATATGTATCGTTTTTGGCCCAAGCAGGATGTCTCAAAAAGTTATTGATGGATTTGGACGAAACTTGTTGGACAGGTTGTGTGTGAGACAAGGAAGAATCGATTAAATTTTGGTGAAGATCCGAATCCGGATCCAGCTAGTAGAATTTTTCAAGTGATTCTTCACCATTTAATGATGTGGCCAACCAGGCGGACATATGATCCCTACCGAGTGCTGTTCTATTTGGCTTTTGCGTTTGTTTTAAATTTGAATTATATTTCTTAAGATTTTTTTAAAATATAACGTTCACTTGTAAATAAACTAAACGAATGTATTATTTATCATGAATGACTGATTATTTTAGGCATATCCTGTAAATTGTATATCCAACTCAATTGATCACAATTATTTCGATGGCACAAAAGTGCTACGTTATGAAAGAGGACAACTTGCAAAGTCCACCTGATGGCACATATGCCTTGTTCACACAACAATGCCATGTAATGCCAAGGTGTGTAACCTTTAGCTGTCAACACCTCAATCGTACATTATGATGGACGTCACACACCCAACTCATCAATGACTCTAATGTTACTTTTGCGGCACTGGCCATGACTCTAATGTTACTTTTGACGTGATGACGTAGCCGTTTGTACGCATGATGCAAATATATGTTATTTTTCATTCCTATAAAATAACGGACAAATTGACAACCTGCACAATTAGTCTTGGTTTTGGAAAAAGGTTTAGTTTAGACTTTAGAGGTTTTGGAGCAATGATTAGTTTAGAGGTTTTGGGGCTAGGTTTAGTTTAGAGGTTTGTGAGCAATGCTTAGTTTAGAGCTTTTAGAGCTGGGTTTAGTTTAGAGGCTTTTTAATATTTTATTTTTTATTTTTTTGCATACAAGATCGAGGCTCGTGAAAGAGCTCACATTAATCACACAAAAAGTCAAACCGACACATAAAACACAAAATAAGGGGAGCGGTAGACAAGATGGGGAGAGAGGGGGAAGGACACAAACACAACATTTGAGAGCAGGGACTTCGCGAGAAATGTGGGAGGGAGAGGGCTTGGGGGGGGGGAGGTGGGAGAGGTATAAAACATATGGACACTGCTAGGACGTCCAGGAAAGAAGTTGGGATTTCAAAAAATGTGTCTGGGGTGAATTAGTGGAGGTAGAAAAGATCAAGGTTATGGATGGGGGAAGATAAGAGATGGTGGTGAACAGCTGTTTTAAAGACCTGGAGGGAGGAGTGGGATTGAAGGGAGCGGGGGAGTTTGTTCCACAGGCAGGAGTAAAGAGGAATGAAGGAGTGAAGGTGAGCAGAGAGCCTAGATTTTGGCAGTTTAACCATAAGAGGGTTGCAGGCAGATCTTGTGCGACCTGTAGGAATATTTGGGGGACAGAGCCCAGAGAGAGCTGGGGGGAGGGGGGGAGGGGCAAGGCTGGAGAGGAGTCGGTAAAAGACAGAAAGACCACCAACCTGCCTGCGGTGAGTGAGTGAAGCCCTCCGAGATAGCTTCATCGCAGGAGATTCCAATGATTCTGAAAGCTTTGGTTTTAACAGCGTGAAGCCGAGCAAGGTGTGAGGCAGGAACACCAGCCCAGAGGGGGGAACAGTATTCCATTGAGCTGCGGATGAAAGGCTTGTATGTGGTGAGGAACTCAGTTCTGCCAAGGAAGGACTTCACACGACGGAGGATGCCCAGTCGGCGACTGGCTTTGGAGGCCAGATTTGAAATGTGGTTTTCCCAGGAAAGATCATGGCAGATAGTGAGACCCAAAAGCTTGAGTGACAGAATTTCTTGGAGAAGATTGTTGAGAAAGTAGATGGGAGGGTTTTCCATCCAGTCTTTTCAGAGAGACATAGTAAGAATATGAGATTTGTCATGATTGAAAGACATGTTCCACTTGTTTGCCCAGTCTGTGATTTTGTCCAGGTCTGCAGAGAGTGAGGAGGCTGCAGACTGCTGATCTGAGGGATGAGGAATGGAGCGGCAGATAGTGGAGTCATCAGCAAAGAGATAGAGAGGATTTTCAAGAGGGTCGGAGAGATCATTGATGAAGACCAGAAAAAGCACAGGGCCCAGAACACTGCCTTGGGGAACTCCAGCCAGAACAGGATAAGTGCAGCAGATAAACACAAAAATTGTGCATTTTATGAGAAAAGCATGACATTTTTAACATAGTTAGTGCATACCATAGGTTTATTTTCAGATGTGGAGGGAAGTCAGATTTGACCTCTGAGAACCGTGAGAGGTCAAATCCAAAATGGCCGCCAGTCCACCGAGTCTAATATTCAAACGCGCTTAATTTTGGAACCAAATAGTGCAGAAAAACATTATAGGTGTCATTTCCAACTAAATTGGGGATGCCCAAAGGTGAATGATGCTTTCAATGAACTCCTAGGCATGCCAAGTGAGGTCAGTGAAGGCTCAATGTTACTGCTAGAGCGATTTGTGGTGCTGATGTACGATAGAACCAGTGAGAGCACGGAAGTGAATGATGCCAGGAAACAGCTCTTGACACAGAAGTGTAGAACTCTCGAGAACATTCCTCCAACCCAGGCAACACTCAAGCAGCACATCAAGCGCACTTGCTACCAAGCCAACTGTTGTAACCAGGCATTGGTCATGGATCCAGAGATGCCAGACCCACCTGACTGGGGCTGGACAAAGGAGACAACTGGGTGATAGCCTCTTTGGACCACTCTTCCTGAAGCATCAAAATCGTGCCATGAATTGATCGACTGTGGCTGCAAGAAAGGGTGCACTGGACGCTGTAAGTGTGCTAAAGCTGCACTCAAGTGCACTGCACTGTGCTTCTGTTCTGGAGACTGTTAGATTTAGATCATTACCAATTTTCATCATTGCACTTGATTTCATGTAAGCTTTGGTGGACAAAGTTACTTGGTTAACTGCAGTTATTTTTTCAGAGGTTATTGCATCATTCCTTGCAGTGTAAACACTTTTTTTTTCATCATTTCTGGTCTTTGGGTGTTCTGTACCTATCCCTGTACCTGAAAAAATAAAGTTTTAAAAGTTCTAATGAACTTTTTCCAATAGCAGTTCCAACTGCAGTATCATAAAAATAGATATTTAACGTAATTTGACCTTGACCGTGACCTAAATGCATGTCCTTGAGTTCTGGCGATCTCAAAAGTATCACCAAATGAATGGGCATCCCCAATTTAGTTGGAAATGACACCTATAAGCGCGTTTGAACATTAGACCCGGTGGACTGGTGGCCATTTTGGATTTGACCTCTCACGGTCCTCAGAGGTCAAATCTGACTTCCCTCCACATCTGAAAATAAACCTTATGGTATATACTAACTATGCTAGAAATTTCATGCTTTTCTCAAAAAATGCACAATTTGTTAAAATGTGAGAGCGCATCCGCTGTACTAGAAGGGGAGATGAGAGAAATCCATTCAGGGCCACACGTTGACTACGACCAGAGAGGAAGTCCGCAAGCCATGAGGTGGAGGCTTTAAACTGGGTTTAGTTTAGAGGAGGTTTTTTTTGGTCGGCATGTCGGCGACTAAACCGACACCCCTCACTGGCTTTGCTTGTGGTGAGGATGACTGTGACTGAGTGTGACAACCTGCCAAGTCTAAAAACAACACCTGGCAGAGGGTGGATGAGATCCCTTCGGGAGCAAACGGTCATCCAGTGCAGAGATGTGTCTCCTAAAAAAAACACCCAATCAAGGATAGGTAAATTGTGAAGAAGTTTCTTGTTTCAGAACAAGGTGAAGATTTTGCCAGTTTTTCCTCTTCTTATTTTTCTCGATATAGCCATTCACATTTAGTGATTCTCAGCCTTGTTTAGAGCAAATCCCAATAAATAAATCAATAAAAACAGGATGTTGATTTTGGGCATTACAGCTTCGTCATGGAAAAAGAGAGATGGGATAGGGCCAAGGGTGGATTTTTGACCATAAATGAGTCAGAGGTGTGTGTGTGTGTGTGTGTGTGTGTGTGTGTGTGTGTGTGAGCGGGGTTAAGGGATGCTCATGGACAGGAGGTATAATTTTAATCTGCTTATTTGACGGGCTGTTCATAATAACCAACATTTTTCATGAGTGTATCAACGGTGATGCTGCAGACGCCAGGCAAATTATTTTGAGACTGTGCAATTTCTGCAATTCAATGCAATGATGAAGAAGAAACCTCAAGCACAGAGAGTCTTTATACACAGGAATTGCTCAAAGGGCAAACCTGGGGTTCTGCCATAGCTTTTCCAGTGTGTTCAACTCTATTTCACCAAAATTATTTTACTGACTGTGGAGGCACTTTCTCATGTTAAAAAGCTTTTGAAGTGCAAGTTCTTAATTTGCATAACTAAGCAGTCCAAAGGTAGAGAAGTCTCCTCGTCTCTGATGAAGAAGCA
Source organism: Myxine glutinosa (assembly GCF_964187855.1). NCBI lineage: Eukaryota > Metazoa > Chordata > Myxini > Myxiniformes > Myxinidae > Myxine > Myxine glutinosa. The sequence continues at coordinate 86,828,713 of NC_136262.1, read as the reverse complement.
AAACGTATACCAACTACAAAGCATCTCAAAATGCAAAGCACGACCGCATTCACTTTATACTACGACTAAACTTCACAAAAACAAGAACTTAATTTATTTTTTATTTATTAATTATTAAATTCTACAAATTTCAGAAAATTAATTAAAATACAAAACTAGATTATCTTAGTTGGACAAGAGTCCCACACCCTGAGTTAATACATGATGGAAGCACCTTTGACAGCAATTACAGCTGTGAGTCTGTTGGTATAGGTCTTTACCAACTTTGCACACCTTGATTGGGTGATATTTGTCCATTCTTCTATACAAAACTGTTAAAGCTCAGTCAAGTTGTGTGGGGAGCGTTGATAGATAGCAATCTTCAAGTCATGCCACAGATTTTCGATTGGATTTAGGTCGGGGCTCTGACTGGGCCACTCAAGGACATTTATCTTTTTGTTCCTTAACCACTCCCTGTGTAGCTTTGGCTGTGTGCATCGGGTCGTTGTCATGCTGAAAGATGAACTTCCGTCCGAATTTCAGCTTTCTCGCAGAGGGTAGCAGTTTTTTCCTCTGGGATTTTCCTGTACTTTGCTCCATCCAGTTTCCCTTCTATCCGGACAGTCCCAGTCCCTGCTGATGAAAAACATCCCCATAAGATGATGCTGCCACCACCATGCTTTACAGTAGGGATGGTGCTTTTCTGGGTGATGTGCTGTGTTGGGTTTGCACCAAATGTAACGTTTTGCATTTGGGCCAAAAAGGTCCATCTTGGTTTCATCAGACCACAAAACCTTTTGCCACATGACTTCAGAATCTCCTGGAGTGGTCTTTTAGCATACCTCAAACGGGACTAAAGGTGGGATTCTTGAGTAATATCTTCCTTCTTGTACAGTCCAGACTTGTGGAGTGCTTGGGATATTGTTGTCAAATGCACAAAGTGACCAGTCTTTGACATAAGGCCTGTAGCTTTTTCAAAGTTGCCATTGGCCTCTTGGTGGCCTCTCTGATCAGTCTCCTCCTTGCTTGGTCATCCAGTTTGGAGTGACGGCCTGATCTAGGCAGGGTCTTGGGTGGTACCATACGCCTTCCACTTCTCAATTATTGTCTTGACTATGCTCCAAGGGATATTCAAGGCCTTTGAAATATTTTTATACCCATTCCCTGATCTGTGCCTTTCCACAACTTTATCCCAGAGGTATTTCGAAAGCTCCTTGGTGCTCATGGTTGAGTCTTTGCTGTGAAATGCACTACCCCGCAGAGGAAACCTATAAAACAGCTGATTTTATTCTGAAATAAACAGAATCACTACAATTTAACACAGGTAGGGGCCAATTAACTTAGTGTGTGATTTTGAAGGTGATTGGTTACACCTGAGGTAATTCACAATTGCTATTACAAGGGGAGTGGACACGTATCCAACTAATATATTCAAATTTTGTATTTTAAATCAATTTTCTGAAATTTGTCGAGTTTGTTTTTCACTTGGAAGTTGTGGGTGTGTAAAGAAAGGTGGAAAAAGTCTGATTTAATGCAATTTAATTCCAGGCTATAAGGTAACAAAAGGTGAGAACACACAATATTTTGTTGATCACAACATATTATACTCGATATCATTGGATAATGGAAGATAATTTGTAATTTATTGAGGTGGCGACTTTTGTTCTCTCCCAGCATCCAAAGTTGTTGTTTTTTCCATTTGTGTGTTTGTCAAATTTCCACTCGTTATTTTATCGTCTTTGTGTTATTGTTTGTTTCTCGTTCGTTTTGGTTTGAATTTCCTGTAACTCGTAATAAATTAATCGTTTTCTGTTTGCCCCACGTGTGTGGCCTTGTAGCTTTGAAGCCTGAGACTTCCACCGTCGAAGTTTGTTCACTTAAGTTCCTTCCGTCGCTGTTTTTGCTTGGTTCTTAGATTTTTCCCTTCTCCCCTGAACTTCCCCGAACATCTACTCTTTGTCTAACGTTTTAAATCTCCCCCCCCTTTTCCCCCCGAAAAACAAAAACAAACAACAAAAACATAAAAACATATATTTCCCTTTCTCCACGTGTGCTGTTGTCTCATCGTGTGCTTCTGTCCACGTGCGCTGTCTCGCCCCGCCCCCATTATCTCCTTGCCTTCCACCTTTTGCCCTGTTCACCTGACTCATGGTTGTCCCTCTCGGCCCTCTCCCCGTTGGTATTTTTGTGACTATAAGATTGTTCTTCACGGTTCTGTTTAAATATGTTTAAACTTTCCCCTGCAGTGTTTTATTCAGTGGTATATTACAACACGCTGTTTTTCTTCCGATTTAAAAGGCTCTTTTCAATTTCCTCTTCAACTCATTCCATTTCGAAAAAAATATTCAATCTCTTATAATTCTTTCTCACTACATGCTCTAAATTCTCATTCATTCCACCCCTCCTCCATCGTTCTTAAACGGATCGCTAACTTGAAAATCACAACAATCCAAATTTGTTATAAATGCTCATCTTTCATTAATCATCCACTTTCTAAACTCCCCCCATGCCCCTCCCCTCCAAATCTCCCCCCTTGCCCCTCCCCTCCTAAACTCACCCCTTGCCCCTCCCCTCCTAAACTCCCCCCTTTCCCCTCCCCTCCAAATCTCCCCCCTTGCCCCTCCCCTCCAAATCTCCCCCCTTGCCCCTCCCCTCCTAAACTCCCCCTTGCCCCTCCCCTCCTAAACTCCCCCCTTGCCCTTCCCCTCCTAAACTCCCCCTTGCCCCTCAAATTTAAAACTCCCCCCCAACCCCTCCCCTTCAAATCTCCCCCCCAACCATCCCTCTCAAATTCTCTCTCCTCCCACCTCCTTCTCAAAGCTGCCTCCTCCCCACTTCATCTCCCTTCTATCTCATACCTCCACCTCCCCCAACCTTCTACTTTCCTCTGCCCTCCCCCCAACAACCCCTCACTGTGCCTTATCCCATCACCATCAAACCTTTCGTCCTCCTCATCCTTCCCTTTCTTGTATCTCTTCTGTAATCTCCGACACACAATCAACTGCTCTTCCTACCTCCCCCTCTCATCCTTCATCTGACGCTACCCCTCCCCTCCCCTGTCCTGCACACAATCCTCCCCCTCTCTCCTCATTAACGGTATGGACCTCAAACATCCAGGGCCTTCGCTCAAACCTGATTGATCTCTCCATTCAGGTTGCTTCTGACAATCCAGACTTGATCTGCTTAACAGAAACATTCCTCCTTCAAGATGTCTCTGATTCCTTAATATCTCTTCCTGGTTACTCCCTCCACCGACCGGTATGATAGACCTGAGCCTCGTCCTGGTGGTGGGGTGGCTATCTTTATCAAAAACTCTCTTACTCATTCTCCTTGCACTGCCCTCTCTCCACCCCACCCCCAGGAGTACCTCTGGCTACGGCTTCCTCTCCGCTCCCACCTTTTGTTCATATGTGTTCTGTACCGTCCTCCAAACAGTGATGACTCCATTTACATTTCGCTGTCGGACAACACGGACCAACTTCTATCAACTCATCCAAACTCTCTCTTCCTCATATTTGGCGACTTCAACTGTCATCATGCCAGCTGGCTGGGTGTGGGTTCATCTCTCACCAGCCATGGCACCTCAGCAAAGGATTTCTGCGACTCATTGGGACTGACACAATCTGTCAATTTCCTGACCCGGATCTCAGTCAATGGAGTATCTTCTCTTCTGGACTTGGTTATGACTAACTTCCCTGCAAATGTCTACTGCTCTTCTTCTGCTCCAATCGGTTCTTCTGATCATGTGCTTGTTAAAGTGGACATCTCTCTGGCCATTCTCAGAGAGCCTCCTCAGCGCCGACGAGTCTGGCATTTCACTCAGGCCGACTGGCAAGGGCTGCAAGCAGCCATCAATCACCGAGACTGGTCTCCCATCTCTACTGCCTTTGACAACAATTCTTCCTGGGAATTCTTCCAAAGCAAACTGCTCTCTCTCATGCACAGATTTATCCCACCTCGTCTTCAGTTGTCTTACCCTTCCTCCCGTCACACTGAATCTTGTGGTGAGGCAGTTGCCGTGAAACAGCTTGCCTTCACCTCTTAGAAGGCAAATCCAAACTGAAGGTGGTAATCTCAGTTCCTTCCACCAAGCTCGGAACAAGTGTATGTCTTGCCTCAGGTGTGCCAGGAAGCACTATCTCTCCACACTCAAAATTGAACTCGCAAACCTGTCTCCTTCCTCCAAATCCTGGTGGCGTCTGGTCAAATCCGTTTCTGGTGTTTGTTCCCCCTCCATCCCCTCCCTTACCTCAAATGGCTACACAGTTGACACCACACGTGACAAAGCCGAATGCCTCAACTCTGTGTTTGCCTCAAAATCTTGTGTCCCAAACCCATCTCTCTCTGTTCCCATCTTTCCCAGTCGAACCCAACTGCTCCTGGACTCTGTGTCCTTCTCTCCTGACAAGGTGGAGAAGTTTTTGTCAAACCTCGACTCTGATTCTGCAACTGGATCAGACGGCATCAGCCCACGGGTCCTAAAATCCAGCTCTGCCTCTCTGTCTAACCCTCTCTCTGTTCTTTTCACCCTCTCTTTTGCTCAAGATCATCTGCCAGCATCTTGGAAATCAGCAAACATTACCACTTTACACAAAAAGGTGCAAAAACAGATCCTTGCAACTACAGACCAATTAGCCTGCTTCCAATTTATCAGCAAAGTCATGGAATCCATCATTGCTTCGGATATAAAAACCCTTCCTCTTCTCCAATGGCTTGATCTCTGATCATCAATTTGAATTCAGACCAGGTCATTCTACTCTGGACATGTTGCTTCTGCTCTCTCAACAATGGATGGAGGTCCTCAAGGCCAAACAACAAATCAGGGCTGTCTCACTTGACATATCACGTGCCTTCGATACGGGCTGGCACCCAGCTCTGCTCACGAAACTCTCCTCCTATGGTATCCATGGAAATCTCCACTCATGGCTTGCGGACTTCCTCTCTGGTCGTCGGCAACGTGTGGCCCTGAATGGATTTCTCTCATCTCCCAAACCTGTTCTGGCTGGAGTTCCCCAAGGTAGTGTTCTGGGCCCTGTGCTATTTCTGGTCTTAATCAATGATCTCTCCGACTCTCTGGAAAATCCTCTCTATCTCTTTGCTGATGACTCCACTATCTGCTGCTCCATTCCTCATCCTTCAGAGCGGCAGTCTGCAGCCACCTCACTCTCTGCAGACCTGGACAAAATCACAGACTGGTCAAACAAGTGGAACATGTCTTTCAATCCTGACAAATCGCACACTCTATACAATGTCTCTCCGAAAGGACCAACTGGAAAACCCTCCCATCTACTTTCTCAACAATCCTCTCCAAGAAGTTCTGTCGCTCAAGCTTTTGGGTCTCACTATCTGCCATGATCTTTCTTGGGAAAACAACATTTCCAAGCTGGCCTCCAAAGCCAGTCGCCGACTTGGCATCCTCCGTCGTGCGAAGTCCTTCCTTGGCACACCTGAGCTCCTCACCACATACAAGGCTTTCATCCACAGCTCAATGGAATACTGTTCCTCCCTCTGGGCTGGTGCTCCTGCCTCACACCTAGCCCGGCTTCACGCTGTTGAAACCAAAGCTTTCAGAATCATTGGAATCTCCTGCGATGAAGTTAACTCCGAGGGCCTTTCACTCACTCACCGCAGGCAGGTTGGTGGTCTTTCTGTCTTCTACCGACTCCTCTCCGGCCTTGCTCCCCCATCTCTCTCTGTGCTCTGTCCCCCCAATATTCCTTCAGGTCGCACAAGATCTGCCTGCATCCCTCTTATGGTTAAACTGCCAAAATCTAGGCTCTTTGCTCACCTTCACTCTTTCATTCCCCTTTTCTCCCGCCTCTTGAACAAACTCCCCCACTCCCTTCAATCCCACTCCTCCCTCCAGGTCTTTAAAACAGCTGTTCACCACCATCTCTTATCTTCCCCCATCCAAAACCTTGATCTTTTCTACCCCCGCTAATTCACCCCAGATACTTTTTTTTTTCTTCTGAAATTCCAACTTCTTTCCTGGAAGTCCTTGCAGTGTTCTCATGTTTTATACCTCTCCCACCTCCCCCAAAGCCCTCCCCCTCCCACATTTCTCCCGTTGTCCCTGTTCTCAAATGTTGTGTTTGTGTCCTTCCCCCTCTCTCCCCATCTTGTCTGCCGCTCCCCTTATTTTTTGTGTTTTGTGTGTCGGTTTGACTTTTTGTGTGATTAATGTTAGCTCTTTCACGAACCTCGATCTTGTATACAAAAAAAAAAAAAAAAAAAAATTCAACAAGTACAAAACTTCATCCAATCAAGATGCAATTTCTTGAGCGCCATGTCGGCATAAACCATTGGAGAAGAGGTCAAGTCATTGGAGAAGAGGAAAGATTTGATATCAGAAGTGATGATCGATTCCATGACCTTGCTGATGATTGGGAGCAGGCTGATTGGTCTGTCATCGCAATGATCTGTTTTTGTACCTTTTTGTGTAAAGCAGTAATGTTGGCTGATTCCTAAACTGATGGCAGATGACCTTGAGCAAAAGAGAAGGTGAAGAGAACAGAGAGAGGGAGTGAAAGAGCGGCAGAGCAGGATTTTAGGACCCGTGGGCTGATTCCGTCTGGTCCAGTTGCAGAATCACAGAAACTTCTTGACTTGAATCACAAACTTGAATCACAGGATTGACAGAAACTTCTCCACCTTGTCAGGAGAGAAGGTCACAGAGTCTCAGAGCGGCTGGGTTCGACTGGGTAAGGTGGGTACAGAGAGAGATGGGTTTGGGACCCAAGATTTTGAGGCAAACACTTGGCATTCGGCTTTGTCACATGCAGTGTCAACTGTGTAGCCGTTTGAGGTAAGGGAGGGGATGGAGGTGGAACAAACATCAGAAACGGATTTGACCAGACGCCACTAGGGTTTGGAGGAGGGAGACAGGTTTGAGAGTTCACTCTTGAGAGTAGAGATATATTGTTTCCTGGCTCTCCAGAGGGTAGACACACACTTGTTCCGAGCTTTGTGAAAGGAACTGAGATTACCTACCATTGGATTTGCCTTCCATGAGGTGTAGGCAAGTTGTTTCATGGCAACTGCCTCACCACAAGATTCAGATAAAGGTTAAAAAAATTGTTGCAATTTGTTCAAGGTTATTGGTACTATTATGAATTTGAGTAGAGGAATATCTAGAGCCAGATAGATCTGTATAGGTAGGTAACTCGACTGTCATGATAGGGAATCAACCTGAAACAAGCGTTATGCCTAGGTCCCCCGTCGGTGAAATGATGTGAGTTGACAAAGTGGAAGACGCAAGGCGGCCATCTTGGATTTTGACATGGCGACCCAATTTTCAATGGCGTTCTCCCTTAAGCGTAGATACACCCACACACCAGATTAGAAGTTAGTACTTCATTTATTTTTCAAGATATTTCGCTCACAAGGTTCAGACATATATATGGTGGCGGCCATCTTGGATTTTGACGTGGCGACCCAATTTTCAAGAGCTTTCTTCCTTATGCACCCACACACCAGATTAGAAGTTGGTACTTCGCTTATTTTTCAAGATATTCCGCTCACAAGGTTCAGACATGCATGGCGGCGGCATTCTTGGATTTTGACGTGGCGACCCAATTTTCAATGGCGTTATTCGTTATGCGTAGATACACCCACACACCAGATTAAAAGTTAGTCGTTCGTTTATTTTTCAAGATATTTCGCTCACAAGGTTCAGACATATATATGGTGGCGGCCATCTTGGATGTTGACATGGCGACCCAATTTTCAATAGCTTTCTTCCTTATGCGTAGATACACCCACACACCAGATAAGAAGTTAGTAGTGTAGCGGTTACCGGAAGCATACAAATTCACCTTGCCCGGCCGATGACGCAACCGGCGAGCGGTTACTTGTCCGGACTCGCCCGGGCGTGTTCAGACTTGCCTTTCCCGGGCGAACACTTGACTTGCATACCACGCCCCGTTGAGAGGCGTGGCTTACCTATTTGCATACCACGCCCCGCCTGAGAGGCGTAGCTTTTGTGTGTTTAACTTTGCTTATAAATTGCCACCCGTTCGATCGGCTGATAGAGTGCTTTTGAGTTCTTTCGAGTTGAGCTAGAATAAATAGCTCAGTGAAACTTCGTTCCTGGTGTCGTCCATTTTGTCCGGCTTTATCGTGCGAGCATAGCTCCACAATTGGTGACCCCTTTTCGAGAACACGGCGATGGAGTCATCTGTAGCTTTGAAGCTCCCTGGCTTCTGGGAATCACACGCAGCCGTCTGGTTCGCCCAGGCAGATTCTCTCTTCGCCCTGCGGAACATCACGGAGGACACGACGCGCTACCACCATGTGGTCTCCACGCTCAACGCCTCCACTGCTGCCCGGGTCCTGAGCTTCCTACAGAACCCGCCGAACGCCGACAACTACGGCGCGCTCAAAGGCCTACTCCTCGGTGCGTTTGGCCTCACGGAGACCGAACGCACGCGACAACTGCTCGACCTCCCGGAGTTGGGTGAGGCCCGTCCATCCGAGCGCATGGACCACATGCTGGCTCTACTCAGCGACCACAGCCAGGATTTCCTCTTCCGCAAGCTGTTCCTCCGGCAGCTACCCGGGCAGGTACGGTTAGCTTTGGCTAACTTGCCCATCACGGACCCTCGCACCCTGGCCAAGGAGGCCGATAAATTATTCTTGGCCAGGCGACATGTTGGAGCAGCCGCCTGGAACCCTGGGCCAACTGAGGCAATGCCCGTGCCACGACCGGCGCCACCACCGGCCAAGTCAGCGCCACTGGCGGCAGCGGCCGCCGCGACGCCCCGTCGACCGAACCCGACGCGACCGCCGGAGCCTCCACCAGAGCGGACCATGTGCTACTACCACGCCAGGTTCGGGCAGAAGGCCAGAACGTGCCGCCCACCCTGCACTTTCGGCAGGTCGGGAAACGACCAGGCCAGCGCTCGCTGCCTGCCATGAGCGTCGGCCATTCAGGCAGCCTTCTCTTTATCACGGACACAGCGTCCAGGCGGCGTTTTTTGTGTGACACCGGCGCTCAACTGAGCGTGATACCCACCTCGGTGCAGGACAAACAGGCCGCACTTTGCGGCCCCGCCTTGGTCGCCGCAAACGGCTCCTCCATCCGCACCTTCAGTTCGCGCAGCGTCGCACTCTGCTTTGGGGGCCAGCGCTTCAGGTGGGACTTCATCATGGCGAACGTGCCCATGGCCTTGCTGGGTGCAGATTTTCTGTGCGCGCATGGGCTTTTGGTTGACGTCAAACGGCGTCGGCTCATCAACGCGGAGACCTTCAGCTCGCCTCGCTTGCTCATTGAGCGGCTCCGCTCCGACCAAGCTAGCCTGCGCGCTCCCGGCCGCGGACGATTTCACCCGCCTGCTCGCCAAGTTTCCTGCCCTCACGCAGCCGACGTTTTCGGCCGTCGCCGTCAAACACGGCGTCGAACACCACATCCTGACCACAGGTCCACCAGTCTACGCCAGGGCTCGTCACCTCGACCCGACCAAACTCGCCGTGGCGAAGGCGGAATTCGACCCGCTGGAGCGATTGGGCATTGTGCGGCACTCGAATAGCGTGTGGGCCTCGCCCCTGCATATCATGCCCAAACCGGGTGGTGGATGGTGACCATGCGGCGATTACCGCCGCCTCAACGACGCCACCACCCCCGACCGGTACCCGATACCACACATACAGGACTTTTCCGCCCGTTTGGCGGGGCGGGTGATCTTTTCCAAGGTCGACCTCATTCGGGGCTACCACCAGGTACCCGTCCGGCCGGCCGACGTGCCGAAGACGGCGGTAATTACACCTTTTGGCCTCTTCGAGTTCCTTCGCATGCCGTTCGGCCTTAAGAACGCGGCCCAGGCCTTCCGGCGGCTGATGCACAGCATGCTGCGCGACCTCACCTTCCTTTTCGTCTACTTGGACGACATTCTCATCGCCAGCACTTCCCGGGCGGAGCACCTCATCCACATGCGCACGTTTTTTGAGCGCCTCGGCCAGCACAGCCACATCATCAACCCGGCGAAATGCCAGTTTGGCGTAACGGCCGTCGACTTCCTGGGGTACCGCATCACGAAGCGCGGGGCCGTCCCGCTGCCTACCAAGGTGGAGGCGGTCACAAGTTTCCCGCGCCCCCACTCCATCAAGGCCCTACAGGAATTTTTGGGGATGGTAAATTTCTACCACCGGTTCGTGCCTCGCGCCACCCAACTCATGCGCCCCCTGTATGAAGCCCTCTGGGACAAGTCGGCCAAGCATGACGTCGCCTGGTCCAAAGAGATGGACGAGGCATTCACGGGCGCTAAGCTGGCCCTCGCCAACGTGACCATGCTGGCACACCCGGCGTTCGACACACCCATCGCCCTCACCACGGACGCTTCCAACTACGCGGTGGGTGCCGTGCATGAACAGTGGGTGAACGGGGCTTGGCAACCGCTGGCCTTCTTCAGCCGGCAGTTTCGCCCTAACGAGCGCAAGTATAGCGCTTTCGACCGCGAGCTCCTCGGCCTTTACCTGGCCGTTTGCCACTTCCGCCATCTTTTAGAGGGCCGCCCGTTCACGGCGTTTGTGGACCACAAACCCCTGGTCTTCGCCATGGCCAAGGTTACGGAGCCGTGGTCGGCCCACCAGCAGCGCCACCTCTCCGCCGTGTCCGAATTTACGACGGACATCCGGCACGTCGCGGGCAAGGACAAAGCTGTGGCCGATTGCCTCTCCCGGTCCAGCGCGAACGCCGTCCACCTGGGTGTGGACTTCGCCCGCATGGCGGCCAACCAGACCGCCGACCCCACGGTGCAAGCCCTCCGGACAGCGGACACAGGCCTGTGGTTGACCGACGTCCCCTTCGAGGACACAGGCACAGTTCTCCTGTGCGACGTTTCCCTGGGCCAACCTCGCGCCATCGTGCCCACCGGATGGCAGCGGCACATTTTTTGACGCCCTCCACGGCCTTTCCCACCCGGGCCGGAAAGCATCACAGAAGCTCGTGGCAGCGAAATTCGTCTGGCACGGGCTCCGTAAAGACGTCCACGACAGGGCCAATGCCTGTGTCGCCTGCCAGCACGCGAAGGTCCACCGGCACACCCAGGCCCCGTTGGCACCATTCGACATGCCCGCGCGGCCCTTCGACCACGTCAATGTGGACCTGGTGGGACCCCTTCCCTCCTCGCGGGGCTTCACCCACCTCCTCACGATGGTGGACAGGACCACCAGGTGGCCGGAGGCCATCCCGCTGGCATCAACAACATCCGCCGACGTGGCGCAGGCCTTCATTGGCACTTGGATTGCCCGTTTCGGCGCCCCCTCGGACATCTCATCCGACAGAGGCCCACAATTCACCTCCGAGCTTTGGGGCATGGTCGCCCAGGCCTTGGGGGTCAAGCTTCACCGCACAACGGCCTACCACCCCCAAGCCAACGGCTTGTGCGAGCGGTTCCACCGCTTGATGAAGGCCGCTCTCAGGGCCAGCCTCCAGGACGACGGTTGGGCCGACAGGCTCCCGTGGGTCCTATTGGGCCTCTGAACGGCCCCTAAAGAGGACCTCCAGGCTTCCACCGCTGAGCTGGTCTACGGCCAGCCACTGCGCGTGCCGGGGGATTTCATCCCTGACGCCACCAGCCCCTGGTCCGCGGCTTGCCAACGCTCTGTCCTCCAAGAGGCCACCGGGAGATTCGCCCCCGTCCCCACGTCCCATCACGGCTGCCCCCAACCCCACGTCCCCTCAGCACTTCGCACTGCGGAGTACGTTTGTATCCGCAACGACGCACACTGGGGACCACTCCGGCCACCGTACGATGGACCTTTCCGGGTCCTGAAGAGGGACGACAAGTCCTTCATCATGGACATCGGCGGCAAACCAGACCACATCTCCGTGGACCGCCTCAAACCGGCCCATTTGGACCTCAACCAACCTCCACGGTTGGCCCTTCCTCCACGGCGGGGCCGTCCCCCGTCAACCAAGCCCCCCGCCCGACCATCCACCGCCACGCCACCTACCACCCCCACACGAATCACCAGGGGTCGTTTCGGCCGGGTCATCAAGACCCTCCTCAAACTGACTCTCCCGGTGCAAGTTAATTCTGGGGGGGCGCATGTAGCGGTTACCGGAAGCATACACAATCACCTTGCACCGGCCGATGACGCAACCGACGAGCGGTTACTTGTCCGGACTCGCCCGGGCGTGTTCAGACTTGCCTTTCCCGGGCGAACACTTGACTTGCATACCACGCCCCGTTGAGAGGCGTGGCTTACCTATTTGCATACCATGCCCCGCCTGAGAGGCGTAGCTTTTGTGTGTTGAACTTTGCTTATACATACTTGGCATTTAATATGGAATATTTTTTTGTGGGGGTGAACTTCCTTTTCAAGATGACTTAGAACCAAAAGTTCATTGGAATTATGTTGAAATTATTCTAGATTTTGTTAATGTGACCTTTAAAAGAAACAAAAACCACATTTGACATTTCAAACCAAATAAATTGATCCTTCAAATTGATGCAAAAAGATATCGAACTCAATTCACAGACAGTACTGTGTTAAACTTCTGTGCGTTTTCCAGAAGTATCTCTTTATTTTGCACATTAGCCAAAAATTTTTTTTAACAAAAACAAAAGTTAAATTACGACTGGGATTACGGACAGTAAAATTATAGTTCAGTACTTCGTGTAATTCCCACGAGCATTCAGGAGAGCACGTACACGTTGAGGCATGCTGTTCACGAGATTTGCCAAGGTTTGGACAGGAATCGCTTGCCATGCAGTGACAATAGCCTGCTGCAATTCACGCACAGAGGTCGGCTGCTGGTCCAAGTTGTCGATTTGACGCGTTAATTCTGCCCACAAGTTCTCTATCGGATTCATATCCGGGGACATGGCAGGCCACTCCATATGCTCTACACCACGGTCAGCAAGAAAGTGTTGGATCATGCGAGCACGATGAGGCCGTGCATTGTCATCTTGGAAGACAAAGTTTCCTTGAAAGGCTGCACGAACAAATGGAAGCAATGTTTCTTCCAGAATGGCCCTGTGCTTGAACTGGTTCAGGTTTCCATTCACAAAAACCAGGTCAGTTTTGCCCCCTGCATGAAAAGCAGCCCAAACGGTCACCCCACCACCTCCAGCTTGGACTCTTGGCGCTATACAATCTTCATTGTAGGCTTCATGCACTTGTCTGCGCACTCGGAAGCGGCCATATTGACGATAGACTAGAAATCTAGACTAGTCACTGAAGATCATGTGATTCCAGTGTCCTGGCTGCCATTGACGGTGCTCTCTGGCCCACTGCAATCGGCGCTGTCGGTGTTGTCTGGTCAGACGTGGCTTTCTCGGGGGACGCCTGGCACGATAGCCTGCTTGAACCAGTCGTTTGTTGACTAGCCTTCTGGATACAGGCACATTATGTGAGTTGCTGCCACTCAGCCCTAAGCCGATTAGCTGACTTGGTACGGCCATTGCGGACTAACCGGTGCAGCTGGCGATCATCCCTCCTTGTGGTTCTGCGGGGACGTCCTGACCTCGGTATTGGAGTAGGGACACCCCTCTGAGCATTTCGTTTCAGGATCTTTGACACCTGACCTTGAGTGATGCCATACTGCTGAGCAATAGCACGCTGTTTCATGCCGGAATTTCGTACAGCCACCACTAAATGGCAAACAGCATTGTCGAGTTGACGGACCATCTCCAGGGGAAGCGGCAATAACTTTTGTAGACGTGCAGCAGTTGTTTTCCACTAATATAGAACGCAACAACCCTTGTATACCCGATTGTGAAGCCAATCGTCAAATGTACCTGTCCGTACATTTTGTCACGCCACCTGTGATATAATCCTGTTATTGACTTCTTGCTGCGACAGACAATCAGTGACATGGTTCTTTTAACAAAGAAATCACCGAAGCGTAAAATAAACTCACCAGATTGATATACCGAGTTCAGAAAGTAAACCCATGTCAAGAAAAAAAAATATATTCCATGTTAAATGCCAAGTCTGTAAATTGCCGCCCGTTCGATCGGCTGATAGAGTGCTTTTGAGTTCTTTCGAGTTGAGCTAGAATAAATAGCTCAGTGAAACTTCGTTCCTGGTGTCGTCCATTTTGTCCGGCTTTATCGTGCGAGCATAGCTCCACAGTAGTTCGTTTATTTTTCAAGATATTTCGCTCACAAGGTTCAGACATATATATGGTGGCGGCCATCTTGGATTTTGACGTGGCGACCCAATTTTCAATAGCGTTCTTCCTTACGCCTAGATACACCCACACACCAGATTAGACGTTGGTACTTCGCTTATTTTTCAAGATATTCCGCTCACAAAGTTCAGACATACATGGCGGCGGCCATCTTGGATTTTGACGTGGCGACCCAATTTTCAATAGCGTTCTTCCTTATGCCTATATTCACCCACACACCAGATTAGAAGTTGGTACTTCGCTTATTTTTCAAGATATTCCACTCACAAGGTTCAAACATACATGGCGTCAGACATACATGGCGGCGGCCATCTAGGATTTGAACGTGGGTTGCACCCACACACCAAATTAGAATTCGGTCGTTCGCTTATGCACGCACGCACATACGCACGCACGCACACCCGCCCGCACGCACGCACGGACGGATGGACGGACGGACACACGGACGGAGGGGAAAACCATAGTCCCCCTTTCGCTCCGTGGTGTGACGGGGGACAATAAGTTCTATGTTTAGCCCGGATGTCGGTATAAGCTGTATTGGTGTCCCCGCCACGAGGGGGTGGGGCATGCTAAGTAATGCAGGGATTATGGATAAAATTCCTTTCTTTGTCGTCCCCTCAGTCGCCAAACCAGTGTCCATTTTGGCAACACACTCATTTAGACACTTAGATAGGTCCCATAGTGCACACATTAAATAATTCCCCTCACTTACCACAACGACTTTGGAAGACAAGCAGGAAGCGGCCGCGTACAACACCGGCGTGGGCGTCGAACATCGTGTGAGACAAGCTATAACCATGCCCAGGGAACGGTGATTGGGTGGTGTAGAGGGCGTGAAGATTCAGCCAATCGGTGCGGAGGGTGCCAAGCGCTCTTTAACAGTGGGTTGCTGATTGGAGGACAAGCGCCGGTGGCGGGAGAAGGTTCGAGAGGCCAAGGAGATATGAGGCTCTGGTTGGGGCGGAGAAAGAATTGACGCCACACGCCAGGTGACAAAAGGACTGGCTCGACGACATTTTCCCTCTCTGCGCTGGACCCTTCATGCTTCGCTCTTGGAGATCTGTTGGTTCTTCTTCCCTGCGTGGTCGTTGGCATATTCCCTGAGTCTTCTGGGTGCTTTTGGTTCGTCGTGGTGCTTGGAGCGGTGCTTGGTCCTTCGCGGTGCTTTTGGTGCTGTGAGTGAGGCTCGGTGCAGTGAGCGAACGGACCTCGTGTGCAACCGACGAGGAGCTTGGAGTAGGGCGTGCCGCTGAGCGGGTCGCTCGGGGCCTGGCGGAGCGCGCGAGCGAGGCGGACTGAGGGGGCCGCGTTGGACGACAGACACCCACTGCGGACAGATAAGCTCGCACCACAGAACACCACACGACGATTTCTTTATTTCATTCATTCCTTTGTCCTGTTGTCAAGTCTGGTGTGGGGACGTCCCGATTAGGACATTTATTTATCATCATGTTTCCCTGTCTCGATCTTTATTTCGAATAAACACTTGTATTATTTTCCATTTCTTTTTAAACCCGTTTTGTTTGAGTTAATCACTTTCCAGGTTGAAGACGCTGGCGCACGCGAGCCGGGCGGTAAGCGCTCCCGCTTCTTCCTCTTCCCTCCTGCCTCCTGCGTAGCATAGTCAAATCCGTATTTGATCGTCGCCTCCATTTAAGTCCATTTGAGCCATCCGCAATCCTACGGTGTTAATCGGAGGGATTCGCACGACAGTACATAAGAAGAAGACCACTCCTTTTGCATCTTCAGAGGCTACCAAAGCAGTTCCCTCGGCTATTGGGCACAATCCTGGACGGGTCGCCAATCCTACACAAGATATTCAAATGGCTCATTCATCCCAGCAAGCTGATACCCATTTTCCCGACCAGGGAATGTTGACCGGCTGAGTCAACCCAGGTGGTGTTGATTCAACGTATTGACAGGGGATTGAACACAGGACCCTGAGATCTCAAGCCAGCCACCTTAAACGTTAAGCCAACACATGCACATAATGGTACATAATGCCTGTACTAAATCATGCTATTTGATATCCTTTTCTCTATTATGATAGCAATTGTGATTTTTGTCTGTGAAGCTTTGTTGTAATTTCTCAATTCGGTAATAAAATGATAAGTGAATTTGACCGTTTACTTCATAATACTGCACTCCTAAATCCTGTCACTTAAACTTGCTTTCCTCGGGTGTACATTTGGGGTTTGTGAATAGGAAAAGACTGGCTAATGGGACACAGTGTGTGAACAGATAATTGAGAAACAAGATAATTGAGAATCCAGATGAGAAACATTGACTTGTTTATTAAGCCTCCCCCTATGGGATAGGGGAAAGGTTTATTGCTGTTTTAGGGGCACAATTTCAATGGTACCACAGAGTTTCTTCGACCCATAGAAGTACTAAACCATCATTTAGAAAAATATTATTAATTATTTTTTTTTCGGCACTCCCAATTTCTGAAATTCCTCAGCTGTATCTCGACATCAACAATGTG
Organism: Myxine glutinosa; assembly: GCF_964187855.1. Taxonomy (NCBI): domain Eukaryota; kingdom Metazoa; phylum Chordata; class Myxini; order Myxiniformes; family Myxinidae; genus Myxine; species Myxine glutinosa. Next base: position 86,812,112 of record NC_136262.1, on the reverse strand, counting down.
AATAGAAAGTACGAGGCGTGATGTAATTTTTTTTACATTGACCTAATTTTAATGTCGCCCTAATTACAGAGTATAGACATTTTCACTGTAACTCAACTAAGGTTTGTCCGATCGGAATGAAATTGGCCTTTCCAGATAGCCTCGATCAAAGAGCATTTACAATTAATTCACATAATACATGAATATAAAGTATGAGGGGTTGATGTAGTTTTTACATTGACCTAATTTTAAGGTCATGACCCCATTGTAGACATTTTAACTTTTTTCACCATAACTCGAGTAAAGTTTGTCTGATCAGACCAAAATTCTCCTCCAGATAGCCTATAGCAAGGCGCATTTACATTTAATTTTTTTCATACCCCTCCGAGTTGAAGGTCAAGATCAAATGGAAGTCTGAAAAAAACAAAAAACATTTTTGTCACCCTCAATTTTGCCAATCCGGAATTTCAAAGACCGCTTGGCCTTCCAAGATGTTCTTGCATCATAATAGTGTACCTGCATTGAAGTTGTGCACCTGATATTTGATTTGTTCCCTTGACCTAATTTTTCGGATTGTGACCTAATGAACAAAAACACCTTTCTGATCATAACTTGAATAATTTTCCGCAGATTTTCATGATGTTGAATTTTATGGACAAATTGTAGATGGGGACACATTTTATTATCTCACAATCTACCTCTAAATGTTGAAGGTCAAGGTCATATGGCGGTCTGAACAACATATGCCATCATTGGATCGTGAGCCAAGGGTAAGCCGGAGGAAGTTTACCTTTGGCGATCGCTTTATCATCACAGATATCTAGTAGGATTCTGATGTGCCATACTGTGTTACAGAGCATCGGTGGAACCATTTTATAGGTATACCGAGTTATACTGGGTGGTTTGCCATTGCCTTTGCAGTAGTAGTTAGGGCTGGAATTTGGAATTTATCTAATAGCTCGACTACTCTTCACAAAGGACACCATGGGCCGTTTAGCGTCCACCGACTAATGCCGGAGAAGGGACACCAGTTTAACGTACATCCAAGGGACAGCACACACATTGATGAATCACCTTGCCTGTGAAACACCTAGATGACAGTTTGTAGCTCGGTCGAGATTCAAACCCAGGTTAGACAGCACATAGGTGAGTGTGCGTACCTCTAGGCCATCTTGCCAGCATTCCTCATTGGATAGCATCACTAATATATGTTGGCCTGGTAAACCCTAGGTCTGTTGTATGTACCACTTACTTTCCTCCTTTTGCACTTCTTTGAAGAAGAATGTGGTCACATTTAGCCAATGAAGGCCTATTAAAATGAGGTGTGCGGTGGTGCACCATTTCTATGCACTGCTTTCCTCGGAGGAATCATTAACACAGTTGTCGCACTTGTATTTGCTTGTGGATGTTAAATACTCCCCCAGGATATGTTTTGGAAAAGAATGCATGTATGCTGGAATTACTCTTATAATAATGAAGATGAATCTGCAGAGGAGTAATCAAAAGGGGACCAGCCAGACCAGATGAGCAAGTTCTGAAAAATAGAGCACTGAGGCCAATGAGAACAGCTGTTGAGGATGACTCAAGATTGTGCAGACACTTCTTTACCATTGCAGGGAGAGGGCTTTAAGAGGAGGCACGTATGTAACAGGGAAAGAAGGATTAAGGGAACTCAACCCTCTTCGCCGCACATTTTAGCACTTTTGGCAGGAATTTTGAAAAGGAAAAAAACAAGTACACATACATTCAAAGTACACCGCCCCATGCCAAATAATTAAATATGCTGCAGCGCGGCATTGCCGGGGCGCCTCCGGCGCCCGGCAATACCGCAGTGCAGCTCATTGAGGCTGCATTGGGAGGGAGAGGTGTACACTAATTGATTGATTAATTGCATAATTAAAATCAATAAAAGATTATCACAAAATATTTTCATAATCAATTGGCTAATCGCATAACTAAACCACTAGTGCTTCAGCCGAAGATGTATCTTTTAGAAATTTAATAAAACTAGGGCATTGCCCGTACTATATCTATATCTAAAATTATATCCCCCCCCTCTATTTACATGAAATGGTTTGGTCCAAAGCGAACGGCTTGCGAGTACGGTGACAATCCCCCCCCTCTATTTACATGCAATGGTTTGGTCCAAAGCGAACGGCTTCCGGAGTTTGGTAAAGAAATCGCCATCGCGTGCACAAACGCGCAGGAAAGCGAATGAATCGCAAATTCGGTTTTATTAGTTTTAAAACATAGTTTAACGCCAACATAGTTTGCAAACGTGAAATAAATGAATACGCTCTCAAATGTGCCATCCGAGGCAGAGTGTGTCCTCCACGTTCGGCACACGCGATCGTTCGCTGCTCTCTGATTGGTTGAATCGTTTTTTGGACATAGCTCGGTAAGTAATTGTCCGATTAATATGAAACCTTGAAAAGGCACATCCTCGGGTCCCCAGCAATATACCTGGCAAGTTAAAAGTATATCGGACCCGTGGTTGTCGAGAAACAGCGGTCACAGACAAACGTACAGACGTACAAACGTACAGACGTACAGAGATTACTGGAATTATAGATAGATAAGTCATTTATAAAAAATTTAATAATTAATTGATTACTCAATAAATAATTAATCGATTAATCAATAAATAATTAATAGATGAAATGATTAATCAATAAATCAAAAATATCCTTGATAGCCACATCACTTGGTCACTCATGTCCAAATATTAGCTTCCCAGCTCAAAAGGTGCCTGAGATATTGGCCAAATGAGAAAGAAAATAAATAAATGATTAATAATGAAAATAAATAAATAATAATCATAAAAAAATTAAATTATTAATCAATTTGGTCAGAGAACACATAAACTACCACTATTTCATCAGAATCTGTAACTAAAAATTTTTTTTTTTGTCATTAATCGAATAATTAAATAATTAATTGATTAATTGATTAATTAATAAATCAAAAATATCCTTTGCAGCCAAATCACCTGGTCATTGGCATGTCCAAATATCAGCTTCCTAACTCAAAAGGTGCCTGAGTTAATGGTCAGAAGAGAAAGGAAATTTGATTAATTAAATAAGTACTTAATTAATCGCTAATAATTAAACAACTCAATTTATTGATTAATCAAAAAAAAAAAATACCGTTTTTGAGAAAGGACTTGCTCACTTTTGTGCCGAAATTTCAGCTTCCTAGCTCAAAGGATGGCTGAGATATCGTCCGGACAACCAAGAAAGAAAACAAGAAAGAAACCAAACAAGAAAACAAACAAGAAAACAAACAAGAAAACAAACAAGAAACCAGAGTGAAAACTGAGTACTCTCTTTCAGCGTGCGTCACTGCCGAGCCCCCTTTGGTGCCCAGAAATGACGATTTGCAATGCCTGGAGATGGCATAGGAAAGGAGCGGTGTACAAAATGGCCGGCATGTTGAACTTGGATTTGGCTCATCGACTGCATTTAAAGAGGATCTTATACAGGAGCATAACTGACTATTGTCAGGCTTGTATCGCAATGTGAACGATTTACCCTAATAATTGGTGTTGGCCACCTATAGCGACATGGCTGTAGAAGCATCGTTTGGCAATGCTAAGCCCTCCTTGGGTAAGGAATCAATCCATGGACACATTTCTGACTCACTGGTCGTCATCAACGGCAACGAATTCCTTCCAAGAGTTTGAGCTGACAAGCCGACCCATGTAGAATTATATCCAAACATCACCTCTTAACGTTATATGTTTCTTTCACAAACTAGAATTCGGTTGTAAGTGCACTTTAACTTTCAATTATTTCCTGGTAGTTTCCAAAGGAATAAATGGTGGGAATTTTGCACTGACGTTCTCATGCTCAGTGTGAGTCATGGGAAGGAGGGGAGGCCAGACGAAGAGGGCATTAACGTGACCCATGGATGGCTGAGCGTAACTGTAACCGGCTTCTGGCCTAGCAGAAATCAGTAACACGATACACATGGTGCGGTGGAGAAAAAGCAACTGGTTCATGTCAATCCCAAGACTACTGCTTTGTTTTATATAATCTCCCAGGGTTTCTTGCCGCCCTCTGTTAGAATCTTTACTGTTAGACATTGCAATGGCGTTTCCATGCCTGTGTTCTTATATTTATGGGAAGATGATGTCACCACAATGATTTATTAATTTCCTGGTTAGAAAAAACTATCTTGAAAGGAAAAACTTGCCCACAAGTTGTGTACGTGTTAACATATGCAGGAAGCTCATGGAAGAAGATACAAAAACGACGCTCATGTTGCGGGGGCAACAATTGGGCACAAGCAGAAAGGGAATTAACAAACAAGAAAGTAAGAGAGAGAGAGAGGAGGAGGAGAGGAAACACTGAAACTATCAGGTAACACGGTTGGGTTAGGAAGGGTCAATGGGGGCAATCAAGATCATGGATCGGGATGTGTGCTGACACAAGATGGCGGTGCATCGCCTGCTTGAAGCGTTGGAGGGAAGAGTGGGAATGAATGGTCTCTGGAAGGTGATTCCATAGACGGGAGAAGTGGGGAACAAAGGAGTTTACATGTGCAGTCTCCCTTGATTTTGGAATTTTAGGCAGGAAGGGGTTTCTGAAGGAACGTGTGGATCATGGGGTTACCGGAGAGGGTCGGAGGACTGAGAGAGCGGAGGAAGCAAAATTGGAGAATAGACGGTAGCAAACAGAGAGACCACTAACCTGCCTGCGATGTGAAAGCAACAGACTTTGTGCTTCGGTGTAATGACAGGAGATTCCAATATGTTGAGAGCTTCAGATTCGATAGAATTTTGGAGACAGAATGTCAAGCTGGGGTACCAGCCCATAGTGTGGAGCAGTACTCCATTGAGCTATGCATGAAGGGCCTTGTTGACTGAATGTCATTGGATGGATTGGAGGATGCTCAGGCTGACTTTAGAAGCCAATCTTGCTGTGTAATCTGCCCAAGAGAGGTCATGGCTGATGATGAGGCCTTGAAGTTCAAGAGACCCAACCTCTTCCAGTGGCTAGCAATGGAAATAGATAGGTGGGTTAGTTTCGTGATTGAGACAGCGGCAATGTGAGACTGAGATTTTCCAGGATTGAAGGATATATTCCAACTATCAGATCAAGATTAATTGGTTACATACACTGTGCAATGTAATATTCAACCATGGTAAATCTGAGCCAAAATGCACCACAAGGAGTTGTAATTAAGAAAAACAAGCATTACGCCTAAGTCCCCCGTCGGTGAAGTGATGTGAGTCGACAAAGTGGAAGACGCAAGCGGCCATCTTGGATTTTGACGTGGCGACCCAATTTTCAACAGCGTTCTCCCTTATGCGTAGATACACCCACACACCAGATTAGAAGTTAGTAGTTCGTTTATGTTTCAAGATATTTCGCTCACAAGGTTCAGACATATATATGGTGGAGGCCATCTTGGATTTTGACGTGGCGACCCAATTTTCAACAGCGTTCTCCCTTATGCGTAGATACACCCACACACCAGATTAGAAGTTGGTACTTCGCTTATTTTTCAAGATATTTCGCTCACAAGGTTCAGACATATATATGGTGGAGGCCATCTTGGATTTTGACGTGGCGACCCAATTTTCAACAGCGTTCTCCCTTATGCGTAGATACACCCACACACCAAATTAGAATTCGGTCCTTCGCTTACGCACACACGCACACACGCCCGCACGCACGGACGTACGCATGCACGGATGGACGCATGCACGGACGGACGCATGGACGGACGCACACACGGACGGTGGGGAAAACCAGAGTGCCCCTTTCGCTCCGCGGTGCGACCGGGGACAAAAATAGTTGTGATACAAGGTAATAAATTTAGCGTAGAATAAAGAACTAGTCTTTCTTGTGAATGTTGGTGTCCATGGCAATGCCTTCCTGTATGGTGACGAGTTACTGAAGAATGCTTGGAGCACAAATTTTCAGGGTGTTGCCGTCGGTGTTGTGGGAAATCATCCTGATTGTGTAATCTTACAATAACAGCTGGCACATTTGGAACAAATTAATGATGGATCCAAAAGTGTCTGGATGACTGTTATTCATATGCGTATTATTTATTTAACACACCTGAGTTGTGATGGCTTTTTGTGTTGGAGTGTGTGCCGAGTCCAGTAAATCAGCACCAGATGTTGTTGAAGAGATGCTTCTGCACAGTCTCACTTTTTAAGGGAATCCATATAGAGCGTTCACACATACACTCACACCTCTTGAGCTATTATGAGAATACTTGAGAGAAAAATGTGACTGCATTGCGGCCTTCCTCCAAGGCGGAATAGGTTGACTGACGATTGATGTTCTATAGCACAGATGGTGATCAGAGGAAAGGTAATTCTTCAAATAAATAAATTAATAAAACCAACACAACCTTGCTTGCTCTCAGTCAATAATTTGGTTTCGCAATTTGCTTTGGAACGCAAAGTCCTCCAATTAAGGATTACATGACCCGAGATTAGCTATATTTTCCCAAACAAAGCCATCAGGAATGCAAAATAAATGGGACCAGGGAACTATGACATTACTTTTACAGCTATGAAGGGCAGAGTACAGATTGAATAAAGCCATTACAGACAAATCAAAATAAGCATCATGATGTATAATATAATTATATATATATATATATATATATATATATATATATATATTGTTGCGGATATGGGATTTGGCCTCCATCCATATCCGCTTGTAAATATTCCCCTATTTCCCCAATACTTCCCAACTATCCCCAATCCCCCATTCCCTAGTCCCATTTTCTGTAAACAACACTCTGTAGAACCGACCTTCCCCTATTTCCCCCATTAAATGTCGCACCCAGGTTCACCGCATCTCACGTAGACAACTATAGGACATCTTGCTAGTTATTCTTAGTCTATGTCAGTTAAGGACTCGTTTCCATTAATTCTGACTCTTCGTTGCACCAGAATGTGATTGTATGGCACCGTTAGAAAGTTTAGGACCTCCCAATACCTCCCCGCAGCTCTTCCTCATGGTACAACAACAACTACAACAACAGCGGCGGCGGTGCGGGGAGTGTGCGTCCTCACTCCGGCTTGGTTAGCCGCCATTGAGCATGTGCTCCGACGGGGTTACCACGCAGGGGCTCGCTGTCAGCTCCTCGTCAAGGGCGGAGCCCGGTAACCCCCCGCACCCAATGGAAGCGGCGGACCGATTCCATCTGGGGCGGAGCTAACAAGCCGAGGGCGTGTCACTCCCCGCTGGACATGCGCAGGAAGAGGGAGGTGACGTCAGATGCGCCTCAGCTTGGAGAGAAAAGGACGCCACCTCCGAGCGCGACAATACCTCCCCGCATCTCTGGACCGGACCGTGTGGATTCTGCCCCTGAGCCAAGGTGCACCTTGAGCTATCGACTGCCTGTCCTTCCCAGCCATCAATCCCCGTGTAAGTCAGTCTTGTCCCGTTTGTCTGTGGTCTGTCGGGGATAGATAAGACTGTGTCTAAGTGCCCATCTTTTCTGTGCTTTACCTCTTGCCGTGTAATCTACCCGTTTCTGCATCACCAATATTATATCCTCCTCCGGAGGTCTTGAGAACTGTACCCCTTGTGTCGTTGCATTAATCCCAGCCGTTGTGTCCTTTCCTTCATTGATTTAGCATAGCGCGATTTGGCCAACGTTCGAGTGGAATCGGGCGGGATAGGGTTCTAATCGGGGAGTAACTGTGCGGACGCGGTAATACCAAACCGCTCGGTAAACTAACATCTAAAACCGCGTCTGTAACAATTGGTTGTCAGGAGTTGGATTCGGACCTGGGACTAAATTTGTTAGGCCCAAATTTTGGAACACCAATTGTACTATTAGAGTAACAATTGGTGTCGAGGAGTGAGATCGGACCCGAAGCGCGCTTAAAGCGCTCAAAATTACAAGTGACCGAAATTTGATTGTGTTTTACAAAAATAAAAACCCGAATTTTGAAAGTCGCGCTATGGCAGATCAAGACGGCTGGGTTCCGGTAGAGGAGAGTGAGGCAGGTTCGATCCAGGACCAAATTGAGGGACATGAGGAGAGCGAAGCAGTGAGGGTGGCAGGTTCGCAAAATAGCGTCGTCGCGCACGAGGTTACGGGCGCGCAAAATGGCGCCTCGCACATGGCCACGGCGACCGCGCCCGCGACCGTAGCAGCGCCGTTGGTGGATTCAAACCTTTTTTTCCTGCAAATGAGGGCCCTTATGGGACAAATGGGAGACCAAATTGGAGGTTTGAAAAACAGTATAGAAGCTCAGGGTGAGCGATTGGAGGGCCAAATGGGGGTAATGGGGAACCGGATGGATGCTCAGGGTGAGCGATTGGAGGGCCAAATGGGGGTAATGAGGGACGAAGCGAGGGGTACCGGTGAGGGATTAAAACATGGGTTAATGGGGGTAGAAAACAGAATGGCCGCTCAAGAGAATCAAATGGAAGGGATGCAAAAGGGGTTAGAGGGGTTAGAAAACAGTATGGAAGGCAAATTGAGGGACATGAGGGACCAAGCGGAAAGGGAAGTTAAACAAATGGGGCAGCAGATAGAGGGGGTCAGAATGGGGGTAGAAACTAAATTGGATGCTCACAGGGAGGAAATGGAGCAGATGAGGGTGGCATCTGGGCAGGAGATGCAAGTGATGGGAGAAGAGATCAGAAGAGGGGTGAGTGAGGAGGTCGGAGGAGTGCGCGAGGAGGTGAGGCACTGTAAGGAGCGCATGGAGAAGGAGGTGAGAAAGGGGACTGTAAAATTGCAAGGTGGTATAGAGGAGTTGACGCTGGGAGTAGAACAACTGACAGTGGGACAAAAGGAGTTGGGGGACCAGGTAAAGAAGAACACAGCGGTAATAGAGGGTTTAAAATCGACACAGAAGGAGATGAAAAAGGACGTAGGGGTAATTAAAAAAGAGTGTCAGACGGTACATGAGGACCTGACGAGGAAAATGGACAAGGTGGTAGAGGTGATGGAGGTTAAAGAGCGGGAGGTGCGGGAGCACATAGAAAAAAATAAAGTGGAGTTAGAGGAAGAACTTAAAGGGGCGCACGAGGAGATGAAGGAGGTGAAGCAGAAATTAGAAGAAGTGGAAGAAGGGGTGAGCGAAATTAAGAAGCGACGGAGAGAGGATAAGAAAGAGATAAAGGAGGAAGTAAAAGAATTGGTCCAAAGTCTGTGTTCGGATCGTGATGATGTGCTCATTAACCAGATGAGGGATTCGCAGGTGATGGAGGAGAAGCGAAGAGGAAGAGGACCCGGTGTAAGTGGTGACCAATATGGTCGTGCGTATGATGCGCCAGGTGATTTAATAAGCTTGGGGGTCGAGATAGACCCGGATGTTCGTGAGAGGCCAAGAGCGAGGTGTATGGCTGGTCCGGAGGGTATGGAACGAGAGGTGCGAGGTGTGGGTGAGCAAGGTTGTGGTGGTATGGAATGGGTAGCGGGTTGCGGAAGTGTGACCCATGCATCGACACCAATAGGGGTAGTTGTTAGAGGGACAGGGGAGGCACGAGAGCCCCTTGGGGGTAATGTACTGTGGGGGCCCGGCCGGTTCGGCCCCGCGCTGACCCCGCAAGGGGCGACGCACGGGGTCCGGCAGGCGGGCAACGACTCGCATACGAGGTGGTCCCACAAGGTCCCACTCGCGCCGTATGACGGCAAGAGTGATCTACGCGCGTACCTGGCGCAGTTTGACTGTGTGTGTAAGGGCAATGGTTGGGGTGAGGACGAAGGTGGAGTACACCTGGTGGCCGCATTGCGCGGCGCGGCGGCGGAGGTGCTGACGGCATTACCACCGGGTGCTCTCACCCTGCCAGCCCTCCGCGATGCCCTAATTAATCGATTCGGCATTGAACAGCAGAGCGAGCTTGTTAAAGCTCAGCTCGCGCTGCGAAAACGCAAGCCCCAGGAAGCCATCGGGAAACTTGCCCACGACATTCGCCGCGCAGTGGGGATCGCCCATGCTAGCATGGCAGCGGATTCCCGGGAAAGCCTGGCGCTGGACCATTTTATCCAGGCCCTCCCGGATATTGAGCTCCGGCAACAGCTCGCCATGTGGCGCCCGCAGACTCTGAGCCAGGCGGCTGACGCTGCGGCCCGTTGGGAAGCAGCGAGGCCCCTGGCCCGGGGGAGCGAGCGTCACGCAATGGCGGTCCGCCAGGTGGGACCCCCGATGGAGGGCGGACCCCTTAGGGGGCCCGCCCCCGACGTGAGTCCTGACCTGGCGGGCATGGTCCGGAGGCTGGTGGACCAGCGCCTGGCGGGACCTGGACCATGGCAGGCGGCCCCGGAGGTGGCCCGCGGTGGACCACGAGCGGGTAATCCAATTCGGACCTACAGGGGGGAAAATTTGGAATTCCGGAGACAAGCACCTTATCAGGTGAGGTGCTATACCTGCAACCGTCTGGGTCACCTGGCGCGGCACTGTCGAGCCACGCGCCGGGATGATCCCCGGCGGTTGAGGTCCGTAACTCCACCCAGGGGGGAGCGGGTTAGCCGACCCCAGACACCCCCCCGCCAGACCCCGGGAAACTAGAAGGCCGTACACCGGCGAGCAGGCGCCCCCGTGGATTGCCTCGGCTTTAGATGCCGAGGCGGGACCCAGTACCTCTGAATAAGGGGGGCTTATTAGTGCCAGAGGACTGGGGGATTGATGAGCGATGGGCCCGGTGGGTAAGGGTGGCATCCCTGCCACCCTTCCCATGGTGGGGCAAATGCGCTATAGCTTATGGGGTGTATGGCAGTGAAAACTAGCCCGGGTGGGTTAGGTTATATTGATAGGGATCTAGCGAAGATGACATTAGGTAACGTTAAGGTTAGTTAGTGACAATGATACCTGTAGTGGGGACGTAGTAGCTTAGTGGATGATAATGACGAGGGAGCGCAATAGTTTAAAAGGGACGACTGGGAAGCGCAAGTTTCAGAGGGGAGTAGTTAGATGAGATGATGCTGTGTGAGAACTGGACAGGTGTGTGGAGCAGTGTATGCGTAGTGAGTGTGTGGATCAGCGCGAATGCGCTTGGGGAGAGAAGGGTGCAGGTGGCACCAGGTGTGAGAGCACAGGTGTGCAAGTGCAGGTGTGTGGAATACATGGAGTAAGTGGTACGGAGTGGTGTGCATGGTGCGAAGGTGTGAATGGGGGAAGAGTGGACCCCCATCACGGATACCCGGGGCGGGTAGTGTAAGTGTTAGGTAGAGGGTATAGGTAAATTGTGGTTGGATATTGGCATTTGTGGTGCGGTTGCAGAATGGATTGTGGATGGGTGCATTAGTGTTGTGGAAATGGCTGGGCGTGTAGCCTGTTAGTGTGTGTAGTTGGTTTGGGCACTCCACCACTGTGAGGATGTCGGCCAGGTGAGGCCGCAGGTGGGCTCTGGGAGCCGTTAGTGTCAGTGGGTGCCTGAGGATCCCGGGTGTGGATCGGGCAGCCCGTGCCAGAGAGGGCACTGAGGGGGTGAGAGTGCGAGAGGGCCTTCCCCAGTTAGTTAGGTTAGGGTGAGGAGCAGGTAAGCTCGGGTGGCAACTACAGTGGTGGAGGTGTGCAGGTGGGTAGACCTGCTGGGAGAGCTACATGTCACAGCCCAGAAATTGTGCGAGAGCACCGAGTGTTGAATCGGGGGAGTGAGACCCCAAATTGAGAGGCACCACAGTTTGGTCAATGGGAATTGGTTTTTAGAACCCATAGTGTAAGTTGGCCAATGGATTGGCAGGGAAAGACCCCGGGTAATGTAAAGTTGTTAAAGTCATTTAGGAAATAGTTAGGATTGATGAACCCGTCGCACCATACGCAGCCACTTACCTGAGGTGATGATGATGACTCCACACCTGTGTTTTCTTTGTTCTGTGTTGCAGGAAATGAGAATTGCTGTGAGGATTTGTGAGACGCATCACGACGTGGATGAGACATTGGGGTGATTCCATCTCTCCCTCCCTAGGAGGGACTGATGATGAATTGGTGATGGCAAATTTTGATGTTGAGTTGGAGATGGCAAATTTTGATGAGAGTTGGAAATGGCAAATTTGATTGGTTAGGAGGGAGAGAAGACGAATTTGGTTTATGGGAGGAACGGGGAAGACAGTAGGGACGTTTGTTGATTTGTAAAGTAGATGTTTATGGGTAGTGTTGTGTTTTGTGGATACAGTAAGGGGTAAGGGAGGGGCAATGTAGGTTCCCTGGTGGGGGGGGGGGGGGGGGGCGTATGGTGGGAACGTACCTGTCTCACCTGGTTCCCATGTGCCCCCAGTGTGCATCACCTTGTATTGCGTGCACTTTTGCGCCCTTACCACCTTACTCACTTGTCTTCTTTTGTCTCCCACCTCCGAGGATCTGGCTTTGGGGCAGAGAGAGAGGAGAGAGAGGTGCTGGCTCCGCAGTTGTGGGCCTGTACTTTCGCTGCTTGCTGCCTGGATCGATACACCATATGGACCGCAATTTTTGTGGCCGCCCACCATGGACCGCAGTTCTTCTGCGGGCAAGCACCACCCGGGGATGGACCTATGGGTCAACGTGGCACCTATGCCATACAGGTGAACCACTATAGTTGGCCCCCTGACGGCCACAATTTAGAAATGGACGCGGTTGGCGCCTTTCTTTATTTCTAGGGAAGCCAGAACACCAAGTGGGCTCCAAGGCAAGACCAGCGGCAGAACATCGGCCGGCTGCGACACCACCGGTGAGTATTGAACACTTTATTGGATGTTTTTTTTTTTTTTTGTGCTTTTGTGCACCGGATGGTGCTGACTGTATGAATAAGGGTGGTGCTTTTGGTGCTTGGATGGGGTGCTCTGCACATTATTAAAGGCCGTAGGGCCACAGGGCACTCGTGGGTTGGTGTATCGATGCTGGCATGCGTGCTCTCTCTATGCATAACATCTGCATGTGTTCCTCCAAAAACAGGTCCTGGATCGTAGTGTAAATATCAGTGTAGTCTTGTGTAAATAATGCTCCCTACCGGCTGTATGTTTAGTTTGAGGATTCTTTCCGCGATTCGGTTATCCTGTGGGTGTGTTTCTGTGAGGAGAAGGGTGCAACGTCGCAGGGGGACATATTTACTCATTTGTGAACATCTGTAAAGCTGTCGCACTCAGGGTTGAGTTAATAGTAGAGGGAACTACATCTGAGTGCCACACTAACGTAGGTAAAAAATTTATCGGGTCGGGACGCCCCGAGGTAGAGAAGGGTGCAATGTTGCGGATATGGGATTTGGCCTCCATCCATATCCGCTTGTAAATATTCCCCTATTTCCCCAATACTTCCCAACTATCCCCAATCCCCCATTCCCTAGTCCCATTTTCTGTAAACAACACTCTGTAGAACCGACCTTCCCCTATTTCCCCCATTAAATGTCGCACCCAGGTTCACCGCATCTCACGTAGACAACTATAGGACATCTTGCTAGTTATTCTTAGTCTATGTCAGTTAAGGACTCGTTTCCATTAATTCTGACTCTTCGTTGCACCAGAATGTGATTGTATGGCACCGTTAGAAAGTTTAGGACCTCCCAATACCTCCCCGCAGCTCTTCCTCATGGTACAACAACAACTACAACAACAGCGGCGGCGGCGCGGGGAGTGTGCGTCCTCACTCCGGCTTGGTTAGCCGCCATTGAGCATGTGCTCCGACGGGGTTACCACGCAGGGGCTCGCTGTCAGCTCCTCGTCAAGGGCGGAGCCCGGTAACCCCCCGCACCCAATGGAAGCGGCGGACCGATTCCATCTGGGGCGGAGCTAACGAGCCGAGGGCGTGTCACTCCCCGCTGGACATGCGCAGGAAGAGGGAGGTGACGTCAGATGCGCCTCAGCTTGGAGAGAAAAGGACGCCACCTCCGAGCGCGACAATACCTCCCCGCATCTCTGGACCGGACCGTGTGGATTCTGCCCCTGAGCCAAGGTGCACCTTGAGCTATCGACTGCCTGTCCTTCCCAGCCATCAATCCCCGTGTAAGTCAGTCTTGTCCCGTTTGTCTGTGGTCTGTCGGGGATAGATAAGACTGTGTCTAAGTGCCCATCTTTTCTGTGCTTTACCTCTTGCCGTGTAATCTACCCGTTTCTGCATCACCAATATTATATCCTCCTCCGGAGGTCTTGAGAACTGTACCCCTTGTGTCGTTGCATTAATCCCAGCCGTTGTGTCCTTTCCTTCATTGATTTAGCATAGAGCGATTTGGCCAACGTTCGAGTGGAATCGGGCGGGATAGGGTTCTAATCGGGGAGTAACTGTGCGGACGCGGTAATACCAAACCACTCGGTAAACTAACATCTAAAACCGCGTCTGTAACAATATATATATATATATATATATATATATATATATTTCTATATATATATATATATATACGGGGGCTGCAAAAGTATGTATACAGTAATGAAAAACAAAACGTGCGCACAAAACGTATTTTATTGATTATACAAGCATATCAATAATAACATATCAATAATAAACATATCAATAATAAACATATTAATCCCTCAAAAGTTCAAACTGTTTGCCCCCGGCATTCACACATTGGGCTAGGGTGCCGGCTTAGGATCCTAGGATCCTGGGTTCGAATCCCGGTCGATCGCCGAATTAACGCCAGGGGGGTTGACTCAGCCTGTCATCCTTCCGAGGTCGGCTAATTGAGTACCAGTTCACTGGTAATTCCCTGCTTGTCGTTAAAGGCGGCAAAAAGGGTTGGCGTCAGGAAGGGCATCCGGCCGTAAAACATTGCTTCAAAAAGGGGACCAAAAAACAACAACAACCATGGTTCCCGAAAAAGGCCAACCCCCACTTTGTGGGGAAAAATGGCCTCTAACGGTGGTTTTTATTTATTTATATATTCACACACTCCACTAGTCGAGTGTGGACACCCATGCACACTCTGGCACAAAGGTCTTTATCAGCATCAATTTCCTGGCAAGCCTCCCGTATGAACTGAATCATGGCATCAACAGAACGTGGCTTGCGTGCGAAAACCCTGTCTTTTACACATCCCCAGAAAAAGAAGTCCATAGGGGTGAGATCCGGCGAACGTGGTGGCCAGTCAACGACTCCCCGACGTCCAATCCACCTGTTGGGAAATTCTTTGTCAAGTAGCGCACGCACAGTGAGTGCGAAGTGCAGTGGCGCCCCATCCTGCTGAAAGTAGAAGTTGTCCTGCTGCTGTTGTTCGCGTACCTGTGGTATGATTGTATCCATCAGCATGTTCAGATACACGTGTTGATCGACAGTCCTGTGCAGAATGATAGGTCCAACGACACCTTTGCAGGACAGGCCAGCCCACACTGTCACCCCAGGTTGATTGAGCTGTTGCTCAATCGTGACTTTAGGGTTTTCAGTTGCGTAGTACACACAATTGTGCCGATTAACGGCACTCGATAGCTTAAAGTTTGCTTCATCGGACCACACGATTTTGCGCAGAATGCTGTCACCCTCTCGTTCCTCGTTCAGGATGGCTTCGCAAAATTGTAAACGCCGATCCGAGTCATCCTCTAATAAACCATGTATCAATCATGGCACGTACATTTTCAGTCCTGCACGGTGCATCAAACGACCCAACGATCTGCGTTCAATACCCAATTCAGATGACGCCCTGTTTTTCGATTTCTGAGGGCTCTGGGTAAATGCCAGGGCGACTTGCATTGCATTCTCTGGCGTTGTCACGGTGACTGGTCGACCACTCTTCGGCGAGTTGTGGATAGACCCCGTCCTCTCAAATTTGTCACGTATCCGGTAAATCGTGAGCCTCGTTGGTGGAGGCGATGCAAATGTTTCTCGCCACTGCTCTCGCACACGTTCACTATTCTCTGTCTTCCAGTACTGTTTCAAAATCCATTTGCGCTCCTCGTCCGTTGAATTACCAGCCATCGTTAAATTTCCACTTCACCTGCAAATAATAGATGTATTATAGAAAAAATTACGAAAATAAAAATATTAAAAATGGTAATAATGATTTTAATGAATTAAATGAATTCTAGTATTAAATGAATCCTAGCACCACTATTATAATACTGGTAATACTGGTATAATCCTTACTGTATACCTACTTTTGCAGCCCCCTGTATATATATGCAAGTTGCCTGATTGCGTCTGATCTGGGTAAACGTTGTAACCACAGCACGTACAATGCTGCATGATACCTCAATGAAGAGCTCTTGGGTCCATACAATGCAGGGGGAGGTTTACAATTATCAAAATTCATGCAATTCCAAGTTATTTGCATTTTTGTTGTGCATGCGGTGTTGTTACGGATTCGTCCCTTCCGCTGTGGTGGTTTTCATCCACTTGAAACCCTTCTGGTTCTATGTATTATTATTATTATTATTATTGGGGTTTGAAGGAAACGGCGATTAGGGTTATTGTTGTTTAAGGGAATTGGTTATTGTGGTTAAAAGGTTAAAAGCACTCATGGAAAAACGAGACAGGAAACAGGATCGAGCACCGGAAGACGCTGATAGAGAAGAGGAAGAAGGCGTGAGGAAGAAGGGGAAAGACGCGTGTCTTGAAGCTCTGTACCGAGCGTGGTTGAGCGAACGTCGTGAGTGAACTTGGAGTCCGTGAAAGGAGTTTCGTGCGATTGGAGTTATCGTGGGAGTATTGAAGAACCTGCGTAGTCAGGTATAGGCATTGAGGTTCCGGAGAATCCTCGCCTAGAGGCTTCGGCTCGAGTAAGAGCCGACCGCCATTTTGACCCTCGTGCATCGTTCACTGAACAAGGTTTTTTGCCACGTCAGCTGGTCTCACTCTCCGGTGGTCTGCCGGGGATGGGTGTGCACTAAAGCGGCGTGTGAAGATTACACTGCGGTTCACTGATTGAACGGTGAATGTGCACGTCTGGATCGCGTCTTTGGGATTTCCCTGTCCGCCGCCAGAGCGCTGTTGGTTTGGACCACGTGACGGTCCACGCCTTGTCTACTATTTATTACGAAAATGTTTATAAGCGTACATCAATTCGTGTGTGTGTGTCAGTCATGCTTTATTAGAGTTCCTGCTGTCATAGAATAATAAAAATGGAACTGTTGGGGAGATAATATTCAATTTACTTGCTAGTAAAATTAAACATAGGGCTCACCTGGTTGAAGAAACAATATACTGCACCGACTAAAGGTATTTTAAACCAATTTCAATGGTTTCTAGAAGACAGGGCGGCATGTAAAATCATACTAACATAATCATAAGACTTTAAACAAACAAACAAACAAACAAACAAACCAAAAAATCTATTTTGGGGGGCAATCCCCTCCTCTCACCCGGTATACCTCCTCAGGCCCAAATTTTTCTAATGCCTTGAACAAACATTGATACATCATGGGTGATTAAGGTTGTGGTGAAGTTTCATCGAAATTGCATGTGTAGTTTCTGAGAAGAAAGCAAATACCTATTTTGGGGGGGGGACTCCCCCCTAGATGCCCGAAGGGGCAGATTTTTTTTCATGCCGTGAACAAACTTTGGTACAGCATGGGTGGTGAAGGTTGTGGTCAAGTTTCATCGAAAAGTTTCTGTGTGTAGTTTCTGAGAAAAAAACAAATACTTATTTTGAGGGGTCAAACCCGGATCTACTTTGACCCCCGTAGGCCCCCTCAGACTTCGATTTTCTTAGTGCCGTGAAGATTCTTTGGTACATCACGGGTGATGAAGGTTGTGATGAAGGTTGTGGTCAAGTTTTATCGAAATAGTGTGTGTAGTTTCAGAGGAAAAAAATAATTTCCTATTTTGAGGGGTCAAACCTGGATCCACTTTGACCCCGGTAAACCCTTTAGATCCCGATTTTTTTAAATGTCGTGAACAAACTTTAGTCACAACACAACAAATATCATTTCTGCCAAATTTGATCACAATCCCATCAGCGGTTTTGGAGAAGAAGTTTCAAGTGTTTGCAGATGGACTGACAGACGGACCACGTGCCATCGCATTAGCTCCCCTGAACTTTGTTCCAGGTGAGCTAATAATCGATGTACTTGGAACAAAAATTTGTGTTTGTTTAATCATACCGAGAATGACCGCAGTGCCGTCACAACCTGCGACAAAATCTGGTCACAGGCCAATTGGGAATCGCTCATTTAAAGCAGTCTTAAAAGATCAACAGCGTGATTGCTAAACACACATTTATTGCGCTATTAAAATATTAAGTCAACACCTTTCATCAACGTCGCTCTCCTCACGGTTATATTAGAACGAGCTGATTCATCACACAGTCACAGATTGCTTAACCCCAGTGTCGGGACATTCAAAATTACACAACGCTATTTTTTTTTAAAGTAATTAGCATAATGTAACGCTTGATTACCGTGGTTTCTGACATACTGTGCATTCTGATGGGCTTGATTAAACCATACTATTATTAGTCCCCTACCGGTGTGCACCGGAGGGGACTATAGGTTTGCACGCCGTCCCTCCGTCCGTCAGTCCGTCCGTCCGTCACGCAAAGAACAGTTTTCCGGGCTTTTTTTCTAAACGCTTAATGCTAATGATTTCAAACTTGTCACATCGTTTCCTTCTGGTAAGTTACAGATCATCAAGTTCGAACTTCACGACGTTTCGATCATTTTTGACAAAGTTATGGCACTTTGAACTTTGGGAATTCTGATAATTCTGATGATCAGTCAACTCAGTGCCATTTTAAGTTTTAATTTCCTTTAAAAAAGATTTTCTCTGCAATAATAGGACCGATTGAGATCAAATTTTCACCGTAGGGGGGACTCGGTCTGTAGAATATTTTAATGGTAATTAAGACATCACAGGTCACGTGGTTCGGCCGCCATATTGTTTTTTGTGAAAACACGAAAACCCCTTTTTCTCTGCAACGGCTGAACAGATCGAGGCCAAACTTTGCAGGCAGAATTGCATACCCATGACAAACAAAAAAGTCAGCGAGCATGACGTCATGCGTCACATGGTTTCAGAGTTATGACATGGTTTCAGAGTTATGCAGTTTAGCCATCAGAGGGTTGCTGGCAGATCTTGTGCGACCTGTAGGAATATTTGGGGGACAAAGCACAGAGAGAGCTGGGGGAGCAAGGCCGGAGAGGAGTCGGTAGAAGACAGAAAGACCACCTACCTGTCTGCGGTGAGTGAGTGAAAGGCCCTCGGAGTTAGCTTCATTGCGGGAGATTCCAATGATTCTGAAAGCTTTGGTTTCAACAGCGTGAAGCCGAGCTAGGTGTGAGGCAGGAGCACTGGCCCAGAGGGGGGAACAGTATTCCATCGAGCTGCGGATGAAAGCCTTGTATGTGGTGAGGAGCACAGGTGTGCCTAGGAAGGACTTCGCACGACGGAGGATGCCCAGTCGGCGACTGGCTTTGGAGGCCAGCTTGGAAATGTGGTTTTCCCAAGAAAGATCATGGCAGATAGTGAGACCCAAAAGCTTGAGCGACAGAACTTCGTAGAGAGGATTGTTGAGAAAGTCGATGGGAGGGTTGTCCAGTCGATCTTTTCGGAGAGACATAGTAAGAGTGTGAGATTTGTCAGGATTGAAAGACATGTTCCACTTGTTTGACATAGTATTAGATTTTTCAGGGTCCCTCATCATGAATAACACTCAACCCAAACAAAGCCAAAGGAAATCTGACGCAAGAAACCCGGGCAGTGTATAATGAGCAGAGGCTTGATGTGTTAGACCCACCAGAAAACTAAGATGGCGGCCATATAATTTCATCTCAGTGCAATGGTTGGTGGAGTTAAGCGACAGATGTGGTGTGGTCCGGCAGGTGTCTAACCAATTGGCCACATTTCAAAAATCGACCCCAAACAACAGGATCGCAAAGCTCTTGCAGACCTGCAGACTGTCAATGTAAAAATGCCCGTTTTAAAAGCCCATTTTTCCAGAATCAAAGAAGAAGAAGCAGGATTTTGAGCTTTAATGTAGTGGCTCCTGTTGGTATCTTAATAATAAAAATGGTACTGCTGGAAAGCTAATAATCGATTTGCTTTGTTGGAAAGCTAACGAACAAGTGACTTGGAACAAAAATGTGTCCACTTAATCATAAAAATGGCTGTTTTAAAAGCCCATCTTCCCTGGACGGAAGAAGAAGAATCATGACCTCGAGCTTTAATGTAGCAGTTCCAATGGTACGACAGCAGGAACCCTTTTAGAATAAAGTGCGATGTACATGGAAGGAGCACACAACATTACATATAGTAATTACATATTGAAGCAATAAAAAAGTTCGCAGAAGGAGAACACAAACAGACCAACCACAGCCACAACAACAGCAGCAAGAATTACGTGTTATTAAATACTAGCAGAAGTACCCGGTGTTGCCGGGCAGGGGTGGGGATGCAGGGGGGGAAGGGGGAGAGAGGGGGAATTAGGGGAGTGGAGAAGGGGAAATGGGGGGGAGGAGTGAAGGGAAGGGGAGGGGGGAAGGCAGGAGAGGAAGGGGCTTCATATACAGACTTGGCAGTTAATATGGAATAATTTTTTTTTCTTGACTTGGGTTTACTTTCTTAACTCAGTATATCAATCTGGTGAGTTTCTTTTACACTTTGGTGATTTATTTGTTAAAAGAACCATGTCACTGATTGTCTGTCGCAGCAAGAAGTCAACAACAGGATTATATCACAGGTGGCGTGGCAAAATGTACGGACAGGTGCATTTGACGATTGGCTTCACAGTCGGGTATACAAGGGTTGTTGCGTTCTGTATTAGTGGAAAACAACTGCTGCACGTCTCCAAAAGTTATTGCCGCTTCCTCTGGAGATGGTCCGTCAACTCGACAATGCTGTTTGCCATGGAGTGGTGGCTTTACGAAATTACAGCATGAAAGAGCGTGCTATTGCTCGGCAGTATGGCATCACTCAAGGTCAGGTGTCAAAGATCCTGAAACGAAATGCTCAGAGGGGTGTCCCTACTCCAATACCGAGGCCAGGATGTCCCCGCAGAACCACAAGGAGGGATGATCGCCAGCTGCACCGGTTAGTCCGCAATGGCCGTACCAAGTCAGCTAATCAGCTTAGGGCTGAGTGGCAGCAACTGACAAATGTGCCTGTATCCAGAAGGCTAGTCAACCAACGACTGGTTCAAGCAGGCTATCGTGCCAGGCGTCCCCTGAGAAAGCCATGCCTGACCAGACAACACTGCCAGCGCCGATTGCAGTGGGCCAGAGAGCACCGTCAATGGCAGCCAGGACACTGGAATCATGTGATCTTCAGTGACGAGTCTAGATTTCTGGTCTATCGTCAAGATGGCCACGTCCGAGTGCACAGACAAGTGCATGAAGCCTACAACAAAGATTGTATAGTGCCAAGAGTCCAAGCTGGAGGTGGTGGGGTGACCGTTTGGGCTGCGTTTCATGCAGGGGGCAAAACTGACCTGGTTGTTCTGAATGGAAACCTGAACCAGTTCAAGTACAGGGCCATTCTGGAAGAAACATTGCTTCCATTTGCTCATGCAGCCTTTCGAGGAAACTTTGTCTTCCAAGATGACAATGCACGGCCTCATCGTGCTCGCATGATCCAACACTTTCTTGCTGACCGTGGTGTAGAGCACATGGAGTGGCCTGCCATGTCCCCGGATATGAATCCGATAGAGAACTTGTGGGCAGAATTAACGCGTCAAATCGACCACTTGGACCAGCAGCCGACCTCTGTGCGTCAATTGCAGCAGGCTATTGTCACTGCATGGCAAGCGATTCCTGTCCAAACCTTGGCAAATCTCGTGAACAGCATTCCTCAACGTGTACGTGCTCTCCTGAATGCTCGTGGGGGTTACACGAAGTACTGATCTGTAATTTTACTGTCGGTAATCTCAGTCGTAATTTAACTTTTGTTTTTGTTAAAAAAATTTTTGGCTAATGTGCAAAATAAAGAGATACTTCTGGAAAACGTACAGAAGTTTAACACAGTACTGTCCGTGAATTGAGTTCGATATCAGTTTACATCACTTTCAAGGATCAATTTATTTGCTTCGAAATGTCAAATGTGGTTTTTGTTTCTTTTAAAGGTCACATTAACAAAATCTAGAATAATTTCAACATAATTCCAATGAACTTTTGGTTCTAAGACATCTTGAAAAGTAAGTTCAACCCCACAAAAAAAAAATTCCATATTAAATGCCAAGTCTGTATATGCTGGTGGGTGAATGTGGCATTCATCACGTTTCTGAGTTAAGTGTGATGCCAATTAGGAAGAAGAAGAAGCCGCACTGCCATGAACATTGAACCTTGTACGAACATTAAAGATGGTTTACTAATAATGACGACGTTATAAACCCAGGTTCAGGTTGACGTTAGCTTTAATACCATTATCGTTTTTCCGTGTGTTGCTTCCTGAGCATCAGTGAACCATCCAGTCTAAAAACTATGCGTTTCCATTGAAATTCCCAAGGTTCTTGAAAGTTATGCCTGCTCAGCCATCAGGACAAGGAGTAATTTTGAGCTATATACCGGGGTGTCTCCGATTAACGTCGTCCTGGTTAACGTTGTTCCGTTATAACGTCTGTACTAACTCGATACCAACGCTTCACATAATGCCGTGAATATTTGCCGATAACTCGCTGTTACATCGTCGGTTATAGAAATGCCATGGAAAGTCATGGGCACATGTGGGGAAATTGCAAACGCCAACTTGCAATGCTAGTTATCCCCACACGGAGGGCAGGCTCCATATAAATATATACTGTATATAAAATTGAATAACCATGTTGGTCATTTCCTATAGCACAGTGGTCTGCAACCCAAATAACAAGAGCCGTTTTTTCAAATTTGGTCAAAAACGCAATATCTTAAGAGCCGCAATGCACATTGACCTTATTTCAATAATTCAATAACAGGACAAACACACACATCGATTTGTAACGCAATACATGTTTTTTGAGTTGCGATGATTGAAAGGGGCCATTACATTTTCCTCAATATATCGAGTCAGCTTACCCATATTTTGGTGCGATTTCTGCTGTGGAGTTCTTTGTAGAGTCATTCGATGTTCGCACACCATACTGTCGTTTTCATTTTCAAACAGGGCTGTAAACTCACCTTGTAAACTCACTCACCTTGAATATAGAATTCCTACTTGAAAACACTTGCTCGCTCATGTAAGTAGATCCAGAGATGGACAAAATGTCAAGAACACATCTCGTCATGTTGCTGTAGGTGTCTGGTAAAGAATTCCAAACTTCAAACACAATTTGGTCTTGTTTTTTTTAAAGATCATGTATTTCAGTCCATGTGTGTTGAAGTGCAAGCCTGGTGTTGGCTTAGCGGTTTGGGTGCTGGATTGGGATCCGAGTATCCTGGGTTCGAATCCCAGTCGATCGCTGAATTAACGCCAGGGGGGTTGACTCAGCCTGTCATCCTTCCGAGGTCGGCAAATTGAGTACCAGCTTGCTGGAATGAATGATCCCAGTGTGTACCCCGGCTTAGAACAGGTACACCGCATCCCTGCTCATCGTAAGAGGTGACTAAGGGTTGGCGTCAGAAAGGGCATCCGGCCATAAAAACAATGCCTCAAACAGGGAACCATGATTGTCATGGGGTCCGCAAGGCCAACCCCCGCTTTCACGGGGAAAAATGGCCTTAAAACGATCATTCATTCATTGTGTTGAAGTGCCAGGCAGATCTGTGCCTTTCTGGATTTTAGTTTGTTCTCCAAGTCTCTGAATTTATAACCCCACATATCCTTGTCCTGCAAATCCGGCAGTTCTAGTTCTGCTCGGTTTCCTCCTGTAAATCCTGAAAAGTTGAGTGCAGAAGTGTCTGCTTCAAGGGGTTTCAACACGAATGATAAAGTTGCCTTTTCCTTTCTGAATTCCTGAAATCGCCCTGTAAAGGCTTCTTGCATTTTCAGTATCACATTTTTAGGTTCTCGGTTTTAGTGATGGTAAATGAAACAGCGAACATATCTCCATGTCTCTCGCAAACAATGCCAGCTTTCGCTCAAATGAGAGCACATCTTCTAAAAGCAAGTGAGCTGAGAGCACATCTCTCTTTCCTTGCAGCTTCTGTTAAGGCCATTTAAATGTGAGGTGGTGTCCACCATGAAGTGAAATCTCTGTAGCCACTGAGAATCAGTAAGTTCTGCATATCCACAGCTCTTTTTCTGCATAAATACCTTCACTTCGTTCAGACAGGCTGCAAAACGCACAAGCACTCTTCCCCTGGAAAGTCGCCGTACCTTGTTGTTCAGAAAAAGCTCCGAATATTCACAGTTGACTTCTTCAAGAAGTTCCTTGATAGCAATCCATCAATACAGTTCAGATTTTTTTCCTTTTTGTATACAAGATCGAGGCTCGTGTAAGAGCAAACATTAATCACAAAAAAAACATAAACGGACACATAAACGTGAAAATAAAGGGAGCGGGAGACGATGGGGAGAGAGAGGAAGCACACAAGAAAAACAGCAGAGAACAGGGACATCGGGAGATCTGTGGGAGGGAGAGGGCTTGGGGGGAGGGGTCAGGGAAAGAGGGGCGGGGGGAGGGAGAGGTATAAAACACATGGACACTGCTAGGACTTCCAGGAAGGAAGTCGGAATTTCAAAAAGGTGGATCTGGGGTGAATTAACGGGGGTAGAAAAGATCAAGGTTTTGGATTGGGGAAGATAAGAGATGGTGGTGAACAACTGTTTTAAAGACCTGGAGAGAGGAGTGGGATTGAAGGGATTGAAGGGAGTGAGGAGTTTGTTCCAGAGGTAAAAGGAAAAAGGAAAAAGGTCCAAGCTGGCCTCCAAAGCCAGTCGCCGACTGGGCATCCTCCGTCGTGCGAAGTCCTTCCTCGGCCACACCTGAGCTCCTCACCACATACAAGGCTTTCATCCGCAGCTCAATGGAATACTGTTCTCCCCTATGGGCCGGTGCTCCTGCCTCACACCTAGCTCGGCTTCACGCTGTTGAAACCAAAGCTTTCAGAATTATTGGAATCTCCCGCGATGAAGCTATCTCTGAGGGCCTTTCACTCACTCACCGCAGGCAGGTAGGTGGTCTTTCTGTCTTCTACCGACTCCTCTCCGGCCTTGCACCCCAGCTCTCTCTGTGCTCTGTCCCCCAAATATTCCTACAGGTCGCACAAGATCTGCCAGCAACCCTCTGATGGTTAAACTGCCGAAATCTCGGCTCTCTGCTCACCTTCACTCTTTCATTCCTCTTTTCTCCCGCCTCTGGAACAAACTCCCTCACTCCCTTCAATCCCACTCCTCCCTCCAGGTCTTTAAAACAGCTGTTCACCACCATCTCTTATCTTCCCCCATCCAAAACCTTGATCTTTTCTACCCCCGCTAATTCACCCCAGATCTACCTTGTTTGAAATTCCAACTTCTTTCCTGGAAGTGTCCATATGTTTTATACCTCTCCCACCGCCCCCTTCCCATGCCCCCCCCCCCCCAAAGCCCTCGCCCTCTCTCAGATCTCTCGATGTCTCCATGTCTCTCGGTCCCTGCTCTCAAATGTTGTGTTTGTGTCCTTCCCCCTCTCTCCCCATCTTGTCTACCGCTCCCGATGTTATATGTTTTATGTGTCGGTTTGTATTTCTGTGTGATTAATGTTAGCTCTTTCACGAGTCTCGATCTTGTATACAAAAAAAAAAAAAAAAAAAAAAGGAAAAAAAAAAGGAATGAAGGAGTGAAGGTGAATAGAGAGCCTTGATTTTTGCAGTTTCACTAGAAGAGGGTTGCTGGCAGATCTTGTGCGACTTGTATGTAGAGGGGGGGGGGGGGGGGGGCTGGGGGGAAGGGTCATAGTGGGTCCAGGTTTGACCCCCAAAAATAGATATTTGCATTTTGCTCTGAAACTACACACATTATTTCGATGACACTTAACCACAGCCTTCACCACCCGTGATATACCAATGTTTGTTCAAGGCATTGGAAAAATTGGGGTCCGAGGAGGTACATGGGGTGGGAGGAGGGGGGTTTGGCCCCGAAAATAGGTATTTTTTTGGTTGTTTGTTTGTTTAAAGTCTTGTGATTATGTTAGTATGATTCTACATGCTGCCCTGTCTTCTAGCAACCATTGAAATTGGTTTGAAATACCTTTAGTCAGTGCAGTATATTGTTTATTCTACCAGGTGAGTGCCAGGGGTATTGCCCCTGTTTTTCTTCTGCTAACGCGAGGACGTGGAAGTGACATTTTATTTATGCTTTTGGAATACTTCTGGCATCTTATTGATTAAGTTGGGCCAAGTTTTATACAATTTATCAAAGATTCATTTTTTTAGCCGCGTCACAGACGCTGGTCATAGAGTGCCCTCTGCTGTTGTTGTTCTTCTTCTTCTTGTTCTTGCAGAGAAGACAAAACCTCAAAGCTCCACCCATTCTGGGAGAGGCTTCATATAAACAAATATCCACCATTTTATTAACTCGCATAGCTTTGAGGCCTGTTTTGTAGGCCCGTGGTGTCTTCCTCTCTCACACAGTTTTATTTCAAATCAAATTCGATATATCATTTCATTTTTCACAGTCGCTAACATAGTTTTAGACTCGGTTGAAAAAAAACGGGAA
The DNA here is from genome assembly GCF_964187855.1 of Myxine glutinosa. Classification (NCBI taxonomy): domain Eukaryota; kingdom Metazoa; phylum Chordata; class Myxini; order Myxiniformes; family Myxinidae; genus Myxine; species Myxine glutinosa. The sequence continues at coordinate 86,785,759 of NC_136262.1, read as the reverse complement.
GAAAATCCGATGAAAGTTGCCCTTTATAGAACAAAATGAATTCTCAAAGGCCTGTAACTTCAAGTCCATTGAGATATATATATTTTAAATCGCGGCATGGTGTCATACACCGCCCGAAATAACAGACGGGAAAATGCCGAGATATATATATTTTGTTTAAATCGCGGCATGGTCAGTCATACACCGCCCGAAATAACAGACGGGAAAATGCCGAGATATATATATTTTGTTTAAATCGCGGCATGGTCAGTCATACACCGCCCGAAATAACAGACGGGAAAATGCCGAGATATATTAAAAATTCGTCCATTTGATGACAATCGTCACGATGAAATATTTAATTTATACGTCGTCACAATAATGTGGAGAGAGGAGCATAGCTTCGTTCACGTGTCGCCACATACGGGAAATTGCCGAGATATATATTTTTTAAATCGCGGCATGGTCAGTCATACACCGCCTGAAATAACAGACGGGAAAATGCCGAGATATATTAAAAATTCGTCGCCACACACGGGAAATTGCCGAGATATATTTTCACTTTGCACAAAAATAACATCAAGTAATCGAATCAATAGGAATGTCCTGTGCCTATAACATCGACGTTATAGGCACAGCTGCATCTAGGCATTGTGTAACATCGACGCGGCTTTTGTTTTAATTAAAACTTTTTGTACTTGTTTTTACATAATTTCCACAATTTTTTGAAAAACAAAACAAAACAAAGGCAGAAAACAAAACTTTAACTGTTTACTTGCAAATGTACTGTACCTAATTTGATTTGTAATAGTTATTTAATTGGGATTTGTGGTTAATTCAGCATGTGAGTTGCGAGGGGGTGGCAATTTGACATCTCGCCCCAGCATCATTTTCATTTGAGCACCACTCTTTACAGCAGGAAAACTGCAGGACCTACATTTAAATTATGTAAAAATATTTCAATACATACATCTTAAAGTATAATGAATGTTCATGGATCGACGTTTCACTGTGAAACACATCCTTGAATACAGGTCAGAAGTTTGGATGCACTCAGCAACCTCCAACTTCAAGGAAACTGGAATAAGTACAAACAACAGCTGCACGCTTAATCATGGGTGCCGTAAAGTCCATCCCTACTTGGTTCCTTTGCAGAAGCACTGCAGCATTATCCCATCTCAAAGACAAGAACATAGTGTCATCAAATTCAAATCAGTTCCAGCGACTCACTGTTGTGCATCGCTATTGATGTCAGACAAACAATAAATGTTTGAAGAGTATACAGTATCCACATTTGAGATGTTCTCTGCACACAATTTTTTTTTTAAATTGAATGAAGATGATACATCTAGGATTTATTTATATACAAAGGAAGAAACCCACACAAAATCTTGAAAGATGTGTTCTTAAATCAGGATGGTCCGCTCACGATTCTGTTCAAAAAGGATGACCCAAATTCCCTCCAGAAAACGAAGTACTGTAATGGGAAATTACTTCGTAATATTGACACTGTTCAGATGTTCACAAACGTCTCTTGACTGCACTTCTTTATATGGCCTGGTGGATGTGTGGATGCATGATGTCTTGGATCAGGAATGATAAGTGCTAAAGAATTGCACTGCTGCACTTATAGAAATAAAAGAAACTCTACTTTTGTCTGTGTTCAACAATTTCACCATATGTAAATTTTAAATGAACACAAACATTTGTGTCTTTTTTGAACTGACAAGCATTTGCAGTACTGATAAATCAAACTGATGACAGAAGGAACTAGAGAGTTCATAGAACAGCTTACCATGCAGAGTTCAAGTATATAATTCAATTGAAATAAAATAAAGATTTTTAAGGATCACATAAAAAAATTACTGTAATTCCGGAGGTTTGGCGCCATTGACGCAGTGTCTATTACACCATCTTATTTAAAACGTGACATTAGTTGTGTGCATCCTTTATAGAACCACCTTTAGAGGCCATTTTTCCCTGCAGAGCGGGGGTTGGCCTTTTATGGGCACCATGGTCCCCTTTTTGAAGCAATGTTTTATGGCCGGATGCCCTTCCTGCCACCAACCCTGTTAGTCGCCTCTTGCGACACGCAGGGAATTACCAGTGAACTGGTGCTCAATTTGCCGACCTTGAAGGGATGACAGGCTGAGTCAACCCCCCTGGTGTTAATTCAGTGATCGACCGGGATTCAAACCCAGGATCCTAGGACCCCAAGCCGGCACCCTAACCGCTAAGCCAACACCAGGCTTGTTTGTGTTCCTTATGATGTCGTTAAAAAAAAAACAACTAAGTTTCCTGTTTGGAATAATTTAAAATTTTGTTTTCATTGTCAGGCAGGCAGAGTAGAAAAGTTATCTCGCTCTTTTCTGCACATGTGCGATCAGGATGAATTCAGAGCCAACAAACTGCTAAACTGCAGGTTCGTTTTCCGATTCATGTTCAAAATATAACATTCAATTGAAATCAAGTTGTTCTTCAATCATAAAGTGACGTTTGTATATGGACAGACAGCGACAGACAAAAGTGAACCAATTGCCTAACCCCGCCTTTTGCTTCACGTGTGTGGGGTAATAATCCAAACTATTGTCGAGCCACTTAATACAGGGTGGCCTGAAAGCTACTTTGAGAGGGCTGTTTAGAAAGTAGTAGGAGGGTTTGCGGAAGTCCTTTTGGAAAGAGAGAATGAGTTTGTGGGATTTTTCAGGATCAAAAGACATATTCCAAGTGCTTGTCTCGATTGAGATTTTGTCAAGGTCTGAGGAGAGGGAAGAAGTTGTTGCCAGAAGGATAAGGGATGTCACCGCATAGAGTGGAGCTATCAGCAAAGAGATAGAGGATTTTACAGAGAGTCCGAGAGATCAATCCTAGAGTGGCGTTGGCCTTGGATTCCATAGCCAGACAGTATCAAAAGCTCGAGATATGTCAAGAGAGATGGCGCTGATCTCATGTCTGATATTGAGGGCCTCCATCCATTGTTGGGAGAGTATAAGCAGCATGTCTAAGGTAGAGTGACCAGGTCTGAATCCGAATTGATGGCATGCGGTTTGCGAAGTGGTTGATACGGAACGGCTGGCTTGGCAAGCAATGGCAAGGTGCTTGCTAACGGAACACACCCCGAGTATTGGTTATGTGTCTGTCCTGTCTCTGATTTGCATGTAGATATCTTACAAATACCTCGTTATTAGGCTTTACATAGCATTGGGGAATGTCAAAGGCATTCTCATGTTTCACACTCAATGATGTACTCATAGACACTATGTGCAACATTAATAAGTTGATTAATTTATCTAATTAATTAAACTAGCAACGGTACCCGCCCTACAGGCGGGGCTTCAATTGGGAAGCGCAAATGAAAAGGCAAAATATCAGAAATTGAAGGCTTTTTATTTTATTTTAAACGATTCATATAAACATCTGTTGAATCATATCACACGCAAATCATCAAAATCTAAACAGTACATGGCACCAATTTTGAAAAAAGATTGAATTCTGCAAAACGGAAGCGGCCGCTACACGTCTTTCTCAGTCGCACGTTTATGTGTGAAGAGTGTGCGCCGAATCTGTAACACGGAAGCGGCCGCAACACATGTTTCTCAGTCGCTTTGCACACGCTGCCGTGTTACTTCGGAGCCGCATGTTTATATAGGAAGAGTTTGTCAGGAGTCGATCTACTCTCTCCTGGTACGTAGAAGTTCAATAAAAGCCACATCACTGTTCATATCAATAAATATCATTCCATCGTGTTTGGAAAAACTGGAAAACATGGAAAAACAATATAGCCTATTTTACTCCAGGGGGTACCAGGATTACCCACCCAAAATATAGTTGCGCTCGGTTCAGCCGTTTTTGCGGTACCTTCGAACGGACAGACAGATGGACGGACATTTGGTGAATTATATTTGGTGAATTGTAGTAAGATAATGTAAAACTAATAAAATAATTAATTAAATTAATAAATTAAATTAAATTAAAATTAATAAATGTAATTAATTAAAATTAACAACATTAATAATTAATTAATTAATTAAAAAATAAATAACATTAATAAGCATATTCAGGTTCGGTGCCAATGGAAGCAATTTTTAGCTGCCGTGCTCGAGTTTGGATCAGCGTCAAATCCCTCTGGTTTGAGGAACTTGTCCATGGTAGATTAGCTTGAGTGAATAATTATTGTAGGATAGAAACAAGATGATTTTGATAAGACTTAAATTCACTCATTCAATGTGATACCTGAAACATAAACATAAGCAATCCTAATAAAGTAGCAAATGGTACATTAACTTTGGACGATTTGTTAATGACCCACTGAATCACATGACGTTCACATCCAATATCACAAGAATTATGATTCTGTTGTCCCATACTCTGTCACAAAGTGTCGGTGCTGCCGTAGCAGTTTCTTGGTAAGGGTTATACTGGTTGGTTTGCCGTTGTCTTTCTAGCAGTAGTCAAGGCAGAAATTTGTAATTTGTTCATAGTGCTGGCAATAGCCCGCCGAGTCTTCGTGAAGGACACCATGGGATCTTTAACGTCCACCAAATAATGCTTGCAGATGAGACACAAGTTTAACGTCCATCTGAGGGATGCACCCACATTGATGGGTTGTTGCCTGTGAAAATTACCCCTGAAAATCACACTGCCTGTGAAACACCGGGATGACAGTTTCTAGCTGGGTTGGGATTCAAACCCAGGCGAGACAGCTTAGAGGTGAGTGTTCTTACATCTAGCCTGGGCTGCCATGCAGGGCAGTTATTAAATACAGTACACCAAAACCGAATCCTTTTATGTGCGACGCAAATTGGTTCATAATGGAATCTGTGGTTCCATGATGCATGGACAACCACATGGAACGAATGTTGTAACTCGATGTTATTCATAGAATACTTACCCTGCGTCGTCAACTTGTTGCGAGCCAACTCTTCTATTTTTGAACATTTTTTTGTTTGATCCAATATGGCTGCCAGACCACGTGAGCGACGACATTAGAAAATTATATTCTCTAATATAATTGTTGCATAGATTACGCTCAATACATTTCAAACTGATCAGACTAAGCGTTGTCCCTGTCGAATTATGACGTCATAATTATGGCACCAATGACGTCATCGTTAACAGCACCTATTCCCCATATGGAGTTCTTTACAATGAGTCATGTTTCAATTTTTCCATGCAGCGGTTTTGGAGATATAGAGGTGCAACATTTTTCAGTTTTTCCGAGATGGCGCTTGTACCACATGACTATGACGTCATGATTATCATTAAAATATTCGAAAGGAGGAGGCGCTCCTATGGTGAAAATTTCGTGTCCATCAGACCAACAGTTGCTGAAAATTTTAAAATAATGATCGGATGTGTTGTACTTGTCGAATTATGACGTCATAACGAAGGCACCGATGACATCATCATTAACATATCTTATACCCCATGATAGTCAGGTTCACTATGTTTTTTCGTTCAAAATCATGGTAGATTAGCAAACCTATACATTTTTGTAAACGTTATTACATGGAAAATCTGAAAATCAATGTTTACATTTGCCAATTCCGACCAATTCGATTCGACCAATTCGACCAATCGACCAATTCCATTCGACCAATTGCTTCGATCGACCATTCGACCAATTCGATCGATTCGATTCATCGAATTCGATTCGATCGACCATTCGACCAATTGGATTTGCCAATCAATTTGACCGACCTTTGCTTGTGTGGAACGGACTGTGAAAACGATGCGGACTATATTGTCGGATACGACACACAGGACAGTGATGACGAACTCTAAATGGCATATTCTGTAATCGTGTATGTTTGATGCCATTGACTGCCTGTGTATATTTTGTCATTGACTGCCTGTGTCGATGTGAAGTTATACTGACTGCATGTGTATGTATGATTTTGCTGACTGCCTGTGTATGTTTGGTGATATGAATTATTGTGACACATTTTGATGTTATTAACTGCCTGTACAAAATGATAACATGTATTTGATTATGCAACTTATTGCGAATATAAAGACAGTATTTTGCAATTCAAAACCTTTGATTCGTGTCTTACCATTCCCCATAGCACTAATTTGATACTTTCATTGGATTCCTTGTCCCTGAAAATATGGTTGAGTATATTTTAAAAAGTTTTTAGGGTAATTAGAGGCAGAAATAGAACAAAATATGTATTTTACAGTGGCCATTTTGAAAATCCAAAATGGCCGCCATACAGGTATCTCTCCAAATGTAAACATTGATTTTTAGTTTCCTTATGCTATAACCTTTCCAAAAATGTATAGGTTTGCTAATCTACCATGATTTTGAACGAAATATAATTTATTGACATAGTGAACGTGACTATGGGGAGTAGCTGCCAATGAGCCATGTTTCAATTTTTTCCATGGAGTGGTTTCAGAGATAGAGGTGCGAAGTTTTTCCAAGATCTTTTTTTTCCAAGTTTTGTAAAGATGGCGACTGTACCACATCACCTATGACGTCATAATCATTAAAATATTCTACAGGAGGAGGCCCTCCTATGGTGAAAATCATGTCAATCGGACCAACGGTTGCCGAGAAAATGAATTTCTAAAATGCAGACATGTACGGCACACAGCACACGTACGTATCTGAATTCTTAACCCCGCTTTTCGTTTTGCGAGCACAGGGTAACAAGGCGTTGTTGTTGTAACTATAACTATATTCAACCCTACTGATGAAATTACTGCCATTATAAAAGTTATGAGATGTGTTTCTGCATCATTTAATTTATAGAACAAACTATTCTGCAGTGTTTCATGATGTGATACGATGACTTCGATTTTTGCCTGTACACATGCCACAGAGAAAGTGGTTTACTGACCCCTGCTGCAGACAAGCGGGATTATTAGCCACGACACAAAATATATTTCCCCCATTATCCACCTCCCTCTACCCCAGGCTGTTCCAAGAAGGGGAGTGGGTGTTTCTAGTTGTGAAAAACATTGGTATTACGTCAATAGTTTTTGGTAAATTGCAGGTCATTGGCTCAGCATTATTAAATAAAAAAGAAAAGTGGAAATGCATGGTTGAAACATTTAAAAGGTGCTGATTAACCTGGCATTTGGGGGATCATACCTGGGAATTTGAGAATCAACCAGTGGGTGGCCAAATCCAATCTGGATTTTTGACATTTCTTAGCTTCCACTTAAAAAAAAAAATACAAGTCAAAGCTCATGTCGGAGCAAACATTATTTGTTGCAGGAAGGCATTTTTTGTCTAGTTGGAGGATTTGGAGATGAAGGAATATGGGATTGGCTGCATGAGTTGTCCCTCTTCTCAACCCTCTATAACTTATCCTTTCTCTGCACCACACCTCTCTTAAGTACCACTCCATCACCTCGATTTTGGTATGACTCCTCTTATCCCACCAACTGCATTCATATCAAAGGCCTGCCTGAGCACATCACCCCCTCCTCCCTCCTGAGCACTTGTCCCAAACAATGCAGATGTTACTCTCATGCCTTTTTGCTAATATACCTTAATCCTTCCCACTTCTTCATACCCTCATTACTCTTCCTTTCCCACAGAGACTTCCTTTCCCTTCAGCCCTCTCAGCATCAGCTGAGATCCTCTGCATCAATTTCTCCTCTTCTTTTCTAAAGGCCCAAACTTCCATTCCTTACAAGTGAATACGGTACACAATATGGCCGTTTTGTAAATTTTCACTCCCAGTCTAATTGGAATCTTTTGATGATGCATCATCCCAGAAACACTCCACTTATTCAATCCTGCTCCCACATTCTCTCCTTTTCACATCCCAACTGCCCCTCCCCTTCCTCCTCCAAATACCCCAGGTACTTGAATTTCCCTGACTTTTTGTTTTCACTCCCTGCCTTCCCTATCCTGAATATCAACCTTCGCTCTGTCCTCTCTCTTGCTCACCATTATCTATTTGCCCCACATTTATCCTTTCACTCACTTTCCAGACATTCCTGCTATGCAACCATTGCATTCCGAAGTTCTGCCTCGGAGATCAATGTCAACATCAAATCATCTTCAAATAGTGGTATTTTCCAAAGAATGACCAAGGATCATCTATTTTTTTTTTTTTGGTCAAAGGCATTCATGGTATTTTCAGTTGTAAATTTTGAAACTTAAAATTTTGATTTGAAACAAAAAATTTGCTTCTTTTGATTTTCTTTCAAAAGCACCAAACTCTACAAAACCATCAGACTCACTTGGAGTAGAGGTGGCCAACATCTGGAACGTCCATGTGGACGTCCTACGATATTAATTAAATAAGGCGATTCTCTGTATATGTATGTGTGTGTGCATCTGAAAATCATAGGGGGAAAAAAACAAAACAGGGATGGGCAAAACAGGGATCCTCCAAATTTTGCATTTCGCAGTAATCATGGGCACAAATGCCCCTCTCCCTTGCGAGGGGAGACGACGACTTTCTATTTTTGACTGTACATGTGCCACAGCGCAAGTGGTTTACTGACCCCTGGTGCAGACAAGGGGGGTTATTAGCCACAACACAAAATATATTTGCCCCACTATCCCCCACCTTGGCTCAGCACTATTAAGTGAAAAAGAAAAGCGGAAATGCATGGCTGCAAATCAGTTTATTATCTGGTGACATAAAGTGAACAATTTGTATCAGTTCAAAGGTCGCGCAAGATGCCTCATTACATACATTAAAATACTGGTAATAAAATACTGATAATGTCATGCATTTTCGTTATACAACTAAGATATTATCGAATAGACATCATTCCCAAGCTGTTGTTAATTGAGAAATCATGATATAAAGCATGGATCTTTGAGCACAGAAAAATGCGGCTTTTGTGGGTCTCCGGCCATGCATGGTGAGGTTGCAGGAAGGAAACACCATCATGGGGTACAATACCTTATTGCTGTCTGGTGGGCAGTGCACTGTGTCCTCTCATCTGTATAAAACTATTGCTTTTACAATATAAACAGGTAAGAAAATCATCATATTAACCATATGTATTGCTTATTGTGAATTTTTGACAAAACATATTGTTTCAAAAGCTCCCTGCTATGACGACTAAAAAACTGTACAAATGGGATTAACAAAACGGAGTTTGGCCTGTATGTCAATGCCAGGCATTGTTGAGTGACAACAGTGACTTTAGGCAAGTGAAAGGAACTTCTTGAAATGGTTGGCATTATTATGCATGGAGTTTATGAAACTTTGTACATATCACTCCCCTCCCCTCGCTCCCCACCCACCCCACCCAAAGAAAAAGATTATCCGCATAAAGATTGTAGAAAAAATTGCCGAAACATTCTGCGCATATAGTACACCGTCCTTGGAGATTATAAAACATGTAAGGCATTCATAGCAAAAGTGAGTGGCCGCGAAATGCAAAGTTTTATCGAATATTTTCAAAATTGCACAGCCGCCCAGGCTATATTACATCGATTGTTCTGTGCATGGGAAAACGGCCAAAGTTAACATGTTTCATCCTCATAATTCCCATAAAGCATGTCTTTGAAATGAGGATGTCCAAATTATTTAAAGATTATTTAAACTATGTACATCATAGCAGTACAGACGGAGTAATTTTACGCGAAGATTCTATAAATGTTCTGGCATACCTAATGGATGCAAGATATAGGTTTACCTTGCAGTCAAAGCTCGTTCCAGAGGCACAGGGACATGCATACTTCGCCATGACAACGAGCATATGAAAACAGTGGAGAGCCATGGCTTCAAGCAGGATGGCAGAACTGGAAACTACCCGAGCAAGCATCGCACAACGCAATTCACGGCATTAGTTCAAAGTTAATACTTTCTCTTAAATCGGAGATACTTTTCCACCACTCAGTGTGGTTTCCAATCTCGAGTATAACAATATCGCCGAAGGATTCCAAGAGATGATTAAAGTGCAATGGAGCGGACACACTGAAGATGGAAAGAAATCCGTTGATGAAATGTTTAAAGAAGCATTTAAAGAAATGCATTAATGCAATTTGGCTGCTTAATCAAGAAACAGATCAGGTTTTGATCAATTATTAGCATATAGTTCATTGGCATAGACTTTAGCTCTATTTCATTCAAAACCACATGGTATGACAATGTGATAGTGCTGTGTATTTGAGTGCGGCCAGCCGCATAAACATGTTAACATCATGTAAAGCCTGATGTTTGGAAGCCTCATGCGTGGTACCCTGTTGTGTTTCATTTGTGCCGAGTACACCTGCAATTTTTGACTAGGGTGCTGTACTATATGTTAAAATTTAGATTTGTCAGTTCATCCAATTGCTTTCAATTATATAGCTGTGATTAGCATGTCTTTCTTATTGCTTACAAGAATAGGTGCCCAAAAAATTATACGAACGAGATACTCACCATAATTCAAGATACGTCAAGGTAGATATATATATATATATATATATATATATATATATATATATATATATATATATATATATATATATATACACACAAGTATATGTATAATTATACAGTATATGTATAACGTGTATATATACACACACATATGTTAGGATGAAACAAACATTTTATTGCTTATTATACCCCTATATTGAAAAGAAAAATTGGTTTAAGTACGACTTATTGTGAGTATCTCATTCATATAACTTTTATAATGCCCCACGTGTGTGCCATATATCTCGGTTTTACCTTCACCCAAACACCAGTTCATCTCCTTTGCCTGTGGCGACAGCCAAATACAATCCACAATAACTTTATTACAAGCATCTGAGATTTTCCTCTATTGCAATTTTCTTTCTCCAGCACTTTTCCATTTTCAAAAGTATTGATTTTAAAGAAAAATCATTTTAATATCTGTGCAAGTACTGCATTCTCTTTACACTGGGTATCCATTACTGCTTAGAGCTGTATGGCCTAATAGCATTTTATGCCAACCATCACACCACATCATACATAACCCTGTTTCTGCATCATGCACATGAATGATTTCCATGGCGTTGAAATGCATGCTAATGAAGAAAATGATTTGCACGATGATAATTGAGCAAACGTTATTTGACCTACTGAGTGTGCTTTGTAAAATGACAAAGTATTTTTGTTTTCTTAATTACGTCCGGCTTATAACGACTCTTCAGTAGTAATCCCAAAAGAAAATCATATGTCTTGTATGATCGAGTAAATTCTAAAACCGATAACCTTTACGACATGCTATCTTATTTATGTCATCCAACTAAAGCATACATCTACCTCTCCCCACGATTACAAATTTGCATTCATTCTGTCAAACCTGGTTAAAGTATAAGCTGCATTTTTATACTTGTATGCATCCATCCCATTGCAGTCAAAATTATGCATCATAGCATCTCTATCTTACATCATATTTGCTTTGCAATCAGGTTCTGATTTACAATATGAATTACAACAATGTTACAATCAGAATTGCAATCCGAATACAAACAAAGTCAGTGCTCGAGTTGCCCCGATGTAAAGGAACTCAGATGGATGCATTTTGAACTTTCTGATGTAATCGTGGCAGCATTATGAATTACCTCTTACAGCTACGGCACCATTCCATATTTTAACACAGTCAGGCCACCACTTTGGAACGTCATTCCACAGTATTGACATAATTGTGGATTTATCTCAGTCACAGCACCTTATTGAATTTTATCCTTGCACAGTATGATGTCGCTTTTTAAAATCATATCTTGCAATCTATGCAATTTTAATTATATCCTAACCATAGGAGTTTTTTTTATTTTCAGCCTTGCTACCAGTTTCAATGTATTCCAGGTCAGGGCACCATCCTGGATTTTATTCTGGTCACGTCGCCATCTTGGATTTTAGCCTGGTCACGCCGCCATCTTGGATTTTAGCCTGGTCACGCCACAATCTTGGATTTTATCCTGGTCGCTCTGCCATCTTGGATTTTATCCTGGTCATACCACCATCTTGGATTTTATCCTGGTCATGCCGCAATCTTGGATTTATCCTGGTCATGCCACCATCTTGGATTTTATCCTGATCATGCCGCAATCTTGCATTTTATCCTGGTCGCGCTGCCATCTTCGATTTTATCCTGGTCATGCCGCAATCTTGGATTTTATCCGGGTCATGCCACCATCTTGGATCTTAGCATGGTCATGATTCAATTTTGGATTTTATCCCAGTCATGTCACCATCTTGGATTTTATCCCTGTTATAGCACCATTTTGGAATTATCCCACTCACAGTGCAATTTTGCATTTTTATTTCAAAGCCATGTCGCCATTTCCAATTTTGTCCAACAGCCATTGTGGCATTCCGTATTTTAGCCTCCAACAAAGTCAACAACGAAAATCCTTCAACATGGCAACCAATGTGGCATTACTCAGTGCTGCCAGAACATTGCACACGTTTCCCCAAGCCAAGGTGCGTTCATTCAGAAATGGTATGCATCGACTTGGCTGGCCGACATGGCCACACACTATTGCATTGCCTTTTGACAAGGGGGCAACAAGCGACCCAAGGTGAACGAGAATGATGAGTCGACGAAGCATCAAAAGTGATCAATGAGCACCGAGACACTGTTCGTGCTGATATTGTAATTTGGGTCTCCGGGCAACACCATACTCGGCCACCTCCTTGGGTCACCTGCGAGACAAGTTAGAAGAGCAAGGTCGATTAGAAAGATATTCAGGATGTAATAATTTGAATAAACTGTGTGTTCAGATAAACCAACACTTATAAATCGATATAAATAATGTACAAAGTATGCAAAATGCACTGTATACTTTTTCTATTAACATCTTATTAATTGAACAGGGAGTTTTGCTGAGTTATTTTACAATCTGGTTTCGGGGGGGAAAAGGTACATTGTGTGCTCTGCAATCACATACAAAAGTCCATTATCAATGTTACATTGCTCTTCTCCGATTCAACTTGGTCGGCAGTATTATTGACAATTTCAAAGACGATATACATTGTCATTTGCACACAAGCATATTATCTGCATTTGTGATGCTTATTCAATTTTTGAAATTATCATAGGTTCAGTACCTAAGGCAGACTCTGAGGACTTGAGTGCAAAAGACCAGCCATCGGGACTCATGGCCGCGCAGTGTGGTAAACGTAGCTCCACAGGTTTCAAGAACTTAAGTCCGTGAGGACCACACATCACAAGCGGGCTGAGGAGTGTCTCACCTGTGTGCATCCCAGCCTGGTCAGTGTTGGCATGAGGAAATGCAATTATCACCTTATAAATCAGTGTTTGCAATTTTGGTCACAACCCTTTACCCCCAGTAAAGTTTTCCATAGTTGAACTTTACCGAGAGAGGAAACAAGCAAAAAACCAATATGGGACACAGAGAAATCCAAGAAGAAAAAGCACAAGTGATAGCTAAATAAAAACTGAGATACCAAGTCACATATTCTTCATACAAAAAACATAAGCAACAAAAGTTTTGAATTTGCATTGTTTTTATTGGACATGCAAATGTATTCCTAATTTCCTATGGTGATTGAAGGGTATCAGCACATTGATCTGTATACACTCCATAAACATACATATCGGTGGAAGCCAATGCTGGAGGTGTTTTGCACAAACAACATGGCTGTCTGAAATAAGTATATAACTGGGCAATAACACCCATTGACCGACAAATGATCACAGCCATGTTTATACGAGCAGAAATACTATTATACTATTACAGGGCACAGGAGCATTAGCCATAGGGGGGAAGCACCAGTTTAGAAAGGGGAGTAACATTAGCCTGTGTGGGATTAGTATGTATGTATGTATGTATGTATGTATGTATGTATGTATGTATGTATGTATGTATGTATGTATGTGTATATATATATATATATATATGTATATATATATATATATATATATATATATATATATATATATATATATATATATATATATATATATTGTTACGGATTTATGTGAATTACTATTCAGGTCATTGCTTATTAATGTTTATTCTATTAAAGGTTGTTGTGGTTAAATGGTTAGGGGCGCTCTGGATAACAGGAGACCGGAAACGGGATGGTGAACCGGAAGAAAAGAAGAAGACAAGGTCCGGGAGAAGCGGCCATCTTCTTCTCCTCGCCCAGCTCCGACGCGAGCGGTGTCGATATTGAGCAGCGTGGGGAACGCTGCGTTTGAAAGCCCGTCTGGCGAGAGGAGTTACCTGCGCGGGGTAATTACCGGTTACGCGTCCAGTTGCCGGGGGTTCGTGCACGGAACCAAGCGTCCGGCACAGTTCGCCTCAACGTCTACAAGGACGCGTACGGGTCGCACCTTGGGCCTCGCGCGCTTTGCGAGCCCGCTTGGCTTGGCCCGCTTTGCTTTACAAGGAGGTGTGTGCTGCAGCAGCTGTTCCCGGTATGCGACATGCACGTTTGGAGCACGTCCACCAGGGGTTCGTTCAACCGCCCGTGTGCGGAGAAGTCGACCATCACCTTGGTCTGGAGGGGCCCAGAGACTTTGTGAGGGACAGTGACCATTGAGGGGTCGTGAGTGGGGAAAGGAGGGAAATATATGAGATGGCCATCTTAGTAATATTGGTGATTGATTGTTGATGGTTGTTGATTGATTGGAGAATATATTATTGAGTAATCCGGATCCTTGGTGTGGGGTTTCTTATTGACTTGAATTATTGTGTCTTTCATATTGATTGCGCTACGAAAGCGTATAAATCAGATATCTTTCTGGCGGGGTCCTCCCACGGTCCGGGGGTCACCAAGACCAGGTAGTTACCGGGAGGACCACGTAACAATATATATAAATATATATCTATATATATATATATATCTATATATATATATAATATATATATACTAGCGGGGTCACCCGTGGGAATCCCACGGGCATGGACGTGTGTGACATTTCGACATATTGAGTTAGATGCTGCACCTGCACATTCAGTTATATAAAATGGTTACTGGTAATTGATCACATCCACAAATGATGTAATCCACACAATTTATGTACTTTACATAACGTTAATAGGAATACATGCCCGTGTAGATGGGAAATACAGTTTGTTTGAAATAAATCACAAATATCAGAAGAAAGTTTTTTAAATTTAGAACTATTCTCAGAGTTAAACATCACCGTAATATTATGCGGTTGCTTCAACGTTTTCGGTGAATTATATGTCATTCCCATCTACACGGGCATGTATTCCTATTAACGTTATGTAAAGTACATAAATTGTGTGGATTACATCATTTGTGGATGTGATCAATTGCCAGTAACCATCTTATATAACTGAATGTGCAGGCGCAGCATGTAACTCAATATGTCGAAATGTCACACACATCCATGCCCGTGGGATTCCCGCATGGATGTGTATGGCGAATTTTAAATATATGTCGACTGTTATTTTAGGCGGTGTATTTTCGTTTATCATCATGGCGCGATTTAAAAAAATATATCTCTGCATTTTCCTCTCCAATACCTCCTCACACTTTACACACACACCGGCCCATGTTTACATATACACACACACACACATATACACCCACACACATATACACATACACACACACGTACATCGACACACATGCACACACACACACACACACACACACACACACACACACACACACACGTACAGACACATATACACATATGCAAATATGTATACACATATGTATCCACATATACACATATATACACATATATACATCTCCACACACACACACACACACACACACACACACACACACACACACACACACACACACACACACACACACACAAAAACAGACACACACACACACACGTACACACGTACACACACGTACACATGTCCCACATCCCACATCCCACATCCCACATGTATATACATGTTTAAAGTGTACGTGCCCTTCCCCCCTCCCCCGCCCGGCAACGCTGGGTACTTCTGCTGGTAACGAATAAAATAAAAACGAAGAAATAGGTGGAATTGGCTGAAATTCGCTCGGTGAATTCACGCGGTGTATTCGGTTCGGCTCGGTTCACTCGGTTTAAAGAAAAAGCGATAATGTCGACATGTTGCTGTCTGTGTCATGTTGGGCGGTGTATGATACTCGTTGGCTGTTGGGCGGTGTATGATACTTGTTGGCTGTTGTGCGGTGTTGTGCGGTGATATGGTGTATTTTAAAAAATATATCTCTGCATTTTCCCGCGTTGGTGACACCGAGTCGTTCTTCATCGATCGTCTCATTCATTTTGGAAATGGAAGTTTCCACGCAACGCATGAATTGTCACGATCCTCAAGAGGAATTTGTCTCGTAATCATCAAATGATAAATGGCAAGTAAATTATATTGTGGAAAATTAAAGATTTCAAATAAACCTATTTAAAGTGTATGCGCACATAACTAATAAAAAAAACGAAGAAATATCTCTCGGTAATTTCCTGAAACATATTTTACTTCCGGCTAATATGTTGAATGAAATAAAAACGAAGAAATATGTGTCGGCATCATTGTTGACGTTTTTGTGACGACTATCATCAAACGAAATAGTAATATATCATAACGGAAAAGCAAAAGTGAATTTTTAATATATATCGACACATTGCCGGCGGTGTCATGTTGGGCGGTGTATGATACACCATGACGCGATTTTAAAAAATATATCTCTGCATTTTCCCGCGTGTGTGGATTGTTCTCAATTATTGCTGACACCGAGTCTAAAAGTAAAACCATCGATAAAAATGAAATCATATGGTGAGTTAGATTGGAGATAAAGGCGTGAGAGAGACTCAATGGCCTTGAAGTTACAGGCCTTTGAGAATTCATTTCGTTCTATAAACGGCAACTTTCATCGGATTTTCTTCCCGGTTTTTTTCAACCGAGTCTAAAACTATGTTAGCGACTGTGAAAAATGAAATGATTTATCGAATTTGATTTGAAATAAAACTGGGGGAGAGCAAGACACCACGGGCCTACAAAACAGGACTCAAAGCTATGCGAGTTAATAAAATGGTGGATATTTGTTTATAGCCACTCCCAGAATGGGTGGAGCTATGGGTGGAGCTACTCTGCAAACCGAGTAAGCCACACCCCGGACAGACACCCAACAGATAGACAGACAGACAGACAGAATCATCTACGGCTATTATAATATAGATATATATATATATATATATATATATATATATATATATATATATATTGTGAGAAACAACCTTGTTCTCACCAAATTAGTGCCCCGCCCACCACGTCACGTGACCTCCTTTCAGCCTCACGCGATTGGGTGGCGATTCGGCACGCGATTGGTGGACGGTGAGAGAGCCGGCCGCCATCTTGTGCGACGGACGTGGCTCGAAGGCGTCGAGTGGAAAATAGAAAAACGGGGATTTTTTAAGCCTCACGACAGCCGAGTTGTGCTGATCGTTTATAGTTCTGTATTTTAAGAGTGAGTAACTCCGGAAGAGAACGAGTGATTCCCGGATATCGTAGATTGGAACTGTGAGTCATATTGCCTGTGTCGTGTTTGGAGCTTCTGGTGCCGACAGTTCCTGCAGGCTTTGTGCTGTGTATTCCACTCTGTTACCATCCATTGTTTTTGAGATCGAGCCAATAAATCATCGTGCCTACCCCTAGAGGCCGGTTAAAACACAGTTGTGTTTATTGAGTTCTCTTTGTCCACCCCGTGGACTACTTGAAGCCCGGACATTAACGTCCGTATTCCGGGCTGGAAGCATTTAACAGCCGGGATCGCGACAATATATATATATATACACAAAGAATTAAGTTAAGCACCCCCCCCGGTTTTTTACAACCTCGCACATTACAAGTTTGTTGTCGTCAAAACAGTGTAATATACCCATGATATTGCTATATTTTCTGGAGAAGTGATATTATGGTCACATAAAAACATAACAATCATGCCGTTTTCAATATTTTATTCTGAATAATTTAAGGTGACATTTTTTGGGAATTTTAGGCATATTTTCACCTCAATTTAAGTATGGAGCTATAGGTCCATCACGGACAGTGTGGATGACGTTTATGTTTTCTAACGTACAGTCATTGTTCTGAGAAGACCTCTAGCGATCTTTGCGTCAATACCGTGTGTAGGACCCACGTGATCGGATCACTACTCAACCCAACTCAACCCTACGAGTGCACTCATCTGCATTTCATCAATGGATAATTGCTAATGTCATACCAATCATTATTTGATCTCACATACCTTAGAATATATGCCAATGTATACATATACACAAAGAATATATATTAGGGGGTGCTTACCTTAATTCGTTGTGTAGGGGTGCTTAACTTAATTCTTTGTGTATATATATATATATATATATATATATATATATATATATATATATATATATATATATATATATATATATATATATGTATATATATATCTATATCTATATATATATATATATATATCTATATATCTATATATCTATATATCTATATATCTATATATCTATATATCTATCTATATATATATATATATATATATATATATATATATATATATATATATATATATATATATATATATATATATATATATATATATATATATATATATATATCTATATATATATATATATATATATATATATATATATATATATATATATATATATATACAGTGGAACCTTGACTTCCGAGTGCACCAACTTACGAGTTTTTCGAGATACGAGCCGTCGCTCGGTGCGGTTTATTGCTTTGAGATGCGAGCCGAGATCTGAGTTACGAGCTTTCGCCACCCGCCACCAGGTGGGTTCCGGTCACGTGGTTATCTTGCCGTGCAAGTATCTCTGCCGTATATCGCTGCATTTTTGTTTTCGCATGTTGGTTATTTTGAGTTTACGCCAGCCGCCACCAGGTGGGTTCCGGTCACGTGGTTATCTTGCCGTGCAAGTACAGTATCTCTGCCGTATATCGCTGCATTTTTGTTTTCGCATGTTGGTTATTTTGAGTTTACGCCAGCCGCCACCAGGTGGGTTCCGGTCACGTGGTTATCTTGCCGTGCAAGTACAGTATCTCTGCCGTATATCGCTGCATTTTTGTTTTCGCATGTTGGTTATTTTGAGTTTACGCCAGCCGCCACCAGGTGGGTTCCGGTCACGTGGTTATCTTGCCGTGCAAGTACAGTATCTCTGCCGTATATCGCTGCATTTTGTTTTCGCATGTTGGTTATTTTGAGTTTACGCCAGCCGCCACCAGGTGGGTTCCGGTCACGTGGTTATCTTGCCGTGCAAGTACAGTATCTCTGCCGTATATCGCTGCATTTTTGTTTTCGCATGTTGGTTATTTTGAGTTTACGCCAGCCGCCACCAGGTGGGTTCCGGTCACGTGGTTATCTTGCCGTGCAAGTACAGTATCTCTGCCGTATATCGCTGCTGCTTTGTTTTCGCATTTTGGTTATTTTGGAAAATTTCTTAGTTTTAACCATGGGTCCTAAGAAAGTGAGTGCTGTGTAACGACACTTGCCTCACTCATTTTCGAAACATTTTGAAAGGGAGGAAGAAACAAACCTCGTTGGACAGGTTTTTCTTGAAACGCCCTGCAAGTGAAAGCGAGGAAAGTGTGGCGAAAAAGGCAAAAGTTATCCCCTCCACCTCCGCCAGCATCTTCGTCTGATCTTCAAGGTAAATACACTTAATAAAACCAGTTTATTTCTTTACATTGTCTTTTATTATGTACAGTATAT
>NC_136262.1:86693658-86763658 GCF_964187855.1 Myxine glutinosa | reverse complement strand
CATTGTATAATTTAAATAAACATAAATGCAAATTTCGCATGTGGAAAAAGTCAGTACACCCCGACATTTATCACTACTTCAAATACCGAAAATTAGAATCAAGTGCACCAGCTCAGGTGCAAATGATTAGAACATCGTTAGAGAGGATCTTGGAGGAACCTGTCTTATTTAAACCTCAGACATTTCGTTTGGTTTGCTCTTTGTTGTTGAAGTGTGCGGTGTCACCAAAAGAGCTCTCTGAGGCCTTCAGAAAGAAGGTTATAGATGCCGACGAGTCTGGAAAGGGATTTAAAAAGATCTCCAAACAACTTGAAATCAATTATTCGACTGTCTGGAAGATCGTCTACAAGTGGAGAAGATTCCAAACAACTGCCAACCTGTTCAGGCCAGGCTGCCCCAGCAAGTTCAGCCCGAGAGCAGACTGCAAGATACTGAAATAAGTCTCGAAGAACCCCAGAATGTCATCACGGGACCTACAGGTAGCTCTTGCCACTGTTGATGTCAAAGTGCACGAGTCTACCATCAGAAAGAGGCTGCACAAATTTGATCTACATGGGAGGTGTGCCAGGAGGAAACCTTTGCAGTCCAGAAAGAACATCAGGGCAAGACTAAAGTTTGCCAATGAACACCAAGGCAAAGACCAGCACTTCTGGAACAATGTGCTCTGGACAGATGAGTCAAAGGTAGAGCTATTTGGCCACACCTCCAGAAGACGTGTCTGGCGAAAACCAAAGATAGCATTTGAACACAAGAACCTGATACCAACTGTAAAGCATGGTGGTGGAAATATTATGGTTTGGGGCAGCTTTGCTGCATCAGGGCCTGGGCAGCTCACCATCATAGAATCCACTATGAATTCTTCATTGTACCAGAGGGTGCTTGAGGATAATGTGAGGCCGTCTGTCGGAAAGTTGAAGCTCAACCGAAGGTGAACCTTGCAACATGACAATTACCGTAAACATACCAGTAAATCCACCAAGGAATGGCTGAAAAGAAAGAAATGGAGGGTTCTGGAATGGCCAAGACAAAGCCCGGATCTAAATCCCATTGAGATGTTGTGGGGGGATTTGAAACGAGCTGTGCATGCAAGAAACCCCTCAAACATCGCACAGCTGAAAGAATTCTGCATGGAGGAGTGGGCAAAAATTTCTCCCAGTCGATGTCAGAGACTGGAAAACAGTTATAAGAAACGCCTACTTGAGGTTGTTTCTGCCAAAGGGGGCAATACCACCTATTCGAGCCAAGGGTGTACTTACTTTTTCCACATGCGAAATTTGCATTTATGTTTATTTAAATAATACAATGGACTACAAAATGTAAATGTTTCATGATATTTGTTATATTATACCACCTTTATCTATCAATATTGTTGAAATGAAGATCAAATAGCTGTATGTTGAAATATGTTGAAAAAGTCAAAACATAACATGGGGGTGTACTTACTTTTTCACGTGACTGTATATATATGTATGTATGTATGTATGTATGTATGTATGTATATATGTATATATATATGTATATATATATATATATGTATGTATATATGTATATATATATATATATATATATATATATATATATATATATATATATATATATCTATATATATATATATATATATATATATATATCTATCTATAATTCCAGTAATCTCTGTCTGTACGTTTGTACGTTTGTACGTTTGTCTGTGACCGCTGTTTCTCGACAACCACGGGTCCGATATACTTTTAACTTGCCAGGTATATTGCTGGGGACCCGAGGATGTGCCTTTTCAAGGTTTCATATTAATCGGACAATTACTTACCGAGCTATGTCCAAAAAACGATTCAACCAATCAGAGAGCAGCGAACGATCGCGTGTGCCGAACGTGGCGGACACACTCTGCCTCGGATGGCACATTTGAGAGCGTATTCATTTATTTCACGTTTGCAAACTATGTTGGCGTTAAACTATGTTTTAATAAAGTTTTAAAACTAATAAAAACGAATTTGCGATTCATTCGCTTTCCTGCGCGTTTGTGCACGCGATGGCGATTGCTTTACCAAACTCCGGAAGCCGTTCGCTTTGGACCAAACCATTTCATGTAAATAGAGGGGGGGGATATAATTTTAGATATAGATATAGTACGGGCAATGCCCTAGTATCTATAATTCCAGTAATCTCTGTGTGTTTGTTTGTTTGTACGTTTGTCTGTGACCGCTGTTTCTCGACAACCACGGGTCCGATATACTTTAAACTTGCCAGGTATATTGCTGGGGACCCGAGGATGTGCCTTTTCAAGGTTTCATATTAATCGGACAATTACTTACCGAGCTATGTCCAAAAAACGATTCAACCAATCAGAGAGCAGCGAGCTATCGCGTGTGCCGAACGTGGCGAACACACTCTGCCTCGGATGGCACATTTGAGAGCGTATTCATTTATTTCCCGTCGGCAAACTATGTTGGCGCTATGTTGGCGTTAAACTATGTTTTAAAACTAATTAAAACCCCGGGGGGATTGTCACTGTACTCGCAAGCCGTTCGCCGTTCGCTTTGGCGTTGCGAATGGACCAAAACATTTCATGGACCAAACCATTTCATGTAAAGCGTTCGCCGTTCGCTTTGGCGTTGCGAATAGACCAAAACATTTCATGGACCAAACCATTTCATGTAAATAGAGGGGGGGATATAATTTTAGATATAGATATAGTACGGGCATGCCCTAGTATATATTGTTGCGAATATGGAATTTGGCCTCCATATCCGCTTGTAAATATTCCCCTATTTTCTCCGATACTCCCCAACTTTCCCCAATCCCCCATTCCCTAGTCCCATTGCATGTAAATAACAATCAGTAGAGCCGACCTTCCCCTTATTCCCCCATTAAATGTCGTGCCCAGGTCCACCGCACCACACGTAGACAACTTTCGGACATCTTCCTAGTTATTCTTAATCTATGTCAGTTAAGGCCTCGTTTCCATTAATTATGACTCTTCGTTGCACCAGAATGTGATTATATGGCATCAGTAGTGAGTTTAGGACCTTTCCCATACCTCCTCCCATCTTCTTCCCCAAACAACAACAATAACAACAACTACAACAACAATTACAACAACAACAGAGGAGATGGCGGCGGAGCGGGGGAGGATGCGTCCTCACACCGGCTCGATTAGCTCCAGACCATGCGCTCCACGGGGTTACCCCGAAGGGGCTGGCTGTCAGCTCCTCGTCAGGGGCGGAGCCAGTAACCCCCCCCGCACGCACCCAATGAGAAGCAACGTGCCGATTCCACGAGGCGGAGCTAACGAGCCGAGGGCGTGTCACTCCCCGCCGGATATACGCAGCCGCTTGCCGGATGTGACGAGAGATGCGCCTCAGCTTGGAGAGAGAAGCCACCGCCACCCCCAGCGCGACGATACCTCCCCGCATCTTTGGACCGGACCGGACCGTACTGGACCCTGCTTTGAGCCAAGAGTGCACCTTGAGCCATCGATACCCGCTGTCCTTTTCATCAACCCCCGTGTGAGTCAGCCTTGTCCCGTTTGTCTGTAGTCTGTCCGGGGTTAATATAAGAGTGTGTCTAAGTGCCTGTCTTTCTGTGATTATAACTCTAGCCCCTGTAATCTGACCTTTCCGTACGAATATAATCTCCTCCGGAGGTCTTGAGAACTGAACCCTTGGTGTCGTATTGTGTTATTGTAATCCAGCCGGGTGTCTTCTTTTTCTTATTGAGCCAGCGTAACGCGACTAGTCAACGTTCGGGCACAATCGGGTAACTTGTGCAGACGTGGTCATACCATAAAACCGCTCGGTAAATAACATCCAAGCCACGTCTGTAACAATTGGTGTCGAGGAGTGGAATTCGAACCCGGGACTAAATTAGTTAGGCCCAAATTTTGGGAGGGAAAATCGATTCGGAGCGCGTTTCCCGCGCGAAATTATAACGGCGAAATTTCAATTTGTTTTACGAAAATAAAAAATAAAAACCGAATTTTGAAAGTCGCGCTATGGCGGATCAAGACAGCTGGGGTCCGGTAAAGGAGAGTGAGGTAGGGTCGATCCAGGACCAAAATGAGGGACAGGAGGAGAGCGAAGCAGTGAGGGCGGCAGGTTCGCAAAATAGCGCCGTCACGCACGAAGAAGCGGGCGCGCAAAATGGCGCCTCGCTGGTCACCGTGCCCGCGACCGAAGTAGCGCCGCTGGGAAGATTGGAACTTTTTTTTATACAAATGACGGCCCTTATGGAAAAGAATAGTGAGCGATTGGAAAACCAAATGGGGGTAATGAGGGACGAAGCGAGGGCTCGGAGTGAGCAATTGGGGGTAATGAGGGACGAAGCGAGGGCTCGGAGTGAGCAATTGGGGGTAATGAGGGACGAAGCGAGGGGTACCAGTGAGAAGTTAGACAATAATTTTGAGGAGTTAGACAAGAAAATTGAGAAGTTAGACAATAATTTTGAGGAGTTAGACAAGAAAATTGGGAAGTTAGACAATAATTTTGAGGAGTTAGACAACGGGATAAAAGAAGTAAAGAATGGGTTAACGGGGGTAGAAAACAGAATGGCCGCTCAAGAGAATCAAATGGAAGGGATGCAAAAAGGGTTAGAGGGGTTAGAAAACAGTATGGAAGGCAAATTGAGGGACATGAGGGACCAAGCGGAAAGGGAAGTTAACCAAATGGGGCAGCAGATAGAGGGGGTCAGAATGGGGGTAGAAACCAAACTGGATGCTCACAGGGAGGAAATGGAGCAGATGAGGGTGGCATCTGGGCAGGAGATGCAAGTGATGGGAGAGGAGATCAGAAGAGGAGTGAGTGAGGAGGTCGGAGGAGTGCGCGAGGAGGTGAGGCACTGTAAGGAGCACATGGAGAAGGAGGTGAGAAAGGGGACTGTAAAGTTACAAGGGGGCATAGAGGACCTGACGCAGGAGGTGGAGCAGCTGACGGTGGGACAGACGGAGTTAGTGGAGCAGGTTCAAAGGAACACTGCGGTATTAGGAGGTTTAAAGGCGACACAAAAAGAAATTAAAAACGACTTGATAGCGACACAGAGGCAACGTCAGACGGTACGTGAGGGACTGACAACGAGGTTGGACGAGGTGATAGAGGTAATGGAGACGAAGGACCGGCAGGTGAGGACGCACCTGGAAACGGTCAAGGTAGCCTTAGAGGATGAGCTTGAGGAGACGTACCGGGGAATAAAAGAGGTGAAGCACAAATTAGAAGTGGAAGAAGGGATGAGTGAAATTAAGAAGCGACGGAGAGGGGATAAGAAAGAGATAAAAGAGGAGATAAAAGAATTGGTCCAAAGTCTGTGTTTGGATCGTGATGATGTGCTCATTAACCGGATGAGGGATTCGCAGGTGATGGAGGAGAAGCGAAGAGGAAGAGGACCCGGTGTAAGTGGTGACCAATATGGTCGTGCGTATGATGCGCCAGGTGATTTAAGAGGCTTGGGGTTCGAGATGGACCCGGGTGTTCGTGAGAGGCCACTGGTGAAGTGTGCGACAGGTCTGGTGTGCGAAAGAGGAGGTGTGCGAGAAAGTCCGACTCTGGGGTGTGTGAGGAAAAAGTGCGTGCCAAGGAGTGAGGGTGCTGGCGAGAGTGAGTCGGTCGTAGCGCGTGTGCGAGGGAGCACATGGAAGCGTGGTGTGGTGAGTGTTACAGAGGGTGTGACGGGAGAGTGTGCGCGAGAAAGGTGTGTGACGGACAGGTGCATGAGGAAAGAGTGCGCTGTCAGAAGTAAGGAAGAGTGTCCACCTGTGGTGAGTGTTACAGAGGGTGTAACGGGAGAGTGTGCGCGAGAAAGGTGTGTGACGGACAGGTGCATGGGGAAAGAGTGTGCTGTCAAGAGTAAGGGTGAGTGCGCTGTCAGGAATGGAGGTGAAAGTAGTGAGAGTGACATGGAGCGTGAGTTAGTTGTGACGGGTGAGCGAGGATGTACACCTGGAATAGAAGGATGCACACCTGGAATGGTAGAGCGTGAGTGGGAATGCACGCTGGAGTTGGTGGTGAGGCACGTGGTTGGGTGTGCGAATGAGGGCACACCTGTGATTGTCACAGAGGAGGTGACAGAGGAGGGGGCGCGAAGCGGTGTATTGGTGAGGTGTGCGAGCAACGAATGTGTGCCAAAGTGTTCGGTGGTCAGGTGTGTGACCAAGGCTGTGAGTGGAATGAGGGTACCTGGGTGTGTAAGGAAGGGTACGAGGAGCATGGGCACGGCGGGATGTGTGAGCAAGGAACGGGCTGCGGGGTGTAAGCGTCCAGGTGAAGCATCGACGGTGACCGGGTTAAAGGTTAGGTCGACTTTTAGCCGAAGCGGGCCCTCGGTGCGTGCCGGGTTTCGCGTGCCGCGAGAACCAGCGGGGATCCGAGCCACGGCGGGTTCGAAAGGACCGCCGTGCGCGATCCGTGCTGGGCCTCGCTTTGAACGTCCGTGCTCCACTAGGCGGAGCGGGCGGCTGGATAGGAAGGGTCGTCATGGCGACCACGTTTTGTTGAGACGTGCCGGCAGGTCGAGATCGGGACATTGGATGGCTCCACGCCGAGGTGATGCGTGGGATCTCGGCCCGGGTAAGCCCCCGTCCCTGCCCCGAATGCCGGACGCATCCAGCCGCAGGCACAAAACAACCAGCATCCATTGCTTGGCTTTACGAAGCCGGGCTTTGGACAGGGATTGGCGCACCGAGAGGTATTAGTGAGTCGACTGGGTGATGAGGTTAGTGTTTTGGACCCAAAATTAGAGAAAAGCAAAATTTGATGATTGGCAGAGGATTGGCAGAGTGATGATTGGTAATGGTACAGTGATTGGCAGATGACTGGCAAATTTTTGATTTGTTGAAATTTGATGTGCAAAATTGGTAGTGAGAGACCCCCGATGTGGTGGGATGGCAAATCCACCATCCTTCCCATGTGTGGGGGCAAAGGAGCAATAGCTTATGGGGTGTATGGCAGTGAAAACTAGCCCGGGTGGGTTAGGATATTGTGTGTAGGGATCTAGCGAAGATGACAGTAGGTAACGTTAAGGTTAGTTAGTGACTGATACCTGTAGTGGGGACGCAGGTAGATTAGTGTGGATGATAATGACGAGGGAGCGCAATAGTTTAAAGGGACGACTGGGAAGCGCAAGTTTCAGAAGGGAGTAGTTAGCTGAGATGATGCCGTGTGTGTGAGAATTGAACAGGTGTGATTGCACAGGTGTGCAACTGGACAGGTGTGTGGAGCCGTGTATGAGTAGTGAGTGTTGTGGATCAGCGCGAATGCGCTTGGGGAGAGAAGGGTGCAGGTGGCACCAGGTGTGAGAGCACAGGTGTGCAAGTACAGGTGTGTGGAGAGAGTTGGAGTAAGTGGTACGGAGTGGTGTGCATGGTGCGAAGGTGTGGATGGGGGAAGAGTGGACCCCTTTCACGAGTACCCGGGGCGGGTAGTGTAAGTGTTAGGTAGAGGGTACAGGTAAATTGTGGTTGGATATTGGCATTTGTGGTGCGGTTGCAGAATGGTGTTGTGAATGGGTGCATTAGTGTTGTGGAAATGGCGGGGCGTGTAGCCTGTTAGTGTGTGTAGTTGGTTGGGCACTCCACCACTGTGAGGATGTCGGCCAGGTGAGGCCGCAGGTGGGCTCTGGGAGCCGGTAGAGTTGTGGATGGGGCCCGAGGATCCGGAGGATGGACCCGGGTAGCCCAGTGCCAGAGAGGGCACCGAGTGGGGAGAGTGCCAGAGGGCCTTCCCCAGGTAGTTAGGTTAGGGCAAGGAGCAGGTAAGCTCGGAGGCAACTGCAGTGGTGGAGGTGTGCAGGTGGGTAGACCCACTGGGAGAGGTACACGCCGCAGCCCAGAAATTGTGCGAGGGCACCGGGAGATGAATCGGGGGAGTGAGACCCCAAATTGAAGAGCACCACAGTTTGGCCAATGGGAATTGGTTTTTAGAACCCATAGTGTAAGAGGGCCAATGGTTTGGCCGGAGAGAGACCCCGGGTAGTGTAAAGTTGTTAAAGTCATTTAGGAGATAGTTAGGATTGATGAACCTGTCGCACCATACGCAGCCACTTACCTGTGGTGATGATGATGACTCCACACCTGTGTTTTCTTTGTTTTGTTGCAGGAGATGAATCGCTGTGTGGATTTGTGAGACGCATCACGACGTGGATGAGACATTGGGGTGATTCCATCTCTCCCTCCCTAGGAGGGACTGATGATGAATTGGTAATGGCAAATTTTGATGTTGAGTTGAAAATGGCAAATTTTGATGAGAGTTGAAAATGGCAAATTTGATTGGTTAGGAGGGAGAGAAGACGAATTTGGTTTATGGGAGGAACGGGGAAGACAGTAGGGATGTTTGTTGATTTGTAAAGTAGATGTTTATGGGTAGTGTTGTGTTGTGTGGATACAGTAAGGGGTAAGGGAGGGGCCATGTAGGTTACCTGGTGGGGGGGGGGGGCGTACGATAGGAACGTACCTGTCTCACCTGGTTCCCATGTGCCCCCAGTGTGCATTACCTTATATTGCGTGCACTTTTGCGCCCTTACCACCTTACTCACTTGTCTGCTTCTTTTGTCTCCCACCTCCGAGGATCTGGCTTTGGGGTAGAGAGAGAGGAAAGAGAGGTGCTGGCTGCGCAGTTGTGGGCCTGCACTTTCGCTGTTGGCTGCCTGGATCGATACACCATATGGACCGCAATGTTTGTGGCCACCCACAATGGACCGCAGCTCTTTTGCGGCCAAGCACCACCCGTGGAAGGACCTATGGGTCAACGTGGCACCTATGCCATACAGGTGAACCACTTTTAGTTGACACCAAGTGCACCACAAGAAGAGCAAGAGACACCTGCAGGGTTAGGGGTTGTCGCATTTATTTTTAATCATTGAACAATGGTGACTGCACCGATTGGTGGTGGGGTGGTGCTTTTGATGCTGGGAAAGGGTGCTCTGCACGTTATTAAAGGCCGTCGGCCACAGAGCACTCGTGGGTTGGTGTATCGATGTTGGCAAGCGCGCTCTCTCTATGCATAACATCTGCATGTGTTCCTCCAAAGACAGGTCCTGGATCGTAGTGTAGATATCAGCGTAATCTTGTAAATAATGCTCCCTACCGGCTGTATGTGTAGTTTGCGAATTCTTTCCGGATTCGGTTATCCTGTGGGTGTGTTTCTGTGAGGAGAAGGGTGCAACGTCGCAGGGGGACATATTTACTCATTTGTGAATATCTGTAAAACTGTCGCACTCAGGGTAGAGTTAATAGTAGAGGGAACTACATTGCGTGCCACACTAAAGTAGGTAAAAATTTATCGGGTCGGGACGCCCCGAGGGTAGAGAAGGGTGCAATGTTGCGAATATGGAATTTGGCCTCCATATCCGCTTGTAAATATTCCCCTATTTTCTCCGATACTCCCCAACTTTCCCCAATCCCCCATTCCCTAGTCCCATTGCATGTAAATAACAATCAGTAGAGCCGACCTTCCCCTTATTCCCCCATTAAATGTCGTGCCCAGGTCCACCGCACCACACGTAGACAACTTTCGGACATCTTCCTAGTTATTCTTAATCTATGTCAGTTAAGGCCTCGTTTCCATTAATTATGACTCTTCGTTGCACCAGAATGTGATTATATGGCATCAGTAGTGAGTTTAGGACCTTTCCCATACCTCCTCCCATCTTCTTCCCCAAACAACAACAATAACAACAACTACAACAACAATTACAACAACAACAGAGGAGATGGCGGCGGAGCGGGGGAGGATGCGTCCTCACACCGGCTCGATTAGCTCCAGACCATGCGCTCCACGGGGTTACCCCGAAGGGGCTGGCTGTCAGCTCCTCGTCAGGGGCGGAGCCAGTAACCCCCCCCGCACGCACCCAATGAGAAGCAACGTGCCGATTCCACGAGGCGGAGCTAACGAGCCGAGGGCGTGTCACTCCCCGCCGGATATACGCAGCCGCTTGCCGGATGTGACGAGAGATGCGCCTCAGCTTGGAGAGAGAAGCCACCGCCACCCCCAGCGCGACGATACCTCCCCGCATCTTTGGACCGGACCGGACCGTACTGGACCCTGCTTTGAGCCAAGAGTGCACCTTGAGCCATCGATACCCGCTGTCCTTTTCATCAACCCCCGTGTGAGTCAGCCTTGTCCCGTTTGTCTGTAGTCTGTCCGGGGTTAATATAAGAGTGTGTCTAAGTGCCTGTCTTTCTGTGATTATAACTCTAGCCCCTGTAATCTGACCTTTCCGTACGAATATAATCTCCTCCGGAGGTCTTGAGAACTGAACCCTTGGTGTCGTATTGTGTTATTGTAATCCAGCCGGGTGTCTTCTTTTTCTTATTGAGCCAGCGTAACGCGACTAGTCAACGTTCGGGCACAATCGGGTAACTTGTGCAGACGTGGTCATACCATAAAACCGCTCGGTAAATAACATCCAAGCCACGTCTGTAACAATATAAATAAAATACCAGCTTGGCTCGGCTCGCTGCGCTCGCCTCACCACGCGTCGTTACTAAGGAACGGGCTTATTTTAACTGAGGATAATGACTGTACCTGAGTTGCTGTGTTGTCATGATGTACATCAATCATAATACAAACAATTATTTTGCACAAATTTGTTTGTAGTTTTTGTGATATTACATTTTTATAAGCAACTTGGGTTGAAGATTTAGGTTGAAAAAATATATAAAATTCCAAAAAGAACCCCTCAGCACATACATACGGGAGGGGTAGGTGCAGACTGGAAGTTTGGGACGATTACACCTCACCACCAAGTAATTCAAAACACTTCACCCCCACGTAATTCAAAACACCTCACCCCCGTGTAATTTATAACACCTCACCCCACCTAATTTAAAACACCTCACCACCAAGAACTTTAAAACACCTCACCACCACGTAATTCAAAACACCTCACCACCACGTAATTCAAAACACCTCACCACCACGTAATTTAAAACACCTCACCACCACGTAATTTAAAACAACTCACCACCACGTAATTTAAAACACCTCACCACCACATAATTTAAAACACCTCACCACCACGTAATTTAAAACACCTCACCACCACGTCATTTAAAAACACCTCACCACCACATAATTCAAAATACCTCACCACCACGTGATTCAAAACCACCACAACGTTATTAAAAATACTTCACAACCACGGTAACAAAAGTTTGAGGGAGTAGTTCAGTGACAACAGACACTCCCCAAATATGTAGATATATAGATAAATGACTGTACCTGAGTTTCTGTTTTGTCATGGTTTAGACCAATCATAATTCAAACAATCATAATGCACAAATGTATTTGTAATATCCATGATATTACATTTTATGAACAATTGAGGTTGAAAATTAAAAAAAAAAAAAAAAACTTTTTCCCAAAAAAAACAAATTGGAAAATCTTTCAAAAACAATACCCTTATGACATACAGACGGGAGAGATAGGTCCATACCAGAAGTTTGGTACAATTTCACAAAGGTTTGAGGGAGTAGTTCAGTGACAACACAACACAACACAACACAACACAGACACTGCACAGATACATACATATATATATATGCGCGACGACGCATATATATATATGTATATATATGTGCCTCGTGCGCGACGACGCCATTTTGCGACCCTGCTACCCTCACTGCTTCGCTATCCTCATGTCCCTCAATTTGGTCCTGGATCGACCCTGCCTCACTCTCCTCTACCGGAACCCAGCCGTCTTGATCTGCCATAGCGTGACTTTCAAAATTCGGGTTTTTATTTTTTTTGTAAAACACAATCAAATTTCGCCGTTATAATTTCGAGCGCGTGAAACGCGCTCCGGGACAGATCCCACTTCCCGACACCAACTGTTACTCTAATAGTACAATTGGTGTTCCAAAATTTGGGCTAAATGAATTTAGTCCCAGGTCCGAATCCCACTCCTGACACCAATTGTTACGGACACGACTTAGATGTTGCTTGACCGAGCGGAATGGCCGCCGTGTTCGCACAAGTTACCCGATTACACTCGAACGTTGGTCGAATCGCGCTATGCTAAATCAATGAAGGAAAGGACACAACGGCTGGGTTAAATGACACGACACCAGGGGTACAGTTCTCAAGACCTCCGGAGGAGGATATAATATTTGTTATGCAGAACGTTTAGATTACACGGCACAGAGGTACAGCACAGAAAGATGGGCACTTAGACACGGTCTTATCTTAGCCCCGACAGACCACAGACAAACGGGACAAGACTGACTCACACAGGGATTGCTGGCAAGGAAGGGCAGGTAGTCGATGGCTCAAGGTGCACCTTGGCTCAGGGGCAGAATCGACTCGGTCCGGTCCAGAGATGCGGGAGGTATCTCTCAGCGCTAGGAGGTGGCGTCCTTTCTTCTTCGTAGCTGAGGCGCATCTGGCGTCACCTCCGTCTTCCTGCGCATGTCCAGCGGGGAGTGACACGCCCTCGGCTCGTTAGCTCCGCCCCAGATGGAATCGGTCCGCCGCTTCTTATTGGGTGCGGGGGGGTTACCGGGCTCCGCCCTTGACGAGGAGCTGACAGTGAGCCCCTGCGTGGTAACCCCGTCGGAGCACATGGTCAATGGCGGCTAACAAAGCCGGAGTGAGGACGCGCACTCCCCGCGCCGCTGTTGTTGTTGTTGGTGTTGTTGTTTCATGAGGAAGAGATGCGGGGAGGTATTGGGAGGTCCTAAACTTACTACTGGTGCCATACAATCACATTCTGGTGCAACGAAGAGTCAGAATTAATGGAAACGAGTCCTTAACTGACATAGACTAAGAATAACTAACAAGATGTCCGAAAGTTGTCTACGTGAGATGCGGTGGACCTGGGCACGACATTTAATGGGGGAAAAAGGGGAAGGTCGGGGCTACAGAGTGTTGTTTACAGACAATGGGACTAGGGAATGGGGGATTGGGGATAGTTGGGGAGTATTGGGGAAATAGGGGAATATTTACAAGCGGATATGGATGGAGGCCAAATCCCATATCCGCAACAATATGTTTTGTTTTGACTGATTGCTGTATTCTTTTAAAATACTTAGTCCTTTCTTGTGCATTGAGGATGTGTAATACCCTAATAAGGAGTTCTGTGCTTGTGAGCTCTTGCCCTGTGTTGGCATAATCCCTTGTTCCCCTTTTGTGGCCTTGGTTGCAGCTGCTATCTCTCAGCCTCCCACAAGACTTTGCCAATATCCTGTAGGCTGACAAATTTATGAGTGTCCACTCCCTTTGTACTTCCCCAACCCAAGTCTCTATACAGAAAGTTGTAAACATGTTGCCACATATTGCTGACCATCTCCTTATCTGAGCTAACCCATGAGTGGCCTTGGATGAACTTCCTTTAACTAACTGAACAACAGGATGGGACTAATGGTGGGGGGACCAATGAGCCCATTCTTTCTCTGTATCTTGTGAACTAAAGCCACACCCTATATTCTTTATATATAGCAAGTTTAAATCGAATTACTTCAGAGCACCTTGTTGTAGTGTTGGTCATTTCGTGAGCTTCAAGCGACATTGTGTTTTCCGCAAGCTTGTGTAAACGAGTTCTAATAAATATATCCGTTGCACCTTTCTCTGAGTCCTGTGAGTCCCAAGTTCTAAGTCCCATTCCGACAAATGGTGGCAGCGGTGGGATCAGTCTGTGCAGTCCGGGACGTGGTCCCAGGCAAGTGAGTGGTGAGACCAGCTGGCAATTGATCCGGGTCAGGTGAGCTGTGGTTTTCTTTTGTTTTTTCCTTTATAGCCTGGGGGTCAGTCCAAATTGTAACCCACTCTCTTGCTCGGGTGCCGTTTGTTCCGTTCCCTGCTCGAACCTGATCCACGAACCTAAATTTAAATACGGACCGCTTGGGTCCCGGAGCAACTGACTGTTTATGGACTCGTCAGGGTAACGTTACGTAAAGGAAAGTGCCCCACGTTGGGCGCCCGAGGGTAAGGGGTAATAGATCTCTGGGTTGTGAGGGTAAGGATAAGGGCGGCGTCCCAATCCGAGGCCTACCCGGGAGACATTGGAATCATAAGTAAGGTTAGAAGTATTATAAGGGCGTAGGACGCCAGGAAAGTAAAGTCAGGATAGGTTAGACAGCTGTGAAGGCGGGCGAGCCTCTCAGGAGTTAGGTTGACGGCCGTACCTCGCGAGGCGGGCAAACCTCACGGGTACAAGGCTACGTCGGCCTCTCAGGAGTTAGGTAGACGGCCGTACCTCGCGAGGCGGGCGAACCTCACGGGTACAAGGCTGCGTCGGTAAACTAAATTTTCCTAGGATGGGTAATAAGACTGTAAAGGCAGGTGAACCTCTCAGAAATACCCCAGCATTTTTCATGTTTAGGAGGTATGGCTATGACGCTGCGAGACCAGGGAAGTCATGGGTTGTGCTGACTAAGGATCTAGGTGAACCGTGGCCCGAAGGAGGGTCTTTTGCGCTGGAAAAATTGGACGCGTTGTATGGGGCATTAGAAAAGTTAGAACAGGACATGAAACACTTCCCGCCTGACTATTGGAAAGTCTTTGGTTGGTGGAAGGAAGAAGCGATGAAGCGACACGCAAGGTCGATACAGGCCAGCCTGGCCGGTGAGGTATCAAAACTCAAGGGCCTGAGGAAACAGGCGAATAAAATGCAGGATGAAGCGGTTAAAGAAATAGAGAGGCAGGCCAACGCGCGACTGATGCCGCTCGTTGAAAATCCAGACCCCGCGGTAGGGGAGGTAGTAACCAATCTACCCTCCCCAGCCCCAGACCTAAGCCCTGTCCCGGGGTTTCAGGCGCCACCTATCCTTTCTGCGCTCCCGCCACCACCTCCCTGCAACCCCGCTACCATCGCGCCCCAGATACCCCCGGGGCCGACACCCCACGGCACGAAGGTCGTTACCCCCCAGAACCATCCGAGCCAGGGAAATCCGTTTGCACAGCTCGGGGCTAACGGGATAAATAACGGGACCGATATTGCAGGGTTCCCACCACCGATAGGACAGGATGGGTTATACCCCTCACTGGTAGGCTGTAATGGGAACGAGACCTCACAAACTACCCCATTGGAATGTCAGGAAATAACAGGAAGGAAAACATTGTGCCCCTTACAAGTTATTGGAGTTAATGCTCAAGGTCAGGGGGTTCGAGAAAGGGTACCATGGAAAGAATCCGCTTTAACAGTAATGCGGGAAAGGATTCAACATTTGCTTATCGAGGACCCACGACAGATAGTGCCAACCATGTCGAATTGGTTTTTAGTTGGCGAGTGCGACTATCGAGACATAACCCATATGGGGGTATCCGTGCTCCCACCCAAGGTATGGGAAAGGGCTAGACAAAGAGCACAGTGGCCGATTGAGGATCCAAGGGCAGCAGGAGCGGGCCAGATAACACCAGTACAATGGGAGCAACTGAAGGTCCGGCTGCTAGAATCCATCGAGCTGGCGCTGTTGCCAGCAGGAGGTCCGGACTGGGGAAAAATCGGGGCCATAAAACAAAAGACAGGAGAATCAATTGGAGATTACCGGGAAAGGTTGGAAAAGGCCATCGCGCGCTGGGGAGGACTGGGTCCGATGCAGCTGATAGGGCTACCCCAACCATTAGTAAACCAATATCTAATCGAGGGGCTTCGGCCGGCATTAAAGAAACAGGTACAGTCCGTCCTTTTCGGCTGGAAGGGAATGACAACCAACGATTTATGCGACAAGCTGGAACAATGCCCGGGCTCCTCCTTAGAGGAGAAGAAGGATATTAAGGAGGAAATATTGCAAATGTATGTCCAGGAGAAACGGGCTCAACTTAATCAAAATAAAAAGGGGGATCGGAGTCAGAGCCACATACGCGATCAGTGCCAGAAGTGGGGGCCCGTCCGGGGTCATGAGGACCCCTGGAGGGGGGGTTGGCCTTTCTATAGGGGCCAATCCCCCAACGGAGAGTGGGTCCACCATGAAGGCAACGACTGCGATGGTTGTACCGACCAAGACCATGGACGAATTAACATGGACGAGATAAGACAACAATGGACAATACCACCCCCTCTTCCCCCTCCTCCTCAAAACCCTCAAACTTGGACCGTACCAGGGCCCCCTCCCCAAATTTGGTACCCACCAAGACGCCTTCTCCAAAACCCTGGACCACCCCCCAATAGTGGGATGCAGAATGGAGCGAGGGGGACCTGGGCCCCGCTTCGGGGTCCGCCGCAATGGCAACAAGTAAACCAGTCACAGTGGGGGCCGCCAGACCGACGGCTGGGCGGAAGGGGTGCCGTAGAGGGACGACCTATGCCCTCCGCACCGCCGGTTCCACAGGAACCGTGCTTTTATTGCAAGCAAATGGGACACTGGAGACGTGATTGCCCAAGTGCTCGTAAGGGGTTTCCGCCCCAGGACAATAGAGGGGCCTATTGACGGGACGCCGGCGGGTCGCCTAAGGAGTGTCCTCTTTTGACCATGACACCGGCAGAGGAACCGACCTTGACGCTGGACGGACGACAATTAGAGTTTCTTGTCGATACAGGCGCGACCCGCAGTACAATTAACGAGGGGCAATTGCCATCTTTGCGCCCCACGGCGAGGAACGTTCAAATAATGGGCGTTTCGGGCTTACCCCAAGCGCTTCCTATTTCGGAGGAAGTGCGAGTAACATGCGGCCCGCTGGAGGCTAAACATGCTTTCTTGATGACCACTACCGCCCCAACAAATTTGCTGGGACGGGACTTATTGTGCCGATTGGGCTGTCAAATTTCATGTACAGAACAGGGAGTTTTCGTAGATGTCGCGGAATCTAAACACGACTCATTGATGATGGCATTGTCTCGTCCCGGCCCCACCGCGTATTGGTGGCGCTTGGACGAAGGGGCTCTGGCTACTTGGACGCATATCATAGATAATGTGTGTTTGGACTGTCCAGTTCTGCGAGATTGGCTACAACTGCACCAAATTTCGATAAAACACTTAAAGGATAATCCACCCCACTGCACGGCGTATTACGATGCAAAGGGCGAGGACGAGGATTATCGAGAAAAGGTTAAGGAAAAGCTGGGCAAGCGCACGCCTCTACACTTATCACGAATATGGATCGGCCGCGAGGGGATAGGTATCGAGGTAACCCTATCCGCGAGTCAGCGTGCGTTGACCCAATACCCCGAAGGAGCGGCCGCCCATGTTACCCTCACTACTGCCAAGGGGTGGCCGCCGGAAAGTGTAGGTTGGATGGTGGGGCGATTACAGGAAGTTCCCTTACAAGGTTATTGGTTTAAGAGGGGCCGCTGGACTGTGAGACGGCTCAATAACGATGAAGGGTTCTCGATTGACATTAAGACACAACTGAGGGATGGAGTGTTCGAAGAGGCAGAGTTGCCCCCTAAGGGCAACTATGCCATGCGAGCGGTTCTAACGGACCCGGGTGAGTCAGACTACCTCCTGGCGGAGGTGCCAGACGATTTATGGCCTCAGAGCGACGATGAGGTTGGGCGGATGCGAGACGCCGAACCTTTAGTGATATCAGTGCAGCCGGGGATGCGCTTGCCAAACGTGAAACAGTATAAGCTACGACCCGAGGCCGACGTAGGCATAGCACCAGTAATTCAATCCCTGGTGGAGCAGAAAATTATCGTGGAAACTAACAGCCCATGTAATACACCAATTCTGCCAGTAAAAAAGCCGACAAAAGATAAATGGAGGTTTGTACAGGATTTAAGGGAGGTGAACAAGGTGATACAAGGCATACACCCACTAGTGCCGAATGGAGAGACCCTTATGATGTCAATTCCGCCGAACGCAACATACTTCACAGTTATTGACCTTTGTTCTGCGTTTTTCTCTGTGCCCATCGCGGCTGAGTCACAATACTTGTTCGCTTTCACCCATAGGGGGCGACAGTATACTTGGACAGTACTACCTCAGGGGTTTTCAGATAGCCCCACTCTGTTTTCCCGGGCGCTGCACCGCGACCTGGCGGATGTGGAATTGAAGGGAGGGTCAGTGTTGTTGCAGTACATTGACGATTTGTTGATTTGCTCCCCTTCTAAGGAGGCGTGCGAAAAGGATTCCATGGCCCTATTAAAGGCCTTGGCGGCCAAAGGCCACAAAGTAGGCAGACCAAAACTTCAATTTGTGCGGAAGGTTGTAACTTACTTGGGACACGCCATTTCGCATGGGAAACGGGAATCGGATGCTGGACGGGTGACCGCTATCATGGAGATGCCTCGCCCACGCTCGCAACGGCAAATGCTGCGCTTCCTAGGTATGACGGGATACTGCCGCACTTGGATACTTGATTTTGCGCTGCTGGCTAAGCCACTGTACGAGGCGACCAAATCAAACGCCCCGGATGAATTGAAGCGATGTTTCGTAGGGCTGAAAAAGGCGTTGGTCACGGCACCGTCATTGGGACTCCCGGATTATGCGAAACCATTTACCCTTTACACTCACGCCGTGGGAGGTTTCGCCCAGTCAGTCTTGACACAGACCCATGGGGATAAGGAGCGGCCGGTGGCCTACCTTAGTAAAAAGTTAGACCCGGTCGAACGAGGGTTTCCGGTGTGCCTGCAAGCCGTGGCAGCGGCCAGGTACGCAGTAGAAAGAACAGCGGACAGTGTTATGGGACACCCAGTAACGCTACGGGTGCCGCATTGCGTCACTTCGCTGTTGTTACAGCGAAGCACACAGCATTTGTCCAACACTAGATTAATGCAATATGAATCCGCACTGATCACTGCAGCCAACATCACGATCGAACGTTGCACGACACTCAACCCAGCCTCACTGATGCCCACCCCTGAGGAGGGCGAACCCCATGTGTGCGCCGACGTTGTGCAGCTAGTCTCCACGGTGCGATCAGATTTAAAGGACAATCCCCTAGACTGCCCCGACTGTACATTTTATGTCGATGGATCAGCTAGGCGCGCATGGGACGGGTCCCTGTTGTCCGGGTACGCTGTGTGCTCGGATAGCGAGACGGTAGAAAGCGGGCGTCTTCCACCTACATTTTCCGTACAGCAGGCGGAGCTGTGCGCCTTGACCAGAGCGTGCAGCTTGGCGGAAGGCCTTGCCGTCAACATTTACACAGATTCGGCCTACGCTCACGGAGTCGTCCACGATAAAGGGGCCATCTGGAAGATGAGAGGTTTCCTCACATCTGCCGGTTCAGTGATAAAGAATGGCACGTTGGTAGAAGGGCTCCTCCGAAGCATTTTACTTCCCCGCGCTATCGCGGTAATTAAATGTCGTGGCCACCAAAGGGCGGACACTGACGTTGCCCAGGGCAATGCAAGGGCGGACGAGGCGGCAGGAAAGGCCGCCAACCAGCAGATAGAACGCAACATGCCGATGGTGACACGAGCAAAGGCGACATCTGCACAGATTGCTGACATACCGACTGTGTGACCACCCGCCACACCAACTAAGGACGATATCATAAATTTGCAAAACGCTGCGCCGACGGCCGAACACGAGGACTGGCTCAAACGAGGGGCGATACGCCCTGGGCCAGGGGAAATGTGGACCCTTGACGAAAAACCTATAGCACCCCAGGCCTTACTGCCTTGGCTGGCACGCATGGCACATCAAAATGGTCATGTGTGCCAGAGGGGGGTGATGGGACAGATAAACTACACTTGGGCGGCACCAGGACTGTCACGGATTGTATCTGAAGTGTGCCGATCGTGTGTGGTCTGCCAGCAACACAATAGAGGGGCGCCGCCGAGACATGCACATGACGGGGGACGGCCCCCGCCAAGTGGGCCGTTCGCAAATATCGAGTTCGATTTCACGGAATTGGAACCAAGCATGTCATTTCGCTACGTGTTGGTAATCGTAGATACATTCACCAAATGGGTCGAAGCCTACCCATGCGTCAAGTCCGATGCCCCGACAGTAGTGAAGCGCCTCGTGCGGGATTTTATGTGCAGATTTGGCATCCCCCAGATAATTTCGTCAGATCAAGGGGGCCATTTCACGGCGCAGGTGGTCACGGGCATCCTGAAGGCGTTGGGCGTGAAACAGTCCTTCCATTGCGTTTACCACCCACAGTCATCGGGACTTGTGGAACGAACGAATAAGACTTTAAAAAATAAACTAGCGAAACTTTGCGCAGACACAGGCTTGAAGTGGCCGGAGGCTCTCCCGCTTGCATTGATGAGCATCCGTTCCACCCCGGGTCGCACTACGGGCCTTTCCCCCCACGAAATATTAATGGGACGACCTATGAGCTTGCCCGTTTCAGCACCAACGGACATGTCCACCCTTGCTTTGCCGGTGATGGATGACATGCTTTTGAGATTTTGCATAGGCTTGTCCAATGTGGCACGCAGCATCCATGCTCGAGTACGAGAGGCGCTGCCTGAACCAATAGGCCACGCCATCCACGACTTCCAAGCCGGCGACTGGGTGCTCGTAAAGCACTACACCCGCAAAGCTGCTTTGGAGCCACGGTGGAAGGGACCATTCCAGGTACTACTGGTCACACCGACGGCAGTCTTCTGCGAGGGTAAACCTTCGTGGATCCACGCCACCCATTGTAAGTTGTCCATTCCCGCACCACAAGCCACACAAGACACCGCACCTCACACTGCTGAAGACAATGCACCGTTTAGGGCACTACAGTCTCCTAAGGGCGGCGATGATGGCCATGAAGCGGCCTAACAAACCCTGCCAAAGATAGGCTTCTGCAGTTTAACCCACTGAGAGAGGATCTCCCCAAATACCCAGGACACGACAACTACACGTTATTTAAACTTTACCCCGTCAAATACATAACGGCTCCCCGGGGACAGGGGATAGTAGTACATTGCTGTGAGTTGGAGACACATTTCAAGTGGTTATCTGTAAGATGGATGGAAGCCATGGTGGTACACAATGGGACACCACAGGCACGCATGACAACCCCACGCATAGTCTTAACTAAAATTAGAAAAGTGAAAAATGGAAAGTTTACTGGGACCGTGAATAGTCACGCCGCCGCAGGATATCAATGGGGCACGGGCATCGACAATACTACTCTCCTACTGTCGCATGCCCTCATCGGCCCACACACCACGATAATACTTGAATGTGGAATATGGCCCCGCGCACGCTGATTAGAAGGAAGAGAAAGACGGGAGATACCCAACACCAATTCCGGCCTAGTTGCGCCGCCTACGTCATTAAACCCCCTCCTGCCCAGGAAGTAAGAAGGGAGCCAGAGGAGAACACATACTGGAAGGTCGCACAGCATATGGCCACAGTACAGAATAGGACACGGTGTTGGATGTGTATGCACGTTCCCCGCACCAACACAGCAGGAATACCAATGGTAGTGTTACCCCTATCACTCAATGATTTGTGCTCGAAGCCACTAGACACCAAATGCATTAGTACAACCCTGACAAGCCAAGGTTCTGACGGAACCGCGTGTAAACGAGTTTTTCAGTACTCCACCCCCATCCAGTCCCGACACTTTGAGGAACGTCCGGCGCCGGTTTGGGTCAAGCCGGCAAGGGGGGCCCTCTGCTTAGAAGGAAAGGGCCAAGTAATGGTAGGCAAATCCGTGTGTAGAGATACCCTCCCCGCGGACCCTAGGAAAGGGAAACACAGGTTGTCAGTGAATGTTACAAGTTCGCCATTACATAACCTCACACACCTCCAGTTGGCATGGAGAGGGGAGAACGGGACAAACACTATCCCAGGCCTTCTCACTTGCATGACCACCCATTTAGTGGCTCCGCACGGGACCATGTTTGTATGCGGGAATAAAGCTTACCCGTATTTACCTGATAATTGGGGAGGAATTTGCTATTTAGGATCAGTTTTTCCAGAGATGGAAATGAGACAACACTTGCATAATACCACTGCACTCATAAGGACACAACGAAGCACCTATTGGCACGACGACGACACCACCACCTTACACGGCGCTGATTGGGAGAAAGCCGTTAGTTTCTTCTTCCCATGGGCTGGGACGGTCATGAACAGTTACCGCATTGACAAAATTGCGTTAATCTTAGAAAGGGTGGCCAACGACACCGCTACAGCACATGACGAAATGTTGGACACGGTTGTCCACCTGCGTACAATGGTTATGCAAAATAGGGTTGCTTTAGATATGCTACTGGCAGAACGAGGAGGGGTATGTGGGATAATTAAGGGTAAATGTTGTACTTTTATTCCTGATCCTTCACAAGGGGTCAGTGCTGCTATTATAAGGTTAAGAGAAAGTGCTCATATATTGACAAAGGATCGAATGGATCGAGAAGCCTCCCACCAGTGGCTTACTGACTGGTTTAAAGGATGGACAGGTACGATAGTAAAGTGGATATTGACCGCCTTGGCAGTAGTCCTTGGAATCGTGGTTTGTTGTGTACTAATCAAGGCTTTAGTCCTTGCGTGTGTGAGAAAGTTTACCACAGGATGGACACTGAAGACGACACCAGAAAAGGCCATGGTGATGACCGACAAGCTGACCGTGGGTCCAGATGACACTCCGGCCGTCGACGTGACTGCAGATCGCGGATCCTGGAACGACGACCCGAACGAGTCACTGGGCCGTGACAATGAGATCTCCGCTTCTGAAGATTGTTCTTCCGTTGTTGATGTTACCGATAATGATTTTGATTACACAGTTGCGGACCTCAGAGCATTTCAGGCTGCCAGGACGCCGATTACTCTGGACCCCAACATGTCGCATGCAGACGCCAACGAGTACCTAAGGGAGACCTCTCGTTTTTTCTCGATGTGTAAGGCTATGACTGTTGCTGGCCGCCTACGCCGCAGGCCTAAGCCACCTGAGAATAATGTTACTGATGATGATTCCGATGATGATGTGGGCCACTTGCAAGCGTCCTCGACTGATGTTTATGTCTCAATGCAGGCTTTGCCTCTTTATGTTTCACGAGCTCACCTTTATGTCTCACAAGCTCACAGTGAGTCAAACGTCACTGACCCAATCCTGGATTTGGACCCAACTGCAAACCCGAGCCTGGATGGTGAGGAACTCAACATTGGAGATACTCTGAGTTCCGAATCTGATTGTCTTGAAGATTCGTCCATGGATAACGGCGGTGGAAGCAGCATCGCCTCGGACGACTCCGACTTTGACCCAAAGGAAGTTTCTCTCCCTCCTTTGGACCGTTATGCTTTGTTTTTTGGCCATAGGTTTAAGCCACCTGATACTGATGACGTTGTGTCTTCCCCAGATCACCAGCATATAAGAGACCTCATGAACATGAATATCGATTGAGCGCTGAAGATCTACAAGGATTTCACCTGGGGAAGCTTGGGCGAGCTCCACTCGGGGGGGGGGGGGGGGGGGGGGGGGGGGGGGGGGGGGGGGGGGGGGGAGTCCTGGCCGCACCTCTGTGGTCGAAGGGTGGGTCGGGAGATCCTCCTGGGTGTGGACCCCGGCTGAACCAGAGGTCTTCGTTGTGGATCTGACACGCTATTCGATCTTCATGCCTCTACGGTCTCACATCATACACCCACCTACACCTGACTTACATCATACACCCACATACCCGCGGATCATCCTGCTGAGTGCGATGTGTGGTACTTTGGGTGCGGGACATGCTCACTGGGCTGCATTCGCGTGGTATGTTTAGTGAACCTTTTACACTGCCTATTTCAATACTCTCGGAGGATTTTACATGCCATTTGACCACCCTGTCTTTACGGCCTTACATTGCATACTCACATACAGACGCGAATCATCCTGCTGGGTGCGATGTGGAGTGCTTTGGGCACTACATGCTCACTGGGCTGCCTTCGCGTGATATGTTGAATGACTTTCCTGAT
Organism: Myxine glutinosa; assembly: GCF_964187855.1. NCBI lineage: Eukaryota > Metazoa > Chordata > Myxini > Myxiniformes > Myxinidae > Myxine > Myxine glutinosa. The sequence continues at coordinate 86,739,954 of NC_136262.1, read as the reverse complement.
TTGTTTTGTTTCTGCTTTGTTTGAAATAAAGGCCTTTGATTGGCTCGTAGATAATGTTGTATCTTAGATCCAAAAGGGCGGTATGTGGGGAGCTGTTATTCCCCTCCCCCTTTGTTAATTCTTGCTGCTCTACCAATTACCAAGCATAACCAATTATATGTTTTGTTTTGACTGATTGCTGTATTCTTTTAAAATACTTAGTCCTTTCTTGTGCATTGAGGATGTGTAATACCCTAATAAGGAGTTCTGTGCTTGTGAGCTCTTGCCCTGTGTTGGCATAATCCCTTGTTCCCCTTTTTTGGCCTTGGTTGCAGCTGCTATCTCTCAGCCTCCCACAAGACTTTGCCAATATCCTGTAGGCTGACACATTTATGAGTGTCCACGCCCTTTGTACTTCCCCAACCCAAGTCTCTATACAGAAAGTTGTAAACATGTTGCCACATATTGCTGACCATCTCCTTATCTGAGCTAACCCATGAGTGGCCTTGGATGAACTTCCTTTAACTAACTGAACAACAGGATGGGACTAATGGTGGGGGGGACCAATGAGCCCATTCTTTCTCTGTATCTTGTGAGCTAAAGCCACACCCTATATTCTTTATATATAGCAAGTTAAAATCGAATTACTTCAGAGCACCTTGTTGTAGTGTTGGTCATTTCGTGAGCTTCAAGCGACATTGTGTTTTCCGCAAGCTTGTGTAAACGAGTTCTAATAAATATATCCGTTGCACCTTTCTCTGAGTCCTCTGAGTCCCAAGTTCTAAGTCCCATTCCGACATATATATATATATATATATATATATATATATATATATATATATATATGTATGTATGTATATACATATACAGTATATGTATATTGTATATATATATATATTTGTATATATTGTTACATTTATGGGGGGTAGGTGAAAGAATAGCGTAGGAAAGGTAGCATTGTATAATTAATAGCATGGACCGTGTGACACGTCGAAGAAATCTCGATGTACAGTAAGTAGGGAAACTGTAACTTAAGGTTGTTTAATTGTTCTCTACATGGAGGGTGAAGCAGTGCTAATTAGTGGTAGGGATAAAGGATAATTTTCCCCAGTGCGTGCTTACTCTCTGTAATCCTTCCCCTAATGTTTTTGCTACGATAGCCGGCCATGCACCTCCTTGAAATTACCTTTACCGCTGACAAAAGCAAAGGAAGAGCCGCCCGGACTAAGCCCCCACCACCGCCAATGGACCTAATCGGAGAAACCTCTGCCCACGAGAGGCTGAGAATAAGGGGGCAGTCAGAAAGGCCACGCCCCCTAGGGACGTGATTGACGGAGAATGTGGGCAGGGCGAAATGGGAGGGAAATGACCCAATTGGCTCTAGAGAAGAAGAAAGGAGTCAGTCTCTTTCTTGGCATGAACAAGAAGCTCGCCATTGTTGGTGCGCTTGGTGTGCTGGGATTTGTGTGTGCCTTTGAAGGAGTGTGGAGCTTTTCCTACGCCGGCAGCATCTCCATAGAGGCGGGCAACATTTGGGCTCACCAAGGAGCTGGGATCCGTGTTGCATTTGACAGTAGAGGGACCTGAAGGAGGCCGTCTTCACAACTTGCCTCATGACCCTTGGCGCCTTCGGCTCCATCTTGTGCGCTATTTGCCTTACCCTGTGTGTGTGTTTGTGACTGAGTAGAGATGTCTCAAAATTAGAAATTACTTTTTATCTTAACATTTCATTTCACCCCTTGCTTTATTTTTATTAAATAATTATTGTTGAATTACCATCTTGTTTGAATGTTTTGTGGGTTCGGGAATAATCCAGTGTTTCTTTTTGTTCAGGTAAATGCTTCACAGCCTTCCATTTGAGAGAGCGCGCGAGCAAGAGCGAGAGACAGAGAGAGAGAGACAGAGAGAGAGAGGACAGAGAGAGAGAGAGACAGAGAGAGAGAGACAGAGAGAGAGAGAGAGACAGAGAGAGAGAGAGAGAGACAGAGAGAGAGAGAGACAGAGAGAGAGAGACAGAGAGGAGAGAGAGAGACAGAGAGAGAGACAGAGAGAGAGACAGAGAGAGAGAGAGACAGAGAGAGAGACACAGAGAGACAGAGACACAGAGAGAGACAGAGAGAGACAGAGAGAGACAGAAACAGAGACAGAGACAGAGACAGAGACAGAGAGAGAGAGAGAGATATATATGTATTCTTCTTCTCCACCAGCCCTAGCTGCTTGCTCTGACGTCACCCCTGGCCAATTACCGAGCTATATCGAATCATCCCACGTCTCCACTACCAATGATGAAGCTCGGAGCGTGGCCTGTCCGTTATGATCCCTTCGAGGTGGAGCTTAGTCTCTACATGAATGTTTGGATTACGTCGGCTGTGGTGGGGCGAGGTTTAACCCGATGGTAAATGTGCTGGATTTCCGTTGCCAAAATGTCAGTGTTGTTGTTGGAAGCACACGCTGGGGAAATTATCCTTAACCCCTACCTCATTAGCATGTCTTCACCCCCACCCCGCATTTTTTCACCCCCCCCCCCCCCCTCCCAAAATTCCATGACTTGTCCTGGTTGTGCCGGCAGACGGCTGCTTCGTGCCCGTGGCCACTGGTGGAGTGAATTTCGGAGTCTTTGTGCTACTTGGAATGAACATGGAAGGAGGTGTGGATGATCTGTGGTGCTCTTCAGGGGAGCTGTGGCCGCGCTGTACTTTCTGGCAAGAACAACACCAGGTACCATTTCTAATTTATTGAAGGAATGCGCTTACAGTTTATTAAAAGTGCTTAAGCATACCATACCGTGAAAGGAAAAAAAAAAAAACACAACACTATCATGTACCGTTTAAATTTTTTATTTTACAAACACACGAAACTTTCAAATGATGATGATGGTGATGATGATGATGATGGTGATGGTGATGAATTAAAATCCCATGAATTCCTTGAACTCTGAGGAGACCCAAATTATAGTCCTGTAACGTCGTGCACTGAGGGAGAGACAGGACAGGCAGGAGAGGCAGCAGTTGAGGGTGTTGGTGAGGACACTGAGAGGGCGGCAGGAGAGGAGGATGCTGGTGGTGTTGAGGTGGAGGAAGCAGGGCTGAAGAAATGGGTAATGGAGAGCTGCCTGGCAGATTGCCACAGGTTTCGATGCAGCTCTTTGTAGGGGAGAAGCAAATCATCCCAGCCCCTCTTGAACTTGAGGTACCTCTCCATGACTGGGTCAGCATCTTCCAACTTGTCGACAAGCGCCAGCATGTCATGCAGCAACTCGCTCAGGAACTGGACTGTGAGGTTAGATCTCGGCACCTCTTCCTCATCTCTGCCCACCTCCTCTTCCTCGGAAACCATTATAATGGCCTCCAACTCCTCCTCGGTGAGGTTGTCCCCATGTGAGGCAATGAGATCCTCCAACTCCTCAGGCTGCATGTCATCAAATCCTTCCCCTCCCAACTGCCTTGCCAACCCGACAATCACATGCCTCTCCTCAGTGTTATCGGGAAAGCCAGTGAAGTTTCTGACTGCCTGTGGCCACAGGTTGTGCCAGCACATGTTGATGGTGAAGGCTCTCCCTCATCCAGTGACTCATTGATGGCGCCGATGCAGTGTGCAATGTTGAAATCCTTCCAACACTGCCCGACGGTGAGCCCTGGGTTGGACTCCATCACATCCAAAATGCGGCGAAAGATGCGACGGGTGTAATACGTTTTAAATGTCGAAATCATACCTTGGTCGAATGGCTGGATGAGGAAGGTGGTGTTGGGCGGCAAGATCACCGAAATGTTCGGGTGAGCCACATCCAGGTTTGTGGGGTGGCCAGGAGCATTGTCAAGAGAACCTTGAACGCAAGGTTTTTGTCCACCATGTACCTCTCCACATGAGGGACGACACAATTATGGAACCAGTCCAGGAAGATTGCTGCCGTCACCCAGGCTTTCCTGTTGGCCCTCCAAAACACGGGTAGAGTTTGCTTGTTCTTCCCCTTGAGAGCATGCAGGTTCAGGGAACAGTGCAACATCATGGGTTTCAGCATGAGGTCCCCTTTTGCGTTTGCATTCCGATGCTGTCTCCTCGCGCTTCGAGATGAAAGTTCTCGTGGGCATCTTTTTCCAGAAAAGGCCAGTCTCGTCAGCGTTGAACACCTGCTCTGGGAGGTATCCCTTCTCTTTGATAAGCCTCGCAAGCTGAGCAGGGAATGCTTTTGCCGCCTCGTGGACCGCGGAAGCAAGCTCCCCTGATAGCTTCACATTTTTGAGACAGTACCGCTCCTTGAAACGATGGAACCATCCCCTGCTTACAGTGAATGAAGTCACGCTGCTTGTACCATCATCGCATGGCCAGCACCAGACAGATGATCGTAAATTCGTTTGGCCTTTTCGCGAATGAGAGGTCCACTCAAAGGCATACTTTTCTGCATGTTGTACTCGATCCATATGCTCAAAGCCTTCTCCATCCTTTCTATGTGGACATCCCGGACATGGGTGACCACTGACCATCTTCGTACTTCATACAGCGCTCACTGAAATACTCTATCGCCTTCTCGTTCTTCCGTATGTAGCGAACGGTGGATTAGTCAACACCATAATGCCTGCTCACAGAGGCCACACACTCTCCTCTGGAAAGGCGGTCGAGCAGCTCCACTTTCTGGCTAAGGCTCCTGACTTTCTTCTGCCTCTTGGTAGTCGACGCATCTCAGGCACTGGTCTTGTGCTTGGGAGCCATTATTGAACGATGAGCAGAGCGAGAGTCAAAAACACAGGTCAAAGCAATGGGACGAGAACAATGATCGAGATTGAGGACACAATCTGTTTATGTAGGAATGCGAGCATTGTGGGTATTGAGCCTATCTGCTAATTTCAATAACATATTTAATGAAGTATTTACATTCTATAACTAAGGGGGATGACTTGTTTTAGTCGCTGATGGAACATCCCCGAAGCGTTTTCATTGTGTAACATCTCTGATGATGTTTTACCATAAATTGCAAACTGTAATCTTACTATAATTCACCAAATGTCCGTCCGTCTGTCTGTCTGTCTGTTCGAAGGTACCGTAAAAACTACTGAACCTATCTCAACGATATTTTGGGTGGATAATCCTGGGATCTCCAGGAGTAAAATAGGCCATTTAGTTTTCCCAATTTCAGCTTTAGTCTCCAGCATTCTCAGGTTTGGACTCACGCATAACATTCGTGTTCGCATAACGTTCATTGTTCTCATTGTGACGATGTTGCTTTCCCGGGTGCCGCACAAACGGCTGCACGGCTGCACCGATCAAACTCGGTGACCTCGGACAAAGACCTTTTATAAGGACACGGGTTGAATCCCTGCTTGAGAGAATTCTAACCCATTTCAACTGAAGGAAACACGTATCGGGAGTACATACGACATTGCGATTGTGAACACGATTAGTTTAATCTCTACATGAGAGAATTCCACATAGCTATTTGGGCGGTGAATACGCTAACAGATCGCTGTCTCCATCGATCTTGCCAAGGCCGTAACAGCTATCGCCTCGAAATCCTTTTAACTGTTGATTTGGAAGTTTTTACAATGAAGGAAACACGTATCGGGAGTACATACGACATCGGGAGGACCAACTGCACGCGTCTTCAGTATCAAGCTTAAATCTGTCATGGTGGATCTGAAGAGCGGAATGCTTGGAGAAGTGGTGGGCTACTTCGGCATGAAGGAGGATCAGAAACGTGGACTCCCACACTGCCACATCCTGCTGATACTTGCTCCCGCATGACGTTATTTTCCCGGGTGCCGCACAAACGGCTGCACCGATCGAGATTTAACGGATGTTTATATAAATCGTTTAAAAGAAAAAAAGCCTTCAATTTCTGATATTTAGCCTTTTCATTTGGGCCTCCCAATTGAAGCCCCGCCCGTAGGACGGGTACCGTTGCTAGTTGATTTAATGAAGCGTTTGCATGATATAAATCGTGGAGGATGACTTGTTTATACATCTGGTGGGAAATCCCGCGAAGCTCGCTTATAGTGCGGCTAACATTCGCGCCTGCGAAAGCCATGAAAACGCAAATCACAAAGCAGTGAATGTACGGTACTGTACTGTACCGTACTGTATAAGTAGGTCATGCTCGCAGCTTGTATAGGATTTTTTTTGCGTATGTCCAGCTGCTTTAGGCCCCGGTCACACATAGGCGGATATTTTGGTGACTACTGGCGACTGCCGGCGATCAAGATTTTTCGGCGACTATTGGCGATTTCAGGCGGTCAAATATGGTCAGGCGGCAGTATGGCGACTGCAGGCGGCCACATTGCGACTGCATTGCGACGAAGCACTGACCTCGCCCCGAGTGGGATGGCGACTGTTGAAGATCGACGACGACTGCATTGCGGATGCACGGCGGCAGCGTGGCGACAGTCTGGCGGCTAGATTACGACCGATGGCGGATCACGGCGACTGCATTGGGCCTGGATGGCGGTTTACTCCGACGTCTGCAAGACTGCAATTAGACCGCCGGCGATTGGAGACGATTCACACAACTTTTTAAATCTTTATTTCTCTATTTTACATTTCACTTTATTCATTTCAATGATGTATGACATGAAGCATAAAGATGTTTGATGTACAATAAGAAAGTTAATAAAGATGTATCATTGTAATGTAATAATCAAACTTTTCTGCAGGGAGAGAGAATGGAAATAAAGTCCAACAAATTATTTCCACTGGTCCCAAGTCCCATAAATAAAGTTTCCAAAGGACCAAAGTCCCAAAAATAAAGTTCCCAAAAGTCCCAAGTCCAAACAATAAAGCCATATCCTTGTCGGCACCACAGGACCTCACTCCACGGAGACCCTCACACCATCCTGTCTTGCCATGGAATCGTGGTATGTCGTAATGCAGTCGCCAGGCAGTCGTATCTCTGTCGCCAATGGCCGTAACTCGGCCGCCACTAGTCCTACTGCTGTCGTCGTCAGTCTCCCATAGCCGCAGGGGAGACGTGGCAGTTCTTCGGTACTCGATATGCAGCCGCAACAGTGTCGGCCCGTAGTCGGGAAGATGCCGCAGGAAGGCCGTATGGCATTCGCATCTCTGCCGTGCTAGCTGGTGGGGCGATTGCGGAAGACTATGAGCGACTGGGTTGCGGCCGCTTTACGGTCTTATTACGGATACCGACGACAGCATGGCGGTTCCATCACGACAGCATGGCGGATCTTTTTTGAGGACGACTGAGCGCGCCATTTTTAAACATTAAAAAAAATATTTGGCCCCTTTGCGGCTCTTGCCGACTGCAGCCGACCTGGGGAGGATAACCACGACTACAGAAGACCGTCCATTACGGTTTCATTACGATTGTCGGCAGGTGGTGGCGATTTTTCCAGTCGCCAGTAGTCGCCGACAAATCCGCCTATGTGTGACTTAGGCTTTATGCATGGCTGGTGAAAGATGGGTTTTATAAATGTGTCAAGCTAGCGGCTCGTGATTTTTTTTTTGCGCCCCTGAAAAACCGTGAATTCGCGGACCATGGCTGCGAATAGGGGAAAAAACCCCACGGTGTTGCGGAACACAGCAGCGAATAGAAAAAAACCCGCGACATCTTTCCACAAATAAAGAAACAGGTTGCATTTTATCAACCACGAATACGCGGATTCCACGAATAGCGGGGTCTGACTGTGTATATATATTTATATATACTAGGGCATTGCCCGTACTATATCTATATCTAAAATTATATCCCCCCCCTCTATTTACATGAAATGGTTTGGTCCAAAGCGAACGGCTTGCGAGTACGGTGACAATCCCCCCCCTCTATTTACATGCAATGGTTTGGTCCAAAGCGAACGGCTTCCGGAGTTTGGTAAAGAAATCGCCATCGCGTGCACAAACGCGCAGGAAAGCGAATGAATCGCAAATTCGGTTTTATTAGTTTTAAAACATAGTTTAACGCCAACATAGTTTGCAAACGTGAAATAAATGAATACGCTCTCAAATGTGCCATCCGAGGCAGAGTGTGTCCTCCACGTTCGGCACACGCGATCGTTCGCTGCTCTCTGATTGGTTGAATCGTTTTTTGGACATAGCTCGGTAAGTAATTGTCCGATTAATATGAAACCTTGAAAAGGCACATCCTCGGGTCCCCAGCAATATACCTGGCAAGTTAAAAGTATATCGGACCCGTGGTTGTCGAGAAACAGCGGTCACAGACAAACGTACAGACGTACAAACGTACAGACGTACAGAGATTACTGGAATTATAGATAGATATATATATATATATACATACAGTCGTGGCCAAAAATATTGGCACCTTTGCACGTTTTTCAAATAACTCACAATTTTCTCCAAAAAGAAGTTGAAATTGACAAAAGTATTTGGTCTCCACAATTCTTTATTTCACTGTTGATATTGCAGAACCTTTGTTTTTGATTCAGAACTTGATATATCCTTTTAAATCAGAAAATAAAAAGAAATGGTATTGACAAAATTATTGACACCCAAGACTTAATATTTGGTAGCACAGCCTTTGGACAATATAACTACAGTCAAGCGCTTCCTATAGCCATAAATGAGCTTCCTACACCTCTCTACTGGCAGTTTGGCCCACTCTTCTTGTGCAAACTGCTCCAGTTCTCCCAGATTTGAAGGGTGCCTTCTGCCAACTACTGTTTTCAGATCTCCCCACAGGTGTTCAATGGGATTTATATCTGGACTCATTGCTGGCCACTTCATAACAGTCCAGCGTTTTGTCTTAAACCCATTCCTGGGTGCATTTTGAAGTGTGTTTGGGGTCATTGTCCTGCTGCAAGACCCATGACCTTCGACGGAGACCCAGCTTTCTGACACTACGTTGAACATTGCGCTCCAAAATGCCTTGGTAATGTCCTGATTTCATGATGCAATGCACACATTCAAGGCACCCAGTGCCAGAGGCAGCATAGCAACCCCAAACCATCACTGAACCTACTCCATGTTTGACTGTAGGGAAGGTGTTCTTTTCTTTGAAGGCTTCATTTTGTTTTCTGTAAACATGGAGATGATGTCTTCACCAACTTTCCTTGAAGTCCTAGCAGGGTCCATTTGTTTTATACCTCTCCCACCCCCCTTCCCATGCCTCCTCCCCCCAAGCCCTCTTCCTCCTACAGATCTCCCGATGTCCCTGTTCTCTACTGTTGTACTTTTGTGCTTTCCTCTTTCTCCCCATCATTATATGTTTTATGTGTCCGTTTATGTTTTTTGTGATTAATGTTAGCTCTTACACGAGCCTCGATCTTGTATACAAAAAAACAACAACAAAAAAAGTTTAACGATTTGATCTGTTTCCAAATATTTACAGTGAAACTATTCAATCTGAAAGAAAAAGGGACAAGAAGCAGAAACTTCGCTTATTCTACGCCTTATTACGATTACAACAAATAAACACGATATGGGCCCAGCACACATTCACGGGGGAGGGAGAGGGGAAAACGAACGTTGGAAACCTGTTAGCACAAAGGCCACGATGTTCCAGATGCCTCTCTTCACGATGACCTTGGCCCTGGTGTCGCCACCGAGCAGCACAAGCAGGTAATGGTGATCCCAGCATGAACATGAGCAGGTAAAGGCGATTCCCAACAAGAACACGAGCAAGGTCGATCGTCAGCATTGACTTGGGCAGGTGAGGTCGATCGTCAGCACAGACTTGGTGTAGGTGAGTGTCGATCATCAGCATGGACTAGGGTGGGTGAAGGTCGGCACGTGCAGGTGAACGAAGTCCGATGCGAAGAGGAGTGCCAATAAAACGTTGTTCAGCCACAAGGTCCAATGTGAAAGAGAGTAATGCAGGCACGTGCTGAGGCCTGTGAGAGGGTCTGACCAAAAGTGGGAATCCAACCATGTGTGCCTCCAACAAGGTCCAATGTTAAAAGAGCCAGCCACGTGCAGAGCTAACAAAGAGAGAGTGTATCCAAACAAGTGTGTATCTCACAAAATCCAAGGCGAAGAGAGAAGATAACAAAACACATGTAGAGGCCCGCGAGAGGATCCCGTCCGGTCAAGAGCGGATGAACACGTGCTCTGCCAACAGAGTCCAAAAGCCAAGAGAGTGCAAAAGCGTGTTGAATCACCTTTTGTCCACCCGCACCGAGGGTGAGGGGCGGAGGGGTGTTGGAGGGTGTACTGGCTCCCGATTGGTGTAGCCCGGTTTCTCAACCCCACAAGCTCCCCTGACGTTCCTCAGGCCCTGATTGGTGGAGTGTCACTTCCACTGCCCCCACACACTCTCTCAAAGGAACTTTTACCTGGTGCTTGGATGGTGTTCCTTTGAGCCTGCATGCACTTTGGCAAATTATCCTTTATGAGTGGAGGACCTGTGTTTCCCTCCCCAAGCATAAAGACATCCAAACCCAAAATAAGGGGAAGGTGGCTAAGATAATGGTCTGCTATGAAATAACTTTTCTAAGGGTGTATGGTGGTTGCCATTACTTTTTAGTGGTTTCCCAAAACCGGAAAAAAAAAAAAAAAAAAATCCTGTATGTATGTATACCTATATCACCTATATCACCTCCTAAATATATATATGGTCAGGTTGTTGCGACTAAACCAGCTCCCCCACCTCGGCTTGCCCAGGTGAGGAGGGTGTGTGGCACACACAGCAAGACTAAAAAGAAGACTTGTCAAAGGCGGAGGTGCTCATCTTGAGCCACGGGCATGTCACTGCATCCCAACTTTTCCCCCAATCATCTTGCATCGCTTGTCACTGGGCATCGGGCCAGTTGGGTAAAGTATGTGCGGCAGAAGACAGCGCGTATTCCGTATCACTTTCAACAAATCCTAGTGTAGGCGTGGTGGGTATAGAAACTCCTGTGGTGATGGAACAATGGCGACAATGGTTGGCTCTGTAGGCTAGGGGCTGTCAGCTAATAGTGCGGGAGCCCAGAAACATTTGTTTCACATCTCGAGTACAAAAGGTTTGAGGCCTGGAATATATGCATCTATGATAGGAGACCCCAAAAAGGCCATTCTTAAGTTCTGCAATTCTGCACAGCAACCAGGGGGCGCCACCAAAGACCCCTAAATGTGACTCTTAATTCACAATTTGAGTACATCTTTCAAACTTGTCTTAAAATGTTCTCTATAGGAGTGGAAATCAGAATTCCCAATTCTTAAGTTTTCAATTTGTGTATTAGGTCGCTTAAGAACGACCTAATTAATGCTAATTAACGCTAATTAGCATTTTTAATTCACAATTTGAGTACATCCATGAAACATATGGCAATGTATTCCTTAGGTCATCCTAAATCAAGATCAGTCATTCTTAAGTATCCATTTCATGTATTAACCCACTTAAGAACGCAAAATGTACTCATTGACCCCGTCCCTGGCAAGGTGAGTGTTAATTCACAATTTGAGTACATCTTTCAAATTGGTCCCAAACTGTTCAGTAGATCATCGTGAATCAAGAACAGCAATTCTTATGTGTCCATTTCATGCATCAACCCACTTAAGAATGCAGTCAGTATTGTAACGGAATTTGGGTTGTCACTGGCTGCTATCCCCCCTCCACTCCCTGGCTGGCCCTCCCTTATATGCAAGGGAGGGGCTGGAGTGCTGACCTGAGGGCAGGCCCCAAGTAGACACCCACACCAGTGCTGAGCATGCACACACCTGTCTGGCTGGCCGGATCGAGGGTGTTCAGTTTTGGTTAAGGAAGGAGTTTTGGCCTCCCAGCCAATGGGGAGGCTTCTTCCCTAACTTGAGCCAATTACACCCTAAACAGGAAGTGCCTCTCTACAGAAATGACTGTCCTGCAGTGAATAACTGGGACCAATATACAACATTGTTTGGGGAATAATAACCAGTGACTTAAAGGGAAATATTAACACATTATCAATCCAGGTTTGTGACACTATCTTGAGGGACGAACTTTCTGGGACACCCTGTAGAGGGAGTTGTCGGTTTATCATAGGACCTAATCATGGGGAATCTCCTGCTCTTTCCCTCCATAGATTCTCTGAATCGGCTGCAGAATGTCTGATGTTGCCTGCAATGCCTAGATCACTGCTTAGGTAAGTCAACAAATAGGGTTAGGGTTTGGGGTTAGGTGGCAAAACCCCGGCAGAGGTTGTAGAAGGTGACGACTCCTTGGATGGACATAAATGTGGGGCATTGCTATGGTGAACATCACTGGCGGCTTTAACAGGTGGCGTTTGGGATGAGATGGCGGTAAAGTTCTTGTAACAAGAAACATGGTAACCCTAACCCTAACCCTAACCCAACCCTAACCCTAACCCTAACCCAACCCTAACCCTAACCCAACAAACAATACTATGCTGTAGGCCTAATAAGCATTCGGGGCCGATACAGAATTATGTAGCCCTAGGCCTAGGTGGCGCGCAGGAAATGTCCAGGCAGATGAGGGTATCCAAAGTTCTGTATGCATACCGATTTCAGGTTCGAACCACAGCTGAGTAGAAAATAATGACTTATTGCCTCAAAATTTGAAATAACTTCTTTTGGATTTCACTGACCAAAACTGACTGACTCGCCATGCTCACTGACCACCCGCTGTGATTTTATTTTTCAGACAATGATTTGAAACATGCAACCATGGAATCGGCCACCAATACTACGCCTACTGTCCAGCCTACTGTCCAGCCTACTGTTTCATCATTGGAACGCAGATGTATTCTTCACATCCAACGCAGTGCAGACAAGAAAGCTCGTCCAGACGTTCTACCTTTCAAGGATACGCAATGGGAAGCAGTAGAAACAGCAGCAGCTAATAGACGGCAAAAGCAACATTTCCAGGACTCTGTCTATTGTGGTGTAGTTCAGAGATTGCCTACGTCTCCTGCTGAAATGGATGGTTACCATGTTTCTTGTTACAAGAACTTTACCGCCATCTCATCCCAAACGCCGCCTGTTAAAGCCGCCAGTGATGTTCACCGTAGCAATGCCCCACATTTACGTCCATCCAAGGAGTCGGCACCTTCTACATCATCTGCCGGGATTTTGCCACCTGTTTGTCTATTCTGTGAGAAAAAGATAAAACGACTCAAAGGTGGAAGCGTCGAACTGTTGGGAAGATGTGAAACCATTGAAGCCGGTGTATCGATCCAAAATGCAGCAAAGACATTAAATGACAGTAAGGTTATTCCAAAAGTAGTTGATACGGATTTAATTGCCAAGGAGGCCCACTACCATCATTCATGTAAAAGTGCGTATTTGTTGTCAGCCAATCGAGTTTCCCAAAAGGACACACGTGAAACAAAAACGCCTTCTGAGACCAGTGTGTTGGACATTTTTGCATACATTGAGCAATCTGTAATAATAGACAACAGACCTGAACTTCTTAATTCTGTATATGAACGTTATCTTGATATTTGTTCGGCATCCGCAGAAACGCCCAGGGGAAGCGCCTTCAGCCTCTCTAGGACATTGATGAGTCACTTCAAAGCGCGCATAAAGATACAGAGTTCACTTGGGAAAAGGCTTGGAAACATCTTATATAATGCAGAAACCGCAGATGATGCAATTCGTGTTGTATATGATTACACATCTACTGATGAGAGAACAATCGCCAAAGCAGCATTGCTTTTGCGCAACCAGTTGCTCAAGGTTGAAAAGGTCGACCTTCCTGAATGTCCGACATTGGAGGATTTAAGAAACGGGGACTCGTCACCCCCAAAACTTGTAGTAGATTTTTTCAATATTTTGTACGGAGGGCTAAAACCAGAGCGATATACAGTCAGTAAAGCGCCGCGCAAATTCGTCTAGTCAGGATGCCTTGTTCATTGTACAACGGGGTCGCGCAAAACCTGCAAAACATGTAGCTCTTGGTATGAGTGTTAAGTCGGTCACTGGCAGTAAAAAAATGGTTCAAGTCCTGAACAGGTTTGGTCACTGTTTAAGCTACAACACATTGGAAGAAGTTGAAACTGCCACAGCTGAATCCATTCAAGAACAGAAGCTTGCTTGTCCAAAAGGAACAGTCGTAGGTAAACCAGTCGGATTAGCCTTCGACAATTTCGATGAGATGACTCAAACCATGTCTGGAGCCAATTCGCTGCACGATACCATGGGTATTCTGTACCAAAATGTGCCAGCACCTGATGAAGAACGTGAAGCATCTGCTGTCATGGCAGTTTCAACCTCAACTAGTGCTCGGCAAGTAAAGACAGGCAAAAGGAAGAGAACCCTTGAGAGTACAGATACTGCACTCCAGCCATATAGGAAGATACCAAAGATGACGAAGTTCAGTTACAAAAACACTGCAGTCTACAGCCTTCCAGATGTTAGCAACAAGGCTCGCCACCTGGACCTCGTGTGGATGATGAGCCATGCCATTGGCAATGATGTATTGCCTATTATGTGGGTTGGGTTTAATGCAAGCATTTGCAGTGACCATCTTCCAAAACAAGAGGTTCTATATATGCCAAACTTACGCCAGCCTATCACCAGCCTAGAGGTCATGCAGGAGACTCTCCTCATCACGCAGAGGTGTGCTAATGAGACGGGACAGAAATACGGAATAGTCAGTTATGATCTGGGCGCAGCCAAGCCGGCACTTCAAATACAAGTGACTGAGAAACCGAAATTTGATAACATTTTCATAATGTTAGGCCCATTCCACATCGAAATGGCTTTCTTCAAGGCTATTGGGAAACTCCTGTCCAACTCTGGAGGACCAGAAATGCTGACTGAATCTGAGGTACTTGCAACCGGATCCTTAAACGGATTTTTGACGGGGAAACATTTCAACAGGTGCAAGAGATTGCACCCCATACTAGCCCTTGCTCTTGAGATGCTACACTTCTCATCCTTCTTAGACTCTTACCCACACAGAGAAGAAACAGAAGCATTGATAAGCAGCATTCAACTGACCACGTGGGAGCAGCTTCAGTCTGCTCTAGACTCGGACGTCTTCAAAGCATGCACAGCCGCGTATGAAGCATATACCCAAGTGACAAGATCTGGAGGCCATGGTGCAACCGCCCAGTTTTGGAGAATGTATATAGATTACATTCATAAATACCACGAGCTCGAACGGGCGATTCGAACGAATGATATCGATCTCTATACATACTCACTGACCGGACTCATTGGACTGTTCTTTGCTACAAACCATGTAAATTACAGTCGGTGGCTGACAAAGTTCCAACTCGATTTGATGAACATGGAAGACAGCCATCCTGGCCTACGTCAAATACTGGAAGCAGGCGTCTTTACTGTACGACGAACAGAACATCCATTCAGTAGATGCCCGGTCGACTTGACTCTAGAACAGACGATTAACGCGGATGCAGCTTCGAGAAGAACTGGATTCACTTCTTCAACGAATAATTATGCGGCACGACTTCGCTGGATGCTTACGAAATCCACGAGAGCTTCATTCGTTAGTCTACTCCACGAAATGGCTGGGCTGATAGTCAAAGAAGACACAACTGCTGAACTGAGACCTGCACGAATAAAACGTGATGATAGAGATGTGAAAACCATGGTGAAACAAATCCAGGATAGTTGCAATCCGTTTGGGAACGAAACAGATGCAGATACCATGTTGTACAACATCCATACAGGAAGGGCAACTAGTGAAACAGTCCGCGAAAGTTTACTGAATGTGCCAGCAAGTGGAAGGACATTACACCAGGCATTCATCACAGCATGCGAGGCCGATGACAGTAGGTTTGAACAACCCATAAAGAAAGCTCCTCTCAAAACATTCGTAGACGAATGTGCCAGAAATAGACGAACACCGGATAAGAAAGTGGCAGTTCTGAAGTGTACTCGTGATTTGATGGGCCGCCTAATAATCCTTGCATCAAAGCGTGATGTTGACCTGCAGCATATATTCCAATATCCCCTTACACCAGTACCACTCACGATGTGCAATCCTGATGAGAGCATGGTCAAGACAGATAAAAGTAAGTTGCTTAACTTACTGGAGAGCAAGGAGATCAAAGGAGACGGACCTCAACAGATCAATGCATACGTAGTAGATGGACAATATCTTCTGCACACCCTACCTCCAAACTTACCACCCACATATGGAGGTCTAGCGAGGAGCATACTCTACCAAGTATTGTCATTGTCCAAAGTCCGGGTACACGTAGCCTTTGATGATTACCCTCAACCGTCACTGAAGGATGCAGAAAGAGCCAGACGGGGGACAACAGCCGAGGACAGCAGATCCTACATTATTACTGGTCCAGCACAAAGAAGGCCCAACGATATCAGCAAAGCGCTAACGTCCAGGTCATTCAAACGGGAACTTCCTGATTTTCTTGCAAGAGAATGGCAGGATCAAGCATACGCTCATATACTTGGGACCTGTGATGTCTTCCTAGATGTTCCGTCAGGCCAGTGCTTCCATTTCCACGTAAGCGAAGGAGAGGTCAAGCGAGATACCGTAGACATGCTCAGTAACAACCATGAAGAAGCGGATACCAAGATCTGCATGCATGCAAAGGCAGCAGACACCTCGAATGGAAATGTAGTAATACGCGCCTCAGACACGGACATAGCTGTTATTCTGCTCTATCATTGTGAGAAATTCAGCAGCCACATCTGGATGGATGTCGGTACTACATCCAAGCGTAATCGGAGGCTCATTGACCTAACAGCGATATCCAAGTCACTGGGACCACAACTGTGCAGTTCCCTCCCTGCCTTCCATGCCTTTACCGGCTCGGATTACACCGCAGCATTTGTAAGAAAGGGCAAGGTTCAGCCCTTTAATAAGCTGGAAAAGATGCCCGATGTACAGCAAGCTTTCAAAGCTTTGTCAACAGATGGACTGCCAAGCGAGAAATGCAAGGACACACTCTTGAAATTCACTGCTATAATGTATGGAGCCAAAGAGAAGTCGAAGGAAACGTTAAACGCCTACAGGTTCAAGACCTTTGAAAGAATTTACAAGCCCAAGTTAAGAGGAAAGAACCCACTTGAAAAGCTGAAGGGAGCTGATGCCAGTAGTATTCCTCCATGCGAAAGAGAGGTTGCTGCCCACATAAAGCGTGTATCGCTTGTTTCAAGAATGTGGGCCAATGCTGACCAGCCAATCATCCAGCAACACCCATCAGAGGATGACGGATGGGAACTAGTGGGAGATCAATATAAACCCATCTGGTTTGAGGGAGACCAACTTCCGGAGTCGCTCGTTCCAGATGATGAAGAATTAGCTGATGCTGACGATGATGAGGTCCTAGCGCAGTCATCTTCTGATGAAGAGGACGTTGAAGGAGATGGTGATGATGGTGATGTGTAGGTTTACAATCGACCAAACCTGTTCATACGATTATATTCAGTACGGTACATATCCAAAGCATCCTGACAGGGAATTTGTAATGTTTTTGAAATTTTAAGCAAAATAATGTTAGGAATGTTGGATAAAACAACATATATACAATCATGTTGATGTTTGAGATAAATTCAATAATTTTTCGTTGATATAGTTAGTTGAGTTTTTACATACATTAAAATTTGTTTTTAGTTCAGGGTAATTAGCTTAAACATGTTAAATAGTTTATAAGCGATAGTCAGAGATAAAACAGCAATATCGCTAATAGAGTAAAAGTTAGACATTAGGTATTAATTTTTATAAAATTAACATTAAAAATTGTTTTTTGTTCCGAGATTTGAGATTTAATTGTTGATGGGCGGTAGAACCAGGACGCCAATTTACTACATGACTTACTATGATCTGATTTTGAAGCATAATTCATGCATACTAAGTACATTTTTGTGTAGTTTATAAAAAAATAAAACATTGTGTTTGTATACAATCTATGTTTCTCCTTTTTGTCAGTGTGCATTCTTAAGTGGGTTAATACATGAAATGGATACTTAAGAATGACTGATCTTGATTTAGGATGACCTAAGGAATACATTGCCATATGTTTCATGGATGTACTCAAATTGTGAATTAAAAATGCTAATTAGCATTAATTAGCATTAATTAGGTCGTTCTTAAGCGACCTAATACACAAATTGAAAACTTAAGAATTGGGAATTCTGATTTCCACTCCTATAGAGAACATTTTAAGACAAGTTTGAAAGATGTACTCAAATTGTGAATTAAGAGTCACATTTAGGGGTCTTTGGTGGCGCCCCCTGGTTGCTGTGCAGAATTGCAGAACTTAAGAATTGCCTTTTTGGGGTCTCCTATCATAGATGCATATATTCCAGGCCTCAAACCTTTTGTACTCGAGATGTGAAACAAATGTTTCTGGGCTCCCGCACTATAATGTTCTGCACACCGTTGGTTTGAGTGTGATGGTCGTGTACACATTGAGCAGAGTGACAGTGGTACAAGGCAGCTACACGGATGTCTAGGCTGCCTTTTCAAGGATAGCCCATCCTATTGGCCATGTAGTCAGAATGAAAGATGATCGGCTCCCAAAGATACTGCTGTACGGAGAACTAGCACGTGGTAAACGGTCCGTAGGAGGGCAGAAACTCCGATGCAATGATGTTTTGAAGTCACCTGCTTATGTCACATATCCCAATTATCATGCCCTAAATCACAAATCCTGGTGAGCCTTACTCTCTGTCATCTGAAAAATTGTGGACCCCAAGAGAGAGCAAGAACGCAGGAGAGTTTGAGAAGGCAGTGAGTTGAGCAGTGAGGCAGAGTGAGTTTCTGTGAACTGTCCAGTCTGAAGGTGCATTGTCATTACCCTAGAAATTACACTGCATTGAACCTTGTACTAGAAAACAATCCCAATCTCAATTATTTTGGTGCACTTTTGACCTCGTCCTTACATCCCATGCCTCGTCCCTGTGAACAATAGCTCACAGCCTCAAGAAGCCATGACTGTTCTTTGTCGGCTGAACAATGCACAATGCTTGACATCAAGTTATCTCTATTCTACACTTTTGGGTAAGATGAGCTCTGCTGTTTTTCTTTATTTTGTTTTGTGTATATGACCCATTATAAGAGATTTCTTTATTTCAAAAAAAGAAAAAAAGAATAGCAGTTAAGCTCTTAAGCAAAAATGATCGCCACATCTCCTACTTGTAGGTGGCTTTCTCAATTTGTCTTAGAAAATCAATAAAATGTGTATGCACAAGGAACCGAACCTTTGTCTTTGTCCAAAGTGGGGAGGATGCTGTTATCCCGGCAGACCTTGAAATATATCTCTTGCTCAAGACCCTCCGGAATAGCTCCACGGGGTACAATGATGCTGACGCCTGTTTCCACGGAGCTGAGAACACCTCCATTGCTGTCAAATATGCCTCGTGCTGTGGCGACCACCGCATGTCCGTCATTTTCTGATAAGGCACTGGGGCTGCAGGGATGGAGAGAGAGGGTGCAAAGGTCGACAGTTGAAAGCAGTGAGCTCCTTCTGAAACAACTCGTAAACAGCAATAAAAATCTAACAATCTGGACAGAAACATGATTGAAAGATGTTTTTTTACGTTATGACTCAATATGAGTTATCTAATTGAGTATTAATGACACCTCCCTAGACTTTGATAAACTAACATGAAGTGATCAATTAAATCAATAGGACGTTGATTGAGGTACGCAAATGGACATGCACTCTCCCCTTAAGGAAAAAGCAATGTTACATTTACATTTGTTTTTTTCCTCCAAAATATCAGATAAATACCGTCACCGCTTTGGCGCCAAATAAGGAGTGACGTCTGAAACAGTTAGATTCTCCTTGCTTTGAAAAGATCTAAACTGACCATTAGCAATCTCTCACTGTATGCATCGCTACTGATGCACATACGTGCCACCACTGATGTAGTGTCCATGCACATTGGGGAAGGAAAGAATAATTTTGCTAGTGTTCCGGCAACAATCGACACATTGTAGGAGTTGCGGATAACGAGAGGACGAGATGCTTTGTAACTTGATCAAAGCTCCTTTATTCCAACAGAACTAAAACATACCGGAACTCATGCATCTTTTAGAACGCAACTCACTCTTCAGGGGGCGTGGCTCCAACAACCGAGCGCACGCCACACCCATACAATCAATAGCCCCACTAGTCCCGTGCCTGTGGATTATGTCCCAATGGGGTAACCCCTACATGCGCACCCCCAGAATTCACTCGCACGGGCAACGTCCGTATTC
The DNA here is from genome assembly GCF_964187855.1 of Myxine glutinosa. Classification (NCBI taxonomy): domain Eukaryota; kingdom Metazoa; phylum Chordata; class Myxini; order Myxiniformes; family Myxinidae; genus Myxine; species Myxine glutinosa. The sequence continues at coordinate 86,719,958 of NC_136262.1, read as the reverse complement.
GGTGGTTGAGCCAACCGAGGGGGCTGGTCTAGGTCCAAGTGAGCCGGCTTAAGGCGGTCAACCGAAAGGTGGTCCGGTTCGCCGCCGATGTCGACCACAAAGGACTTGTCCCCGGTCTCCAGAACGCGGAAGGGCCCGTCGTAAGGCACCAGGGCCACGTTAACCTGGTCAAACCATCGCTAGGTGCGATGCACCTTCGAGCGTTGACACTCGACGCAGGTGTTGGCCCAGTCGCGCATAACCTTCCTGAGCCCATGCCAAACGAACTTCGCCGCCACCAACTTTTGCGACGCCTTCCTGCCCGGGTGAGAAAGACCGTGGATGGCATCGAACACCAGCCGTCTCCAGCTGGTGGGTACGACGGGGCGAGGCTGGCCCAAGGAAACGTCGCACAGTAGTGTGGTGCCCGTGTCCTTGAACGGCACATCAGGCAGTCGAAGCCCCGTGACCGCCGCCCTGCAGGCCTAGACCTCCGGGTCGGCGATCTGATCGGCCGCCATGCGGGCGTAGTCGATGCCAAGGTGGACTGCGCCGACTATGGACCGGGAGAGACAATCGGCGACCGTATTATCCTTCCCAGAAACATGTTGGATGTCCGTCGTGACCTCGGAAATGAAGGAGAGCTGGCGTTGTTGACAGGCGGACCATGGCTCCGAGACCATGGCCATGTCAAAAACCAGGGGCTTGTGGTCCACAAACGCCGTGAACGGGTGGGCTTCCAACAGGTAACGGAAGTGTCGGACAGCTAGGTAGAGGCCAAGGAGCTCACGATCGAAGGTACTGTACTTTCGTTCGTTAGGGTGGAGCTGCCGGCTAAAAAAAGCAAGCGGCTGCCACGCCCCGTTGACCGACTGCTCGTGCACGGCGCCAACCGCGTAGTCCGAAGCGTCTGTAGTGAGAGCCATCGGTGCATCGGGCGACGGATGCGCCAGCATGGTTGCGCTGGCGAGGGCCAATTTAGCATCCGTGAAAGCCGTGGCCATCTCCTCGGTCCAGTCAATGGCACGTTTGGTAGGCTTGCCCTTGAGGGCCTCATAAAGGGACCGCATCAGCTGGGCCGCATGGGGCACGAAACGATGGTAAAAGTTCACCAGGCCCAAAAACTCCTGCAGGGCCTTGATGGTGAGGGGGCGTGGAAAACCTTTCACAGCCTCCACTTTAGACGGCAGTGGGACGGCCCCCTCCTTCGTGATGCGGTGGGCGAGAAAGTCAATTGAAGCCACCCCGAACAAGCACTTGGCCGGGGTAATGATGAGGCTGTGCTGACTCAGGCGTTCAAAGAGCGCTCGGAGGTGAAGCATGTGCTCAGTCCTGGAAGCGCTGGCGATGAGAATGTCGTCCAGGCAGACGAACAGAAACGGCAAATCCCGCAACACGCTGTCCATCAGGCGCTGGAAAGTCTGGGCCGCGTTGAGCCCAAAAGGCATACGGAGGAATTCGAAAAGCCCGAACGGTGTAATCACCGTGGTCTTAGGAACGTCCTGCTGCCGGACGGGGACCTGGTGGTAACCACGAACGAGGTCCACCTTAGAAAAAAAAAACTTTACCGGCCAAGCGAGCAGAAAAATCCTGGATGTGCGGGATTGGGTAGCGGTCGGGGGTAGTGGCATCGTTAAGGCGGCGGTAATCCCCGCACGGGCGCCAACCGCCACCCGGCTTCGGCGCAATGTGGAGAGGCGAGGCCCACGGGCTGTCGTATGATGCCAAGACGTTCCAACGTGTCGAACTCCGCCTTTGCGAAAGCGAGTTTCCCCGGGTCGAGGCGTCGAGCCCGGGCGTAGACAGGCGGGCTGGTGGTCGGAATGTGATGCTCCACCCCATGCTTGACGGCAACGGCCGAAAAGGTGGGCCGTGTAAGGGCCGGGAACTCGGTGAGGAGGCGGGCAAACTCATCAGAGGTCGAGAGCGTGCACGCAAGCCCCGTCGAGGCGGAGCCGCTCAGCGAGCATGGAAGAGAATTGAATGTCTACGCATTAATGTGCCACTGATTTTTAACATCCACCAATAGGCTGTTGGCGCAGAGGAAATCAGCGCACAGCAAGGGGGTGGACACCTTAGCCGTGACAAAATCCCATTTAAACCGCTGCTCGCCCAAGCACAGTGCCACGGTCCGTTTGCCAAAAGTCTGAATAGCACTGCCGTTGGCGGCTTCCAGGGCGGGGCCATGACTCCCGGTCCAACGCCGACGCAGGTACAACGCTCACCTGGGCCCCTGTGTCGCAGAGGAAGCGACGTCCGGAGTCGGTGTCTGAAATGAACAACAAACTGCCCGAATGGCCGACGCTCATGGCAGTTAACTAGCGCCGGCCATCCCGTTTCCCGACTCGCTGAAGGTGCAGGGTGGCCGGCATGCCTTGGCCTTGAGCCCAAACCTTGAGTGGTAAAAGCACAAGCCTGGGGCCTTCCGCCGCTGGGCCGTAATGGCGGCCGCGACGGTGTCCGCCAGTGGCGCAGGCTCGACGGGGCCGGGGTCCCATGCGGCCGCACTACATTGCTGGCTGGCGGAGAAATACTTGTCTGCTTCCCTGGCCAGGGCGCGGAATTCCTTAACAGACGAGTTGGCCAGGGCTGTCTGTACCTGACCTGGCAGCTGTTGCAGGAACAGTTCTTTGAAGAGGAAACATGGTCGGTGGCTGCCCAGTAGAGACAACATGTGGTCCATAAGCTCCGACGGCTTGGAGTCGCCCAGCCCGGGTAGAGAAAATAGTTTGTGGCCGCGCTCGGCCTCAGTGCGCTCGAAGGTTACGAGCAGCAGTGCCTGTAGCGTCTCGTACTTGCGGTCCTTCGGAGGATCCCGGAGAAGGCTCACCCCTCTGGTCGCAGTGGAGCAGCTGAGCGCAGTCACAACATAATAATACTTCGTGTCGTCCGCAGAAATGCTCCGAATGGCGAACTGGGCCTCAGCTTGTGCGAACCAAACGGCCGCTTGTCGTTCCCAAAACTCTGGCAGTTTGATCGAAACTGCGCTTGTCGCCGTGTTCGTTTGAAGCCCCGAAAATGTTCGGGAGCAAGACGGGGTCACCAATGTAGGAGTTGCGGATAACGAGAGGACTAGACGCTTTGTAGCTTGATCAAAGCTCCTTTATTCCAACAGAACTAAAACATACCGGAACTCACGCATCTTTTATAACGCAACTCACTCTTCAGGGGGCGTGGCTCCAACAACCGAGCGCACGCCACGCCCATACAATCAATAACCCCACTGGTCCCGTGTCTGTGGATTATGTCCCAATGGGGTAACCCCTACAACATAATCTTTTGTAAAGGACTTCGTGGGATCTTTAATGTCCGCCAGTTAATGCTAGCAGATGGGACTCACGGCTTCATGTCCCATCCCAATGGCATGGCACATTCCCCCTACCTGCGAAGCACCAATCCAACAGTTAAGACTCGGTTCGAGAATCAAACCCAGATTAAACAGCTCAAAGACAAGTGCAATACCTCTCTGAAAACTGATAGTGAGAACTGCTAACTCCCCAATTATTGACAATCTATATGTTATGTAAACAAAGATGGTATCACCTACTCTGCCTCATCCAACCCATTCTTCCACATACTCCACCAGATTCCTCAGGCATTAATTCTGTATACATTTGTATCCACTGCCACTACTCTATATTTCTTCCCAACTCCATCTTCCTTTTCTTCCCATTCTTCCCAGCCCTTCTCTCCCTCATTATTTTACCTCCACTACCGAAGGTGGATGGAGGTTGTTTTTACCCATCTGTTTGTTTGTTTGTTACTTGCAAAATCGAACATTCGCATATATATTGGTTGGTGTCGTCTGTTAATCTGTCTGTTTTGGTGCATTTTTATTCTGATCTTCATGAAACTTAACCACCTGGGAGAGGTTGTGACAAGCTGGAAGCTTATTGTTTTTGAGGTCAATAGGTCAAGGTCACCCTTTTGACTTTTATACCTTCTTGACCCCTTAGGAACCTTCTACACCTCTGCCTTAAAGATTTGTAAGACTCTTTACACCCCTTACACTGCATAGATCCTTTGACATTCAGACCCCTTTATCGCCCAACTACTACTGGAAAATATATATTTAGATCTTTAAACCCCTTAAGACCTTTATAGACTTTTATACACCATTATAGACCCAATAGATCCTTTCGACTACTTAGAACCCTTCTTCGGCACTTTAGACCCATAAATGCACACCATACAAACATCTATAGAGTCTTGTAATATATACACAAAGAATTAAGTTAAGCACCCCCCCCCGTTTTTGTACAACCTCGCACATTACAAGTTTGTTGTCGTCAAAACAGTGTAATATACCCATGATATTGCTATATTTTCTGGAGAAGTGATATTATGGTCACATAAAAACATAACAATCATGCCGTTTTCAATATTTTATTCTGAATAATTTAAGGTGAAATTTTTTGGGAATTTTAGGCATATTTTCACCTCAATTTAAGTATGGAGCTATAGGTCCATCACGGACAGTGTGGATGACGTTTATGTTTTCTAACGTACAGTCATTGTTCTGAGAAGACCTCTAGCGATCTTTGCGTCAATAACGTGTGTAGGACCCACGTGATCGGATCACTGACTCAACCCTACGTCTCATAGACCCTGTAAGCCGTCGTATGCGTTGCTGTGGCAGGTTGAACCCCCTCGAGCACGTTTGGGACATGTTGGGACGACAAATTGCGAAGATGGTCCCTCCAATAGCCAATCTGGATGAATTGGAACGTGCATTACATCGGGAATGGAACAACCTGCCACAGCAACGCATACGACGGCTTATAGGGTCTATGAGACGTAGGGTTGAGTCAGTGATCCGATCACGTGGGTCCTACACACGTTATTGACGCAAAGATCGCAAGAGGTCATCTCAGAACAATGACTGTACGTTAGAAAACATAAACGTCATCCACACTGTCCGTGATGGACCTATAGCTCCATACTTAAATTGAGGTGAAAATATGCCTAAAATTCCCAAAAAATTTCACCTTAAATTATTCAGAATAAAATATTGAAAACGGCATGATTGTTATGTTTTTATGTGACCATAATATCACTTCTCCAGAAAATATAGCAATATCATGGATATATTACACTGTTTTGACGACAACAAACTTGTAATGTGCGAGGTTGTAAAAAAACGGGGGGGGTGCTTAACTTAATTCTTTGTGTATACATTATGATACTTTTTTCAGAAGGTAATGCACAATTTCCACCCATCCGGAGGCTGGGTACTCTTCAAGGTGGAACAGAATTTGCATATTGGGTCACTGAATAGGTTTACCAATCAAAACGCTAGAAGCATATTGTTTACTCGGATTTTGCAAATATCATGCCGTGCATGACATCTTTCTTGTTGCCCTCGCCAGATGAGAGAGTATTGCATTTGAGTCCGTTTGTTTGTTACTTGCAAAATCGAAGATTTTTCAAGTATATTGGTCGGTTGCGTTTGTTATTCTATCTGTTTGCCTACCGGCGGACAGGTCACAATTCTAAACCGATCGTCATGAAACTTCACCAAGTTGTAGAGGTTGTCACAATTGAGAAGGTCACAGGTCAGAGGTCATCTGGAGGTCAAATCTCTAAAATCGTCATTTTTCATCCGATTGACTTGTAAATTGAACAGCATTTGCACATTGAGTCACTAAATTGGAAAACCATCTATTTTTGAGGTCAAAAGGTCAAACTTCCAAAAGGAACAATTTTCATCTGAAAAGAAACCCATCAATTTTAATCCGATTGACTTGAAAATTGAAAAGCATTTGCACATCGAGTCACTAAATTGGAAAACAAAGTATTTTTGAGGTCAAAAGGTCAACTCAAGGTCAAACTTCCAAAATCAATTTTCATCTGAAAAACCGTCAATTTTCATTTGGCTTGGAAATTGAACAGCATTTGCACATTGAGTCACTCAATTGGGAAGTCAACTATGTTTGAGGTCAAAAGGTCAACTCAAGGTCAAACTTCCAAAATCATCAATTTTCATCTGAAAAACCGTCGATTTTCATTTGGCTTGGAAATTGAACAGCATTTGCACATTGAGTCACTCAATTGGGAAGCCAACTATTTTTGAGGTCAAAAGGTCAAAGGTCAACTCAAGGTCTTGGGAGAGGTGGTGACAAAAGGTCAACTCCAGGTCCATCCACAAAGGTCTAACTTCCAAAATCATAAATTTTCATCTGAAAAACCGTCAATTTTCATTCGATAGACTTGGAAATTGAACAGCATTTGCACATCGAGCCACTAAATTGGGAAGCCAACTATTTTTGAGGTCAAAATGTCAAAGGTCAACTCAAGGTCAAACTTCCAAAATCATGAATTTTCATCTGAAAAACCGTCAATTTTAATTCGATTGACTTGAGAAAAGGAAAAGCATTTGCACATCGAGTCACTAAATTGGGAAACCAACTATTTTTTGAGGCCAAAAGGTCAAAGGTCAACTCTAGGTCAAACTTCAAAAATCATCAATTTTCATCTGAAAAATCGTCACTTTTCATCCTATTGACCCAGGCTTTGATCAAGATCGTCAATTTTGATCTTGATGAAATGGACAATTTGCTGGATCAATTGCAACCTTTTGGGGGGGGAGGGAGGGTGGATTTTGCAAGTATCGTGCTCTGCATGACGTCATCTTGTTTGTTTATCTGTCTGTTTGTCCGCACAAAATAAATATGATTTTCTCTGCAACCGTTGGTTCGATTGACAGGAAACACCATAGGTGCAACTCCACCTGTATAATTTTTAAATTATAATTATGACGTCATAGGTTACGTGGCATGGTCGCTATCTTGGAGAAATCGAAAAACTTTGCACCTCTATATCTCCGAAAGCGCTGCACAGAAATAATTGAAACATGACTCATTGCAAAGAACTCTCGATGTGGAATAACATATTTTAATGATGATGTCAAAAAACTCCATTATGACGTCAAAATTCGACAAGTACAAAACGTCATCCGTTCAAGATGAAATTTCTTGAGCATCATTGAGGGATAAATTGGTGGAGAAAAACAAACAAACGGTGACGTCATTGGTTACGTGGTTCGGCCGCCATATTTGTTTTAACACAAAAGCCTTAAAAACCACTGACAACACATCCTGGCGAGGGTCTGCAATCTCTGATTGCTCTTTCTTGTTTGATTGTCTGTATACTGTCTGTGAGCAGGATATCTCAAAGTTATGGATGGATTCAGACGAAATCTGGTGGACAGGTTGGGTGTGTGACAAGGATGAATTGATTAGATTTTGGTGAAGATTCGAATCTGGATCTGGATACGATAATTTTTACGTGATTCTTCACAATCGAGATATAGGGCCAAAACTATATGTATCACGATATCTAAAAAAAGTAATTGACAGATTCGCACGAAACTTAACTTGGTGGACAGGTTTGGTGTGTGACAAGGACCAATTCATTAGATTTCGGTGAAGATCCATATAAAAACCACCTTTAGAGGCCATTTTTCCCCGCGGAGCGGGGGTTGGCCTTTTTCAGGCACCATGGGGTCCCCTTTTTGAAGCAATGTTTTATGGCTGGATGCCCATCCTGCCACCAACCCTGTTAGCCACCTCTTGCTACACACAGGGAATTACCTTTGAACTCAATTTGCCGACCTCGGAAGGATGACAGGCTGAGTGAACCCCCCTGTTGTTAATTCAGCGATCGACTGGGATTCGAACCCAGGATCCTAGGATCCCAAGCCGGCACCCTAACCGCTAAGCCAACACCAGGCTTATTTTGGTGAAGATCCATATCCAGATACTATAATTTTTAAGTGGTTCTTCACCATTGAGAGATAGGGTCGAAAACGTTATATAGCACAGCATCACAAAAGCTTATTTACGGGTTGTGACTAAACGTGGTAGACGAGTTGGGTAGGTGACAAGAAGAAGCCGATTACATTCTGGCTTTGGTATCGATGCAGATCCGGCCTATCAGTGGAATAGAAAACATAAACTCTTCAGCCTGGCAGAGGCATGTGTTCCAATGAGGCTGTTCTAGTTGTGCTGGCATTTCCAAGCGAATTGCAAAACGGAAAACCTCATTGTGCCTTTCCCAAATAGTTGGTATGTTTGTAATGCAGCCAAATTACAAATTTCTGCCTTTTTTGTTGAGGGTGCAAATTGGCAGCATCTGGAGGTTGGTAATAAGGTAATACCTTAACGATGAAATGCTGATTTGTCACACCCTGAAGCTGGGCTGGAAAATAAATGTAACGTCTGATTGCCGCCTTCTTTTACATAATGAACAAATAAATTGCTTAATTGTATTTTTTCTTTTTTTGATGTGAATATAATTATTTCTCCCCAGTAATACAATCACAGGCAGGTTATTGAAAACCATTGCCCTGGTTCTGTAAAGTTCAGCGGAGTCCGATTAAGGAGAGCACCATATAAAATTAATCTCGATAAGCCAAACAAACCATTCCCTTAACCAATCTCCGAAATCGAACGTGAGAAGATGAACAGCATTCAGCCGAAAAGTATTTGTGCATTTGGCGTTAAGAGCGTTTGACGTGTTTGGCTGAATGGCATTCCACCGCATGGACTTAACAGCGCTCGATTTGTGTTCCACTGAATAACTTTCCACTGCATTGACCTCATGGCACATTGGACTAACATTGCACCGAATGGCGTTTGACGTGCATCCCACAAGGATTGCCATCGCATCTCTCGTGTCCATGCAGTTCTATCGCAATCAATCACTTCTCTCCGTGCATCGCGCCACTCCAGGCTGCTGGCTTTTTCTGTTATTGAGTGATCCATGCTCATATCCGTTTCATCCCTCCCGGTGAACTCGAGGGATTGTTTTTTCGTTTGGCGAGTGTGTATCACAACTACGTGCGACCTTATGGGGGCCTGCATGCGTGTTTTAGCGCAATACGGTTTTATCAGTGGTTTCTCCATTTGGCGTCACTAGCTGTTAGGGGGGGAAATCGTGCTGCCTATTAGGGTGTATCCTCATGTGCATTCATTTTTCTGGTAGTTAAATCTTTAAAAAAAGATTTTTATACAAACATTTTAGGTTTTATTCAAACCAAAACATCATGGATGACCATGCGTTACAATGCATGTTTCAAATGTGCTTTTGAAGTTTACATTTCAGTGTGCTGCAATAACTTGCCATGAACTACATTATCTCTATTTACGTCCAATGCATTTTACGTCATCTCATCTCGATTCTCGAAGAGATGAATTTTTAAAATGAGTTGTGATGTCTGGATGTCTGTCCGTTAACTTTTTGCTATTTTTGCCACTCCTCCCTTATCATCCGGCTGATTGTTCTGAAATTTGACACATTAATACAAGATAGGAACCCGTGGAATTCTTTGGTCTTCAATTTTGCGATTTTAGGTCATGGGCACTCCCAAGGGAGGAGGGGGAGGCATTGCCCTCCCAAACTTCGGATCCCTACTCATTCCTTATTTACCAACCTGATTGCTCTGAAACTGGATACAGCCCTTCTCTACTACAATGGTCTGCAGGATCTCCCAGTCTAAGATTTTTCGATTTCATATCAGGGGGAATGGGAGAGGGGTGGATCCCCCAAAATCAGCAGAGGTCTGAGCTGCAACCTTAATAGATGACAATCATCCCCACTCGGGGCTATTTATTACCATAGTATCTTTGAATTTCCTTCACTTCTGTTGTATGGATCCCAACACAAATGCAACAATGTTTGGTCAAGTCAGTTTTTTGGGACTGCCACTGGTAACATGTAACCCAGTGATACTTGCCGCATGGTCGGGTTGGCGACGACTAAACAGACACCCTCACTGACTTTGCTAGTAGGGAGGGTGACTGAGACACCCTGCCAGGACTAAAAACAACACCTGGCAAAGGGCAGATGAGCTCCCACTGGGAGACAACGGCCATCCAGTGAGGAGATGTAGTCTCCTAAAAAACACCCATCCGGTTTAGACCGGTTCAAGTCATACCAAAGACTTTAGAAATGGTCCTTTCTTCAAAAGGAGAGCACGGACAATCCCCATTGGTTGGTATCCATGGGGAGGAGGAAATTCCTCTTGAGGAAATGCCCCTCTGAGTATGGGAAGAAAAGCGGCGCCATTTTTATGACGTCGCTGGTACCCGTACCCAGAGCATCCCGGAAAGCTATAGCACTATCCCCAAGCTCAGTGGCTGTTTTGCGTTTGTCTCGTCAGTATGTCCGTGTGTGTGTGTTGTGTGTCAGCTCTATTATGAGCCTCAGCACAAGTATATAAAAAAACGACAATTCAGGCCAGCATGTACACAAATACAGGATAGATGTTAAAGATTAATTGCACAACATTAGTGAAATGTGCCATATCATCACACTGTTGGTTACAGTTGCTACATATTTTCCTGATTATTTAGTTCTTACTGTTTATCAATTTCTTCCACTTCTTCTGCACAAGGAAACACAAATAACTTTAGTGCTGGAAGAGGCAATTTCCCCCATCATGCCCATCCTATATTTGATTGTGAGCATAATTATTTAATTGTGCTTGGTAAGCCATGGTTAAATCTATGCTCACATGCCAGGCAGTCCAAGCCTGAATCCTTGGGTCTCCATGGAACCGCTCATGACTAATTGTTCCTACAACTATCCAGCCATACGCTCAGTCCACGAGCATGGAAGGGCATCACTTCAAGGTCAAACAAGGTGTGCCAGGGAGCTTACCTCCTCACTGAAGGTTAATAGTAAGCCAATTTGGTTTTTTACGGACAATCCGAGAGCAAAAGTTTTCTTTCTCCTGGAATAAGCTATATGTTCAGATGCGCAGAATGTATGGCTTAGTAACTATGATAGAACATGTGTTATATATATTTTTCATTATCAAAGTCCATTGAGGCATTGCAAGGAAAAATTCTCTGGAATGGATGGCCAGTTTATTCAATGCCATTGTGGTCTCATGAGAACCGTGGTCAAACTGTACAAGGTGAAATGTAGAATTATTTATATTTTTAATTATATATTTTTCTCAGTAATGCAATGGCGGAATGGCGCCATTTTGCCAAATTGGAATATAATTATCTCTAATGTATCCTGAAATCTATCTAAATCTAGATGTTGCACCCTGATTTATATTTGGCAAGGGGGTGGGTGGAAAGATCCCTATTGTAATGAACTTTCTATACAATGACCAATTCACAGAATGTATCGTTATAATGAAAATTTACAGCACATAGTAATTTAAAATTCAAATTTAATAACTGGTTTCAATGCACAGTTCAAAATTTCCTTGCAGTGAATCCAAAAAATGCAATCTTGGTCTTTCAAATATCCATCCGAGTTCTGAAATGTACCATACCCGTTACGGAGCATTGGTGCCACTGGCGGAGCAGTAACTTCAACGCAGGAGGCTTTAGGCCAATCAAACCTGACCAATGGTTTCCAACCTGTGGTTGTTTGTCCATGCTTTGTCCTATTTAAATTCCGAGCATCAAGCAAGGAAGCAGCATGTACCATTTTTAGAGGCTTTGGTATGACTCTACCGGGGTACGGTTCGAGCCACCGACCTCCCAGAGTGAGAGTGGCCACTGTTGAAGCTCCAACAATGATGCCACTGTGGATTTCTCAGCAGTCAGTCAGGGTAGTAATTTGGAAGTTTTTCAGGAGGCCGGCGACAGCTCGTCTACTGTTTGCAAAGAACACCGTGGAATGTTTAATGTCCACCAAATAATGCTGGCAGACCATCTGAGGCCCAGTTTAACGTCTATCCGAGGGATGGCACACATATTGATGGATCACCCTTCCTGCGAAACAACAGGATGACATATTTTAGCTGAAGGCTCCGTATTCAAACCCAGGCTAGACAGCGCAGAGGTGAGTGTGCATACCTCTAGTCTAGGCTATCCTGTGAACCCCTCCAATATCTATACTGTACATTAAAACAAACAATGCACGTAACTTGCATCAACTACAGCTAGGACATGAAATTGGTTAAAGTAAAACAAACAAAAACCACACTCCTTCAAAATGTATTTACTTCTGCAAAATATTCCCATTGCTGGACTCTCATTGTTCATGTTATAAAAGATGGGTGAAGGTCATATGTAAATACATTCATATTTTGAGTTTCTCTTAAACTACTGTCTAAAAAGTGCAACATTGCATGACTGTTAGGGATATTTTAGTTGTTTTGAGGAGCATTGCATATTGCATCCAACCTTTTTAGTCCATGAGCCAGACAAAATTTGAGTATCAAATTGGCGGACTAATTCCCACTATGATTTTTAGTTACACACATGTATGACGTCCATGAAAATGAGTGATGGACATTTCAAATGAGTAGCTTAATGCCATTTCCGACGCCATCTTTAAAAATGGCTGCCATTTTCAAAGAATATTCATGTAATTCAAAACTATGGCTGCATGGTAAATTCTGATGGTCAAATCTTAATTTGTACTTATCAAATGTTGTTCACTTTATAATTTGGAGCATGTCAATACTTATTTTAACCATTTTTATACATGTTTGCCAAGTATTTTGCTTAAAAATGCTTGGAAAAATGCCTAAATTTGTTATTTTTAAACAAGTCACTCGCAGAAGTTGTCTATAAAAGTTGGTTAAACCAAATTGGGACAGATAGATTGAGATTTTCAGTAAAGGTAATGATTACCGACATGAGAATATTAGTCATAACTACCGCAGCCTCTGCGTTTTTGGTGAAAAACCTAGTTTTTTGTTTGTATGCCCAAATTCTAAAACAAAATTATGGTGTAGGGGATTAATTGGGGATATGTTGGGGATATGTAGGGGATATGTAGGGGATAATTGGGGATTAATGTAGGGGATACGCATTGCATTAATTAATATGTAAATTGGATCAGTAATTAGGTCACCAGGGGTCACAAGGTCACGAAATTCAGGCACTACTGAAAATGAGTACATCGTCCAGCAAAAATTAAATTTAAAAATCGGTTACACACATTTTCACAGTTTTGTGCTTCTATTCTTCAAAGATGAGACCCTTACACCTGTTGGATGAGAAACTACTCTTCTTTGTGGGCAATCTGTGTGTAGTTTTGCATTGGTTTTATTAACGCACAGGTTGTAAACCTGGTGCGTTATAGCGTTTGCCTGGAATTTCGGGCGCTCAAAAGTGAAGCTAGTTTCTGTCACCCATTTCTGTCGCTCATTTCTGTCGCTCATTTCTGTCGCTCAGATGTGTAAACATGACGTCATCAAATCTATATTTATAGGATAGGTTATAGGAGATATATATTGTTGCGAATATGGAATTTGACCTCCATATCCGCTTGTAAATATTCCCCTATCTTCTCCGATACTCCCCAACTCTCCCTTACCCCATTCCCTAGTCCCATTGTCTGTAAACAACACCCATTAGAGCCGATCTTCCCCTTCATCCCCCCATTAAATGTCGTGCCCAGGTCCCCCGCACCACACGTAGACAACTTTCGGACATCTTCCTAGTTATTCTTATTCTATGTCAGTTAAGGCCTCGTTTCCATTAATTATGACTCTTCGTTGCACCAGAATGTGATGATATGGCACCAGTAGGAGTTTAGGACCTTCCCATACCTCCCCGCATCTCTTCCCATCATCTCAAGCTCCAACAACAACCACAACAACAGCGGCTTTGCGTCCTCACTCCGGCTCGGTTGGCCGCCATTGAACATGTGCTCGACGGGGTTACCCAGAAGGGGGCTCCCTGTCGGCCCCTCGTCAAGGGCGGAGCCGGTAACCCCCGCACCCAATGAGAAGCCATGGGCCGATGCCATATGGGGCGGAGCTAACGAGCGAGGGCGTGACTCCCCGCCGGATATACGCGGCCCCGCGCCGGACGTGACGTCAGATGCGCCCCGAGCTTGAGACGACAAGACGCCACCCTCCCGAGCGCTGAGCGACCTCCCCGGCATCTCCACCAAAGTCGCGACCCACGAGCGCTGAGAGACCTCCTGCATCTGTTGGGCCGCGCCATCCTGTCCCTGAGCACAAGGTGCACCTTGTGCTGGCCATCGACTGCCGCTTTCCTTTTCATCAAACCCCGTGTGAGTGAGCCTTGTCCCGTTTATCTGTGGTCTGTCTAGGGTTAATATAAGAGTGTGTTTAAGTGCCCACCTTCCTATGTTTCCCTCTTGTCCCTGTAATCTAACCTTTTCCGCCTTAATATAACCTCCTCCGGAGGTCTTGAGAACTGAACCCCTGGTGTCGTATTGTGTGATTGTAATCCAGCCGTGTGTCTTCTTTTTCTTTCCTATTGAGCCAGCATAGCGCGGCTTCGTCGACGTTCGAGTACAATCGGGTAACTTGTACGGATACGGCGGCCATCCCGCTCGGCCCACCATACCATCAAAGTCGTATCTGTAACAATTGGTGTCGGGAGTGAGATTCGAGGCCCGACCAAATTTTGAAGGAAAAAAAAAAACGAATAGAGGAAAAAAAAAATTTGGTCAAAATTTGGAGCGGCCGAAATTTGTTTTGTTTTACGAAACTCGAATTTTGCAAGTCGCGCTATGGCGGATCAAGACGGCTGGGGTCCGGTAGGGGAGAGTGAGGCAGGGTCGGTCCAGGACCAAATTGAGGGACGTGAGGAGAGCGAAGCAGCGGGGGTAGCAGATTCGCAAAATAGCGTCGTCACGCACGAGGTAACGGGCGCGCGAAATGGCGCCTCGCAAGTAGCTACGGCGGCCGCACCCGCTGCACAAGTGGGAGGGATGGCCCAAATGCAGGCCCTCATGGAGCAATTTATGGCGCAAATGCAGGCGTCCCTCAACCTGCAGGGTGAGCGATTGGAGGGCCAAATGAGGGCTGATAGTAAGCGATTGGGTGAGCGATTGGAGGACCAAATGGGGGTAATGGGGAACCGGATGGATGCTCAGGGTGAGCGATTGGAGGGCCAAATGAGGGTTGATAGTGGGCGATTAGAGGGCCAAATGAGGGGTACCGGTGAGGGATTAGAAAAGAAATTTGAGGGGTTAGACAACGGGATAAAAGAGGTGAAACATGGGTTAGAGGGGGTAGAAAACAGAATGGCCGCTCAAGAGAATCAAATAGAGGGAGTGAAAAATGGGTTAGAGGGGTTAGAAAACAGTATGGAAGGCAAATTGAGGGACATGAGGGACCAAGCGGAAAGGGAAGTTAAACAAATGGAGCAGCAGATAGAGGGGGTCAGAATGGGGGTAGAAACCAAACTGGATGCTCACAGGGAGGAAATGGAGCAGATGAGGGTGGCATCTGGGCAGGAGATGCAAGTGATGGGAGAGGAGATCAGAAGAGGAGTGAGTGAGGAGGTCGGAGGAGTGCGCGAGGAGGTGAGGCACTGTAAGGAGCGCATGGAGAAAGAGGTGAGAAAGGGGACTGTAAAATTGCAAGGTGGTATAGAGGAGTTGACGCTGGGAGTAGAACAACTGACAGTGGGACAAAAGGAGTTGGGGGACCAGGTAAAGAAGAACACAGCGGTAATAGAGGGTTTAAAATCGACACAGAAGGAGATGAAAAAGGACGTAGGGGTAATTAAAAAAGAGTGCCAGACGGTACATGAGGACCTGACGAGGAAAATGGACAAGGTGGTAGAGGTAATGGAGGTTAAAGAGCGGGAGGTGCGGGAGCACATAGAAAAAAATAAAGTGGAGTTAGAGGAAGAACTTAAAGGGGCGCACGAAGAGATGAAGGAGATGAAGCAAAAATTAGAGGAAGTGGAAGAAGGGGTGAGCGAAATTAAGAAGCGACGGAGAGAGGATAAGAAAGAGATAAAGGAGGAAGTAAAAGAATTGGTCCAAAGTCTGTGTTCGGATCGTGATGATGTGCTCATTAACCGGATGAGGGATTCGCAGGTGATGGAGGAGAAGCGAAGAGAAAGAGGACCCGGTGTAAGTGGTGACCAATATGGTCGTGCGTATGATGCGCCAGGTGATTTAAGAAGCTTGGGGGTCGAGATGGACCCGGGTGTTCGTGAGAGGCCGTTGGTGAAGTGTGCGACAGGTCTGGTGTGCGAAAGAGGAGGTGTGCGAGAAAGTCCGACTCTGGGGTGTGTGAGGAAAAAGTGCGTGCCAAGGAGTAGTGAGGGTGCTGGCGAGAGTGAGTCGGTCGTAGCATGTGTGCGAGGGAGCACATGGAAGCGCGGTGTGGTAAGTGTTACAGAGGGTGTGACGGGAGAGTGTGCGCAAGAGTGTGCGCGAGAAAGGTGTGTGACGGACAGGTGCATGAGGAAAGAGTGCGCTGTCAGAAGTAAGGAAGAGTGTCCACCTGTGGTAAGTGTTACAGAGGGTGTGACGGGAGAGTGTGCGCAAGAGTGTGCGCGAGAAAGGTGTGTGACGGACAGGTGCATGAGGAAAGAGTGCGCTGTCAGAAGTAAGGAAGAGTGTCCACCTGTGGTGAGTGTTACAGAGGGTGTAACGGGAGAGTGTGCGCGAGAAAGGTGTGTGACGGACAGGTGCATGAGGAAAGAGTGCGCTGTCAGAAGTAAGGAAGAGTGTCCACCTGTGGTGAGTGTTACAGAGGGTGTAACGGGAGAGTGTGCGCGAGAAAGGTGTGTGACGGACAGGTGCATGGGGAAAGAGTGTGCTGTCAAGAGTAAGGGTGAGTGCGTTGTCAAGAGTGGTGGTGAGAGGAGTAAGAGTGACAAGGAGAGTGAGCTGGTTGTGACAGGTGAGCGAGGATGTACACCTGGGATGGAAGGATGCACACCTGGAATGGTAGAGCGTGAGTGGGAATGCACGCTGGAGTTGGTGGTGAGGCACGTGGATGGGTGTGCGAATGAGAGCACACCTGTGATTGTCACAGAGGAGGTGACTGAGGAGGGGGCGCGAAGAGGTGTTTTGGTGAGGTGTGCGAGCAACGAATGTGTGCCAAGGTGTTCGGTGGTCAGGTGTGTGACCAAGGCTGTGAGTGGAATGAGTGTACCTGGGTGTGTAAGGAAAGGTACGAGGGGCATGGAAACGGCTGGATGTGTGAGCACGGAACGGGCTGCGGGGTGTAAGCGTCCAGGTGAAGCATCGACGTTAGATGGGGTAGAGTTGAGAACGACTTATAGCCGAATCGGGCCCTCGGTGCGTGCTGGGCCTCGCTTTGAACGGCCGCGTCCGTGCTCCACTAGGGGGAGCGGGCAGCCCGATAGGAAGGGTCGTTATGGCGACCACGTTTTGTTGAGACGTGCCGGCAGGTCGAGATCGGGACATTGGATGGCTCCGCGCCGAGGTGATGCGTGGGATCTCGGCCCGGGTAAGCCCCCGTCCCTGCACCGAGTGCCGGACGCATTCAGCCGCTGGCACAAAACAACCAGCATCCATTGCTTGGCTTTACGAAGCCGGGCTTTGGACAGGGATTGGCGCACCGAGAGGTATTAGTGAGTAGACTGGGTGATGAGGTTAGTGTTTTGGACCCAAAATTAGAGAAAAGCAAAATTTGATGATTGGCAAGGGATTGGCAGTAGTGATTGGCAGATGATGGGCAGTGATTGGCAAATTTTTAATTTGTTGAAATTTGATGTGCAAAATTGGTAGTGAGAGACCCCCGATGTGGTGGGATGGCAAATCCACCATCCTTCCCATGGTGGGGCAAAGGAGCAATAGCTTATGGGGTGTATGGCAGTGAAAACTAGCCCGGGTGGGTTAGGTTATATTGTAGGGATCTAGAAGAGATTGACATTAGGTAACGTTAAGGTTAGTTAGTGACTGATACCTGTAGTGGGGACGCAGGTAGATTAGTGTGGATGATAATGACGTGGGAGCGCAATAGTTTAAAGGGACGACTGGGAAGCGCAAGTTTCAGAAGGGAGTAGTTAGCTGAGATGATGCCGTGTTTGTGAGAATTGAACAGGTGTGATTGCACAGGTGTGCAACTGGGCAGGTGTGTGGAGCAGTGTATGAGTAATGAGTGTGTAGATCAGCGCGAATGCGCTTGGGGAGAGAAGGGTGCAGGTGGCACCAGGTGTGAGAGCACAGGTGTGCAGGTACAGGTGTGTGGAGAGAGTTGGAGTAAGTGGTACGGAGTGGTGTGCATGGTGCGAAGGTGTGGATGGGGGAAGAGTGGACCCCTTTCACGAGTACCCGGGGCGGGTAGTGTAAGTGTTAGGTAGAGGGTACAGGTAAATTGTGGTTGGATATTGGCATCTGTGGTGCGGTTGCAGAATGGTGTTGTGGATGGGTGCATTAGTGTTGTGGAAATGGCTGGGCGTGTAGCCTGTTAGTGTGTGTAGTTGGTTGGGCACTCCACCACTGTGAGGATGTCGGCCAGGTGAGGCCGCAGGTGGGCTCTGGGAGCCGGTAGTTGTGAGTGGGTGCCTGAGGATCCCGGGTGTGGATCGGGCAGCCCAGTGCCAGAGAGGGCACGGAGTGGGGAGAGAGCCAGAGGGCCTTCCCCTGGTAGTTAGGTTAGGGTAAGGAGCAGGTAAGCTCGGAGGCAACTGCAGTGGTGGAGGTGTGCAGGTGGGTAGACCCGCTGGGAGAGGTACACGTCGCAGCCCAGAAATTGTGCGAGGGCACCGGGAGATGAATCGGGGGAGTGAGACCCCAAATTGAAGAGCACCACAGTTTGGCCAATGGGAATTGGTTTTTAGAACCCATAGTGTAAGAGGGCCAATGGTTTGGCCGGAGAAAGCCCCCGGGTAGTGTAAAGTTGTTAAAGTCATTTAGGAAATAGTTAGGATTGATGAACCTGTCGCACCATACGCAGCCACTTACCTGTGGTGATGATGATGACTCCACACCTGTGTTTTCTTTGGTTGTGTTGCAGAAATGAGAATTGCTGTTGGATTTGTGAGACGCATCACGACGTGGATGAGACATTGGGGTGATTCCATCTCTCCCTCCCTAGGAGGGACTGATGATGAATTGGTGATGGCAAATTTTGATGTTGAGTTGGAAATGGCAAATTTTGATGAGAGTTGAAAATGGCAAATTTGATTGGTTAGGAGGGAGAGAAGACGAATTTGGTATATGGGAGGAACGGGGAAGACAGTAGGGATGTTTGTGGATTTGTAAAGTAGATGTTTATGGGTAGTGTTGTGTTTTGTTGATACAGTAAGGGGTAAGGGAGGGGCCATGTAGGTTACCTGGTGGGGGGGGCGTACGGTAGGAACGTACCTGTCTCACCTGGTTCCCATGTGCCCCCAGTGTGCATCACCTTGCATTGCGTGCACTTTTGCGCCCTTACCACCTTGCTCACTTGTCTTGTTTTTGTCTCCCACCTCCGAGGATCTGGCTTTGGGGTAGAGAGAGAGGAGAGAGAGGTGCTGGCGACGCAGTTGTGGGCCTGCACTTTCGCTGCTTGCTGCCGGGATCGATACACCATATGGACCGCAATGTTTGTGGCCACCCACGATGGACCGCAGTTCGTTTGCGGCCAAGCACCACCCGGGGATGGACCTATGGGTCAACGTGGCACCTATGCCATACAGGTGAACCACTTTTAAGTAACACCAAGTGCACCACAAGAAGAGCAAGAGACACCTGCAGGGTTAGGGGTTGTTGAAGTTATTTTTATTCCAATGAACAATGGTGACTGCACCGATTGGTGGTGGGGTGGTGCTGTTGGTGCTCGGGAAAGGGTGCTCTGCACGTTATTAAAGGCCGTCGGCCACAGAGCACTCGTGGGTTGGTGTATCGATGTTGGCAAGCGCGCTCTCTCTATGCATAACATCTGCATGTGTTCCTCCAAAAACAGGTCCTGGATCGTAGTGTAAATAGCAGCGTAGTCTTGTAAATAATGCTCCCTACCGGCTGTATGTTTAGTTTGAGGATTCTTTCCGGATTCGGTTATCCTGTGGGTGTGTTTCTGAGAGGAGAAGGGTGCAACGTCGCAGGGGGACATATTTACTCATTTGTGAATATCTATAAAACTGTCGCACTCAGGGTAGAGTTAATAGTAGAGGGAACTACATTGCGTGCCACACTAAAGTAGGTAAAAATTTATCGGGTCGGGACGCCCCGAGGGTAGAGAAGGGTGCAATGTTGCGAATATGGAATTTGACCTCCATATCCGCTTGTAAATATTCCCCTATCTTCTCCGATACTCCCCAACTCTCCCTTACCCCATTCCCTAGTCCCATTGTCTGTAAACAACACCCATTAGAGCCGATCTTCCCCTTCATCCCCCCATTAAATGTCGTGCCCAGGTCCCCCGCACCACACGTAGACAACTTTCGGACATCTTCCTAGTTATTCTTATTCTATGTCAGTTAAGGCCTCGTTTCCATTAATTATGACTCTTCGTTGCACCAGAATGTGATGATATGGCACCAGTAGGAGTTTAGGACCTTCCCATACCTCCCCGCATCTCTTCCCATCATCTCAAGCTCCAACAACAACCACAACAACAGCGGCTTTGCGTCCTCACTCCGGCTCGGTTGGCCGCCATTGAACATGTGCTCGACGGGGTTACCCAGAAGGGGGCTCCCTGTCGGCCCCTCGTCAAGGGCGGAGCCGGTAACCCCCGCACCCAATGAGAAGCCATGGGCCGATGCCATATGGGGCGGAGCTAACGAGCGAGGGCGTGACTCCCCGCCGGATATACGCGGCCCCGCGCCGGACGTGACGTCAGATGCGCCCCGAGCTTGAGACGACAAGACGCCACCCTCCCGAGCGCTGAGCGACCTCCCCGGCATCTCCACCAAAGTCGCGACCCACGAGCGCTGAGAGACCTCCTGCATCTGTTGGGCCGCGCCATCCTGTCCCTGAGCACAAGGTGCACCTTGTGCTGGCCATCGACTGCCGCTTTCCTTTTCATCAAACCCCGTGTGAGTGAGCCTTGTCCCGTTTATCTGTGGTCTGTCTAGGGTTAATATAAGAGTGTGTTTAAGTGCCCACCTTCCTATGTTTCCCTCTTGTCCCTGTAATCTAACCTTTTCCGCCTTAATATAACCTCCTCCGGAGGTCTTGAGAACTGAACCCCTGGTGTCGTATTGTGTGATTGTAATCCAGCCGTGTGTCTTCTTTTTCTTTCCTATTGAGCCAGCATAGCGCGGCTTCGTCGACGTTCGAGTACAATCGGGTAACTTGTACGGATACGGCGGCCATCCCGCTCGGCCCACCATACCATCAAAGTCGTATCTGTAACAATATGTTATAGGATAGGAATATAGGACCCAAATGACCCAGAGGACCCAAATGACCCAGAGGACCCAAATGACCCAGAGGACCCAAATGACCCAGAGGACCAAAATGACCCAGAGGACCCAAATGACCCAAATGACCCAAATAACCCAGAGGACCCAAATGACCCAGAGGACCCAAATGACCCAGAAGACCCAAATGACCCAGAGGCCCCAAATGACCCAGAGGACCCAAATGACCCAGAGGACCCAAATGACCCAGAGGACCCAAATGACCCAGAGGACCCAAATGACCCAGAGGACCCAAATGACCCAGAGGACCCAAATGACCCAGAGGACCCAAATGACCCAGAGGACCCAAATGACCCAGAGGACCCAAATGACCCAGATGACCCAAATGACCCAAATGACCCAAATGACCCAGAGGACCCAAATGACCCAGAGGACCCAAATGACCCAGAGGACCCAAATGACCCAGAGGACCCAAATGACCCAGAGGACCCAAATGACCCAAATGACCCAAATAACCCAGAGGACCCAAATGACCCAGAGGACCCAAATGACCCAAATGACCCAGAGGACCCAAATGACCCAGAGGACCCAAATGACCCAGAGGACCCAAATGACCCAGAGGACCCAAATGACCCAGAGGACCCAAATGACCCAGAGGACCCAAATGACTGCCATGATCTTTCTTGGGAAAACCACATTTCCAAGCTGGCCTCCAAAGCCAGTCGCCGACTGGGCATCCTCCGTCGTGCGAAGTCCTTCCTCGGCACACCTGAGCTCCTCACCACATACAAGGCTTTCATCCGCAGCTCAATGGAATACTGTTCTCCCCTATGGGCCGGTGCTCCTGCCTCACACCTAGCTCGGCTTCACGCTGTTGAAACCAAAGCTTTCAGAATTATTGGAATCTCCCGCGATGAAGCTATCTCTGAGGGCCTTTCACTCACTCACCGCAGGCAGGTAGGTGGTCTTTCTGTCTTCTACCGACTCCTCTCCGGCCTTGCACCCCCAGCTCTCTCTGTGCTCTGTCCCCCAAATATTCCTACAGGTCGCACAAGATCTGCCAGCAACCCTCTGATGGTTAAACTGCCGAAATCTCGGCTCTCCGCTCACCTTCACTCTTTCATTCCTCTTTTCTCCCGCCTCTGGAACAAACTCCCTCACTCCCTTCAATCCCACTCCTCCCTCCAGGTCTTTAAAACAGCTGTTCACCACCATCTCTTATCTTCCCCCATCCAAAACCTTGATCTTTTCTACCCCCGCTAATTCACCCCAGATCCACCTTGTTTGAAATTCCAACTTCTTTCCTGGAAGTCCTGGCAGTGTCCATATGTTTTATACCTCTCCCACTGCCCCCTTCCCACGCCCCCCCCCCCCCAAAGCCCTCGCCCTCTCTCAGATCTCTCGATGTCTCCATGTCTCTCGGTCCCTGCTCTCAAATGTTGTGTTTGTGTCCTTCCCCCTCTCTCCCCATCTTGTCTACCGCTCCCTATGTTATATGTTTTATGTGTCGGTTTGTCTTTCTGTGTGTTCATGTGATTAATGTTCGCTCTTTCACGAGCCTCGATATTGTATACAAAAAAAAAAAAAAAAAAAAAAAAAAAAAACCCAAATGACCCAGAGGACCCAAATGACCCAAATGACCCAGAGGACCCAAATGACCCAAATGACCCAGAGGACCCAAATGACCCAGAGGACCCAAATGACCCAGAGGACCCAAATGACCCAAATGACCCAGAGGACCCAAATGACCCAGAGGACCCAAATGACCCAGAGGACCCAGAGGACCCAAATGACCCAGAGGACCCAAATGACCCAGAGGACCCAAATGACCCAGAGGACCCAAATGACCCAGAGGACCCAAATGACCCAGAGGACCCAAATGACCCAGAGGACCCAAATGACCCAGAGGACCCAAATGACCCAGAGGACCCAAATGACCCAGAGGACCCAAATGACCCAGAGGACCCAAATGACCCAGAGGACCCAAATGACCCAGAGGACCCAAATGACCCAGAGGACCCAAATGACCCAGAGGACCCAAATGACCCAGAGGACCCAAATGACCCAGAGGACCCAAATGACCCAGAGGACCCAAATGACCCAAATGACCCAGAGGACCCAAATGACCCAGAGGACCCAAATGACCCAGAGGACCCAAATGACCCAGAGGACCCAAATGACCCAGAGGACCCAAATGACCCAGAGGACCCAGAGGACCCAAATGACCCAAATGACCCAGAGGACCCAGAGGACCCAAATGACCCAGAGGACCCAAATGACCCAAATGACCCAGAGGACCCAAATGACCCAAATGACCCAGAGGACCCAAATGACCCAGAGGACCCAAATGACCCAAATGACCCAGAGGACCCAAATGACCCAGAGGACCCAAATGACCCAGAGGACCCAAATGACCCAGAGGACCCAAATGACCCAAATGACCCAGAGGACCCAAATGACCCAGAGGACCCAAATTCTATGTATGTTTCTATGATGATGTATGTTTTGATGAAAGTACATAATGTGAATACTAGTAGCAATTTTACAAAAACCATGGCATAATTTCAAATCTTGACCCGAGATGATAATTATGCTACATCATAATTTCCATGTGCCAACCTGGGCGGAATCCAAGTGGATTCACTTGTTATGCTTTGATTATGTCGTAGTTTCTATTGAAATTACTGTATGTACTCTTTCTTTGTTCTTGTAGTATTAAAATCGTCTATTCAACGTATTTATGCCTTTGTCTTTATCAATCCTGGTTGATTTCGAGGGCTTCATGTTTTGCTAGAAATGTATTGAGGACACAATATTTTATATTTATATTGGTATTATTTTCAGCTGAAGGAAAAAGATATTGATTTTCAGATTTGTTTGGCTAGATTCACATTTCAACTGCATATACAAGTATGGTAATTTTCCCCCATCATTTTCTCATTTCAGATTGCATGGATGACGATTAGATCTTCTGCCCAAAAGTGCCATTCCACCTATATATACATGGTTTATAAACAATTTTGAAATGTCTCAATCGGAAGTAATGGTTAAACGGAGAAAGCTGGAGCATGGGACAGGAACATGTATCATTTGCAGCAAGAAATCAGCCCTGCATGAGTTGAGCAAGCCAAATGACAACGACTCATGGCAGACACTTTTCAATGCAGCGACCATACGAAATTTTAAACCCATTCTTCAGCTTGCTGAAGAGAGCCCAGCTGAACTTCCGCATGTTCCAATATACTATCACAGGGCTTGCAGGTCAGACTTTACACACAAAAAGTCATCAGCTAAGTTTCAAGAGCAATCCAACAGTTCTTTGGCAAATGTGCCCGATACTGTGCCCAGACGATCTTCCAGAGATGAGCCGTCATCTAACGAGAGTGTATGAAAAGAAATGCATCTTTTGTCTGCGGGTGTCAAAGTATATCAAGGGAACACGGTCGAGAGAGGCTCTTAATCCAGCTGTTGAGCTGCAGTCAGACAAAACCGTGACGGAGGCTGCCATCAACCGTAATGACGACAGAGTGTTGGCCGTGACTGCAAGAGATATAGTTGCAGCCGAGGCTCATTACCATAAATCGTGCTACTGAGATTACACGCGTCCAGAGAGAAGAGAGCAACTGCAGACTCCAGAACCGAGTGAAGAAGACTACATTCAATATCAAAATGTTGAGAAAGCATCACTAAAAACTGTGTTTGAATACATCCGGAACAATTTATTTTCAAATCCAAGGATTATTCCACTGCTCGATATCACAGCCAAGCTTGTGTCATCAATGGCGTCTGCAGGCATAAGTGAGATCACCAATTCCACCAAGAAAAATATCCGGCGCAGTATAGAGATGCAGTTCTGCGATTCACTGACTTTCTTCACAGAGAACCGTCACATTTACCTAATGCCTGAAACCTAACCAAAACGATGTTAGCTGCTGAGTTGATCCACGTGAAATCAAAGCTGGAAACATTTGAAAAAGCCAGTAATGACAACATAATTGTCCAAGCAGCCATGTCACTGCGAGATGAAATTAAAGCCGCTCCCTTCAATGCCAATTGGCCTCCTCAGCCAGCAGACCTCACTCCAGATTATGTGAAAGTTCCACCGACTCTACAGAGATTTTTGAGAATCTTACTTGGTGGAAGTGAGAACGGCTCTGCTTGCATAAATAGACTAACATGGTCGATGGCACAGGATGTCATCACTGCAGTAAGTGTTGGCACAGTGAAAACATGTCTTGCTTCCATAGGCTATCAAAACAAAAACTGGTAATGTTGAGTTGATCAAAATCTTGAATAGACTCGGACATGGGTGTTCATACACAGCTCTGGAAGAGATTGACACAGCACTCTGTATTGACAAAATAGCAAGTGTTAACAGCGATGATGTTTCTCTTCCTTCAGATGTGCACCACTCTGTCCCGACAGTATTAGCGTTTGACAACATTGACAGGTTAGAAGAATCCCTAAGTGGAGGTGGAACATCACATCGAGTCAATGGAATCATTGTCCAACCAAAATCATTTTCATGTATGCCCGCACAGAAAACATCTGTTGTTGATAAACAAGAGAAGAAACGATCCATTCAATCATCGGATAAACTGCTACCAGTGTATAGTGTCGGGAAAAGAAAAGGTCCGCCAGCAATACAAACAGCTGATTTGTCTGGAACTCTTGAAGATGCAGCTTCCAAAGCACAGAGGAGAAACCACTTGTGGGTGTTGACGCGTTTGCTCGACCCACTTCATCAGAAAGTCAGCTCATGGACAGGTTTTAACATCATGACAAGGGGTCATGTGGAGGTGATGGAAGATGTTGTAGGCTATCTGCCCTCTATAAATGCACCCGCAACAGAAATGGCAACAGCGCAGGAGATTCTCTCCAATGCTTTAAAGATCATGTCTTCACTCCATCTTGAGAACATTGCAATGGTACTCGATCAAGCTCTGTTTGCTAAGACAACTGAAATAGCTTGGAAGCATCCCACCTAGTATGGAAAAATTGTGCATCGTGGAGCTCTTGGAGCATCGTGGAACCTGACACAAGACGTTTTCAACCAAATCCAAGAGTTCACATGTCTTCTTTACTCTAAAAACACAAAGATATGTGGTGTAAACAATCTGCGCTATAATATGTGCTGTGCAAGAAAGGGCGACGTCGAATCTGGACAGCTTCCACCATGCGCAGACACACTGCTGCAGCACACACTTCGTGCAAATTACCAAGCTGCTATCTGGAGGCGAAGCCTAGAATGCTTTCCAGACATCCCCAAGCCATCAGAAGGCCATGGCTGGGAATTAAACAGTGAAGGAG
>NC_136262.1:86633658-86688658 GCF_964187855.1 Myxine glutinosa | reverse complement strand
AGGGAAGCCGTAGCCAGAGGTACTCCTGGGGGTGGGGTGGAGAGAGGGCAGTGCAAGGAGAGTGAGGAAGAGAGCTTTTGGATTTCTGGTGTGTCGGCTGTGTGAGGCTGGCCTGAGCGAGAAGCGTCTGCACACACTGGACACTCCACTTTAAAACTTCTTGTCCCAGTCGTACACCTGCTGAAGCGATAAACATGCATCACCATATTGCATCTTCATTTTGCGATGGATTTCACTGGGATTTACACCCTCACTTCCCAAGAAACGGATGACAGAACGTTGCTCCTCCCTGGTGCATGCTTCTAAGGGAGCCGCCATATTAGAACTGCTCTACTGATGTCATACACTCAATGTTGCCAGATCTAAAACAGGAAAACATGACTCTTAGCCATAGATATAACATATGTCATCTACAACTGCACACATTACATTCTCGAATTTAGATCGCCATTTTAAGGCGATATATGTTATATCGCTTATATCGACATTTTAAGAATGCATCGTGCCAACAGTAAAGTTTGGTGGAGGAGGAATAATACTCTGGGGCTGTTATTCGTGGTTCGGGCTAAGTCCCTTAGTTCCAGTGAAGGGAAATCTTAACACGACAGCATACAATGACATTTTAGACGACTGTGTGCTTCCAACTTTGTGGCAACAGTTTGGGGAAGGCCCTTTCCTGTTTCAGCATGACAATGCCCCTGTGCACAAAGCGAAGTCCATACAGAATGGTTTGTCGAGATCGGTGTGGAAGAACTTAACTGGTCTGCACAGAGCCCTGACCTCAACCCCATCGAACACCTTTGGGATGAATTGGAATGCCGACTGCGAGCCAGGCCTAATCGCCCAACATCCGTGCCTGACCTCACTAATGCTCTTGTGGCTGAATGGAAGCAAATCCCCACAGCAATGTTCCAACATCAAGTGGAAAGCCTTCCCAGAAGAGTGGAGGCTGTTATAGCAGCAAAGGGTAGACCAACTTCATATTAATGCCCATGACTTTGGAATGAAATGTTCAATGAGCATATTAGGGTGTGATGTTCGGGCATCCACATACTTTTGGCCATGTAGTGTGTGTATATATATATATTATATATACATATATATATATATATATATATGTATGTATGTATGTATGTATGTATGTATGTATGTATGTATGTATGTATGTATGTATGTATGTGTATATATATATATATATATATATATATATATATATATATATATATATATATATATATATATATATATATATATATATATATATATATATATATATATACATTCTATTCTGGACATGCTGCTTCTGCTGTCTCAACAATGGATGGAGGTCCTCAATGCCAAACAGGAAATCAGAGCTGTCTCCCTTTACATATCTCGTGCCTTCGATACGGTCTGGCTCCCCGCCCTGCTCACCAAACTCTCCTCCTATGGTATCCATGGAAACCTCCACACATGGCTTGCAGACTTCCTCTCTGGTCGCATTCTGAATGGAATGCGACTCTCCTTCTTCGTTCTCTCATCTCCTCTTCCTGTTCAGGCTGGAGTTCCTCAAGGCAGTGTTCTGGGCCCTGTGCTTTTTCTGGTTTTCATTAATGATCTCTCCGACTCTCTGGAAAATCCACTCTATCTGTTTACTGATGACTCCACTCTCTGCCCCTCCGTATCTCAACCGTCAGATCAGCAGGCAGCAGCCTCTTCACCTGGAGACCTGGATGACATCACAAACTGGTCAAACAAGTGGAATATGTCTTTCAATCCTGACAAATCTCACACTCTCACTTTGTCTCTCCGAAAAGACAGTCTGGACAACCCTTCCATCTACTTTCTGAACAATCCTCTTGAAGAAGTTAATACATTCAGAATGAACGTTAAAACATTCAGAATCATTGGTATCTCCCACGATGAAGCTAATTCTGAGGGCTTTACTCTCTCTCACTGCAGGCAGGTTGGCGGTCTTTCTGTCTTCTACCGACTCCTCTCCGGCCTAGCTCCCCCTGCTCTTCCTGTGCTCTGCCCCCCCCCCCCCCAACATTCCTGCAGGACGCACAAGATCTGCCAGCAACCCTCTTCTGGTGAAACTGCCAAAATCAATAGTCTCTGCTTACATTCACTCTTTCATTCCTCTTTTCTCCTGCCTCTGGAACAATCTCCCACACTCTCTTCAATTCCTTTCCTCCCTCCAGGTCTTTAAAACTGCTGTTCACCACCATCTATCTTCCCCCATCCAAAACCTCCATCTTTTCTACCCCCGTTAAAACACCTCAAATCCGCCTCTTTCAATCCCCAACTTCCTTCTTGAAATTCCTAGTAGTGTTCATTTGCTTTATACCGTGTTCCCCTCCTTCCTCCCCCAGCCCTCCCCCTTCCACAGATCTACCGACGTCCCTGTTCTCCAAGATAAAGTCCTCGACCAAAGCGTCACCTCCGTCCCGGAGACCTCAGCCTGGCCACTCTGCCGACAGACAGAGATTTCATTCTATGGTCCCTATTGGATAAACATCAAGCAGAGCTGCCAAGCCAGATGTCGGGCTTATTTGCCCTCATGAGGACGGCATACTGCAAAAAATCTAACCAATGAGGACCAAACTAAACAATGACCAATGAGGGCAGACAGGCTGTTGGTTCCTTGCGGGTTATGCGGTTTCTACCGTGTGAGACATAATCCGTGGCTGGTGCTCACCATTAAAGCTAGGAGGTGCCTTGATTCATATATATTTATATCTCTATAATATTCTCCATAGGTAATTCCATCCATCTGTCCGTGGGTGTAGCCTCCCCCGTTGAGGGAGTAGCTCCACCCATTTGAGGGAGTAGCACCACCCATTCTGGAAGGGGCTTCAAAAATAAATCACCACCATTTTCATAGAGACCTCTTTTGTTAGGCCCCCAGTGTCTTGCTCTCTCACAGTTTTATTTCAACTCTAATTTGATATCTCATTCCATTTTTTTCATTTTTTTTTTAAATTTGCTAAATTTCATTTTCGATATCTCATTTCATTTTCTCATTTTTTTTTTCATTTAATTTCATTTTTCACAGTCGCTAAGATGGTTTTAGACTCGGTTGCTAAAAACAGGAAGAAAATTTGATGAAAGTTAACGCACAGACGGGAAATTGCCGAGATCGTCACGTCATGACGTCATGTAATCATACATCGCCCAAATAACACAGACAGGAAATTGCTGAGAGATATTTATTCGTTCTTATTTTACAAGTTATGTGCACGTACACTTTAAAGAAGTTTATTTGAAATCTTAAATTAAAAAAATGTCATTTTGTATGATGTATGCTGTAATGAAAATAGACACTTTGGTTTTCGCCAGACAAAAGGGTGTATACACCGCCCAAAAGGGGTGTATATACAGAGTTTAAGGCAAGTTCACTCTTTAATATAGACCGATCCGACGGAGGGTTCAATGGAC
Organism: Myxine glutinosa; assembly: GCF_964187855.1. Lineage (NCBI taxonomy): Eukaryota > Metazoa > Chordata > Myxini > Myxiniformes > Myxinidae > Myxine > Myxine glutinosa. The sequence continues at coordinate 86,685,238 of NC_136262.1, read as the reverse complement.
GGACGCCCTCTATAGATGCCGCCATAGTTGGGAGGCGTTTGCTTCATTTGGCTTGCTCTCCAGCGTTCAGATTACATGCAGTTACCGGTCTCAGTTCACTTTTCCGAAAGAATATCGATACAAAATATATTTGTTTGTGAGATTCATAGGAGAAGATGGAATCGTGGACGATACGACCGGTCCACCGAGCTATACGACAGGGGAGGAGCCGGTGTGGCGGCCCGTGCGGAGGTGGACTCTGAGGGAAGAATCCATGTGGGGCGGCAGTGATACATCCGCCGTGACCTGGCCGTATGGAAGAGTCGATGAAGCGATAAGGAGCCGGTGAGGCGGCCCGCGCGAAGGGACGGAGGCCCAGTCGGGTCTGGCAGATAAGACGCGACCCGAGTGATCAAGGAACTTGGGGCTCGGCAGCGGCCACTCGGGGCCTATCCGCAGTTGCCAGAGGTGGCCGGCCCGGGCGGAGGTGGACTCTGAGGGAAGAATCCATGCAGGGCGGCTGTGGTACGGCCGCCAAGACCTGGTCGTATGGAGGAGTCGATGAAGGGACAGGCACCTAGTCGGGTCGGTCAGAGGAGTCGTTATCGTAGTGGTCGAGAAACTCGGGGCTAAGGCGGAAGGGGGCTCGGCATGGCGTAGCAGGTACGTAATAGGGTACGCGGTTGCTAACAAAATAGGTTTGGTGCAGGTGGAAGTGGAAACCGGGTACCCCCAGGTGCCAGGTACCTTCAGGGCGGCATGGCCGTGCGCCTTCGGCGCCCGGCGATATCGCCGAAAACGGGGTTTGTATCGTGTGCCTTCAAATGCCAGGTGTCCACGACCGCTCCACACGTATAGAGAAACACTTGAGAACGATTATCACGGACACTTTTCATGTACGATCGCAATGATAGTTGTGCTAGCGCAGACAGCTGGAGTTAAGTTTGGATCGGGACGCCCCCCAGTAATGGCGGACGCAAGAGCGCCGCCTATCGGCGAGGAGGCACGATCGTCCTTATCGGATCGGTCTATATGTAATTAAACAACACAGTGCCATACTTTGAAAAATGTACGTAATAATCTAAACTAACTATGGAATGCAATATTTATTAAATAAGAACGTTTGTTTTTAATCAATGTTTAATTAGTAAAAGGAGTGTATTCGATGCTGTAACGAAAATAGTAATTTTGGTTTTCGCCGGACGGAAGGGTGTAGCGTCATGCCCTCATACACCGCCCATTAGAGTTTTCCCAGGGACTTTTCCATTCAAGCTGTATTCTTCAGATCGTCAGCACAAAATAAATTGCATTTTTAAAATACTCTGCACGTGGGGAGAAGGGTGAAGCTTCGTTTACATGTCACCACTTAATCGTGGTAACAATTACGCGTCGCGTTTGTGAATGCTATTTCCAAAATGATTAAGCATTGTGATTATTGCGCTGCAATACATCTCCCCTACCGGCAGTCTGTCGTCCGGAAAACTGTTGGGGAAATTACCAAGGGTTATTTACTCACAGGTTCTGAATCGTTCCCAATCACTAATTACCTCAGGACGGGCTCACCTGTGATTCGCACTCGGGACTTCGATTTATACACCTTGCAGACAGGTCAGCAGAAGCACGACAAAATAAGTTGTTGATAAAGAACCTTTCGAGTCACTAAATATCAGTAATTTATTATATTTTCCAGTTCACGATCAATGATCGATGTGTATATGAGGCTTGGCTTGGCTCCGCCCCTCCGGAAAGCGCGGGCTGTGTCACGCTTTTGACGTTCGCGAGACGAGGCTGAGGGCGCGCGGTGCGGCTTGAGGAGAACTTGAGAATAAACAAGAGATATCCATTTAAAAATTTTTTTTTTTCGTTTAATGAACGATATCTGCCAAACCACGTGCCCTATCACAAATTCCAAAAGGACATTTTAGTAGACTGATTTGCTGAACAGATCTGTGAAGTTTCCCCTCGATTGGATCAAAAATGAGGGAGGAGCTCGGTTTCAAAGGTTCATGCTTAAAAACGTCATAACTCTGAAACCATGTGACGTATGACGTCATGCTCGCTGACTTTTTTGTTCATCATGGGTATGCGATTCTGTCTGCTAAAGTTTGGCCTTGATCTGTTCAGCCGTTGCAGAGAAAAATGGGTTTTCATGTTTTCATGAAAAACAATATGGCGGTCGAACCACGTGACCTGTGACGTCATAATTACCATTAAAATATTCTACAGACCGAGTCCCCCCTACGGTGAAAACTTGATCTCAATCGGTCCTACTATTGCAGAGAAAATCTTTTTTAAAGGAAATTAAAACTTAAAATGGCACTGAGTTAAGGATCATCAGAATTATCAGAATTGCCAAAGTTCAAAGTGCCATAACTTTGTCAAAAATGATCGAAACGTCGTGAAGTTCGAACTCGATCTGTAACTTATCATGAGGAAACCATGTGCCAAGTTTGAAATCATTAGCATTAAGCGTTTAGAAAAAAAGTCCGGAAAACTGTTCTTTGCGTGACGGACGGACAGACTGACAGACGGAGGGACGGCGTGCAAACCTATAGTCCCTCCCCTCCGGTGTACACCGGTAGGGGACTAATAAAATAATTAGGGAACAGAACGAGACAGCCAATGAACGTTGACACAGACTTGCACGGGATGCTGAGCAACAAAGACGTTGGAGGATAATGCGTGCTCAGCAACCACATACAAGAGCAGCTGTAATGAATCCCGATGAAGTATCGGACAATATTGTGGAAGATCATCATTGCGGTCCGAGTTGGAAATGAGTGAGGAGGAGTTGGAAGGGAGTGAGGGGGGAGGAGTAAAGGGAAGAGCGGAGTAAAGGGAAGAGAGGAGTGAGGAAGAGTTGGTAAGGAGTGAGGTTGTGAGGGGAGAGGAGTAAGGGGAAGAGAGGGGTGAGGAAGAGTTGGAAAGGAGTGAGGGGAGAGGAGTAAAAGGAAGTGAGGAGTGAGGAGGAGTTGGAAAGGAGTGAGGGGAGAGGACCAAAGCAAAGAGAGAGAGAGTGGGGATGAGTTGGAAAGGAGTGAGGAAGTGAGGGGAGAGGAGTAATGGGAAGAGAGGAGTGAGGAGGAGTTGGAAAGGAGTGAGGGGAGAGGAGTAAAGCGAAGACAGGAGTGGGGAGAGTTGGAAAGGAATGAGGATGAGTTGGAAAGGAGTGAGGGGGAGAGGAGTAAAGGGAAGAGATGAGTGAGGAGGAGTTGGAGAGGGATGAGTGGAGAGAGGAGTGGAGTGACGGGGGAGGGGGTGGGGGAGAAATGAATGAGGGGGAGAGATGGGTGAGGGGTATAACATATTACATTAAGGTAAATACATTGTGTGGATTACATCATTTGTAGATCTGATGAATTGCCAGTAATCATTTTGTAAAACGGAATGTGCAGCATCTAACTCAAGATGTCGAAATGTCACACATCTCTGCCTCGTGTCCGCTGCCGAGTCCCAATTAAACTCACTCATCAAAGTTGGACACGAGGCAGAGCAGACGCCATTTTGGGAGAGCTGAGAGAATTACTTTTTCTACTTACTTTTTATACATGCGAAATTTGCATTTATGTTTATTTAAATTATACAATGGACTACGAAATGTAAATGTTTCATGATATTTGTTATATTATATCACCTTTATCTGTCAATATTGTTGAAATGAAGATCAAATAGCTGTATGTTGAAATATTTTGAGGAAGTCAAAACTTTACATGGGGTGTACTTACTTTTTCACGTGACTGTATATATATATATATATATATATATATATATATATATATATATATATATATATATGTATATGTATATGTATATATATATATATATATATATATATCTATATTCTATACGGTATATATATATCTATATATATCTATATATATATATGTTCAAAACACACCTGGTCACAAGTGTGCCGCACTGACCGGGTCCTCAGTCGAGGTCCTCAGCATCATCCCGTTTCGGCCCTTCAACCTCGATACAGTCAGCTAAGGTGGGCCAGCAGGGGCACGTACACATCCACATGCAGCAACCATCTGGATGCGTACATACCCCCACCCCCAGCCAGTGTGAACAACAACAACAACAACAACAACAACAACAACAACAACACCTCCACATCCAGAATCCACAGCAGCAAACAAACATGGTGGAACACTCAAACACCCACCTTTATACCCTTCACCACTCACCAACAAAACACACCAGATCATTCACACACACACATACACACCCATACATACAGAACACCAACCAAACAAACACCTACACTTACATCATACACCACTCGACACACAAAAACACACACTCATGCAAAAATTAATTCATGCAAAAACACACACCCTCACCCACTCACTCATATACACAAAATAAGAAGTAATAATAACAAAACAAACAAAAAAACACAAAAAAAAAAACACACACAACCAACCTACACCGTTCGACGTGTCTCCATAAACTTCCTCCATATCCAAAATGAGCCTTTCAAGGCAACCTGGGCCACCTTGTCACACATCCTCCTTCTTTCTGTCCCACACACTCCCAGCCGAGCAAGAAATGCAGAAAAGGAATTGCCAATATATCCTCTACACCCCACCTCAAATGGCTGACACGAAACACGCCAACCCTTCTCCCGGCACTCTGTCTCCAGCTCACTGTACTTTCCTCTCTTCCTCTCGTGCACCTCCTCCATGTTCTCTTCCCAAGGTACCGACAACTCCCCTAAGATGACCTGTCTTGTTGCACTTGACCAAATGACAATGTCAGGCCGCAACCTTGTCACACAGATCTCCTCTGGGAATACCAATTGTGGCTTTAGGTCTGCCACCACCTGCCAATCACAAGCATCTGACAGCCCTCTTGCTTTCCACCTCCTCCTCCTCTTTCCACCTCTTTCCACTTGGCCCTCTTTGACAAACCACACCTCTCCCCCATCAGTCTCCTTCTCCACTCTTCTCTCTCTCGATCTCAGTACCTCTTGTTGCACCATCTGCACCACCACCGCCAGCACCTGATCATGTCGCCACCTGTTTCTTCCTGCTGCCAATGCTACTGAGCATGCACTCAGTGCATGCTGCACCATTCCCACACCTCCACACAAATAACATCTCTCCTCCTGCAACAACCCCCACAATCTCAAGTTTACTGGTGACGGAAGCACATCATACGTTGCCCACAACAGGAAATTCAACAATATTGGCTCCATCCTCCAAATCTCTTGCCACTTCAATATCCTCACCCGCACACCTTCCCACTTAGTCCAAGCACCTTGCTGTGCCTGACCGACTGCTTTCACATATCTCTCCTCCTCTTCCTTTCTTCTCAACTCCCTCTCAACCATCTTCCTCCTCTCTTTCACACATGCCTTTCCCCATCGCTCATGCTCCATCCACCCCAAGCCATGCTTCCCATGCTGTACCATCCCCATGACCTCCTCCTGTTGCAACCGCTCCTCCATCTCGTCCACCTCTGCTCTTGCATTCCACTTCCGACTTCCCTGGGAGAGCATTCTTTACCACTGCATCACTTGTATCCCACAACATAATGAACTCCCGCACCCTCACCACCTTAAGCTCCTCGGTTAATGATGTCAAGGGAAACTGGAGTTTTCCACCCTGACCATCAAAGGCAATGTTCGTCAAACAGCGTGGCACTCCCAACCACCTCCTCACAAACCCACTCACCACAACCTCCATCCTCTCCACATGCCCAATTGCGATATCGTACATCATCAATGGCCACAATACTCATGGCATTGTGGAAGTGTAATTCAGTGTAACTTATTAATTGGCACTGGTAACTTATTGGTTGACCTAGTAACAAAGCAGATGCATTTTACATGCAAACTCTGTGGGGGACGGGTTTGTAAATGAGTTAGGAATGTGCACGAACATGATGGTCTCTTGAAACACCTGGTCACAGCCCCAGGCTGGAGCACCCCCCTATTGTTTGATAAATGGAACTCACAGCAGGGGGGGCTAGCTGGCGCCAGGAAGGCGACCGGTGACGTCGGCGGAGAGGAGATTACGAGTTCAGCGGACAGAGGATTAAGTCGAGTTGGTCCATATAAGCGGGAGCTGCGGCTGGAGTCGAGAGTACTTGCTACGTGAAGCGCTGACCGAACGGGAGTGTCGGATGGAGAGAAGGACCAGCGAAAAGAGTTAACCTGATCCATTATATTATGCGGTATCATTTTGGTAATTGGATGAAGTGAACAGTTTAATAAACGAGACCTTTTGTAACCTGTGTCCGGTCTTTGGAGTCCTGTGAGTCCCCCAGTAAATTCCCTGACAATCTTGGAGGCACCGCTGCGATCAATTGTACAAGCAAGTCTTCTTTAAAAGGTGAGTGTGTCTTGTCTTGTCCAATATGATTTACGAACTTGGAAGTTATGGGTACATACATGGGGGAGCAGGTGATCTGGGGCTTCTTTGCGCACCAATGCCGCGATATAGGTGGCGTGAGCCATCACGAATGGGATTTCGATAAACGACTGTAGCAATTTATTCGTTTTTTTTCTAAATGATTTCTGTAAATACGTATTTTTGCGCTGGTTATTAAAGGGCCTTACTGTGACCTGGAAGCGGGCGGAGCAAGTGTGCACCTTGCGACCGCTTGCTTCCAGGACGTGTAAGGCCGGTACACTCGTTTACCCACCAGCACACGGATAAAGTACTACTTTTTTTTTTGCACTTGTTCGAAGCACTTGACTTGATCGGCGCTTGGCGAGCGACAGGGAACCGGGAAACGGAATTATACTTATATATATATATATTTCCAATATGGTACACCGGCCACAACGATTTTAGCGATTATCCGAGTTTTTTTTTAACGATTTCTGTAAATACGTATTTTTCCTGCGCTGTGTAATTCTTCTGACACGCGCCACGAAGAAACGCACCACTGATGTGCATGAAGCGACTTGTTTGCCGGTTCGGTAAGGTCCTTCCGTACACGTGTACAATCGTGTACACCCGTTTTAAATAAATAATTTTTTTCAGTTTTCCCGCCATGCCTATAAATTCATGACAGACAACCCCCCTCATGCCGGTCCAGAATTATGATGAAAGATGGCGATTGAGAAAAAAAATTGCATCAAATTTTGTCCAGGTCCATCAAGAAGCCTTTGAGACATGCTTCACGGTTGAATAAAAAACCACCGTTTAGAGTACTTCTTTTTTTTTGTTCAAAGCACTCGACTTGGAGCCAGCGACTTGCTCGGCGGGGGATATAATTTTAGATATATATATAGTACGGGCATGCCCTAGTGAGAGATAATTACAGGAAATGGTGTTTGTGAGTAACAACCACCCTCTGGTCGAGGCTCATAGAAGGGGTGATGCTTACTGATTCGGCACGCTCACAAAATATGGGATTTTAAATGGCAGAGATGCCACGAAAGATCAGGAAGGGAAGGAATGGAAAATTTGTCAAGGTTTGAAATTAATCGGACAAGGGGGTCCCAAGGTATGGTCACCGTACTCGCAGGTCGTTCGTTTTGGCTTTGCGAATGGACCGAACCATTGCATGTAAATAGGAGGGTGGTTCTGTGGTCGTTCGTTTTGGCTTTGCGAATGGACCGAACCATTGCATGTAAATAGGAGGGTGGTTCTGTGGTCGTTCGTTTTGGCTTTGCGAATGGACCAAACCATTCCATGCAAATAGGAGGGTGGTTCTGTGGTCGTTACTGCCACGTGGTTTCAAAGTTTTGTTGTTGGAACTTGTTGTTGGAACTTGCTGTTGGAACTTGTTGTTGGAACTTGTTGGAACTTGTTGTTGGAACTTGTTGTTGGAACTTGTTGGAACTTGCTGTTGGAACTTGTTGTTGGAACTTGTTGTTGGAACTTGTTGTTGGAACTTGTTGTTGGAACTTGTTGTTGGAACTTGTTGTTGGAACTTGCTGTTGGAACTTGTTGTTGGAACTTGTTGGAACTTGTTGTTGGAACTTGTTGGAACTTGTTGTTGGAACTTGTTGTTGGAACTTGTTGTTGGAACTTGTTGGAACTTGCTGTTGGAACTTGTTGTTGGAACTTGTTGGAACTTGCTGTTGGAACTTGTGGTTGGAACTTGTTGTTGGAACTTGTTGTTGGAACTTGTTGTTGGAACTTGTTGTTGGAACTTGTTGTTGGAACTTGTTGTTGGAACTTGTTGGAACTTGCTGTTGGAACTTGTTGTTGGAACTTGTTGGAACTTGCTGTTGGAACTTGTTGTTGGAACTTGCTGTTGGAACTTGTTGGAACTTGTTGTTGGAACTTGTTGTTGGAACTTGCTGTTGGCACTTGTTGGAACTTGTTGGAACTTGTTGTTGGAACTTGTTGTTGGAACTTGCTGTTGGCACTTGTTGGAACTTGTTGGAACTTGTTGTTGGAACTTGCTGTTGGAACTTGCTGTTGGAACTTGTTGGAACTTGTTGTGGGAACTTGCTGTTGGAACTTGTTGGAACTTGTTGTTGGCACTTGTTGGAACTTGTTGGAACTTGTTGTTGGAACTTGCTGTTGGAACTTGTTGGAACTTGTTGTTGGAACTTGCTGTTGGAACTTGTTGGAACTTGTTGTTGGAACTTGCTGTTGGAACTTGTTGGAACTTGTTGTTGGAACTTGTTGTTGGAACTTGCTGTTGGCACTTGTTGGAACTTGTTGGAACTTGTTGTTGGAACTTGTTGTTGGAACTTGCTGTTGGAACTTGCTGTTGGAACTTGTTGTTGGAACTTGCTGTTGGAACTTGTTGTTGGAACTTGTTGGAACTTGTTGTTGGAACTTGCTGTTGGAACTTGCTGTTGGAACTTGTTGGAACTTGTTGTTGGAACTTGCTGTTGGAACTTGTTGGAACTTGTTGTTGGAACTTGTTGTTGGAACTTGCTGTTGGCACTTGTTGGAACTTGTTGGAACTTGTTGTTGGAACTTGTTGTTGGAACTTGCTGTTGGCACTTGTTGGAACTTGTTGGAACTTGTTGTTGGAACTTGCTGTTGGAACTTGCTGTTGGAACTTGTTGTTGGAACTTGCTGTTGGAACTTGTTGTTGGAACTTGCTGTTGGAACTTGCTGTTGGAACTTGTTGGAACTTGTTGTTGGAACTTGCTGTTGGAACTTGTTGTTGGAACTTGTTGTTGGAACTTGTTGTTGGAACCCGTACTTATTTAATTAATTACATTTCTTATTACATTACAGTAATTACATTACAGTAATTACCTGAGGTAATTACAGTAATTACAGTTCCGGTAATTACAGTAATTACAGTAATCATTACAGTAATTGCAGTAATCTTATTACAGTAATTACATTACATTAACTCAGGCACCTTTTGAGTAAGGAAGCTGATATTTGGACATGACACTGACCGAGTGATATGGCTGTGAAGGAAAAATTTGATTTATTGATTAATCATTTAATAAATTAACTCGTTGATTTATAAATGACTTATTTAATTAAAATTCCTGAGAGATACATCTTCGGATGAAATACTTGCAGATTGGTTATGCTATGAGCCAATTGATTAAGGAAAATATTTTGTGATGGCCATATTGGCAATTTCGTGGCCATATTCGTGGCAACTCAGTTAGTGCCACTGCACCTTTAAAATGCATCCCTGCGTTCATTTTTCGATCGATTGAGTTGAAATTTTGAACAATCGGATCTGGACTGTCGTTGTTAACGACTCTAGCACGCACTCGTCCAATCAGGATGGAGCGGTATGGTCCCCGGATCATCACTGCCCGCAGTTTTAATTAATTTTACTTTTCTCTTGGTCATATAATTTTGAAGACATGCGTGTCATGATAGAGGAAATGTTTGTTCTGTTGAACGGAATAAATGTTGTTTATTTGTGTGGGAGTGTATTTTTGTGTATTTCTTGTGTATTTTGGATATATTTTCACGACTAATTCCAGTTAACATCCTGCAAAATTTGCTCGTTTGCTGGCCGAGTCGAAATTGCGTTGAGTTTCTATGGCATGCGCCATTAAAAGCGCTGTGTAATGGTTGAGCTCCTTTTATTTCGGTTTGGTCATGCGGATGAGCAAACAAAGTGACAAATGCTGCGGCTGGAGCAGTAGAAGCGATGTTTTTTTTAATGGAAACGATGTAATGAGTAATTAAAAGTGGGAGGGGGCAACACCACGCATACCTCTTTTAAGGTGTGTATAAACCCTGGAATATTTCAGCAATCAATACAATGCTGAAACTATGTAAGTTAAGTTAATGAGTAATTTACTGAGTAATTTAATGAGTAATTTAATGAGTAATTTAATGAGTAATTTAACGAATAAGTTAATGAGTAATTTAAAAAATGAGTAATTTAATGAGTAATTTAACGAATAATTTAATGAGTAATTTAATGAGTAATTTAATAAGTAATTTAATAAGTAATTTAATGAGGAATTAAAAGTGGGAGGGGGCAACACCACGCATACCTCTTTTAAGGTGTGTATAAACCCTGGAATAAACGTGGGAGGGGGCAACACCACGCATACCTCTTTTAAGGTATGTATAAACCCTGGAATATTTCAGCAATCAATACGATGCTGAAATGATGTAATTTACTGTGTAAGAGGGTCGACCTTGGGTTTGTTTGGGTTTGTTGTTTATTTTGTGGATGTGTATTTTTTGTGTATTTTGGATATATTTTCACGACTAATTCCAGTTAACATCCTGCAAAATTTGCTCGTTTCTGGCTGAGTCGAAATTGCGTTGAGTTTCTATGGCATGCGCCATTAAAAGCGCTGTGTAATGGTTGAGCTCCCTTTATTTCGTTTTGGTCATGCGGATGAGCAAACAAAATGACGAATGCTGCGGCTGGAGCAGTGGAAGCGATTTTTGAATTGTTCAATGATTATTCGATATTGTTATGACTTATTGTCAATAGGTATACTGAGTGGCCATGAGGTAGCCTGTTGCTATGTACAGTTTTATTCTATTGTTGATTATACCACATAATTGTGGTGATAAAGGAAATGTTCGTTTTAAATAGATGATTATGATATGACCATGACTATAAAATCATGATGATTATTATGAATGATATCATAGGGTTCAAATGCAGAATGATTGCATGAACTTGGGAAAGAACTTTCAAGCCCTATGGGATAAATTGGGTGTTACAAGCAATGGAGCTTCAAAATTTAGCATGATTGAAGGAATTTTACAGTCTTATTTCAGTAGTTTTACGAAATTTAAATTGCCAAGAGATTTTGGGTACTATTAAAGAAAAAAAATGATGAGATATTTTTTCCAATGAACTTTAATATCTGCCATCCATTTTGGCTGTCTCACGAATGAAGGATGAGTTGCCTTTAGTGGTTGCAAAGAAAATTTGTGGAGACCAGGCAAAATGGGGAAATATGTCAGATATGACCCAAGGACAGGACGGTGATTCATCAATTGACATGAGGTACGAACCAGAGGTGACGACCGATGAGTCGATCTCAGTCAATGGATGGACCTGTCCTGACATCATTGGGGAAAGGGCTTATGCAAGAAGTCATTCAAAATGATTAATTTGATTTATTGATGAATATTGATGAATTAATTGAAATTGAATAATTGATTGAATTGTTAATTGATTGAATCTAATTGATTGAATTTAATTGCATAAATTGAACTGAATAAATTGAATTGAATATATTGATTGTTTGATTGATGAAAATGCGGTCTCAAGAAAGAAGCTTTGATATCTTTGCGAGATATTATCAATGTGGAGACAACCTGGGAAAATTGAGCAAGGTGGTGAGTTTATATACAGATATATATGTGCGGTTACCATTGTGTGATTTCCCCGTCAAACAGAGCGGACACCTGAGGATTCACCCACTTCATACTGACCCTCCGGCTCATCTGCAAATACTGATCTGTGAGATTGGATTGTGCAAAAGCCACAGCTGAGGGAGATTCTCTGGAAATCACCGTGCGAACAGGTGGAGAGATCCTTCCTGGAGGTACGAGTGAAGCTTTAGAGGAACCTGGAACAAGCTACAACACATCCAACGCTACTTTGATAAAAGGCAGAATGGGAAATGGAGCCTGCAAGAACACACAAGGACAACCAGAGATTCCACAAAAAGGTACTTGTACACATCATATGTACGACCGTTATGGTGCCGAAGCTATAAGGCAGGTCGAGAATTGGTATTTGTGGACAAAGGGACATGATGAGGAGTTTCCAAGAGATGGTACATTTGAGCGAAGTCGATTGGAAAGATTGGAACAAAGATTGAAAGCCAGGAAGAGACAGAATCTAACGGTAGACTGGCTTGCATTCCATCTTTGGGATGGTGAATCCAGACAACGGGAACAGCAAGAACGGATAACGGAACTAGAACTTAAAATAAAAAGGATACAGGATACAGTGGAGGAGACAAATGCACAACTGCCCTCGAAATTAGGAATGAAAGTCACAGTTGTCCCATCTGATTTCCAGTTGTCTCCCCAAAAAGGACGGTACAGAGAATTTTTTCGTGTTTCAGGAGATAACGAGAGATTGCAGTGGCAACTCAGGGATGTAGAGATGCAGCCCAGCAATACAAGTGCACAGGCGCACAGATCAGACAACGACAGAAACAGGTGTTTCGAGTGTGGAAAGATGGGACATTGGAGAAGAAGATGTCCGTATGTCAACAGGAAGACAAGGTCATGGGGCAAACCAAGATCAAGCGTACCAGTGCTTACCGGTACCTCAGACAATGATTAGGCCTTCATTGCTGCAAATCCCAAATGATGATTGGCCTCAACAGATTCGATTACTGGACAAACATGAACAACTGTCAATGATTCTTGTGTCTGAAAAGTTTTCAGAGCAAGAATGATTCATTTTTCTTTTTGCTTGTTAACAAATTAATAATTAATTGATCAAATGCCAAAATTGGATCTTCTATTTTGGGCACAGCAATTTTAAATTTACAAAGTTTGGAACAATTGCGTTGCAATTGTTGGCAAACCAAGTAACAAGAGTCACATGATGATCAGGTGGGAATTTCGGACTATTGTTCCGCACGATTGATAGGTCAATGGTCGACTGACATGCAAATGGGTGTGTAGTCAAAATTTGGATAGATTATTGTGAAGGCAGAAAGGGTAATTTCAATTTGACATCATAAGGGTTTTCTAAGAATGGACTTTTGGTTTATTTGTCTATAAGCATTTTGAATTTGATTGACAAATTTTATGAAATTGAAATAAAATTGACACCCATCTGATCTGTAAATAATGGTTCCAACGCAAACAAATATGCATAATGCATGTGTGTGTGTGTTTTTGTGTATCAATCTTACAAGATTGTTGACACGGACAGTGTGCCTGTCTGGAAATGGATAGTTATATGTGGATGGGATTGGGATATGTGGATGGGATTGAATATCCAGAGAATCCGTAAAATAAAATAGAAATATAATTTGATTATGAACATTATCTCTTTTGTCAAGGGAAATGGAATATAAAAAAATTTGATGTGCTGGGTTATGAGCAGCCATTAATTAATAGTAAAATTGTGAGTAATTTTGGGATTCCATTTTTGATAGAATGTATATGAGAATAACATCTATTTATGGATATGAGCTTCATAAAAGGAAATGAGGAAGTACAAAATCATCCAAATTTGGGAGAGGTCTTACACTGACTTCCCAGAATACTCTGCTCATGGATTTTATATATATAAACTTGAATTTTATCAGCATATAAATTGTGCTGTATGTATGGATGTGTTTTAGGCATAGATGATATGGGAAAAGAGGAAAGAAAATTTTGCTGGTTTGAACTATTGTGGGTTTTTCAGTTCTGGAGTTTAAACAAAGTCACTGGTTAACAGATGAGAAAGGATAGTAAATAAATTATTCTCTGCTGGGCAAATTAAGTACGATATTACTAAGACTTATGAGAGCTATTGTTCCGCCTTACAGCAGTGGAAAATTATTGGAAAAAATTAGATCCAACATAATGAATCTATAAAAGAATGTGATAGGGATAATATCCTCAATTTGTACTAATTATTTGATTGTGGGTAAAGGAATTAAGTCATCGTAGTGGATTGTTAACAGCAGCCTGAAAATGTCCTGAGAGTGTGCATCCATGTAATCAGAAATCCCAGATTTGTTTTTACAAACAACATTTTGGTAGAGGTCTTGTGTGGAACACTTCCTTGGTAGATAAAAACGGTACTGCATGCTGGCAGCCACTTTTGCGGCCAGTTAGGCCAAACAAATTGAGAGGAAATTGTAGTTAAATACGTAAGTTACACATGGCTATTTGTAAAAAAGGAAATTTGTTGAGATGGGAAACATTTTTTCGAAGGTTTATAAAGGTGTTATAATATGACATGTGGCAAGGCAAACTATTGGATGGGAAAATTAGATCTGGCTATAGAATAAATTTATTGACCCCTTGAAGTTAATCCTTCGAATCATTGTTTCACTGGCATTTTTGTTCAAATTGGAAATAGTTTGGTAGAGCTTTGGTTAAAACCTTTGGTTGCGGTATCTTGGAACGAATTGATAAACCATAGGAGATTGATAAGAATAGAAACAAATAGGGACCCAAAATAGAAAGTTGGATTCATGCCTCTCATTGCAAGCAAGCACATGGGGCTAAGGTGGACGATCCCACAGAAAATGAGGCTGCACCTAGCAGCCCAGCAGAACATTCAGTGGTAGGAAAATGATAGTCATGATTTACAGTCATTTGAATTACATTTTAACACCCCTTGCATTGATAAACATTACATTTTCAACATGTGATATTCCTACTTGGAATAGTGACATTTATTTGCCTACATGACATACAATTACCTGCTGATATTAATACAGCATGAGTGAAAAAATGTATCACAACTACACTCATGACCAGGGGATTGAGTTCAACCCCGGGAGATAGGGGGATCAGGGTAAGACAAATAATCTGATTATGTTACATATTAAGGGATTTTCTTTATTTACCTTTTAGGAAGCTTGTTAGTTTGGTATATAATGTTAAATGTCATCGACATATAACTATGTCATAGATATGAATATATACAAGGAGTAGCAGACTTGTTTGTTGGTTTAGTAGTTATATTGGCAATTGTTTTAGTGGTGGCTTGCTTGAAAGCCTTAGTGACGGTGTGTTTGAATAAGGTAACCAACAACACGATGATAACACATGAAGTGACAAATGAGGAAAGAAATGTGGAACCAGAAAAGGAAGACTTTTATGGCGACATAAACAGTAGAATTAAGATAATGGCATAACGACAATGTTATGAGTTGTGTCAATTACAATATCAATGAACTCATATCACCACGAGTGACACACTGTTAGGAAAAAGAGGGAAAAGAAAAAGTGGAGAGGAATTATGGTAATAATACATTATGCTTAATTTGTTGGTTTGGGAAAATTGTTGTTGGGAATTAGGTATTCCCGTTTGTGATTGTAATCATATACAATGCTATTCTTAGTTTAGTAATAAAATACATACCTGATTGAATATTATTTGTGTGACGCATATAAATGAATATAACTTTTTGAGTTAAGGAAAAACAACAAATTGTTGAATGTGAAACTGTCGGAAGATATACATGATTATGCTGATTTCATGGTAAGATGTACCCTATCTGATTCAGTGTGTGCGGAAAGCAGATTCAGATATGACTGAGCATAAGGATAAGACGAGATCACATTTTGGAGGGATTGCTAACGGAATTGGGAAGAAGAAAGAAAGAAAATTTGTGGCTAAAAAATGAAGTTAATCGTGGCATACACCCTCTTTCTCAAAGAATGATGAAGACATTCTCCCGTGTAACTTGGAGATGAATGCTTACCTTCACCAAGGAAATTTATGTGACCATTTGCCTGGATCACACTGCAACATATGAAAGAAAGGCGATCACTTACTCTTGTTCGAAGACTTCGAACATTCACCACATCAGAAGTTGCAGGACAACGACATTTTACCTGCAACCTCTGTGAAATGCGGGGACATATGTTATTACTTCACCAACGTCCGGGGAACCAGCATGGAGCTGCAAAAAACGGCTGTGCCCTTGTCACAACAGCTGTGCACGATTCTGCTGGATTGCTCCTGGTAAGGACCATGAATGACCTGAACACCATGGTCCCAACATCATTGTGGATGCATCCGGCATCCCTGTTCCACATCTTGCTGGCCAATCAATGTCACACCAATACTTGCTGCCCACTCACAATAAAGGAGGAGGCAAGTCGACTACAACTGGGTGAAGGCCTTGTTCAGGAATTACTATGGTTTACAGCAAAAAGTGGCAAGAATGCTACAAGGAGAGCAGGGTCAGTCTATGACTCCGCAATGTTACCACAACAGCGAAATCCTACACGAAGTAGTGCAGGAGCTATGAAGACATTAGGAGAAAATGTTTCATACCTGGATTCAAATACAAGTGATCAGCCCTTCCTTTCAAACAAAGTCAACATTTGTGTGGAGGCAAACGTTTTTGCCAGATGGTGCAGATGCTTTACAAAACTTGAAAATGAAGTGAAATTGTTGTATCTTGGTGATGGTGAAGTGTTGTTTTGAAAATATATTTGTGATGCAAATGCAATAGATTGAACAATATGGAAGGAGTCAATGACCAACGAAATGTTTTGTGATTCTTGCAGGATGACGGTGTATGCCTAAGGGAATTTGATTACCAAAGTTATGATTATTTACTTATACTTGTAATGATGTTTACTTGTAGTGATTGATTGTTTACTTATATTGATGTTTAGATTAATGGTTAATATAAACAAAAACAAAAAGATGAGGGAATTGTGGAAGTGTAATTCAGTGTAACTTATTAATTGGCACTGGTAACTTATTGGTTGACCTAGTAACAAAGCAGATGCATTTTACATGCAAACTCTGTGGGGGACGGGTTTGTAAATGAGTTAGGAATGTGCACGAACATGATGGTCTCTTGAAACACCTGGTCACAGCCCCAGGCTGGAGCACCCCCCTATTGTTTGATAAATGGAACTCACAGCAGGGGGGGCTAGCTGGCGCCAGGAAGGCGACCGGTGACGTCGGCGGAGAGGAGATTACGAGTTCAGCGGACAGAGGATTAAGTCGAGTTGGTCCATATAAGCGGGAGCTGCGGCTGGAGTCGAGAGTACTTGCTACGTGAAGCGCTGACCGAACGGGAGTGTCGGATGGAGAGAAGGACCAGCGAAAAGAGTTAACCTGATCCATTATATTATGCGGTATCATTTTGGTAATTGGATGAAGTGAACAGTTTAATAAACGAGACCTTTTGTAACCTGTGTCCGGTCTTTGGAGTCCTGTGAGTCCCCCAGTAAATTCCCTGACAGCATCAACCCAAACTTCAAACACCATACCTTCAACTTACCTGGCAAACCACATCCATCAATCCTCTTCAAACCTCTCAAAAGCTTGTTTCTGACCTCCTCCACTCTTCCCACATCATTCAACTCCACTGTATACCATCTTCCCAAACTCCTCACAGGGGCCTCCACCAATAATGGAACCACCTCCCCTCCCAGCTCAAACCTGTGCATGTTATCCACCACTCCTCGTCTCACTATCACACTCCTCGACTTTCTTGCTTTAAATCCCATTCTTTCCCACCGCATCAACGTTTCCAGTCGTCCCAGTACCTCTACTGCTGCATCAGCGGACTGTTGGACAACTGTCAGGTCATCCATGGAAGCAAAAAAAAAAAATATATATATATACACAAAGAATTAAGTTAAGCACCCCCCCCCCCCCCCCCGTTTTTTTACAACCTCGCACATTACAAGTTTGTTGTCGTCAAAACAGTGTAATATACCCATGATATTGCTATATTTTCTGGAGAAGTGATATTATGGTCACATAAAAACATAACAATCATGCCGTTTTCAATATTTTATTCTGAATAATTTAAGGTGAAATTTTTTGGGAATTTTAGGCATATTTTCACCTCAATTTAAGTATGGAGCTATAGGTCCATCACGGACAGTGTGGATGACGTTTATGTTTTCTAACGTACAGTCATTGTTCTGAGAAGACCTCTAGCGATCTTTGCGTCAATAACGTGTGTAGGACCCACGTGATCGGATCACTGACTCAACCAATCACTTTTTTTCACTTTGATCACTCAATTTCATCAATGGATAATTGCTAATGTCATACCAATCATTATTTGATCTCACATACCTTAGAATATATGCCAATGTATACATATACACAAAGAATATATATTAGGGGGTGCTTACCTTAATTCGTTGTGTAGGGGTGCTTAACTTAATTCTTTGTGTATATATATACTGTATATATATATATATATATATATATATATATATATATATATATATATATATATATATATAAATAAATATATATATATATATATATATATATATATATACATACATATGTATATATATATATATGTCAAGTCGTAGATTCTTTATTGCTTAGAATTCTGTTTTAAACGTCGGTCGAATAATATGTTTTGATCTAAAATGTTGCTTAATGTTTTACATAAGTAAATAAAGGGGTTTTCGCTTTGCTGGGGATAAATGGGAAAGTACTCGATGCATTTCGTGCTGAACGGATGGCTCGTCCTCCATGTGCCCTCTCGATGCAAGATAAAGCCCGGTCATAGATTCTCTGATTCGGTCCGCAGATGGCGCCTCGAGCCGCGGGCTGGCGGACGTTTATACGCGCGTGGAATGTGTAGTTTCAAGTAGAATGCTCGAATTGCAGATATAAACTTAAAAAACATTAATTATATTCCATATAATCATAGCGGCGCCTGAATTACAATAAACATGCTTCTGTTTGTGTTTAAAATGAGGAAAGGCTCGCTTCGGTCGTGTTGGGCAAATGGTTTTTCGTATACGTGTGCCCTTTTTACCTAGATGGTCTTATCTGGCTGGCCAAGCATGGTCTTATCTGGCCAAGCATGCACTCTTCTCTCTGTGAGTTACATTTTTCGTCACCTCGGAGCTTTTGAAACTATATCTGGTCCGAATGATAAGGAAGGGCTGACTCCCCCGAATGACAGAGCGGATGACGGTGGGGGCTAGGATGACGGCGAGGGACTCTCGCCAGTCGCTTTGTTCTCTCGGAGATTTTCTGATAAACTTGTCAAGTATTTATACGGACTGCGAATCAATGTGCTTCAGGAAGGCTGGACGTGGCATGAAGCTGGTTCTTGCTGTAGATGTCTCTCTTCTTCCGGATCTGTATAAGTTGGTTTTTAATAAAGCTCCGTCATCCTCAGGCTATTGGTGGAACTTCTTTTAAGAGCCAAGAGTTGTTTCTTGACAAATGGTACCAGGAGTGGGGTCGCAACAGACGCGGAGGACGGGAAGCGGAACCCGGGCGACAGGATGAAGGCTGCCCGAGGCCGGGACGCTGGCACTCTAATTTGATTAAGGTGAGCAATTGTTTTATACCAGAGGGCTATCTTTCCAAATTTGTACCTTGCTTCCTCGAACGATTTCAGTCCGCTTCCCTGTCATCCGCGCTGCCTGCACTCGAACAGAAATTGTAAGTAAAGGCTCATTTTAGGCCTCAGAATGACGTGGCTTTGTTAAAGCCAGGATAAACAATTAAGGATACCAGTAAGGACTTAACAGTAAGCTTAAAGTTACAGTTAGCACCAGGAGGGGAAAATGAGGTCGGACAGCCATATAGGTTGAAGCCAGGTGGCCAAGATTTTTCCAGGAAGGAACAGCCCAGAGACAAGATGGGGTATGCCATTGCATGCCAGGGAACGAAGGGCTGTGGCTAACTTAAGAGGGCCATAAGAACATGGCCAGTAAAAGGATTTGCGCAGGATATCGGTAAAGATAACGTTCGATAAGGGTAACGTTATAAGTTAAACAAGGGAAAGGGGAAAAGTGAGGTCGGACAGCCGTAAAGGTTGAGCCAGGCCGAGAACTTTCCAGGAAGGATCAGCCCAGAGCAATAAGATGGGAAGCAAGCTAATGAAAGAAGGGGAACCCCTTAAGGGCATCTTTCATGTTTAAGAGGCATCATTTTGCCGCGGTAAGACCATTAAAGGACTGGGCTGTGTTAACTAAAGATTTAAATAATCCCTGGCCAGAGGAGGGGTCGTTTGCGCTTGACAAGTAAGTAAGCAGTTAAGCAAGTAAATCAGCGATTGATGCCGCTGGACCAGATGCCAGACCAAGACCCCCCAACCCCCCCAAGACCTGAGCTCAGTCCCGGGGCTCTAGGCAACACCCCCCACCCCCCCAAGACCTGAGCTCAGTCCCGGGGCTCTAGGCAACATCCCAACACCCCGCCCTGCCTTCCCTTTTTCACCTCAACCCACCCCGTCCAACCCGTCCCAAGAAAAAATCCTTTTCCTTGAATGAAAGACGTAACATGAATGAGCAAAGATTGTATATGGGAGTGGCTGGAGAAAGGCATGATTTGAGTCGATCTGATTTTCGCGCGAAGTCTGGGAGGCTCACTGGTATATGAATGAGGAATGAATGTATATTGGGATGTTAATTGACGTGTGTATCTGGCCAATGTATTTGTCTGTATGACATATGCAAAGCAGAGGGTTTCGGTGTGAAGCTTTGTAAGTGGTCTACTTGACATTCCCTAGCGACTATCCGAGGGAACAGGCGAGGTCCTGAACTGAGTCCGGATTTTCATCTGTTTGGGAGTTGTTTGGGAAGCGAATTGATATAAATCGGGTCAGGAAAGCACTCGGAGTGCCCTTGTCGACCTACTGTTGATATGAAGCGGTTTCTTGGAGATGGTTGCAGGATGGGCTGCTTTGTCTTTCGAGCGGCAGTCGGACGGAGATTTGGAGTTTGTGGAACTGGAGGTTCAGAGTTTGGGTCGAAGTGTGTGTTTGACTGGAATCGAAGAGTTCATTCAATGGCAGATATTGTGGATTGTATGTGTGGGATATATCACTGAGGCAGCTCACCTTTAGAATTGATGTCATGTAGTGCATTTGGGGTCAGAGAGGTAAAGCGTCAGATATCCTGTTTTTTTGCGATGTTTACGAGCTAGGGATGAGTTCTGACAGCTCAATGTTCTGATAGCTCACTGTTATGACGGCCCTCATTCGAGAGCGGCGCGCAGTTTTGGTTGCCACGGCTACGAGCCTCGCAGGAAACCGCGAGGCGGGAGTGTTGGGATTCGTGTGGAGGCACGAGGGTGCGCGCCAGGACGGGGGGCGGCGTGGCGTCGTCGCGTTGAGAAGGTTGTGCCAGGTCGATCGGCGATCTCTGAATTTAAATCGGATTTTTGTCATGTGTGTTGTGAAATTAACGTCTATCCGAGAATCCTGGCGATGTTCGTTTAATTAAAGTGTGGTACAAACCTGTGTTTCCGCCGTGCGGCTCCGTGGAAGTTTGGGTAGAGTTATTGTGCGTTCGGGCAGGAGCCGAGCGAACCGCGAGTCACGTGTGCGCTGAATGGGGGGCTCTCGGTTTTGGGCAGTTGTCGTTGTAATTGTTGTTGTCAGGATGGGAAATAAGAGCAGTTGTTGTTGAGTTTGTTGAATTGGGTTCAGAGCATGAGATTTGCTCAGAGTGCCGGTGATAACTCGCCCACTCTCAGGGAGGATGTGTGCCCAAATGCAGGGGCTGTGGGTCATTGCGACTTTGCTGAATGTCGGACGCTGGATGTCGGACGTTCATGTCAGACGAGCCATGTCGGAATAGTGGCCGGCTGCGACATACATGCCATGCAATGTCACAGGACGAATACGTTATTTAAGATGGATTTATATAAGGGGAATAAACGATTTCTAAAATGATTTTCTAAACGCTAAAATAAACGATTCCAAGACAGAGTAATTAATTTCCGGTGCCAAGTTCAAACAGGAAGTCTTGTTCATACAGTAAGTGAGGTACAGTGCGGAGTGGCGGCTGGAAGATGCATCGATGCATTTGTGTTGATCGATGCGCCGGATAAAGGGTTTGCTGGCAAGCGATGTTGGTAAGGTTAAGTTATTAAAACGCATATGGGTCTGGAGGCAGATAATGTGGGACAAGCTGCCTCACGCCTCACGGGCGCTGCAGGGAGAGTATTTGGAAATTCAATAATTTGAGCAGAAATGTCACGTTTTCAACAGAACGCTGATCCGAGGAAGGAGGACGGTCGAGGTTTCAACTGTCGGTATGTGGTGTGGCTTGTGCCAAGGTGTGGGCGCGAGGAGGATGTGGTTGTGTTTGTCTGTCTGTGGAGTTATACGGTTGTTGGATTCGTAGAAGCTAGCATTTTGCGATGTAGAGCCTCAATAATGGTCATTTGTCTGTCCGGATGCGGAGTTCTTGCAGGGAATGTCGCCGGACTTGTATTATTTGCGGAATAATAAAGCGCTGGTTACCCCAATTGAAGTTTGACCTTTTAAAGTTTAGTTGACCTTTGTTCGAGATATGCAAGGGAAAGGTCAGAGGGAATTCACTAACCTTGGAAGAACGACAGGCGGAGTCAGTCTACAGGGTGTTGCTTTAACGACAGGATATAGAACCTAAATCTGGAAGGAAAGGACATTATATTGTTGGTTAAACTGAAGTCATGTACGTAATTAGTGGACAGAGAATATCGAGTTTTTTGTTGTTGTGGAAGCGTCAGGTACAGTACGCTTGGAATTTAATTTAACCGGGCCGAGTACAGTGACGTGTTCGATCGAGCTGTGGGGATTTGAGATGGATTTGAGTCACGTTAAATGGAGGACATTTGGGAGGATGAAGAGATGCAAGTAACGTGGATTAAATTGTGGTATCACGAGTTGGGTGCCAGAGATATTGTGGTTATTATAACTCGCTGATTATGGGGGCGCACCGAGTACAGATCGGGTTGCATGATGGAGCACGCATGCATGGATTTTGGCTTTGCGAGGCTTCAGGTAGAAGCTGGCATTTCGATACTGTGGATTATATTGTGCCTGTCTGGAGAGGTGATGTCCTTTGCTGGGGCTTGTGATACGCCTCTGTTATCTGTCTGTCTGTCTGTGAGTTACAGTGTGTCTGGAGAGGAGGTCAGTCAGGTAGGATGGGGCCAAGCTATGGAGGGCTTTGTAGGTCAAAAGGGAGGATTTTGTACTAGACTCTCTGGGGAATGGGGAGCCGGTGGATTATAATGACTGGGTAGCGCAATAGTATAAGAGGCGACTGGGAAGCGCAGGTCTCAAAAGGGAGTAGTTAGCTTCGATGATGCAACAGTGTATGAGTGAGTAATTGTGATCTGTTTAAGTGTAAGAGGCGGTGGAGATGGAAGGAGGTGATGAAAGCATGGATGAGGATTTCTGCAGCCATGGAGGAGAGGGATGGATGCACGGGCGATGTTTTTAAGGTGAAAGAAGGCTGTCTTTATGATCTGTTTAGTGTATTTTGTCAAAGGAGAGGGTTTGGTCAAAGATGGTGCCAAGATTCCGGTTGCGAGGGATGTGGATACTGGGAAACCATCGATGTTGGGGGAAAAGTTATGGGTGAATTTGGTGAGCGGTTTTGGGTAATGAAGATTAATTCAGATTTAGCGTAGTTAAGTTCGAGGTTGCTGATCTGAAGCCAGGATTTTATTTCAGTGATGCAGTTTGTCAGGATGGAGCGAATTGTGGTGATTAAGCTGTTGTAGATGCTGTCAATTTTGCTTTGAATGCAAGAAAGGAAATGCAGTTTCTACTGTGAAGGACTGGTGGTGGATCGACCGAATGGTCCAGGAAGGAAGGAGGGTGCAGGTGGCACCAGGTGTGAGTGCACAGGTGTGCACCAACAGGTGTGTGGAGCAAGGTGGTGGTATCCAGGGCGCTGAGGAGTTTGTTCACGTTGTAAAGTTTGTTTATTTAGTTTGTCTATTGTAGAGAAGAGTGCTTTTGGGATTCCGGAGCCAGAGTGGTGGTGTTTGAGTTGAGTGGCCACAGCTCGTTCCAAAACTTTTGACAGAAAGGGTAGGTTGGAGATGGGTCTGAAGCTATTTAGGGTGTCAGGGTTTAGTCCAGGGTTCTTCCAGAATGGGGGTGAAGTTTCACGAGTTTTTTTTGGGGAACTGCTTGGTGAGCCATGGAAATGGATTGGATGTTTTGTTGTTGGTCGTCTGGGAATTCGGTTGTTGCATTGCCAAAGGTTTCTGTGTGGTGGACACACTTGTTGGCTGTCGTCTTGTGTGACGTGGGTGAAGATGTATGTGGCTGTGTGTGGCTGCCTGGAGGGGAAGGCGGCTACAGTGGTTGATATTGGTTGTGGGTTGTCCGGGGTGCTTCGATTTGCATAGGGGGTGAAGATTGGGATATTACATTATTTTGAGTAAGTATTGGCATGAGTAATTACAGAAGTAATTATGAGTTATTATGAGTAATTAGTGGTATGAGTATTAGCTATGAGTAAGTGATTATTTTAGTAAAATTACATGTCTCGCCGTGTTGTTGATCTGGGGACACGCTAGTTTGATGGGTACCCTGGGGTCTTCAGCGTGTCTATGTGTTTGTCTGTCTGTTACACTAGACTCTGGGATGTGTTTTCATGAGACGAATTTCAGAATTGATGACAATTCAGTGAGTATGGTGGACAACGTGAAGTGGCTGGTGTGAAGGAAGGGGTTGGGAAAGATGGACCCCCTTCACGAATACCCAGTAGGGTAGCTTAATTTCAGACATAACAACAGTGAGAATCTATTTTGAGCGAATCACAGTGGGTGAGAAAAACATTGTGTGTGACCAGACACCAGAACTGACCGGAATTGGAATTGGAATTAGACCAGGTTATTTCTATTATTTGTTTATTCGCAAAAATAAATAAATAATAGGGGGAGGTTCATGGAGGTTAATGGTGGTTTGTTTGTATTAATGGAGGTTAATGGTGGTTTGTGTTTGTGTTAATGGAGGTTAACGGTGGTTTGTTTGTGGTAATTCTAGTAGAAACTCTAGCTGAAATAATTTTCGTTTAATTTTATAATTTTATTTTTATTGATGTTGGAAACAGGTAATGGGATGCTGAGAGAAGGATTGAATTTAATTTGAATTGGACTGGATTAAATGGGATTGAATTTAAAAATTGAATATTGGATAAAATTGGATCCACTTGAAAAAAGTGGATTAGGAAATTGGAGAAAAGGTGTTCTATGAAACTATGAATTGAATGAATTGAATCTATGAATTGGAGACCTGTAGACCAGGCGTTCCCAGGAGACTTGTGGACCAGGTGTTCCACCAGAGGAAAAAGACCAGGTGTTCGTGGAGCACTTCACCTGCAAGAACGCCTTGGAACCAAGGTGGAAGGGACCAGTCCAGGTGTTGCTGACTACACCAACGGCAGTCTTTTGCGAGGGCAAGACCTCGTGGATCCACGCCACGCACTGTAAGTTGGCCATACAAGCACCAGACACTACACCACAGCAACCACAGTAAGGATGGGCCTAATCATAGGTACAATACTATTGATAGCGACAGCAGCTAGGGGAAACTCCGATTCCAATAGATGCGAAAACGAAACCCGACACCTCACCGTAACATGGGGACAAAGAGTATCACTACCATGTTTCGAACAGAAAGCCCTGCACACAAATTGGGTGAACATAAATTGGCTAGCACTGTCGGCAGGGCCTGGACGCGTTGGCATGGTACTACAAAAGCAACGAGAGTTCCGGGAAAACGGGCAAGCTAGCATTGAGACCTTGGCCCAACCAGGATACAAATGGGGAACCCCTGATTTTAAGCTACAAACACGCACACGCCTAGGGAAAGACATGACCATGCAGGTCCGGTGCAGCGTCTGGACCCCTGGCGCGGCCGGTGGCGAAAAGAACTACATACCATGCATCGAATACATACTCACGCCACAACCCCAGAATAAGGCCCCAAAGAAGGGTGAAAACACATATTGGAAAGTGGCCAGGGAGGTGGCAACAATTCAAAATAGGACACACTGCTGGTCGTGCATGCGCTTTCCCCAAGCAGGCACCACAGGAATACACATGATAGTGCTACCCTTGTCCCTCAATGACCTCTGCTCACAACCTATCGATTCCCCATGTTTAGTCACCACGCTGGAAAGAGAAGGGGTTGACAACGGCAAGAGTTGCAATCGACAATTTAATTATCGCCCGTCAATGATTGCCCATGTGGCCGAGAGGCCTGCCCCCGTCTGGGTCAAACCACAGAAAGGGAGGGTCTGCCTCCAGGGTTCCGGCCACTTGCGTATGGGAGAATCAGAATGCGCCTACACTCTCCCCGGGAAGCTGGGACAAGGGAGCTCAGGGATTACATTACGAATAGTACTGCAAGATAAACACAACCACAACATAACGGCTATAACATTCTCCAGGGGGGTTAGTAGGATTAATGGGGTGGTAAAGGGACTCCGGTGCTTATCCACCCACCTGGTCCCACCCCATGGGACAATGTTTATATGCGGCGACAAGGCTTACCCCTATTTACCAAATAATTGGGGGGGCACATGTTATTTGGGTTCAGTCCTTCCTGACGTTGAGATACTGGATGAGCTAGACCCAAAGTCCTTGGACAGGCGTTATAAGAGGTCAGTCATGAACGAAGATGGAACCACTAAACTACACGGGAGCCTATGGGAAAAGGTGTTCGGTTTCTTCTTCCCAGGAGCGGGCACAGTCATGGATAGTTTCCGGATAGACAAATTGGCTTTGGCCCTAGAAAAGGTGGCAAACGACACCGCTACGGCTCATGACATACTACTGGATACGGTGATTCACATGCGTACAATGGTGATGCAGAATCGGGTGGCTTTGGACATGCTCTTGGCAGAGAAAGGAGGGGTATGCGGAATTATAGAGGGAAAATGTTGCACTTACATACCCGATCCATCTGAAGGAGTGTCAGCCGCAATAGTGAGACTAAGGGAAACTAGCCACGCCCTGACAATCGATCGGATCGCGCGCGAGAACTCTTATAAATTTAGCTGGCTCACTGACTGGTTCCAGGGATGGACGGGCACCATAGTGAAGTGGTTATTGACCGCACTGGCTGTGATAATCGGGGTAGTAATTTGGGGGGCACTAATGAAATCTCTAGTCCTCCTCTGTATGAGAAAGTATTTTACAGGATGGAAAGTGAAGAAGCCGCCGACAACGACTATGGCTCTGACCACAGAGGCCGTCGACCTGAACGGGTCCTTCAACAAGGCAGTTGCGACCAGCGCTCCAGAAAATTGTATTGAATTTTGTGACGACTGTGATACTTGTGCGGATCCCATGTGGGAACTGGCTGCTGCCTGTAACGGTGTCTGTGATGACTGTGATACTTGTGCTATAAACCCCTTGCGTGTACTGGCTAACGCTGCTTATGTATTACAAGCTGACAGCTGCACGCCCCCTTCCGACCCAACTATGGATCTGATTGCGACGCTGGGTCTGGCGATCGAGGGACCCGACGTGGATATCCTAGACCCGCAAGCCGACCAGGCGCCCAAGGGAGACTTTGACATAAAGGAAGTTCCTCTCTTTGCTCCATATGTATTAAGTTCAAATGCTTCAAGTGAATCGGATTTTTACGCTCTGTACCCTGACCAGGAAATTGAGACACAAGATACTGACAATATTATGTATTCCCCAGAACAGCAGCACGTGAGGGACCTCATGGGCATGATCGTTGATTAACTTCGAAGATCTGCAAGGACTGAGTCTGCAAAGGGTGGGGGGAGCAAGTTCCGCAGGGGAGGTGATGGGCCCTCTGGCGGAGCAGAACCTCATCTGGACCAGACACCTTCGTTGTCGATCCGAAACGTTAATGGACTTTCATGTTCTGAGCCCTCAGGTTCAAAGCACGCACCACACGACACGCTCGCCAAATGCACGGGCGAGGCGCTTTGGGCGCACGATATGCCCTTGGGAGATACCCGCATTACACAATTATTTTTTCAATACCCGCATTACACAATTATTTTTCAATAAAGCCCGATGTGGCACGTTGTCTCTTAAGATACTTTGTCTCGACGAGACAAGAGGAAGGAATGTCAAGTCGTAGATTCTTTATTGCTTAGAATTCTGTTTTAAACGTCGGTCGAATAATATGTTTTGATCTAAAATGTTGCTTAATGTTTTACATAAGTAAATAAAGGGGTTTTCGCTTTGCTGGGGATAAATGGGAAAGTACTCGATGCATTTCGTGCTGAACGGATGGCTCGTCCTCCATGTGCCCTCTCGATGCAAGATAAAGCCCGGTCATAGATTCTCTGATTCGGTCCGCAGATGGCGCCTCGAGCCGCGGCCTGGCGGACGTTTATACGCGCGTGGAATGTGTAGTTTCAAGTAGAATGCTCGAATTGCAGATATAAACTTAAAAAACATTAATTATATTCCATATAATCATAGCGGCGCCTGAATTACAATAAACATGCTTCTGTTTGTGTTTAAAATGAGGAAAGGCTCGCTTCGGTCGTGTTGGGCAAATGGTTTTTCGTATACGTGTGCCCTTTTTACCTAGATGGTCTTATCTGGCTGGCCAAGCATGGTCTTATCTGGCCAAGCATGCACTCTTCTCTCTGTGAGTTACATTTTTCGTCACCTCGGAGCTTTTGAAACTATATCTGGTCCGAATGATAAGGAAGGGCTGACTCCCCCGAATGACAGAGCGGATGACGGTGGGGGCTAGGATGACGGTGAGGGACTCTCGCCAGTCGCTTTGTTCTCTCGGAGATTTTCTGATAAACTTGTCAAGTATTTATACGGACTGCGAATCAATGTGCATTCAGGAAGGCTGGACGTGGCATGAAGCTGGTTCTTGCTGTAGATGTCTGTCTCCTCCGGATCTGTATAAGTTGGTTTTTAATAAAAGCTGCGTCATTTTCAAACTGTTTGTGGACTTCTTTTGCAAACGAAGAGCCGCTTCTTCACAGATGGTACCAGGAGTGGGGTGGCAACAGACGCGGAGGACGGGAAGCGGAACCCGGGCGACAGGATGAAGGCTGCCCGAGGCCGGGACGCTGGCACTCTAATTTGATTAAGGTGAGCAATTGTTTTATACCAGAGGGCTATCTTTCCAAATTTGTACCTTGCTTCCTCGAACGGTTTCAGTCCGCTTCCCTGTCATCCGCGCTGCCTGCACTCGAACAGAAATTGTAAGTAAAGGCTCATTTTAGGCCTCAGAATGACGTGGCTTTGTTAAAGCCAGGATAAACAATTAAGGATACCAGTAAGGACTTAACAGTAAGCTTAAAGTTACAGTTAGCACCAGGAGGGGAAAATGAGGTCGGACAGCCATATAGGTTGAAGCCTGGTGGCCAAGATTTTTCCAGGAAGGAACAGCCCAGAGACAAGATGGGGTATGCCATTGCATGCCAGGGAACGAAGGGCTGTGGCTAACTTAAGAGGCCCATAAGAACATGGCCAGTAAAAGGATTTGCGCAGGATATCGGTAAAGATAACGTTCGATAAGGGTAACGTTATAAGTTAAACAAGGGAAAGGGGAAAAGTGAGGTCGGACAGCCGTAAAGGTTGAGCCAGGCCGAGAACTTTCCAGGAAGGATCAGCCCAGAGCAATAAGATGGGAAGCAAGCTAATGAAAGAAGGGGAACCCCTTAAGGGAACCCCGGCATCTTTCATGTTTAAGAGGCATCATTTTGCCGCGGTAAGACCATTAAAGGACTGGACCATTAAAGGACATTAAAGGACTGGGACATATTATTCGACCGACGTTTAAAACAGAATTCTAAGCAATAAAGAATCTACGACTTGACATATATACATACATATGTATATATATATATATATATATATATTTATATATATATATACATACATATGTATATATATATATATATATATATATATATATTATATATATATATATACATACATATGTATATATATATATAATTATATATCTACATATATATATATATATATATATATATATATATATATATATACACAGACTTGGCATTTAATGTGGAATTTTTTTTTGTGGGGGTAAACTCACTTTTCAAGATGACTTAGAACCAAAAGTTCACTGGAATTATGTTGAAATTATTCTAGATTTTGTTAATGTGGCCTTTAAAAGAAACAAAAACCACATTTGACATTTCAAAGCAAATAAATTGATCCTTGAAAGTGATGTAAACTGATATTGAACTGAATTCACGGACAGTACTCTGTTAAACTTCTGTACGTTTTCCAGAACTATCTCTTTATTTTGCACATTAGCCCAAAGTTTTTTCAACAAAAACAAAAGTTTAATTATGACTGGGATTACGGACAGTAAAATTCAGTTCAGTACTTCGTGTAACCCCCACGAGCATTCAGGAGAGCACGTACACGTCGAGGCATGCTGTTCACGAGATTTGCCAAGGTTTGGACAGGAATCGCTTGCCATGCAGTGACAATAGCCTGCTGCAATTCACGCACAGAGGCAGGCTGCTGGTCCAAGTTGTCGATTCGACGCGTTAATTCTGCCCACAAGTTCCCTATCGGATTCAAATCCGGGGACATGGCAGGCCACTCCATATGCTCTGCACCATGGTCAGCAAGAAAGTGTTGGATCATGCGAGCACGATGAGGCCATGCATTGTCATCTTGGAAGACAAAGTTTCCTCGAAAGGCTGCACGAGCAAATGGAAGCAATGTTTCTTCCAGAATGGCCCTGCACTTGAACTGGTTCAGGTTTCCATTCAGAACAACCAGGTCAGTTTTGCCCCCTGCATGAAAAGCAGCCCAAACGGTCACCCACCACCTCCAGCTTGGACTCTTGGCACTATACAATCTTCGTTGTAGGCTTCATGCACTTGTCTGCGCACTCGGACGTGGCCATCTTGACGATAGACCAGAAAACTAGACTCGTCACTGAAGGTCATGTGATTCCAGTGTCCTGGCTGCCATTGACGGTGCTCTCTTGCCCACTGCAATCGGCGATGGCTGTGTTGTCTGGTCAGGCGTGGCTTTCTCAGGGGATGCCTGGCACGATAGCCTGCTTGAACCAGTCGTTCGTTGACTAGCCTTCTGGATACAGGCACATTTGTCAGTTGCTGCCACTCAGCCCTAAGCCGATTATCTGACTTGGTACGGCCATTGCAGACTAACCGGTGCAGCTGGCTGTCATCTCTCCTTGTGGTTCTGCGGGGACATCCTGGCCTCGGTATTGGAGTGGGGACAACCCTCTGAGCATTTTGTTTCAGGATCTTTGACACCTGACCTTGAGTGATGCCATACGTCCGAGCAATAGCACACTGTTTCATGCCGGAATTTCGAAAAGCAACCACTCCATGACAAACAGCATTGTCGAGTTGACGGACCATCTCCAGAGGAAGCGGCAATAACTTTTGTAGACATGCAGAAGTTGTTTTCCACCAATACAGAACGCAACAACCCTTATATACCCGATTGTGCAGCCAATCGTCAAATGTACCTGTCCTTACATTTTGTCTTGCCACCTGTGATATTATCCTGTTATTGACTTCTTGCTGTGAAAGACAATCAGTGACATGGTTCTTTTAACAAAGAAATCACCGAAGCGTAAAAGAAACTCACCAGATTGATATACTGAGTTCAGAAAGTAAACCCAAGTCAAGAAAAAAAATATATTCCATATTAAATGCCAAGTCTGTAGTTCCAAAAGGAATTCTACACCCCCTTTCAAAATTTTTACCTTTTGTTGCCGTATAGCCTGGAATTAAAATGCATTAAATCAGACTTTTTCCACCTTAATTTACACATCGTCACCCAGAACTTCCAAGTGAAAAACAATTTCTCCAAATTTCAGAAAATTCATAAAAAAATACAAAACTAGATCGGATCGGGACACTGGGATTCATTCCGGTCGCCCGGTCGGCCCGGAGGTGGGGGTGCGGGGCCTGTCACGGAACGTCAAAACAAACGGCCTGCCGGGGCCGCCCAAAAGTCGGGCATGAGGGGCGCGTCCACTAATGGAACGCCTCTCGCTTCCCAGATCGAGGGCCACGTGGTCAGGAGAACCTCGTCCCTTCTGGTTGCCTTGCCGTCCCACCGTGAGCGCCGGTCAGGGTGTACTTCAAACTAAGCTTAAGTGTCAAGTGTTAAGTTCCTCCTTGCCCTCGCAAGGGAAAGGCTAGGGTCAAGCTCTCCCAAATTTCCAAACACTAGAAATTGGACGTCTCAAATTAATTAATTAATTTGTTAATACATCTCAGTCGCCCGCGACCTCTCCAGCGCGGGCGTCGAACCAGTTCATTTCCGGTGCGACCGGGCCGAGTATCGGCCATGGCCGAAGCCGTTGATTCCACCGTAGCACGCTAACGCGTAGGCTCGCGCGTCCCTGGTCCGCCGGGGCTCCGCGGGTGTCCTACCGTGCCTGGCGCCGCTATTCTCTCAACTTCCGGGAGTAGGTGCCGGTGCCCGGGGACGGATCTCGCTGTCTAAACATGGTAGCGCTAGGCCAGTGGGACCGCCGGGACCCACGTGCACTCACAAGGTGTTCTGCGCGTGGGCGGCAGTATCAGACCGGGGCGCCCAAACGCTCCCTGGCTAAAGTTCATCCTGATGCGCCCACATTGTGTGGACAAACCCCACCAAGTCGAGGGCCACGTGGTCAGGAGAACCTCGTCCCTTCTGGTCACACTGTGCCTATCGGCCGGCCTCGAAGACTGAAATTGTGTCGGTTACCGATCCTTCGGGTTCGGAACTATGTCACCCTGAAAATCATGCAGCGAAAATGAATGAAATTCATTCATTTCGTCATCTAACCAGTGACGCGCATGAATGGACGAACGAGATTCCCACTGTCCCTATCTACTATCCAGCGAACCCACAGCCAAGGGAACGGGCTTGGCGGAATCAGTGGGGAAAGAAAACCCTTTTGAGCTTGACTCTAGCCCGACTCTGTGAAGGGACTCGAGAGGCCTGAGGCACTCAATAGAACGGGACCCGCGAAATTTCGAGGATTTTTGGTAAAATTACCTCAGGGTAAAGTTACATAGGAAAACCCCATGTTAAATTTCCCTTTCGAAGAAGATCTTGCTTGGATAAGTGTCCCCACCACCCCTTATAATAGCAATTATTGTGAATTACCTCAGGTGTAACCAATCACTTTGAAAATCACACACCAAGTTAATTGGCCTCCGCCTGTGTTTAATTTTTGTGATTCTGATTATTTCAGAATAAAATCAGCTGTTTTGTAGGTTTCCTCTGCTGAGTATTGCATTTCACAACAAAGACTCAACCATGAGCATCAAGCTTTCAAAAGACCTCCGAAATAAAGTTGTGGAAGGCACAGGTCAGGGGATGGGTATAAAAATATTTCAAAGGCCTTGAATATCCTTTGGAGCACAGTCAAGACAATCATTAAGAAGTAGAGGGCGTATGGTATCACCAAGACCTTGCCAAGATCAGTCCGTCCCTCCAAACTGGATGACCAAGGAAGGAGGAGACTGATCAGAGAGGCCAAAAAAGAGGCCAATGGCAACTTCGAAAGAGCTGCAGGTCTTTATGGCAAAGACTGGTCACTGTGTGCATGTGACAACAATATCCCAAGCACTCTACAGGAGTGGCCTGTATGGTAGGGTTACATGGAGGACGCCATTATTCAAAAAGGCCCAACTTGAGTCCCATTTGAGGTATGCAAAAAACACTCCAGAGATTCTAAAGCCATGTGGCAAAACGTTTTATGGTCTGACGAAACCCAGATGGAACGTTTTGGCCTAATGAAAATGTTATGTGTGGAACAAACCCAACACAGCACATCACCCAAAGAACACCATCCCCACTGCGAAGCATGGTGGTGGCATCATCATGTTATGGGGATGCTTTTCATCAGCAGGGACTGGGGTACTTGTTAGGATAGAAGGGAAAATGGATGGCACAAAATACAGAAAAGTCCCAGAGGAAAACCTGCTGCAAGAAAGCTGAAATTGGGACGGAAGTTCATCTTTCAGCATGACAACGACCGGATGCACACAGCCAAAGCTACACTGGGAGTGGCTAAGGAACAAAAAGATAAATGTCCTTGAGTGGCCCAGTCAGAGCCCCGACCTAAATCCAATCGAAAATCTGTGGCATGACCTAAACATTGCTATCCATCAACGCTCCCCACACAACTTTACTGAGCTTGAACAGTTTTGTACAGAAGAATGGGCAAATATTGCCCAAACAAGGTGTGCAAAGTTGGTGGCGACCTATCCCAACAGAGTCACAACTGTAATTGCAGTCAAAGGTGCTTCCACGATGTATTTACACATACGGGGGGGGGGGGGGGGGGGGGGGGAAGGGTGGACATGTCCAACCAAGATATTGCAGTTTTTTTATTTTTGATGAATTTTCTAAAATTTGTCGAATTTGTTTTTCACCTGGAAGGTGTGTGTGTGTGTGTGTGTGTGTGTGTGTGTGTGTGTGTGTGTGTGTGTGTGTGTGTATATACTGTATGTATATGTATCAACTGCGAAGATCGACGTGTTCAAATTTGGAGACGATTAGGTTGAAATTGTGGAAAGTTTCATCTTCCTGGGTTCTAAGATTGAAGTGAGTGGATACTACGCTGGATGAATCGACTATTTCCACCCGATTGTCTCCCAATCTGGACAAGTAGATCTCCTCAGTTGACCAGATTTTAGTCTTTTAGGTTTAAATAAGGACCAGCTTTTTCACTTTGTTTCTTCATTGTCTGCAGAAGTTTTTTCAAAGCCACTTTACTTTCTTCAACCAAGCTGTCTCTACCAACGCTTCGGGAAGCAGTGCAGGATAGGGATATTTGGAGAAATCTGATAATGAATCCCAGCAGAAGTCAGACACTACTTGACGGAACTAGATAAAAAAAAAAACTTAGGAAGAGAAGGTTTAGTTGGTATGTCATGTCAATGAAGGTCAGAACATGAAGCTGTAAAGAAAGCAATAAAGCTCGTGATAGAAGGGAGAAAGTCGACAGGACATCCTAAAAGACATGGAATAACTTGAGTAATGTGACTGTGTCACCAATATGCCTCCGCATAGTCCCACAACAGGTAGATGCACTCGTTCACTGTCCTAAAAATAAAAAAAGTTTGATTTAAACCCCTTCAGCTGTTTTCAAGTATCACATTTTCACCAACCATGACAGGTTTCACATCAATCGGTGAAGCAATTTCAGAGAAGGGATTTTTTAAAATATCGGCTTTCAAGCTAATATGGCTGCCATACCACATGACATATGACATATGAC
Source organism: Myxine glutinosa (assembly GCF_964187855.1). Classification (NCBI taxonomy): domain Eukaryota; kingdom Metazoa; phylum Chordata; class Myxini; order Myxiniformes; family Myxinidae; genus Myxine; species Myxine glutinosa. The sequence continues at coordinate 86,650,239 of NC_136262.1, read as the reverse complement.
CATAAAAAATGTCATATGTCATATGACCATGACATATGACATATGAGCTTAAAAAAATGTACACTATGCATATGTATGGGTAGGGGATCATGTTTGTGAAGTTTCGTGTTGATTGGATAGGGTTAGTTTTTCTATCCAAGATGGCTGCCAAACCACGTGACCTACGACATCATCATTTTCAAACTATATGCAGCAATGGTGCTAGATGATATTTGTAAAAATTCGCATCGATAGGGTAAGCGGTTTCAGAGATATAATTATTTAATACTTTCCTTCAATCCAATATGGCTGCCACACCATGTGACCAATGATGTTTTCTTGATAATCTTTTAATCATCCTGCCCAGTCAATGACACACGTAAAGTTCCGAGTCACTTGACTTGGTGGTTTGGGAGAAGATGTTTTTTTAAGGTTTGAGGTTAAATCCAATATGGCTGCCAAACCATGTGACCTATGATGTCATAAATTTAATATTTCAATACAAATTGGTCATACATCATGTGCATGAAATTTCAGATTTTTAGGATAAGGAATTCCATTGAAACATTTTTGACTTGGTATACCACTTCACCTATGTCAGCATTATCATGCTTTTGTTCCCTATTGGAAGTACTTGACAATGTGCCAAGTTTCAAATTTTTCCATTCAGCAGTTTCCGCTAAATAATTTTTTAATTATTTGCTTTTAATCCAAGATGGCTGCCATACCACGTGACCGATGACATCACAATTATCATAAAACATTCTGCATGGGTGTCACTCTTACCCTGAAAGTTTTGTCTCAATTGGACATGTGGTTGCTGAGAAAAATGAGGTTTAGCCCGTACGGCCAGGTGGACAACCCAAAAACATAGTGCATCCGACCACCTTCGGGGGCGGAGGCATAAAAATGTCAATAAAGACATCGAATGCTTGGGTTTGCATAAATTTAAGCAATGGACAGATCCATGTGGAGGAATGCCATAATTCGACCAAACGTGAAAAAGCGGAAAATGGTCATAAATCGGTTGTAGTAGTCGCAGTCATTGTAGCTGTGGTAGTAGTAGTAGTAATAGTATTATAAAAGTTTGGGTTAAACCACAATTGAACACATAGGTTTATCTCAAAGATAGTTGAATGTAGCAGGATTCTCTCACTCCCCTAAAATCTCACTCTAGAGTGATTCTGTCCTAGGATAAAATCACTCTAGAGTGAACTAATCCTAGGACTGGCACACTCTAGAGTGTAATTATCCTAGGACAGAATCACTCCCCCTGTCAGGATCAAAGCACTCCCCTTTAGGATAAAGTCAATCCCCCAGAAAGAATGGAAAGATATATATAGTTACTTTGGAAATATAACTCACAGGATGTTAGATATCGTTGCAATGATCAACAGAGCTTTTACTATGTATTTTATTGTATAACGTGTGAGCATGTGCATCATATATATGAAGATGGGGGAGAATCAACACAATATCATACAACTGCTGAAGGATGACATTTGAAAATTAAAATTAAATCAGCTAAACCTTTAACGTGATAGATATTAACTTCGAACAAGCCAAGGAGAGAGGCTATTTGCAGTATCAAATTACTTGATTTCTCAATTTTCTCTGCACATTTTATAGGAATATGTGACTCCAGTTGTATCACAACATGAACATGTTAAAAATGAGCACTCGCGTCAATGTACAAGTACATATAGCACATCGTACAATTCGTATCCCTGATCTTTATAAGTTGTAGTGATATCTAAAGATTTCTCAAAGCCTTAGTATAAATATAATATAGAATGGGTCTGTAGTATAAACAGATATTTACACTGTCGTTTAAACAACACAATGTATTACCATGGCAACAAAGATAAGTCAACATATAAAAATAAGGGAGAATCAACACAATAGCATACAATGCTCAACTGCAAGGAAATGACATACTGATGATTGACAGATTCAGACCATGGTTGTCATATTGATTATGAATAGCATCGATTTAAATTTTATGGTTGTATTAATGATTAGCAGATTAAGAATCAAAGATACCATCCTTACACATATAACATTACTATGCCTGTATTACACGATTAAAATGTTCGTTGTAGTTGGTGAGGTACACCATGCAATTTGATGAAAGCACAGGTGCAAACAAATGTACAGTGCAAACATGTCAATGAAATACATATGAATGGAATGAGCACTAAAACATTGGGACGTTTACAGTACGGAAATTCAATAAATATTGTAAGTGTTGAGTTAAGACATAGTCATTTAACATGGGTTAAATCTATTGGATTAGACTTTATTTAGATTAGACATTAGATTAGATTATTTAGACATTATTAGACATTATTAGATTAGACATTGTATTTTTATTTTTAGGGAGAGACGTTTACAAAGGACATAATTCTGCCCTGTTTATCAATTCATTTATCATTTTATGTTCATATTCATTAACTTTGTCATGGTTTTATGTCATTACCATGCAATAAATATTGTTTAAATCACAAAATATATAGGGGGAGTGTTATAATCCTGGGGAGTCATTTGATCCTGCAAGGGGGAGTGTTAAAATCCTAGGGGGAGTGATTTCATCCTAGGATAAAACCACTCTAGAGTGAATATATTCTGGGGAGTGATTCTATCCTCCTACACCGGCATATGATAGAAATAACGATTTGACTACCAGGGTGTGAAAAAGACCAAGGTCAATACTTCAAGAAGAGGAACATGTACATTGAACACACATATCTAGGAAAATTCCAGAAGAATTACGTTTATTTTCTGGCCAAAATCTTTAAAACCTACCTGTAAAGTGGTAGGATGGTTGACCAAACTGGAGAAGAACAGCCTGCGTGTGCGTGCCAGGTGCAGGAGTGGTTTTCTGCATTTGGGACGAGGCAGACCGGTTTGGCGTGGAAGGACTATGGTCCGGAGAAGTTGCCTGAGTCGCCCTACTCATCCCATCTGCTATTGGCAGGTCCAGTGACTTGTTCCTAGGCACATGCAAAATATGTACATTTCGATTGATAATTTGATTAGGACGAATGAAATTTCATCAAGAATATCTCATGCACATATTGTGATATAAGAGCTGGGGAGCTAAATGGACGATGCAAACAGAAATAGGATATGAAAAGAGAGGACATAACTGTCACAGGAGACAGAAAGAATGCTGAAAATACATGGGCGTGCCGTGCAACTCACAAATAATCGATGTTCATCAAAGGGATATTCATTCCAGAACAATAATAAAGATGGTTCAATTATAATTATGTGTTATTCCAAAAGTAAACATAATTCACCTTGTCCGTTCTGCAGTGATGCTATATGGGCTGACAGTTGGAACAGGTGTCCTACACAGGTAAACAGAGAAGATTACTTCAAGGAAACTCGTTCTCTGAGGTTTCCCATAAAGGTGATAAAGTGTTGTCACACCAATGGTTCCTAAGTATGATGCAATATAACCTTCTCCATGAATTGTTCACAGGGACGTGCTCGTACGGTACACCGTCACTTCGCATACGGTTTGGTTTTATCTGGTACCACATTTACCTAGCGTCCTAGTGTGCGGTAGGCAACCTGGTAGTTCGTAATTCGTCTCCCTGTACATTTTGTACTGCAAGGAGGGGATTGTCAAAACATGTACATTACTTCCAGTGTGATGAGGATGTGGGTTAGTGTACATACACTATGTCCAGTGCAGTAAGGATGTGGGAGAGTTATACACTATCCTGCGATGTGCACCCCCATGGTACTTGTACGTGTATTTCTATCTCTCGCTGTAACTTAAAGCACGGTTTGTTGCTCGCTAATACTTTTGAGCAGTCTCTTCCACTTTCATATCATGTTTTGTGTTGATCTAAGCCTACACACCTCTAGTTTAATGAAGCTACTGGGTAGGTCTTATCTCATGCTGTACACCGCTTTGCGAGATTTGGAGCCAAGAAAGGTCTTGCACTGGTTAGCACTGCAAAGTGTGCGAGGCTGCCGTGGTATGTCCAACCTGAGATCGTTGGATTCATGGTGTAGTACCTGCATCCGGTGCTGGCAATTGGTGCTGGGTTTGGTGGCTCAAGGTACATTATTGTGGCCTGTGCTGGAGGTGTGATGCTATGTGCTCCCTTGTTCTCCACTGTCCGACTCCGCTGTGTATCAGACTCTGCTTCGTCCGATACCATTCTGGTGATGTGCTGAGGCATCTCCACCACCTGAGGCCTTGGCATCTCTTGTTCCCTGTAAAGTTGTTATAAATCACATAAGAATAGTTAGTCGATTCATGCACTAACTCGCATGCACGTGTTTTTCAAAATTAATGATTCTTCACTACGTAACTATATTTCACAGAATAATTTTCAGACAAGTTACTGTGAATATTATTTTGATAGCTGAACTTTCTATAACAGTTTACCAAAGACAAACACATGCGACACTATACTAGTGGTTGCCAATACCATGGAAACATCCAGCTACACTAAAACAATGCAACAAGGCCTCGAGGGCAAGTACCTGGGGCTTTGTGGCTGGAAATCTCTGCTCTGTGGCTCTTTTGCTTTAACAGACGTCTCATTGTGCTTTTGACCAACCTCCACCTGCAACAGCACAAACACACTCAACAATCAGAAACCAATACTGTACTTTACAGGAACACTATTATTAGCCAATGTTGTTAACCCTTAACTTTTCACAAAAAGTCAACAAAAAATAAAAAAAATAAGGTGTTCTACATATTTTATTACTTACGCGTGCGTAAACAGTTGTGTGGACCTCCTTCAATATCTAAGTAAGACTTGCTATGGTCATCAAAGGTTTTTTGCAGTGTCTGCAAGGCTCATGTTGAGGCTTACACATATATTACATGTCAGACAAAATGATGAGACCTACGACAACTACTACGACTACAACTTCTTTAATGGGCCCAATTAATCCCACCTTCTTGTGGGATGGGTCTGGAAATGTTTTTGGCCCAAGTGTTTCACAAACAGGCCGACAAGGCCTGCCATTCAACTGAAGCTAATTTGGGCAGGAATTTGGTATTTGTTAAGGGTGCTGGAGATAACTCGCATACTTTTCCCAAACGACACTATTGAATCACATGGACACCATTTAAATCTTGGATTCTAGCATCATGAGGTGTGTGTTCAGATGGAAAGCTCATAACGTGCAGTTTATCAACTGAAGTTGGTAAATGCTGAAGTAGTTTCCAATTACACCGACAATAAGATAGAGGTTTTTTTTTAAAACAAAAAGGTTTCTGGTTACGTATTCAGGTAGAAGGCACAGCAGATGGGCCTGTTTCATAAATGTAGGTGATGTAAATGTTGTACTCTTATGATGAAGCAGCACGGATGATGAGCGTTTTGCATGTTTGATGCAGGACTCTTCGTCGGTATATTTAAGTCGAGCACAAAGGAGTTGCTCTTTCTCATACAGCTGACTACGCTCTTTAAACTGTCATTACGAAGAGTCCAGTCTTTAGGTAGAAATGGCTCTTGACGTGTGTTTCGAGTTCCTGCAGAATCAATTATTAATGCTGCACTTTCATCAACTTCAAGCGCCGAGGTGCATTACTTCTTCTGGAGACCGGGCAGAAAATCTTTCAAATTAAACGAAATGTCTTATAATTTCAGCGGTCGCTTCAACAACCAATTGGTTTTCCTGTCACCTTCACATTAAGTCTCATCGATATATTTTTCACATTCTTGACCTGGGCTTTTAAACTCCTTAGGAGGATGTTTTTCCCAGCATGGTTTTATTTTTAGCCCTAATCATTCCTTACAATATTCGATAAAAGTAATTAAAAATAGCATTCTATTTAATAATGTGTACACATACAAGAACTAGTGCACACCTTCACCAGGCTGAACAGTTTATGTTTTGTATCCCACTGATAGGTCTGGTCTGGATCTGGACTTAAACCAAAATCGAATTGCCTTGTTCTTGTCACCTACCCAACTCATCCACCTAGTTTTGTTATAACTCGTCCATAAATTTTTGACATATGTGCTGTGTATCGTTTTTGGCTCTATCTTCAATGGTGACGAATCACTTAAAAATTCTTGTATCCGGATCCGGACTTGGATCTTCACAAAAATCGAATCAATTCGTCCTTGTCACACACCCAACCTGTCCACCAAGTTTCGTCCGAATCCATCGACAACTTTTTGAGATATATTGCTCACATACAAACAAATAGATAGGGGTGAAAACATAAGCCCTGTCCACCAGAAAATCAAGCATTATGTCACATATCTTACTTTTACTCATTATAATCATAGGGCCCATGGGATATAACCAGAGGCTATTCTTTGGAAAGAAAGCATGTATTCTTATTATCTTACACATCATTGCAAATGGGACAGATGGTTGAACATCCCTTTCGAAGGACGGGCGTATTTCAGACCGAGACACTTTATTCTGGCACAGCAACAGAACGTCAGTTATTTAAAAATCATGTTTGATCAGGTTTGAATGCACTGGGAATCGAACCCTGCGAATGCTATTAGAACACTACAAACCAATCTAACATGTCGCCGCCTTATCTCCTTTTCCTGGATTTTCACGAGTGGAATGCAAACGAGTGTCCGCATGTGTACGGTCAGTGTTTGCGAGCTGGTCATCAATCCTGTGATTGGTGGTGCAATGAGAGAAGAAATTGTTGAATCACTGGTATCGATCCCATTGATTGGCGAGTACATTTACGGGTTTATGGCAGTGCTTTCATTCTCGGAGAGTCCAATGTTCGGGAAGCTTTGCGATCCCATCTGACCCACTTTGTTATCGGAACGTGCTCCCCGGTTAAGTTGCATGAAAAACTCGAACATCAAGTCGCTTTTTCCATCAAGCGCACGCTCGGCATAGTTGTGTCATCAATAATTTTTTTGTTAAAACTCATTTTTCTTACATGAAACAAAGTACAAGACGATTTTTTTCAACAACTGCTTCCAACTATTTTCTACAATCCCATATAGTTGTTTGTAAATCATAATGGATCACAACAGCAAGTGATGTTCTCAAAGTGCCGAAGTGAAGAAAGGCTCAAAATAAGCAAACTCGGTAGGAACAAACCGCTAAAAGTAATTTTACCCAGGACAATTGCACGAGTTAAGTTGAGACTCTGGCCGGTGACAATGGGGTCGTGGACATTCGTATATTTATATGAAAGGCTGACTCTTTATTTCTGACAATAATGATGCACGTGACAAAATCATAGGAGAAATCCCCAAACCAACGTGCCGCACTCTGTGTTAAAAAGCGTTGGTTCTGCAAAAGCAGTTTCTAGGCCAGGGGTCAAGGAGAAATACAGCAGCAAAATGAAGATATCCTAAGGTCCTGAGTATGACACCATTGGAAACTTTGTCAGAAACAACAAAAAGTAACAGCATGTACAAGAAGGATCAAAAGTAGCGACACGCTAACTTTCCGAATCGTTCGGTGAGAACTTTTTGGCTCCACAAGACAAATTTGGAGCAGCCGTGAGGTCCACACAAGCATTGATTTGTTCAGGCGCAGAACATGCAAAGATGCACAAAATGTTCATACGAAGTTTTGCAATCACAGCATTTCATTATTTCTCCCCAACATTTCAACTTTAAGATGAGTATTCAAAAACATTCAATAAAGACAAAAGACAATGAAACCACAATATATCACCTGTTTCTTTCCAACCTGACAGGAAATAATAGTGACCTTTGACAATTTGATGAGCACAGTTTATTTAATTTTAAAACTAACCTATCTTATACTACATGGCACTTTACAGATATTGTTCATGCATTCAATGATAACATGCAATGCTCAAATTATGCGCGTTATCATTTGAAGGTGCTTCAGTGCATTTCTACTATCCCGATGAGCGGGCGTATACGTTATAGATGAAAACCAGCGATCCTTTTCACTCTGTACATTGGCCTTTCCAAAATGAACAGTTTGGACATTCCAATAAATTTAATTGCAAGGCCAAAATCTTGGCCTGGAGAAATTTGTAAACAAAGGGCAGCGAAGCCCTGAGTAGCAGGCAAAGGAGACACCTATTAGGCCTTTGTGATCACGACATTACTCTACGTACGTGACAGAAATCACAATGTTCATGTCAGAAATGATGAATCGACCATGACAGAGGTTTTTGGTATGGTCAGTCTTGTTAAATGGCACTTCAGCAAGGAGGGAAAAAGGATTCAATGATATTGCCAAAAAAAGAGAGAACATGCTTCATACTTCGGTTACAGAAACCACAGTGTGTGTGGGCAAGTTCTGATCTTCTACAAAAGCTAGCTACATGCTTTCACTGTCTAGACTGTAGAGAATTCCAATTCCATACTGAGAGAAAATTCTGGAAATGCCCATTAAAAAAATGTAAACTGAAACAAGTTATGGGCCTGACACTATTGAGGCCATTCAAGTCTATCTACAACGTTACAGACCTAAAAGTGGCAATATTACAAGACTAACAAAGAAAGGCAAACAGAAATTGAAAAGATAGATTCAGAAATGTCAAATACTTTCAGCAGCATCTGCAGGGTTCACATTTGAGTGGCCCTTTCACGTGCCATACCAAACAAAAAATAAAACCTCTCCATTGCTCACCCTCAGATGTGCAGTGCCCTTTGAAGCCACTATAATAATAATAACAGCCCTTGGTTTGGCTTTACTGCATGTACTCAATGCAGAGACAAAGTGTTGTGGGTTATGGCAGGTTGTTGGGCAAAAGATCTCAGGGGTCGAAAAAATACCTGGGCCTGCTGGGCCTCTTGCAGAGTGTGCGCCCGACCTCGCCTTACGCGGCTGTCAAGGCTTTCAAACAACTTGATCTTGCTCAGCACCGATGTCGATTTATTCTGTTCGTCACAGACCTCAGCATCCTCGTCCCCTGGGGGGGAGTCGACAGGATGCCTGAGCCCCCAACTCGTGGCTCTGGTGGCAGATGGCTGCTCAAATGAGCGACTGGTCAGCAGCTTGTGTCGGGAAGTGCCTGGCTTTGTGGGACTAGGTGTTTTGGGCTGCCCATTATAGGCATAACGGAACTGTATCTCTGGGGTCCTTGCTGACCTTGTCTCGTAGGTCTCTGAACAAGGGGAGCCATACTGCCCAAGGCAGGGCACGTCAAGGCCAGGAGAGGGTGTGGTATTGTATACTGGTTGTGCATAGTTTCCAACAGACCGTTGAAGATGGATAGGATGGCTGTAGTTCACCCCATGGTGGTTGGAATTATAATCTGGCACCAACTGTCTTTCAAAACCTTGTGGGCGGCCATGCTGGTAGCTGTTTAGTGGTGAGGGATCATAGCTTTGGTTGTGAACCTCCGTATCAGCCATTTTGCCACCCAAAAGTTGCTGTGGGTCCGATCCAAAAGGCAGTTGACTTGGACCATGAGGGGATCGTGGGTGAGTCATGTGAGATGCTTCTGGATCATGTCTCTGCTGAGACATGCGACTATGCTGCGTTGGGTGGCCATAAACACGAGCATGAGGCTGCAGGCTTTCAAAAGGTAGCTGTCCAGGCTCTGGCGGCTGGTTCAAACGCGATTGCACAGGCAGTAAGTAATGCTGCAAGTCCTGTTGTGCAAAGCCGGAAGGAACAACATGGTTGGCATCTGGGCTACAGCGAGCCTGCCTCTAACACATTCAGTGGCCCAGAAAATGCTTAAGACCATATGAAGCAGATTTTGAGATTTTATGATAAACATAAGTAAATTATTCATTAAAAGGTTGAATTGAACACAAAATATTTCACACATTCAAACAAATTTTTGTTCTGTGAGCAAAAAAATGACACCTGTGTTTGATGGATTAAGGAACCCAAAGGAAGGGCCTGAGAACCCAGGCCATCAGAGCTTACAGCACGTGGAAGCTGAGGCCTGCCTTGACAGGACCCCATCTGGACCAATTGGGGCTGGAGACGAAGTGGTAAGCTGTGCTCACATAATAGCTCAGCACTCGAGGCCCGGCTCATGCCTATTGTGGAGCAGAGGGCCTGCGGACCTCTTGTGAGGCACATCACACCCTGCTGGCAACAGGAATACCACAGATTAGTCCATTACTGTCAAATCCACAACTACTATCTCAGCAAAGTAATGCTTGTTACATTGATGATGCTACTTATCCACCAGATAACTGTCACTATAGTTGTACAAATGTGCACTGGAATCAAGATATCAGGCAATAATGCCGTTGCATATTTACACAGTTTTTGACTTCAGAATAGTTACATTTCTCCAACTTCATCAAATACTTGGAACATGGTTTCCTGATGAAAACCTAATGACAAAAAACTGTGTATACCTGCTGGTAGGTGTGGATCATAAACATCCTGGAACCAGGACATCTGGAGTCACACCCAAAAACTTTGACAGAGTAAATATCAATGTTATTGAGGACTATCACATTGAAACAAGAGATCTTGCAACAACAACAAAAAAAAAAATCAAAAAAAAAAAAAAAATCTGGAAGGAAAGAAAAAAAAATGTGTAAAAGGGTTAACAGGTAAGTTTTGCTTCCTCCTCAGATTAAGGATTCAATTCCGAACCGTGTTAACAAAAAATGGTTATATGTATGTATGTGTATATGTATGTATATATATATATTGTTACGGTTCGCGGTTAAGGATGTTATATTTGCCGAGCGGAGGCCCCGCGACCTAACAGTTTTTCCCGACTCACCCGATTCACCCAGACGTTGGCCGTATCGCGCCACAGCTATTCAATGTGGAAAACTCTAAAGCGAACGAATGCAAAGAGGAAGAAGAAGAAGGCGTACGGAGGAATGACAGGTTTTATTAATTATTTTCATAAGCCAAAGCAAAGAGAGCAGTTGGTTATATACAGAAAATGGAAGGAGCAGGCACACAGTGAAATCTTTAGCTTACCTATACAAGCTTAATTAATAAACCCCAGGACAACGTTAAAGACAGACGGACGATCACACTTACACGGGGAAATGCAGGCAGGAATGAATGGCTTGGAGATGGGTGGCTTTTAGAGGCAAGGAAGGTTCAGCGGGTACTGGGCACGGTCGGGCCAGAAGGCACCGCCGTCAAGAAGCCGAGCTTTGGTCCCAAACTGCGCGGGCGAAGTTCATTTCTCTGTACTGCTGCCTCGTGCGCTCCTTGCGTTGCTCCGGTCCGCTTTTCCTGCAGCGCGGCACGTTTCACGGCGGCTCGGTCACACCTGCTCGTCTCCAGCGCATCTCCTGGACCCATCTCCGTAAAAGCTCATCTCGTATCTCCTTGGGAGCGTCCCGCGGCGGGTTATATAGGCCCCGCCCTTTACCCTTTTCGAACCTTCCCCAAACGTTCTCTCTCCGCCCTCTCAAGCCAAACCCCTCGTTCTGGGTTGGATGAGCAGGGCTGACTTACTCCTCCCCTCTATGACGAGGTGGAGACCCGCCTTTCTTCTTCGGCGTTACCTCGTGCGTAATGGAGTCAAATGCAGCACAGTGGACGGCAGATGGAAATGCAGTAAAGTGCCTAAAGAGGCAATTGCAGCAAAGTGCAAACCTGGCACTTGGAAGCTGCCATGGGGCGTCGGAGGGCCTACTCTTATTTAATTCGGTGCAATGAAGAGTCAAACTAGTGGGAAACACATCCTTAGCCTACACAGAGAATAAGGGACTAACTATTTAAAAGGATATATCGTGTCCTGTGTGTAGGTTTATGGAATTAACTAAGAGGACGAGCTGCGACTATTCTTTACATTACGAGGGTCAGTTACACACAACAAAACCATACTTTTCACATTCGTTACCCTTTCTCAAAATTGTTACATTTCTCAAATCCGTTACACTTCTCAAATTCGTTACACTGCACCCTCCTTTCTTCAGGCCCGTCCTCGGGCCTACAAAACTTTAACTTAGTGTGACACGTAGGTGTAATTCCCTCTACAATTAACCTGACCCTGAGTGTGACAATTTTAAAACACAAATAAATATGTCCCCCTGCTGCATTGCACCCTGCCTAACAGATTTGCACCCACAGGATAACCGAATTACGGAATTGTTTTCAAGCTATACATTTACGGTGGGGAGCATTATTTACAGTGATGTTCTTTCTTATTTACAACGCAACCCAGGACCTGTGTTTTTTTTTTCTTTTCTTTTTAGGGAAACAAAGAGAAGGAAATTCCTGTTGGGAGGGAGGAGACAGCACGCATTGCATCGATGCACCAGTACCAATAACACCAAAGCACCCAAAAGCACCCAAACGCACCAACCAGTGCACAGTCATTACTGTTTGCAATAAACACACAAAAAAACAACTGGTGGTGGTCTTCTTCTTGTCTGCTGGGCCGATGTTCTTCCCGATGTCTTCTTGCTTCATGCGGCCTACTTGGACATATAAAAAGCACAAACCGTGTCCATTTTTATTTAGGGCCACAGGGGCCAACTAAGGGTGGTCCACCTGTTTGGCATAGGTGCCACCTTACCGAGGTCCGCAAGCAAGATTCCCTGGCCACTATGGCCGGTCTCCAACAGAGGTGCCCTGCCCCAGAACCTGGGGTCCATCAAGTGGTACTTGGCCGCAGAACAGCGATCCATAAAGTGGTACATCAATGCAATGCATGCTGGTTGAGAGGGTCCTGGCACACAAGACGACCTCCGCACGCTCCCCTCAACACCCAGTGGCGCACAGTCCTCAGGTGGGAGACAAAAGGGGGGGAAAGACAGATGAGCGAGGGGTAAGGTCACAAGGGTACATATCAAACAAGGCAATGCAAGGCGAAGTGCGTATGGAGAGCGAAGTGAGAAAGCTCGTCCCTACCGTACGTCACCCCCCCTGTCACCTACTCTACCCTTGCCCTTACCCCATATTTACAAAATCTACACCTTTACAAATCCGTCGCTACCGTCACATCTTCCCCATATTTCCCCGACACCAAATTCGTCTCCACAATCCCTCTATCCAAAATTTGCCATCACCCAATTCATCATCAACCCTCATAAGGAGGAAGAGATGGAACATCAAGGCACAATGTCACACCCACGTCATGATGCGTCTCACAATCCAAAACATTTGCACATAAAAATAATAAAACATGGCATGGTGTGGAGTTACGTCACCTCAGGTGAGTGGATGTAGATGGTGCGAGGAGATCTTCATCCTAACTATCCTCTAAATGACATTAACACCTTTTACACTACCCGGGGTCTTTCCCTGCCAATCCATTGGCCAACTTACACTATGGGTTCTAAAAACCAATTCCCATTGACCAAACTGTGGTGCTTCTCAATTTGGGGTCTCACTCCCCCGATTCATCTCCCGGTGCCCTTGCACAATTTCTGGGCTGAGACGTGTAGCTCTCCCAGCAGGTCTACCCACCTGCACACCTCCACCAATGTAGTTGCCACCCGAGCTTACCTAGCTCCTCACCCTAACCTAACTAACTGGGGAAGGCCCCTCCTGGCTCTGTCACCCCACTCGGTGCCCTCTGGCACTGCACCCGGGTCCGTCCTCCGGATCCTCGGGCCCCATCCACAACTACCGGCTCCCAGAGCCCACCTGCGGCCTCACCTGGCCGACATCCTCACAGTGGTGGAGTGCCCAAACCAACTACACACACTAACAGGCTACACGCCCAGCCATTTCCACAACACTAATGCACCCATCCAAATACCATTCTCTCACCCGCACCACAGATGCCAATATCCAACCACAATTTACCTATACCCTCTACCTAACACTTACACTACCCGCCCCGGGTATTCGTGATGGGGGTCCATCCTTCCCCCATTCACACCTTCGCACCATCCACTCCATTCCATAGTTTCCACCATACTCACTCCACGACCATCCATTCCAATACTCCATATATTCCACACTACCATTTATTCCATACAACCATTTATTTCACACAACCATCCTCCATTCACCTGTTGTTGCACACCTGTGCAATCTTACCTGGTGCCACCTGCACCCTCCTTCCTTCCTGGACCATTTGGTCAGCACCACACGCAATCACCACTACTCCCTCATACACTGCTCCATACACCTGTTCAGTTGCACACCTGTGCAATCACACCTGTTCCTCACTCCTGTTCACGCTCAATACACTTTCGATCCTCAAAACCATTGCCTCAGGCACACAGATATTCCCACGCTCACACACACATCTCTCCTGAGCATTGCCTAGCAATTCCTCATTTCACCGATATCAATACTCACTCACTCGGCATCATCTAATCTACCTGGTGCCCTGCTAAAACTCGCGCTTCCCCGTCGCCCCTTACATTATTGCGCTCCCTCGTCATTATTATCCAACTACCCTCTCTATGTCCCCAGCTACCTGTCCAATGTAGCTACCTAACCTTACCGTTACCTATTGTCAATCTCTCTAGATCCCTACACACGATATATCCTAACCCACCCGGGCTAGTTTTCACTGCCATACACCCCATAAAACTAGTGCTCCTTTACCCCCGCTGTGAGGGATGACAGAGTTGCCATCCCACCACATCGGGCATTTCCCACTATCAATTTTGCTCACCAAATTCCAGCCAATTAAAAATTTGCCAATCATTTGCCAATCACTCTACCATTACCAATCATCACTCTGCCAATCCTTTGCCAATCATCAAATTTTGTTTTTCTAATTTCGGGGCCAAAACACTATCCTCATTATCATCATCACAGTCCGCTCACTAGTGCCTCTCGGTGCGCCAATTCACTTCCACAGCCCGGCTTCGTAAAGCCGAGCAATGAATGCGGGTTGTTTGGTGCCGGCGGCTGGATGCGTCCGGCACTCGGTGCAGGGAAGGACGCTTACCCGGCCCGAGATCCCACGCACCACCTCGGCACGGAGCCATCCCATGGCCCGATCTCGACCTGCCGGAACGCCTCAACAAAAGGGGGTCACCATGACGACCCTTCCTATCGGGCTGCCCGTTCCGCCTAGCGGAGCACGGACGTGGCCGTTCCAAACGCGGCCCAGCGTGGATCACGTACGGCGGTCCTTTCGAACCCGCCGTGGTTCGGATCCCCGCTGGTCCTCGCGGCACGCAAAGCTGCCCGACGCGCACCGAGGGCCCGATTCGGCTAAATGTCGTTCTAACTGCTAACCCGGTTACCGTCGATTCCTCACCTGCATGCTTACACGCATACGCTACCCCTTTCACCCTCACTGAGCTCGATGCTCCAACGCCGCCCGTACACCCCGCATACTTCGTTATTGCACTCGTTCTTTCGGTCACGGACTTGGTCACACACCTGACCACCGAACACCTTGGCACACACTTGTCGTTCGCACACCTCTTCGCGCCTCCTCCTCGGTCACCTCCTCCATGACAATCACAGGTGTGCTCTCACTCGCACACCCAACCACGTGCCTCACTACCAACTCAAGTGTGCATTCCCACACACGCTCTACCATTCCAGGTGTACATCCTTCCATTCCAGGTGTACATCCTCTCTCACCTGTCACAACCAACTCACGCTCCGTGTCACTCTCACTACTTTCACCACCACTCTTGACAACGCACTCACCCTTACTCTCGACAGCGCACTCACCCTTACTCTCGCCAGCGCACTCTTTCCTCATGCACCTGTCCGTTACACACCTTTCTCGCGCACACTCTTCTGTTACACCCTCTGTAACACTCACCACAGGTGTGCATTCTTCCTCACTCTTGACAGCGCACTCTTTCTTCATGCACCCGTCCGTTGCACACCTTTCTCGCGCATCCTCTTGCGCACACTCTCTCGTTACTTCCTCCGTAACACTCACCACAGGCGTGCATTCTCCCGTTACATCCTCTGTAACACTCCTCACTACGCGCTTCCATGTGCTCCCTCGCACACGCGCTACTACCGACTCACTCTCGACAGTACACTCACTCTTCGGCGCGCACTTTTTTCTGACACATCCCAGAGTCGGACATTCTCGCACACCTCCTCCTTCGCACACCGTAGCTGTCGCACACTTCACCAACGGCCTCTCACGAACACCCGGATCCAAAGCAACCCCCAAGCCGACTGAAGCTCCCCTCACATCATATACATTTCCTCGTATATCGCCACTCACCTAGGTACCTCGTCGTCGCACCTCTTCCGCCACCTGCAAACTCTTTATTTGGTTAGTGAGCACACCATTATGAGTTGAGCACCGACCTTGTACATATTCCATCACCTCCTCCTGTATTTCTCTCTTAGTTTCTGTCCGTCTCTTCTTAATTTCACTCACCTCTTCTTCCACTTCCTCTAATTTTTGCTTCACCTCTTTTATTTCCCGGTGCGTCTCCTCAAGTTCGTCCTCTAAGGCTATTTTGACCGTCTCTATGTGCGTCCTCACCTCTCGGTCCTTCGTCTCCATTACTTCTGTCACCTCTTCCAACCTCGTTGTCAGTCCCTCACGTACCATCTGACATTGCCTCTGTGTCGCTATTAAGTCATTTTTTATGTCGTTTTGTGTCGCTTTTAACCCTCCTAGTACCGCAGTGTTCCTTTGAACCTGCTCCGTTAGTTCTTTTTGTCCCTCCGTCAGCTGTTCCACCTCCTCCGTCAGGTCCTCTATGCCCCCTTGTAACTTTGCCGTCCCATTTCTCACCTCTTTCTCCATACGCTTTTCACCTCGCTATACCTCCTCGCGTACCCCCGAGACCTCCTCACTTACACCTCGTC
>NC_136262.1:86593658-86628658 GCF_964187855.1 Myxine glutinosa | reverse complement strand
GACGTCATATGTCACGTGGTACAGGAGCCATCTTGGAAAAATCTAAAAAAGGTTGCACCTCTATATCTCCGAAACCGCTCCATGTAAAAAAACTGAAACAGGGCTCATTGTCAAGTACTCCGCTTGGGGAATAAGATATGTTAATGATGATGTCATCGGTACTTTAATTATGACGTCATAATTCGACAAGTACAACGCTTGATTCGATCAGTATGAATTTTCTTTCTCTGCAATCCTTGGTCCGATTGACATGAAATTTTCACCATAGGAGACCCTCCTCCTGTAGAATATTTCAATGATTATTTTGATGTCATATGTCAGGTGGTACAGGCACCATCTTCGAAAAACTTCGCACCTCTATCTCTGAAACCACTCCATGGAAAAAATTGAGACCTGGCTCATTGTCACCGACTCCCCATGGGGAATAAGATATGTTAAAGATGATGTCATCGGTGCCTTCGTTATGACATCATAATTCGACAAATACAACACTTATCCATGTGATCATTATTAATTTTTTTTCAGCAACTGTTGGACTGATGGACACGAAATTTTCACCATAGGAGCACCTCCTCCTTTAGAATATTTTAATGATAATCATGATGTCATAGGTCATGTATTACAGGCACCATCTTGGAAAAACCGAAAAACGTTGCACCTCTATATCTCCAAAACCACTCTATGGAAAAAATTTAAACGTGGCTCATTGTAAATAACTCCATGTGGGGAATAGGTGTTGTTAACAATGACGTCATTGGTGCTATAATTATGACGTCATAATTCGACAGGGACAACGCTAAGTCTGATCAGTTTGAAATTTATTGAGCATGATCTATGCAACAATTATTTAGAGAATATAAATGTATGATGTCATCGCTCACGTGGTCTGGCAGCCATATTGGATCAAAAAAAAAGAAACGTTCAAAAACAGAAGAGTTGGCTCACACCAAGTTTACTGTGCAGGTTAAGTATTCTATGAATACCATCTAGTTTACTAAGCAATTATATCAGTGAGTGAGTGAGTAAGTGAGCCAATGGTTAGAAAGACCTTTACATATGTAAAGATGATTAATTAAGTTCTCTGACTTGGACAAACGCAGTGACGACACCATCACGACAACGACGTCATGACCGCAATCCCAGAAGGGCCTCTCGCAATGCAAATATGCCAATGTTAAATGCTGTCACCCAGCAGATGAAAAGCAAACCTACCGGCGAGTTCCACCGTTATTGGGGTCCATCAGGCCAACACATTGCTTTTCGATCCACTTAGTGACTTTGGAGTCTTACGGATGTTATAGGGATTAATGATACACCTTCACAACTGTGATGACTGAGGACACCGGATCGAGTCCCAGTAGCTGTCACATTGCTGTGCACTCTGGAAACAAGTGCCATGTGCCACATGGACACCTTGTGCTTCACCCCACCAATCGCAACCAGGAGGCATCACCATTGTTTTTAGCGGTTGGGGTTGCTATGAAAATGATTAATTAAGTCCTCCGACCTGGATGAATGTATAACGACCGACGGTTCGGGGTGAACCTTTGTCTGTAAAACTTGTCCGCCTAAATGTGTTTGCTTTCTGGGATGCATAAGTGATAACATGTAGTCCTAAAGAGTTCATTTCATTCACATGCTTCACATTTTACAGTTAATATTTTACTTTCATCTGTGTCCGTTAAAAGCTAGCTGTTATGGCCAGTATGTATGGGTTACTGTATTTGTAGATGGACATTGGTAAATGCACATAAATGAATGGTTCAAATCAATTGTTACATGATATAAATTTGTTGTTATGCGAATATGTGAAACTCCGAGGATAATTAAATTGATGTAATGAGCTGATTTTGACTGTGGACGGCAGCATTGTATTGGAAACTGGTTGATGGAAAGTGTGGGAACATTCTCACTGTGTCTAATGGCGCTTTTCCGTTGCACAGAACGGTTCGGTATGGCACTGTACAGTACGGTTCGGTACAGTATGGTAATCCCTGTGTCGTTTTTCCATCGCACAACAGAACAGTGAAAATAGGCGGAGTTATCTGAAGTGACGGAAAAAACCCCGCCCAAAATGGTCTGCAGTATTGCTAGCTCCACCCATAGGTCCGGGTTCAGCTCGCTTGGTACCTATCCATAGCAGGAACCAAATTTAGGATGGGTACTTAGTTAGGTACGGTACTGTTTGCTTGGCAATGGAAAAACGAAGAAAACGGATTTTGGTTGCAGTACGGTACTGAACGGTACCGCGGTGGATACGCTTCGTTTCAACCAGTACTTTGCTTTCTGTGTTCATTGTACAGTCACCCAGAAGTCACAGACGCCGTCTGACAAAAATAGCCGACCTGAACAATCGTTAATACTCGCGAATCCATACCTTGGGCTTGCATTTAGAACTTGCATTGGAGAACGAGCTGGTTTTGGCTTGCCCACCATTTACCCCGAACAATCTGAGTCAATTCTTTGAAATCCGATTCTGAATTGAATTCATCTCTCTGTCCTACAGTATATGACCAGATTTTATTTTGTTCAAAAGGATAGTGGTGACTTCCATCTACACGACATGACCGAAAGTATGGAGAGACCCTAACATCGAACATTTAATTCCAAAATCATGGCCATTAATATGGAGTTGGTCCCCCCTTTTGCTGCTATAACAGCCTCCACTCTTCTGGGAATGCTTTTCACTAGATGTTGGAACATTGCTGCGGAGATTTGCTTCCATCCAACCACAAGAGCATTAGTGAGGTCGGGCACTGATGTTGGGCGATTAGGCCTGACACGCAGTCGGTGTTCCAATTCATCCCAAAGGTGTTCGATGGGGTTGAGGTTAGGGCTCTGTGCAGGCCAGTCAAGTTCTTCCACACCGATCTCGACAAACCATTTCTGTATGGACTTCGCTTTGTGCACGGGGGTATTGTCATGCTGAAACAGGAAAGGGCCTTCCCCAAACTGTTGCCACAAAGTTGGAAGCACACAATCGTCTAGAATGCCATTGTATGCTGTAGTGTTAAGATTTCCCTTCACTGGAATTAAGTGGCCGAGCCCGAACAATGAAATACAGCCCCAGGCCATTATTGCTCCTCCACCAAACTTTACAGTTGGCACTATGTATTTGGGCAGGTAGCGTTCTCCTGGCATCCGCCAAACCCAGATTCATCCTTCGGACTGCCAGATGGTGAAGCGTGATTCATCGCTCCAGGGAACGCGTTTCCACTGCCCCAGAGTCCAATGGCAGCAAGCTTTACACCACTCCAGCCGATGCTTGACATGGCGCAAGGTGATCTTAGGCTTGTGTGCGGCTGCTCAGCCATGGAAACCCATTTCATGAAGCTCCCGACGAACAGTTGTTGTGCTGATGTTGCTTCCAGAGACAGTTTGGAACTCGATAGTGAGTGTTGCAACCGAGAGCAGATGATTTTTACGCACTAAGCGCTTCAGCACTCGGCGGTCCTGTTCTGTGAGCTTGTGTGGCCTACCACTTTGTGGCTGAGCTGTTGTTGCTCCGAGACCTTTCCACTTCACAATAACAGCACTTACAGTTGACCGGGGCAGCTCTAGCAGGGCAGAAATTTGACGAACGAAGTTGTTGGAAAGGTGGCATCCGATGACGGTGCCACATTGAAAGTCACCTAGTTCTTCAGTATGGCCCATTCTACTGCCAATGTTTGTCTATGGAGATTGCATGGCTGAATGCTTGATTACATATACAGTCACGTGAAAAGGTAAGTACACCCCATGGAAAGTTTTGACTTTTTCAACATATTTCAACATACAGCTATTTGATCTTCATTTCAACAATATTGATAGATAAAGTTGATATAATATAACAAATATCATGAAACATTTACATTTTGTAGTCCATTGTATAATTTAAACAAACATAAATGCAAATTTTGCATGTGGAAAAAGTAAGTACACCCCAACATTTATCACTACTTCAAATACCTAAAATTAGAATCAGGTGCACCAGCTCAGGTGCAAATGATTAGAACATCGTTAGAGAGGATCTTGGAGGAACCTGTCTTATTTAAACCTCAGACATTTAGTTTGGTTTGCTCTTTGTTGTTGAAGTGTGCGGCGTCACCATGCCTAGATGAAAAGAGCTCTCTGAGGCCTTCAGAAAGAAGGTTATAGATGCCTACGAGAGTGGGAAGGGATTTAAAAAGATCTCCAAACAATTTGAAATCAATCATTCGACTGTCCGGAAGATCATCTTCAAGTGGAGAAGATTCCAAACAACTGCCAACTTTTTCAGGCCAGGCCGCCCCAACAAGTTCAGCCAGAGAGCAGACCGCAAGATGCTGAAATAAGTCTCTAAGAACCCCAGAATGTCATCATGGGACCTACAGGTAGCTCTTGCCAATGTTGATGTCAAAGTGCACGAGTCTACCATTAGAAAGAGGCTGCACAAATTTGATCTACATGGGAGGTGTGCCAGGAGGAAACCTTTGCTGTCCAGAAAGAACACCAGGGCAAGACTAAAGTTTGCCAATGAACACCTAGGCAAAGACCAGCACTTCTGGAACAATGTGCTCTGGACAGATGATTCAAAGGTAGAGCTATTTGGCCACAGTACCAGAAGACATGTTTGGCGAAAACCAAAGACAGCATTTGACCACAAGAACCTGATACCAACTGTAAAGCATGGTGGTGGTGGTGGAAATATTATGGTTTGGGGCAGCTTTGCTGCATCAGGGCCTGGGCAGCTCACCATCATATAATCCATTATGAATTCTTTATTGTACCAGAGGGTGCTTGAGGATAATGTGAGGCCATCTGTCGAAAAGTTGAAGCTCAACCGAAGGTGGACCTTGTAACATGACAATGACCCTAAACATACCAGTAAATCCACCAAGGATTGGCTGAAAAGAAAGAAATGGAGGGTTCTGGAATGGCCAAGTCAAAGCCCGGATCTAAATCCCATCGAGATGTTGTGGGGGGATTTGAAACGAGCTGTGCATGCAAGAAACCCCTCAAACATCGCACAGCTGAAAGAATTCTGCATGGAGGAGTGGGCAAAAATTTCTCCCAGTCGATGTCAGAGACTGGTAGACAGTTATAAGAAACGCCTACTTGAGGTTGTTTCTGCCAAAGGGGGCAATACCACCTATTAGAGCCAAGGGTGTACTTACTTTTTCCACATGCGAAATTTGCATTTATGTTTATTTAAATTAAACAATGGACTACAAAATGTAAATGTTTCATGATATTTGTTATATTATATCACCTTTATCTGTCAATATTGTTGAAATGAAGATCAAATAGCTGTATGTTGAAAAATTCAAAACTTTACATGGGGTGTACTTACTTTTTCACATGACTATCTGTCAGCAATGGGTGTGGATGAAACAGACAAATCCACTAATTAGAAGGGATGTCCGCATACTTTTGGTCATGTAGTATACATCTATAGCATTCCTTTTTCCCTTTATTAGTACCATGTAGCATCTATAAGAATCGTTCAACATAAATTCATGTTCCCCATGATGGATAATGGCTTCCTCCTGCATGGAAGTTCTTTGTAATGGAACTGATTAATGTAGTAGAAGGTTATTTGTAAGTCTTATGTGTTTAGTTTCATGAAATTGGGTACAAGAGTGGATTTTGAGGGGCTCCAGGGAAGTGAAGCAGGGGGCTGAGAGAGCACAACGAAAAGCGGTGTTGTGGCTAGTGGTGGTGGTGCGTAAAGGGAGTGGTACTTTCATGAGGCGGTCGGGTTGAGGATGTAAAGGCAAATTCAACCCTTCTTGTTCGGTTCGAAGCTATATCCATTGGAGACTGTCCTTGAGCTGATTTTTGTCAAACTGAGTCATTGTGCTGCAGTGATCCACGTGGTTGATCTTTGACTCTGGGGACGTTAGAGCTGGAACATAACTTCTAGCACTTTGCTTGGAAGATAGAATTACCAAGCAGCGTCAACATCATGCTTTATATAACGAGTCCAAATATACTCCTCACAAAAAAATTCAGCAAACTTTTAAACTGTGAATTAAAATATGGAATCAGAGTTCAGAAAGTGTTCAGTCACGTGTATGTAAAACCATGGCTATCGAGTAAATAATCCCAATCTGGAAATTTAATGTGCAACTTGCACTGTTTCAATTATCATCACCTGAAATGAACAGTCCTGGAAATCCAAGTGCTAATCACATCTCACACAGAATGTGCACACACGTTTGCACATGACCCATGATAAATTGACCACCCATGTGATGCAACTCAGTTTAGTAACAACGGTGCATCATGTAATGCCAAATAAGTTGGTTGCATGTCATTGGGAAGGTTCGGGGAGGTAGGGGGTGGGGAGGGAGGAGTGACAGAATGCCATTTGTTCACAGTACAATGTTCATCGCAATGTCAATTGTAGGACACTGGGAATGTGCTATTGGACTAGACAGTTTATGGAGGGCTATAACAGAGATTTGATCTATTCAGGTCTCGCATGGGCTATACTCCCTCGTGAGGAGTATTATTTTGTCAGCTTTTCCAGAAATAACTGTTTTTCAACAGAACGATCTTTCCAGAATAACTTACAAAGAGCAAAACCCCTCAAATTTGACACAGAGTTTGGAACAGGCTTCACGCCAGAGGTATGAGGTCCACAAGACCAATACACTGATTCACTCTTACACAGCACCATCGATAGCAGCATATGCAATGGGTGAAACAACAACTGCAGGGTGAACTGTTGGTGCCACATTATTCTCACTGACGAGTCTCCGTTCTGTCTGGACTTCAACGATGGACATGCTAGAGTCTGAATACGAGGTGGTGAGCATTTTGCTAATTGTGCCATTTGACAGGCATGTTTACTGAAAGCTATAACAGAGATATGATCTGTTTGATGGGGAAAGTCTGATGGTATTGGCTGGCAATAATTTTATCACCGTTCCATTGAGTGGTATTACTGGTGTTAGATACAGGGATGAGATCATTACCGATTGTAATCATTCCTCTGGCACAACAACAAGGTCCCAACTTTACCATTATAGATGGCAATGCATGTCCACAGCATGCAAACGTTGTAAACACTGCACTTCGGGATCACATCACTTGCATTGAATTGTCTGCAAGATCTGCAGACATTGAATCCCAGTTGAATATGCTTCGGACATTCAAGGGAAGGATGTTTGTGGTTGCCAAGTCCACCCACAATCTCTTGATCAAATGGAAGCGGCCATGGTGAAAGGATAGCGCAACATCCCACAACAATAGCGCAATTTCAGATTTGGTCAATGAAAAGACGTAAGCAAGCTTATATTGGGGCAAATGGTCGTCACATGTTGTTAAAGCTACTGTATGGCAAAATATGGATTCATCTGCAAAAGAGGAGGTTTATCCAGTGCACCAGAGAGGTTGTGAATATTGGTGAGGAATAAAACTGGGCCCACGACACTACCCCAGGACACCCTAGGACACTCTAGCCAGCATTGGCATTGAAGAAGAGTTCCGTTGACAACAATGAATGCGGGACTTTTGAAATGACGTATGAATGCTAACGAGGCCTTTCGCACATGTGCTGTATGCATTTTCAGTGACTTGCTTCTGCAAGTGCAGCCACTTTTAATCTGCACTCTATAACACGAAAACTGCAATTCAAATAATCATAAAATTAAGTTTTTCTGCCTTTAAACGATTGTTTGGCAATTTCAAAATTGTTGTAATCCTGGATGCAAACTGGGTTCAGGGAGACATAGGAACAACAACAACAACAACATGCATTTTAAAGGCCATTTTCCCTGCTAGAGCGGGGGTTAGCCTTGCGGTCCCCATGACAATCTTCTCCATTTTGCCCTATTTTCTGCATCTCTCCTTGTTAACCCCCTTGCCCGCATTTCTTCTTCCACCATCTTTAGCCAAGTCTTTCTCGGTCTTCCCCGTCTTCTACTTCCTTCTACATTCATTTCCATCACTCTTCTCAGCCAGTCACTTTCATCCTTCCTCAACACATGACCAAACCATCTCAACCTGTTCCTCTTCACAGCATCAATCACAGGCTCTATTCCCATCATCTTTCGCAATTCATCATTTGTCTTCCTCTCTCTCAACGATACTCCGCACATCCGTCGAACCATTCACATTTCCACCCTTTCCAACCTTCTTTGCTGCTCTACGTTCATTACCCATGTCTCGCTCCCATAAATCATAACACTTCTCACACATGCAGCATACACCTTTCCCTTCAGCTTCAACGACACTCCCCTCATCATCAGCACGCCACTCAATTCCCGAAAGTTCTTCCATGCACATCTCACTCGAGCAACCGTTGCCGAGTCTGATCCACCTTCTCCATTCAGCATGTCTCCGAGGTAGCAAAATGTTTTCACACCTTCCAGCTTCACGTCGTCTCCAAGATCCAACTCAACATTTCCTCCATCTGCAGCTCCCTCTGTGCACACCTTACATTTGAATGTAGCTGCCACACTGGTTAATGACCCTCTCAGACCACTACATTTTTGATGAACCCACTCAGTGCACATTGTACACTGAATGGAGTTCACTCCGACACCCTTCCTACGCACAGCACAGGGCCACTTCCCAGTTCTTTCCACCTCACCACATGCTTTACCACTTGCCATCACCTTCGTCTTTCCGATATTCACCTTCAGACCTTTTGTCTCCATACATTCCTTCCACGTGTTCATCTTTTCCTTCAGTCTCCGACTGAAGTGCGAGGAGAGTCCATCCATACTTTCCGCAATCAACACCAGATCATCTGCATAGAACAACTCCCACGGTAAACCCTCCTTTACGTTCTGAGCCAGCACCTCCATCACAGCTACAAATAGTAGTGGACTTAGTACCGACCCCTGATGCACTCCCACCTTCACCTCAAACTCACCACTGTTCCCGTCCTTCGTCCTTACAGCTGTGCGCGCTCTTTTGTACATTGCCATCACTACTCTGATCAACCATTCCTCCACTCCTAACTTCCTCAATGCCCATGTCAATACTTTGCGTGGAACCCGATCAAATGCTTTCTCCAGATCAACAAACCCAAGAAACAACTTCTTCCTCTTCTCCATGTACTTCTCCTGCAACTGCCTCACAATGAAAAGCGCGTCTGTCGTTCCTCTTCCTGGCATGAACCCAAACTGCATTTCGTCGATCTTCACTTTCTTCCTTATCCTCCTCTCCAACACCCTTTCCAATACCTTCATTCCATGCTCCAATAACTTTATCGCTCGGTACGAGCCACACTCCAGAGGGTCACCTTTCCCCTTGTACAGAGGGACGAGGGTACTCAGTTCCCAATCCACTGGAATGCGGCCTTCTTTCACCACCAGATTACAGATCTCTGTCATTCTCTTCACACCCCAACTTCCTGCTGCCTTCAACATATCTCCCACAACTCCCGTCGGCCCTGCCGCTTTTCTACCCTTCATTGCTTTTATCGCTTCCTCAACTTCCTTCTCAGTTATCTTCTCTGCCGGTCCTAAAACTGGGTTACTCTCTATGTTGCCATCCCATTCATTCTCTGTATTCAACAGCATTTCCATATATCTTTTCCATCTTCCTTTAATTCCATCTGGGTCAACAACGATTTGTCCCACTTCATCCTTCAAGCAACTCACCCCCATCACATCACACCTCTCTTTCGCTATCTGCTTTGCAATCCTGAATACTGCTTTCTGACCCTCTTCCGAATCCAAGCGTTCTCCGAACATTTTCCGACATGCCTCCTGCGCCTTTGCTACCTCTTACTTTGCAGCCTTCCTGGCTGCCTTATAACTTTCATGCTCTGCTGTTTCTGCTCCCGTACCCTTCGCCTTCTGCCACTCCTTGAACTTCTTCCTCTTCTCGTCAATCCTCTTTCCAACTTCATCATCCCACCACCATGTTTCCGAGTGCCTCGGTGGTCCTTTTGTCCATCCACATACCTCACCAACGGCTCCCAACAGACTAGCTTTCATTGACATCCAACTACTTTCAAGCTCAACCACATCATCCTCGACCCTACTCAGCCTCTCGTTTAATGCCTCCCTTACTGTCACCTCTTTCAACCTCCACACCTTCATTCTCGGTTGGTACTTCACCCGCCGAGCTCTCCTCGCACCTTTCACCCTTACGTCGCAGACAACCAAGTGGTGCTGTGAAACAGCCTCCTCCCCCAGGATCACCTTTGTGTCCCGGAGGTGCCCCCTATCTCGCCTACGCACCATCAGGTAGTCAACGGTTGTCGTCGACCCACCTGACGTGTATGTAACAAGCTTATTATCCTCTTTCTGGAACTGAGTATTACAAATCAACAAATCAGCTCCATCAGCAAACTCCAAAATCCTTTCACCTTCTCCATTTCTCATACCATATCCGTAACCCCCATGAACTCCGTCAAAACCATCCATACTCCTTCCCACATGTCCATTTAGGTCTCCTCCAACCACAACAACTTCCTCATCTTTCACGTTTTCCATCAGCTTCTCTATCGCACACCAGAACTGGTCCTTCTCTTCATCGCTTCCACCAACCTGCGGAGCATATCCCGAGATGACGTTCACCAAGAGCTTTCCAATCATAATTTTCACCATCATCAACCTATCACTCACTCTAGTCACACTCACCACACTGTCTACAAACTCCTCAGAAAACAGGACACCAACACCATTCACGCCCTCCAGGCACCCTTGCCACACAAACTTGTATTTCTGTCCCTGCCTACCCTTCACCATTCTCACACCACTTCCCTTCCATCTCGTCTCTTGCACACAACATATGTCCACTCTTCTTCTGACCAATACTTCCACCACTTCTCCTGATCTCCCTGTCATTGTCCCTACATTCCACGTCCCAAACCTCAGAAACCGATCTCCACTTCGGGCTGTACCCTGCCCACATGTTGTTGTAATTGTCATGGTTCTCTTTTTGAGGCAATGTTTTTATGGCCGGATGCCCTTCCTGACGCCAACCCTCTTAGTCGCCTCTTACGACACGCAGGGATACGGCGTACCTATTCTTATCCAGGGTACACACTGGGAGACATAGGAAATACGAGAAATATCCATGGATGCAAGATGTTGAGTTCCTACAATTTCCTGTTAATACAAGTGAGTGGCGGCACACGCACACATCGAGACCTGGGAGGGCTTTGCTCCACCTTCTGAAACCCGCATATGGAGATAACAACCACTGACACACACACATCTTTCTCCTTTTTGCAATAGAAGCAAAAATGGAATACAATTGATCTTGTGGTGCCGGAACCAAAGAAACGATATTTATAACAGCACTCACAGATCTATGCCCCCCCCCCCCCCTGAAACTCCTCCCTAACATGATTATTCATAAATATCATTTTATAAGTTGATTTTAAACTCACCTTGTGCATTCACAAGCCCCAGTTATGACCTGCCCATCGGTATTCAGAAGCACCGAAACTAGTTATGTGGTCTCCCTCCAATTATTTCGTTGTGCAGTGGCACACCCGAGCTTTTTCTCAGGTACTATTCCAAGTATTGTCAGCTTATTTTAGAAGCTTTGTGAGCCATTGGAGGTTCAAATCCTTACCGCGCACGCACGATAGCAGTTCACATTCCCCGTAGATCGCTATTGCCAGGGGTTTCTGCACATGCGCACCTAGTATTCCGGGGTGGATTACACAATTTTAAAGTAGTGACTGAGCAAGTGGAAGAAGTCAGAAATACAGATATGAAGGCAGTCTTGTATGCTGCAGACAGCAAGCTTGGCAAGCAAAGCAGGCAAGCTGAGCAGGATTGTCATTACCTGATATGGTCCTGCAGCAGCGAGTGGTGTCGGCTGTGACTCCATTTGAAGGGTATTGCGGTGTGGTGGTGGAAGGGTGGCTGGTCCATTGCTGGTGCCTGGCTGCTCACTGCTTCGTCGAAGTGTCCCACGAGTATTTACCATCATCCGTTCCTCCGGCTCGGCATCAGTGCAAACTCCTGTCTCTGTGTCTGTGTCTTCGTAGTCGCTGGCCGGTCGGCTGTCTGAACTAAAGAGTGAGTACTCGCTCCCAGGAGCTGACAAGTATGAGATGCGATCATCCTGTGTGTCCAAGTCATCTGCCCCCACACCGTCCACCTGCAAGAAACCAGCAACATCTCCGTCAACAACTACTCCACTACTCCTACTCAGCTGTTACAGAGATTGTATTGCAAGATCACACATACACATAACATCTGAATTTCATTCCGGGGTCAGATTGGTCAATTTATTGTGTGCAAGACTGTAAAAAAAATTCACACTTAGTGCAAAGCTTTTTATAAAGTTATTTAAAAATCCAAATATTAAACACACAGCATGCTTAGTTGTAACCACATAACTCTGGACATGTTAATTGTGAGTGATGAATATATAACCTTTTTCCTTGCATCCAATAGAAAGAGTTCAAGAGAGTCACATACAGGCCATTTAGATGATATGTCTAAACTTGAGAAATGAGGAGAGATAAATCTTGTTATAATTTATCAATGCCAGTCTCTCAGGGTCAATGGGAAAGCTCAATATTTTATTTTGTAAACATGATCGTGGAAGAGCTATACCAGAATGGAAGGGAACAAAACAGAAAGGCGGAAACACCAATGGTGGAGTAGACGTGAGAGTGCAGATCAAGGGGAGGGAGGACACATGGGGTGAAAATCAGTCGGTGATAGGTCAAATCCCTTGCAGACTCCCCCATACACTGATTTTTTTTTAAATGTCGTGAACAAACTTTGGTACATCACAGGTGATGAAGGTTGTGATGAAGTTTCATTGAAATTGTGTGTGTCGTTTCAGAGAAGAGAGGAAATACCTATTTTGCGGGGCTTAAACCCCTTGTATTGTAGACCCCCTTAATGAGCTAACTTTTTGATGCGGTCAATACACCTTCCTTAAGCATCAGATATGAAGCTAGTGGCAAAGTTTCACCAAAACCGTGTGTTTGCTTCAAGCGATAATTACTGAAATGTTTACAGACTCACTCACTCACTCATTCACTTACCTACAGACACTGCTTGATAGCAGAAGCTCACCGGACCACCGGACTAAAGCTTATAAAGTGAGCTAAAAATCAAATGAAGATATTTGAAAAGAATCGTATTTTTCTGAGAAAAATCAGATAGTTTTATTCAGAGAAAAACATTTACTATTTTTCTGAATTGATGATATGAATGATGCTGAAAATATGAGTGTTTGATATGTACAGATTATTTTTAACTAGGGAAAGTATTTACTGATGTACTTCAATGAAGAAATAAAAATAGATTTGAATTCAGGAACCTTGTACTGGTTTCAATTCGGTGGAAATTGAAGGTTTCTGATTGCTACGCAGATATGGATGCTTTATGAGCATGCGCAACTGTTTGTTCTTCCTTTGATAAAAGACCATGCTTGCTTGATCTACAGATCAGCAATTTGGAGCAACATGAATGAATGAATGATCGTTTTGAGGCCATTTTTCCCCGCTAAAGCGGGGGTTAGCCTTGCGGGCCCCATGACCTCATGGTTCCCTTTGTGAGGCAGTTTTTATGGCCGGATGCCCTTCCTGACGCCAACCCTTAGTCACCTCTTACGATGAGCAGGGATACGGTGTACCTATGCTAAACCGGGGTACACACCGGGATCATTCATCCCAGCAAGCTGGTACTCAATTTGCCGACCTCGGAAGGATGACAGGCTGAGTCAACCCCCCTGGTGTTAATTCAGCAATCAACCGGGATTCAAACTCAGGATCCTAGGATTCCAAGCCAGCACCCTAACCGCTAAGCCAACACCAGGCTCAATTGGGAGCAATATATTAAGAGGTAAGATCTATTAATTATCATAAGTATTATACAATACTGTATTATATAAGAGTGTGTTGAAAAGTAATGCCTCCTATTCTTTTTTTCCAAAACAGGTGAAGATATTCAAATGAAACAAAGCGCAGTCTGCACATTAGTTCTTCCCACTACTGGGCGTGAAGTTTTGCGCTTCTGACACTATATGTCTCAGTGCTATGTTAGTGAAGATGGCAGAGGACAGGCAGCATGGTGTGTGCTGTGAAGCATTGGAGATGAGATGACAGACTGAAAATGAGATGACTGGAGATGATGTGACTGGAGATGATGTGACTGGAGATGAGATGACTGGAGATGAGATGACTGGAGATGAGATGAGATGACTGACATGAGATGACTGGAGAGTTTTGTGTACCATTATGACCCTGAGAGTAAGAGACGATCAATGGAGTACCGCCACAAATAATCACCAGCCCGGACTTGGCTCCATCAGACTTTCATCTCTTCCCAAAACTTAAGAAACACCTTTATGGCCAACATTTTTTTCCGACGATGATGTTGAGGCCACTGTAAAGCGCTGGTTAAGTCAGAAAGAAGCACAGTACGATTGTGATGGGATGACAACACTACTTGGACGTTTTCAGAAATGAGTGGACCCCAGTGGTGATTTTGTTGAAAAATAAATGTGCACCTTGATAGAATAAAGTTTTTTTTGTATACTTGGTCTAGGCTCGTATGAGAGCTAAGACATAGAACATACACAACATGGCCAAAAATATGTGGACACCTGAACATCACACCCGAATGTGCTCGTCGAACATCTCATTCCAAAATAATGGGTATTAATATGGAGTTGGTCCCCCCTTTGCTGCTATAACAGCCTCCACTCTTCTGGGAAGGCTTTCCACTAGATGTTGGAACATTGCTTCGGGAATTAGCTTCCATTCAGCTACAAGCGCATTAGTGAAGTCGGGCACTGATGTTGGGCGATTAGGCCAGGCTCGCAGTCGGCGTTCCAATTAATCCCAAAGGTGTTCGATGGGGTTGAGGTCAGGGCTCTGTGCAGGCCAGTCAAGTTCTTCCACATCGATCTCGACAAACCATTTCTGTATGGACTTCACTTTGTGCACGGGGGCATTGTCATGCTGAAACAGGAAAGGGCCTTCCCCAAACTGTTGCCCCAAAGTTGGAAGCACACAATCGTCTGGAATGTCATTGTGTGCTGTTATGTTAAGATTTCCCTTCACTGGTACTAAGGGGCCGAGCCCGAACCATGAAAAACAGCCTCAGACAATTATTCCTCCTCCACCAAACTTTACAGTTGGCACTACGCATTCAGGCAGGTAGCGTTCTCCTGGCATCCGCCAAACCCAGATTCGTCCGTTGGACTGCCAGATGGTGAAGCATGATTCATCACTCCAGAAAACGCATTTTCACTGCTCCAGAGTCCAATGTCGGTGAGCATTACACCACTCCAGCCGACGCTTGGCATTGCGCATGGTGATCTTAGGCTTGTGTGCGGCTGCTCGGCCATGGAAACCAATTTCATGAAGCTCCCGATAAACAGTTGTTGTGCTGACGTTGATTCCAGAGGCAGTTTGGAACTCGGTAATGAGTGTTGCAACTCAGGACAGACAATTTTTACGCGCTATGCGCTTCAGCACTCGGCGGTCCCGTTCTGTGAGCTTGTGTGGCCTACCACTTCGCGGCTGAGCTGTTGTTGCTCCTAGACGTTTCCACTTCATAATAACAGCACTTACAGTTGACCGGGGCAGCTCTAGCTGGGTAGAAATTTGACGAACTGACTTGTTGGAAAGGTGGCATCCTATGACGGTGCAATGTTGAAAGTCACAGAGCTCTTCAGTACGGCCCATTCCACTGACAATGTTTGTCTATGGAGATTGAATGGTTGTGTGCTTGATTATATATACCTGTCAGCAATGGGTGTGACAGAAACAGCCGAATCCACTAATTAGAAGAGGTGTCCGCATACGTTTGGCCATGTAGTGCATAATAAAGGGAGTGGGAGACAAGGGGGAGAGAGAGGGAAGCACAACAACAGTAGAGATCAGGGACATCAGAAGATCTGGGGAAGGGAGAGGGCTGGGGTGGGTACACGGGATAAACAAGATGAACACTACAGGGACTTTCAGGAAAGCAAACAGGGAATTTGAAGGAGGCGAATTTGGGGTGGATTAATGGGGGTAGAAAAGATCAAGGTTTTGGATGGGGGAAGATGAGATGGTGGTGAACAGCTGTTTTGAACACCTGGAAGGAGGAGTGGGATTGAAGAGATTGATGTTAGTATTTGTCTTTGTTTCATTTGAATATCTTCCTGTTTTTTGAGAAAAAGAATAGGAGGCATTACTTTTCAACACACCATCAAATAAACTCATAAAATCATGGATAGTTGTTAACAATAATAAATGTCTTTGTTGTCGTTGTAACTATTGGGTAATGCACCCCAAAACAAAGAAATCCGGTTATTCATGGTGTCATTTTTTGGTGTTGTGAAACCTTGAATGGCTATCTTTTGACGTAATCAATGTACACATGTAATGTGTCTGTACCTTGCTATATCACACGCCCATGTCTTAATTGTGAAATGCGTATCAACACTCAGAAGCAAAAGGAGGAAAATATAAAAGACTATCACTTCAGTGACATGGAAGCCTCCAGTTTCCGGGACCTCTTTCAGGATATGCAAAAGGATCTTCAATGCCAGGGCAATTTACCAACGTTTTGCATCTGCTGATCGTCTACCTCCTACTACCCTTCTCCAGTAGTTCAGTTGAGAGTTTCTAGGGAGTTAAAGTTGAAGAAAACAGCTTTGCGAAATATTTCAGAATCCTCTCTGGGCCAGGTTGTGAGAATTGCTATTGAAAGCCCATTAGAGTTCTCCACTGAAAAAATGTCCATTATTGTTGACGAGCACAAGTACCCGGCGTTGCCGGGGGTTTGGGGGGATGGGAGGAAGCAGGAGAGGAAGGAGTGAGGAAGGGAGTGGGGGAGTGGAAGGGGGAGGGGAGGGGAGAGGGAGGGGAAAGATATACTACATATACATCTTTTGGGGGGTGGGGTGGCTTTGACAAGCCCCTCCGTTTTGGGGGGAAAGGGATGGAGGAAATTTTTTTCCCATTCAAAGAGTGCTTCAGAACCTCAGTGTTGCACAGGTAAAAAAAGGAAATTGTAACAACCTCTGCCACCATCACCAGGTGGCACTACACGGTACACATTTACATAGAGAATTTACACCCACACACCCCCAAATGAGGCCGCGGCCACATAGCATATGTTACCCCCCAGTAAAAGTTGTATTTGTATTTGTATTTGTATTTGTACCCCGAGTAAAGTATGAAAGCATTTATAGCTGGAGTACCCGGCGTTGCTCAAGCGAAAAAGAAACATTAACATATACACAAAGAATTAAGTTAAGCACCCCCCCGTTTTTTTACAACCTCGCACATTACAAGTTTGTTGTCGTCAAAACAGTGTAATATACCCATGATATTGCTATATTTTCTGGAGAAGTGATATTATGGTCACATAAAAACATAACAATCATGCCGTTTTCAATATTTTATTCTGAATAATTTAAGGTGAAATTTTTTGGGAATTTTAGGCATATTTTCACCTCAATTTAAGTATGGAGCTATAGGTCCATCACGGACAGTGTGGATGACGTTTATGTTTTCTAACGTACAGTCATTGTTCTGAGAAGACCTCTAGCGATCTTTGCGTCAATAACGTGTGTAGGACCCACGTGATCGGATCACTGACTCAACCCTACGTCTCATAGACCCTGTAAGCCGTCGTATGCGTTGCTGTGGCAGGTTGTTCCATTCCCGATGTAATGCACGTTCCAATTCATCCAGATTGGCTATTGGAGGGACCATCTTCGCAATTTGTCGTCCCAACATGTCCCAAACGTGCTCGAGGGGGTTCAGGTCAGGACTGTACGCAGGCCAGGGGATGGTTGTCACAGCACCTTGCTCCATCCGATCACGTGGGTCCTACACACGTTATTGACGCAAAGATCGCTAGAGGTCTTCTCAGAACAATGACTGTAGGTTAGAAAACATAAACGTCATCCACACTGTCCGTGATGGACCTATAGCTCCATACTTAAATTGAGGTGAAAATATGCCTAAAATTCCCAAAAAATTTCACCTTAAATTATTCAGAATAAAATATTGAAAACGGCATGATTGTTATGTTTTTATGTGACCATAATATCACTTCTCCAGAAAATATAGCAATATCATGGGTATATTACACTGTTTTGACGACAACAAACTTGTAATGTGCGAGGTTGTAAAAAAACGGGGGGGTGCTTAACTTAATTCTTTGTGTATATTTGAAATGAGGGCAAATATAATGGAAAAGCAATTACATCCAAATCAGAATCCATCACAAATGTCAAATCATCATTTTACCTTTTCATTGAATATATGCCGGGGAATGTGCCATTCATCACAATTGCTTATTTAAGTATTTCATCACAATTCTGAGTTAAGTATGATGACGTTCAGGAAATATAAGAAGCCTTACCACCAACTTCGACCGCTCCCGGATTTGTTTTTTGTTATGTGGTCAAATGACTGGTGATTGTTTTTCATTTATTTATGTGAATGTTTACTTGTATATAACTGTCATTAATCAAAAAGGCTTAGGCACTAATCGAGCGATTTTTAAAAAATCCAAAAATTCGAACTTTTTTTTTTCAAAATTTTTTATTTTCTTTTTGTGTAAAACACTTCCAGGTACTCACTGATTAAGCTCTGAAAGTTTGACGAATATCCGTTAAGCCATCTCTGAGAAAAATGGTGACACATGCACACAGACAGACAGACAGACAGACAGACAGACAGACAGACACACAGACCAACGGCTCTCTTATACAGTAGATGTTCTTATCCAAGATAATCCAAACATGCGTTTATAATTGTCTTGAATCTTAGTGTTGATCACGTTGATGTTTATGTGGAGTTCTAGTCCTCATTATACATTGGCAGTTGTACAAGTTCAACACCCTTCCATTGCCAGGCACGATGGTTGCACTATATTTTATTTCATGATTGTTTTAGCATTAATCATGGTTACCAAACAGGAGCAAGTAAGTCATTTTTATATGCATTTCTTGTTCATTAATATCATTTTGGCATATTTTAAGCAGACCTTTAGGTGTTGCTGGTGTGTTTTTTGCTTCTTACCCTCGCCGAAGGAGAGGTTTGAGTCCGTTTGTCTGTTTATTACTTGCGAAAATCGAAGATTTTTCAAGTATATTGGTTGGTCTTGTGCATTATTCTGTCTGTTTGTCTGTATGTCAGTCGCCGACAGGTCACAATTTTCAACCGATCTTCACGAAACTTCATGTAGAGTTGGTCATAAGCAAGAAGATTACTGCTTTTGGGGTCAAAAGGTCAATAGGTCAACATAGGCCAAAGGTCATCAACTAAGTCAAATTGTTAAAATCCTCAATTTTCATCCAATTGACTTGACATTTTAAGAGGATTTGCATATCTTGTCACTGAATTCAACCACCAAGTATTTTTGGAGTAAACATAGGCCAAAAAGTCAACATAGGCCAAAAGGTCAACACAGACCAAGTTTCTAAAATCCTAAATTTTTATCCAATTAACTTGAAATTTGAAGAGGATTTGCATATCTGGTCACATAATTCAACCCCCAACTATTTTGAGGTCAACATAGGTCAAAAGGTAAACATAGGCCAGATTTCTAAAATCCTCAATTTCCATCCGATTGACTTGAAATTTTAAGAGGCTTTGCATACCAGGTCACTGAATTCAACCATCAATTATTTTTGAAGTCATCATAGGCCAACAACTTATTTTGCGGATTTCGCAAGTATCGTGCTTTGCACGATATATTTCTTGTTTGTTTGATTGTCCGCACAGAATAAATATGATTTTCTATGCAACCGTTGGTCTGATTGACAGGAAATGGGTGCCATCTTGGAAAAACTGAAAAACTTTGCACCTCCATATCTCCGAAAGTGCTGCATAGAAAAAAATTGAGACATGGCTCATTGTAAAGAACTCTCCATGGGGAATAACATATGTTAATGATGATGCCATAGGTGCCTCCATGATGACATCAGAATTCGACAAGTACAAAACTTCATCCGATGAAGATGAAATTTCTTGAGCGTCATCTATGGATAAATTGGTCAAGAAAAAAAAAAGATGATGTCATCGGTCACGGGGTTCGGCCGCCATATTTGTTTTACACAAAAGCCTTAAAAACCACTAACGTCCTGGCGAGGGTCTGCAATCTCTGATTGCTCTTTCTTGTTTCTTCTATGGCATAGTGTTTGTGCATACATTTCCAATGCAAAGGTTTGCCACCATTAAACCTTTCTGAAAAGGGGCCGGTGTCTGATAATCTCATTTGGAAATCTGAGGCTTATGCATGGGTTTGATTTCATAAATAAGCTCCTGATATCAAGAAAAGGAAATCAATTTCTATTCATTTTACAAAAAGCAACCCAATTAAAGTCTTTGCATATGTATTATGTAGTTTTACACTTTTTGAAATAAAATAAGCCAGGTTAAAGAACACTCTGTGGTGCAGTAATATTGCTGGACACAAAATTCTTAAATTTAATTTTAGAGCTTCCCATTAAGTTTGATCACTCAGAGCGTGGGGGACAGGGAGGGGTTAAGTGCCCCCCCAAAATCCTCTCCAAAATTTTGTTTTGCTTTGCTTCGCAAAATCTTACCTATTATAGTAACGACTCCACAACATCTCTGGGACGGACACACACACACACACACACACACACACACACACACACACACACACACACACACACACACACACACACACACACACACACGTATATATATATATATATCAATATATATATATATTGCAAAAAATAACCACCACCAAAGGGGCAGTGTTTGAGCCAGCATTTTAAAGCTTCAATCTGGGACCTGGGTTTCTTCCTTTAAAATGGTATTTTCAGTAGGACAAAAATAAGATTTTTGCTAGACCTGTGTCAGGAGGAAAAGAGAAAGAGAGAGCATGTTTGGCGTTAGTAGAAAAAACACATCAGCGAAATCAAATGCAGCCATTAGAAGTAAAAGCATTACCATGGACACTATGACAATCGATTACCTGATGTGCGAGCATGACTAGGAGATTACCTTAAGAGGAGACAATAAAATTTGCATCAACAAAGTTGTTTGCTTTGAAAGCAAAATTAATGAGCATTCTGTTGAAGAATGCTACAACAAGATGCTATTTAATATTTGAAATCTAACTGCTTTCAACTCTTGTACTGATGGTAATGTGACTGCAATTCAGAGTAATGAACCACCTTTAGAGGCCATTTTTCCCTGCAGAGCGGGGTTGGCCTTTTTTTTGGGCACCGTGGTCCCCTTTTTGAAGCAATGTTGTACGGCCGGATGACCTTCCTGCCGCCAACCCTGTTAGTCGCCTCTTGTGACACACAGGGAATTACCAGTGAACAGGTACTCAATTTGCCGACCTTGGAAGGATGACAGGCTGAGTCAACCCACCTGGCGTTAATTCAGCGATCGTTTGGGATTTGAACCCAGGATCCTAGGATCCCAAGCTGGCGCCCTAACCGCTAAGCTAACACCAGGCTAATTCAGAGTAATGGACGCGTTTTAATGGATTTAGAGTCTTGGACATATCTTCCAGTGTTTGAAGAATACCGTACACTGCAGTTCCAGCACAATCAGAGGAATTTATGCACATCAACCCCTCTACAACATCAAACTCTCCTGAAATCCTGAGGGTTACAATAAGATAGCCAAGGGATGTACCTTTCCTTCAGAAACCCACACAAGCTGGTTCTGCTGCTGACGGATTGTCTCCTTCAGTGTGGTGAACCAGTTTTCATTCATGTAATTGAGTTGAATGGTTGCTGAAAGGAGATGACATTTCATTGCACCATTAGCTGCTGCAATAAAAGACATTCAGCACAGGACAAAGTAACCAAAACACTTGGCAGAAACCACAATCTTACAAGCATCTCAGGCATATTTAACAACATAAAAAACATTGCCCAAATACAAGACGGCTGTGGTGGTTTTTACATTGTAAAGCATGGAATGTTCTTTGTAATTAAATATGTCAACATGAACATTAACAACAACAACAATAACATGCATTTTAAAGGCAATTTTCCCTGCTAGAGCGGGGGTTAGCCTTGCGGTCCCCATGACAATCTTCTCCATTTTGCCCTATTTTCTGCATCTCTCCTTGTTAACCCCCTTGCCCGCATTTCTTCTTCCACCATCTTTAGCCAAGTCTTTCTCGGTCTTCCCCGTCCTCTGCTTCCTTCTACATTCATTTCCATCACTCTTCTCAGCCAGTCACTTTCATCCTTCCTCAACACATGACCAAACCATCTCAACCTGTTCCTCTTCACAGCATCAATCACAGGCTCTATTCCCATCATCTTTCGCAATTCATCATTTGTCTTCCTCTCTCTCAACGATACTCCGCACATCCGTCGAACCATTCGCATTTCCACCCTTTCCAACCTTCTTTGCTGCTCTACTTTCATTACCCATGTCTCGCTCCCATAAATCATAACACTTCTCACACATGCAGCATACACCTTTCCCTTCAGCTTCAACGACACTCCCCTCATCATCAGCACGCCACTCAGTTCCCGAAACTTCTTCCATGCACATCTCACTCGAGCAACCGTTGCCGAGTCTGATCCACCTTCTCCATTCAGCATGTCTCCGAGGTAGCAAAATGTTTTCACACCTTCCAGCTTCACGCCGTCTCCAAGATCCAACTCAACATTTCCTCCATCTGCACCTCCCTCTGTGCACACCTTACATTTGAATGTAGCTGCCACACTGGTTAATGACCCTCGCAGACCACTACATTTTTGATGAACCCACTCAGCGCACATTGTACATTGAATGGAATTCACTCCGACACCCTTCCTACACACAGCACAGGGCCACTTCCCAGTTATTTCCACCTCACCACA
This sequence comes from Myxine glutinosa, assembly GCF_964187855.1. NCBI lineage: Eukaryota > Metazoa > Chordata > Myxini > Myxiniformes > Myxinidae > Myxine > Myxine glutinosa. The sequence goes on along the minus strand of NC_136262.1, from coordinate 86,605,933 downwards.
TGCTTTACCACTTGCCATCACCTTCGTTTTTCCGATATTCACCTTCAGACCTTTTGTCTCCATACATTCCTTCCACGTGTTCATCTTTTCCTTCAGTCCATCCATACTTTCCGCAATCAACACCAGATCATCTGCATACAACAACTCCCACGGTAAACCCTCCTTTACGTTCTGAGCCAGCACCTCCATCACAGCTACAAATAGTAGTGGACTTAGTACCGACCCCTGATGCACTCCCACCTTCACCTCAAACTCACCACTGTTCCCGTCCTTCGTCCTTACAGCTGTGCGCGCTCTTTTGTACATTGCCATCACTACTCTGATCAACCATTCCTCCACTCCTAACTTCCTCAATGCCCATGTCAATACTTTGCGTGGTACCCTATCGAATGCTTTCTCCAGATCAACAAACCCAAGAAACAACTTCTTCCTCTTCTCCATGTACTTCTCCTGCAACTGCCTCACAATGAAAAGCGCGTCTGTTGTTCCTCTTCCTGGCATGAATCCAAACTGCATTTCGTCGATCTTCACTTTCTTCCTTATCCTCCTCTCCAACACCCTTTCCAATACCTTCATTCCATGCTCCAATAACTTTATCGCTCGGTACGAGCCACACTCCAGAGGGTCACCTTTCCCCTTGTATAGAGGGACGAGGGTACTCAGTTCGCAAGCCACTGGAATGCGGCCTTCTTTCACCACCAGATTACAGATCTCTGTCATTCTCTTCACACCCCAACTTCCTGCTGCCTTCAACATATCTCCCACAACTCCCGTCGGCCCTCCCGCTTTTCTACCCTTCATTGCTTTTATCGCTTCCTCAACTTCCATCTCAGTTATCTTCTCTGCCGGTCCTAAAACAGGGTTATTCTCTATGTTGCCATCCCATTCATTCTCTGTATTCAACAGCATTTCCATATATCTTTTCCATCTTCCTTTCATTCCATCTGGGTCGACAACGATTTGTCCCACTTCATCCTTCAAGCAACTCACCCCCAGTCACATCACACCTCTCTTTTGCTATCTGCTTTGCAATCCTGAATACTGCTTTCTGACCCTCTTCCGAATCCAAGCGTTCTCCGAACATTTTCCTACATGCCTCCTGCGCCTTTGCTACCTCTTTCTTTGCAGCCTTCCTGGCTGCCTTATAACTTTCATGCTCTGCTGTTTCTGCTCCCGTACCCTTCGCCTTCTGCCACTCCTTGAACTTCTTCCTCTTCTCGTCAATCCTCTTTCCAACTTCATCATCCCACCACCATGTTTCCGAGTGCCTCGGTGGTCCTTTTGTCCATCCACATACCTTACCAACGGCTCCCAACAGACTAGCTTTCATCGACATCCAACCACTTTCAAGCTCAACCACATCATCCTCGACCCTACTCAGCCTCTCTTTTAATGCTCCCTTACTGTCACCTCTTTCAACCTCCACACCTTCATTCTCGGTTGGTACTTCACCCGCCGAGCTCTCCTCACACCTTTCACCCTTACGTCGCAGACAACCAAGTGGTGCTGTGAAACAGCCTCCTCCCCCGGGATCACCTTTGTGTCCCGGAGGTGCCCCCTATCTCGCCTACGCACCATCAGGTAGTCAACGGTTGTCGTCGACCCACCTGACGTGTATGTAACAAGTTTATTTGGGGGGGAGACAGTCATGTCAGTCAGACAGACAGTTAACATGAACATTAACAATATATAATAATGCTTGATTGCTGCATAGAGTAGATAGTAAGCTCTAAGCTGGGACCTGTGTCCGTCTGAAATGGTACCGACCTGTGAACAGATGAGCGTTAGTTTTCTTCAGTCTAATTGAACGCTCGTAAAGCTTGCGGGAGCTCTTCCGTGATTCAGGGCTGAGACGCTGTCGCATGGTCTTGACACCAGCCTTGCTGTCAGGGTTCAGGAAGATTACAATAGGATACCACTGAGCGTAGTTCAGTCGATCCACTGCGTTGGGTGTGATGTCCAGCAATGCGTGCTTGTCCTGGGGTCACACCATGCAGATAATCATTATGAAAACAGGTCTACCAAACTTGGCTTGTGTGTTAATTGCAGATTTCACGACATGTTCTGGCCCCTGCAAACCAAAGAGAGGTTGCGGAAGCTCTTTAAAAAAGCCCTTTGACGATTGAATGTGAAAAATACAAGAACCTTAAAATATTTAGGTGTTTCTAGTCCAAATAAAACCTTAAAAATAGTGGGCCCCAATATGCGACTTTCAAAATGACATATGAATGTTGAACGAGGCCTTTTGTGCATGCATTGTGTGTGTTTTCAGTGACTCGGTTCTGTTCACCGGACACCTTTAACCTGGCGTTGCTTGTGCGAAATCTGAAGTTCAAATCTTCTTTTAAACATAATTTCCAGCATTTAGAAGAAAGTGGCAATTTCAAAATGGTTAACGATCATTATAATAGTTATGTTCCTCAATGAAAATCGGACTCACGGTGATATTGGAAATATGAGAAAATATCTGAAGAACCCGGCATTGCCCAGGGAGGAGGGGGGGGGGGGGGAAGGAAGGGGGGAAAGCGAAGAGGAGGGGAAAAGGAGAGGGGATCGAGAGGGGGAAGGAAGAGGGAGTGGAGGGGGAAGAGGAGAGGGGAGGGGAGTGGGAAGGGTGGAGGGAGAGAGGGGAAGAGAGGAGGGGGAAGGAGTGGGAAAGAGATTAGGGGAGGGGCAGGGGAGGGGAAAGATATACTGCATATACATATTTGGGGAAGGGGAGGGGGCTTTGACAGGCTCCTCCATTTTGGGGGGGAGAAGGGTGGGGAGAAGGGAGGGAGGACTTATTTACCCATGCAAGGAGTGCTTTAACCTCAAACCTTAGTGTTGCCCAGGGGAATAGGAAATTGTAATACCCTCTGCCACCACTACCAGGTGGCGCTACACGGAATACATATACACATAGAGCATTTACGCCTCCCTTCCTCCCCCCCCCCCGCCGCCCCCACCAAGTATCACCCTTAAGGGTCTTTGAGGTCTTAAAGGCCTTGAGGGGTATCAGGGGGTCTTTGGGGTCCAAGGGTATTTGGGTTATTCGGCATGTACTCTAATCTCTCAAGCATGTAAAAGGGGTATTAGGGGTCTTTGCGGTCTTTAAAGGCTGATTGGTGAATGAAAATACCTTTAGGACAATCCCTGGGTTTTTCTGTGTGCTAAATTTGGTGGTTGTCGGCCCAGCTGTCTTTGCAAAAAACACAGACAGACAGACATCCGATTAATTTTATTTATTAGACTAGTGGGGTACCCGTGGGAAATCCATGGGCATAGACGTGTATGGCATTTGGACATGTTGAGTTAGAAGCTGCACGAAGAGTTTTACAAAATGGTTAAAAACCTCACTCTTCTCTCCCCCCTCATGCTTCTCCTTTCCCGATCCTCACTCCTCCTCTCCTTACCCCCTCACTTCGATCCAATTCTCACCCGATCCAATGCTCACTCCTCTCTCTCCCCTCACTCCTCTCTCTCCCCTCATTCTCTTCTCTCTCCCCTCATTCTCCTCTCCCCCCTCATTCTCCTCTCCACCTTCACTCTCGTCTACCCTCTTACTCCTCCTCTCCTTTCTCCTTCCCCCTCAATCCTCTCCACCCCTCACTCCTTCCTCCTCCATTATTCCTTCCACTTCTCTCCAACCCCTCTTCACTCCTACTCTCCACTCCCCTCACTCCTCTCGTCTCCTTTCTCTACCCCTCACTCCTGTATACTGTCTGTATATATGTGTGTGTGTGTGTGTGTGTGTGTGTGTGTGCGCGCGTGTTGTGTGTGTGTGTATATATATATATATATATATATATATATATATATATATATATATATATATATATATATATATATATATATAGTTGAGGATATGGGATTTGCATCCATCCATATCCGCTTGTAAATATTCCCCTATTTCCTCAATACTTCCCAACTATCCCCAATCCCCCATTCCCTAGTCCCATTTTCTGTAAACAACATTCTGTAGACCCGACCTCCCCCTATTTCCCCCATTAAATGTCATGCCCAGGTTCACCGCATCTCATGTAAGACAACTATAGGACATCTTGCTAGTTATTCTTAGTCTATGTCAGTTAAGGACTCGTTTCCATTAATTCTGACCCTTCGTTGCACCAGAATGTGATTGTATGGCACCGTTAGGAAGTTTAGGACCTCCCAATACCTCCCCGCAGCTCTTCCTAACAACAACAACAACAACAACAACAACAACAACGAGCGCAGGAAGTGCGCGTCCTCACTCCGGCTTGGTCGGTAGGGGGTGTTGGGAGGGCACCAGGCCTTCCCAACGAGCCGCCATCAAACATGTGCTCGACGGGGTTACCAAATAGGGGCTCCCTGTCAGCTCCTCGTCAAGGGCGGAGCCCGGTAACCCCCGCACCCAATGGAAGCGGCGGACCGGCCACAGTGGGGCGGAACCAACCAGCCTAGGGCGTGTCACTCCCCGCTGAGCATGCGCAGTGAGGGGGAGGTGACGTCAGATGCGCGCTGAGCTTGAAGCAAGAAAGACGTCCCCTCCGAGCGCTGTGAGACCTCCCCGCATCTTCTGGACCGTGCTTTATCCTGTCCCCGAGCCAAGGTGCACCTTGTGCTATCGACCTACCTGTCCCTTCCTGCCATCAATCCCTGTGTAAGTCTGCCTTGTTCCGTTTGTCTGTGGTCTGTCTGGGCTAAGATAAGACGGTAATTAAGTGCCTATCTCTTCTGTGTCTTTACCTCACTGCCTTGTAATCTACCCCTTTTCTCCACCACTGTAATTATACCCTCCTCCGGAGGTCTTGAGAACTGTACCCCTTGCGTCGTTTCCTCTTTCCCAGTCGTCGTGTCCTTTCTATCATTGATTTGGCATAGCGCGATTTGGCCAACGTCTGGGTGAATCGGGTGAGTTGGGGAAGAATCGGGGGAACTGTTCGGTCGCAGTAATACCAACCCCTCGGTAAATAACATCTTTAACCGCGTCCGCAACAATTGGTAGTCAGGAGTTGGGATTCGAACCTGGGACTAAATTTATTTAGCCCAAATTTTGGACACCAATTGTGTTATTACCGCAACAATTGGTGTCTGGGAGTGAGATACGGACCCGACGCGCGCTTAACGCGCTCAAAATTACAAGTCACCGAAATTTGATTTTGTTTTACAAAAAAAAAAAACCCGAATTTTGAAAGTCGCGCTATGGGAGATCAAGACGGCTGGGTTCCGGTAGAGGAGAGTGAGGCAGGGTCAATCCAGGACCAAATTGAGGGACATGAGGAGAGCGAAGCAGTGAGGACGGCAGGTTCGCAAAATGGCGTCCTCGCGCCCGAGGTTACGGGCGCGCAAAATGGCGCCTCGCAGATGGCTACGGCGACCGCGCCCGCAGCAGCGCCGCTGGTGGATTTGAGCCTTTTTTTTATACAAATGAAGGCCCTTATGGCCCAGAATAGCGAACAATTGGAACAAAGAATGGGCAAGCAATTAAGGGAGGACATGGGGGCCAAGAGCCAACGGTTAGAACAAAGGATGGGGTCCAATAGCGAGAAATTGAGGGAGGACATGGGGTCCAATAGCGAGAAATTGAGGGAGGACATGGGGGCCCAGATCGGAGGGTTAGGGAGTAGAATAGAGGAATTAGGAAACAAATTTGAGGGACTAGACAACAAATTTGAGGGATTAGACAATAGATTAGGGGAAATACAGGAGGAGTTAACGGGGGTAGAAAACAGAATGGCCGCTCAAGAGAATCAAATGGAAGGGATGAAAAAGGGGTTAGAGGGGTTAGAAAACAGTATGGAAGGCAAATTGAGGGACATGAGGGACCAAGCGGAAAGGGAAGTTAAACAAATGGGGCAGCAGATAGAGGGGGTCAGAATGGGGGTAGAAACTAAATTGGATGCTAACAGGGAGGAAATGGAGCAGATGAGGGTGGCATCTGGGCAGGAGATGCAAGTGATGGGAAAGGAGATCAGAAGAGGTGTGAGTGAGGAGGTCGGAGGAGTGCGCGAGGAGGTGAGGCACTGTGAGGAGCGCATGGAGAAGGAGGTGAGAAAGGGGACTGTAAAATTGCAAGGTGGTATAGAGGAGTTGACGCTGGGAGTGGAACAGCTGACGGAGGGACAAAAAGAACTAACGGAGCAGGTTCAAAGGAACACTGCGGTACTAGGAGGGTTAAAAGCGACACAAAACGACATAAAAAATGACTTGATAGCGACACAGAAGCAATGTCAGATGGTACGTGAGGGACTGACAACGAGGTTGGACGAGGTGACACAGGTAATGGAGACGTAGGACCGGCAGGTGAGGACGCACATAGAAACGGTCAAGGTAGCCTTAGAGGACGAACTTGAGGAGACGCACCGGGAAATAAAAGAGGTGAAGCAGAAATTAGAAGAAGTGGAAGAAGGGGTGAGCGAAATTAAGAAGCGACGGAGAGGGGATAAGAAAGATATAAAAGAGGAAGTAAAAGAATTGGTCCAAAGTCTGTGTTCGGATCGTGATGATGTGCTCATTAACCGGATGAGGGATTCGCAGGTGATGGAGGAGAAGCGAAGAGAAAGAGGACCCGGTGTAAGTGGTGACCAATATGGTCGTGCGTGTGATGCGCCAGGTGATTTAATGAGCTTGGGGGTCGAGATGGACCCGGGTGTTCGTGAGAGGCCGTTGGTGAAGTGTGCGACAGGTCTGGTGTGCGAAAAAGGAGGTGTGCGAGAAAGTCAGACTCTGGGGTGTGTGAGGAAAAAGTGCGCGCCAAGGAGTGAGGGTGCTGTCGAGAGTGAGTCGGTCGTAGCGCGTGTGCGAGGGAGCACATGGAAGCGCGTAGTGAGGAGTGTTACCGAGGATGTAACGGAAGAATGCACGCCTGTGGTGAGTGTTACAGAGGATGTAACGGGAGAGGATGCGCGAGCAAGGTGTGTAACGGACAGGTGCATGGGGAAAGAGTGCGCTGTCAAGAGTAAGGGGGAATGCACGCCTGTGGTGAGTGTTACAGAGGATGTAACGAGAAAGTGTACGCCTGTGGTGAGTGTTACAGAGGATGTAACGGGAGAGTGTGCGCGAGAAAGGTGTGTAACGGACGGGTGCATGAGGAAAGAGTGTGCTGTCGAGAGTAAGGGTGAGTGCGCTGTCAAGAATGGAGGTGAAAGTAGTGAAAGTGACACGGAGCGTGAGTTGGTTGTGACAGGTGAGCGAGGATGTACACCTGGAATGGAAGGATGCACACCTGGAATGGTAGAGCGTGTGTGGGAATGCACACTTGAGTTGGTCGTGAGGCACGTGGTTGGGTGTGCGAGTGAGAGCACACCTGTGATAGTCACAGAGGAGGTGACCGAGAAGGGGGCGCGAAGAGGTGTGTTGGTGAGGTGTGCGAGCGACGAATGTGTGCCAAGGTGTTCGGTGGTCAGGTGTGTGACCAAGTCTGTGAGCGGAATGAGTGTACCTGGGTGTGTAAGAGAGGGTGCAATGACCAAGAGCAGGGAGACGGCTGGATGTGTGAGCAAGGAACGGGCTGCGGGGTGTAAGCATGCAGGTGAGGCATCGACGGTAACCAGGTTAGAGGTTAGAACGACTTATAGCCGAATCGGGCCCTCGGTGCGCGTCGGGCAGCTTCGCGTGCCGCGAGGACCAGCGGGGACCCGAACCACGGCCGTTTCGAAAGAACCGCCGAACGCGATCCACGCCGGGCCGCGCTTTGAACGGCCGCGTCCGTGCTCCACTAGGCGGAGCGGGCAGCCCGATAGGAAGGGTCGTCATGGCGACCACTTTTTATTGAGACGTTCCGGCAGGTCGAGATCGGGCAATTGGATGGCTCCGCGCCGAGGTGGTGCGTGGGATCTCGGCACGGGTAAGCCCCCGTCCCTGCACCGAGTGCCGGACGTATCCAGCCGCTGGCACAAAACAACCCGCATTCATTGCTCGGCTGTACGAAGCCGAGCTTTAGAAGGGAATTGGCGCACCGAGAGGCATTAGTAAGTAGACTGTAATGACGAGGATAGTGTTTTGGCCCCGAAATTAGAAAAACAAAATTTGATGATTGGCAAAGGATTGGCAGTAATGATTGCCAGATGATGGGTAGTGATTGGCAAATTTTTGATTTGTTGAAATTTGATGTGCAAAATTGGTAGTGGGAGATGCCCGATGTGGTGGGATGGCAACTCTGTCATCCCTCACAAAAAGGGGGCAGATGCGCTATAGTTTATGGGGTGGCTATGACAACCGAGCCAGGGAGGGCTTGGATAATGATAGGGACTAGAGGTGACCAGATTTAAGTAAGAGACTTGGTACCTGTAGTGGGGACGTAGTAGCTTAGTGTTTGATAATGACGGGGGAGCGCTGAGTGTAAGGGAAGACGGAGGAGCGCGAGTTTTAGAAGGGAGTAGACAGAGCAGATGATGCAGTATGAATGGAAGTGCTGGTGAGCAGCTTCAAATGAGGCATCGGTGAGGCAATGCTCCGAGGTGTGTGTGAGTGTACAAGTGATGAATGAGAGAGCATTGCGGATGAGTGTCATGGTGAGTAGTGAGTGTTGTGGATCAGCGTGAATGCGCTTGGGGGAGAGAAGGGTGCAGGCGGCACCAAGTATGAGAGCACAGGTGTGCAAGTACAGGTGTGTGAAATATATGGAGCAGAGAATGAGTGGTGTGGAGAGAGTTGGAGTAAGTGGTACGGAGTGGTGTGCGTGGTGCGAAGGTGTGGATGGGGGAAGAGTGGACCCCCATCACGGATACCCGGGGCGGGTAGTGTAAGTGTTAGGTAGAGGGTATAGGTAAATTGTGGTTGGATATTGACATCTGTGGTGCGGGTGGAAGAATGATGATTGGATGGGTGCATTAGTGTTGTGGAAATGGCTGGGCGTGTAGCCTGTTAGTGTGTGTAGTTGGTTTGGGCACTCCACCACTGTGAGGATGTCGGCCAGGTGAGGCCGCAGGTGGGCTCTGGGAGCCGGTAGTAGTTGTTGTGGATGGGTCCGAGGATCCGGAGGACGGACCCGGGTAGCCCAGTGCCAGAGGGCACCAAGGGGTGACAGAGCCAGGAGGGGCCTTCCCCAGTTAGATAGGTTAGGTAAGGAGCAGGTAAGCTCGGGAGGCAACTGCAGTGGTGGAGGTGTGCAGGTGGGTAGACCTGCTGGGAGAGCTACACGTCACAGCCCAGAAATTGTGCAAGGGCACCGGGACATGAATCGGGGGAGTGAGACCCCAAATTGAGAAGCACCACAGTTTGGTCAATGGGAATTGGTTTTTAGAACCCACAGTGTAAGTTGGCCAATGGATTGGCAGGGAAAGACCCCGGGTAATGTAAAGTTGTTAAAGTCATTTAGGAAATAGTTAGGATTGATGAACCTGTCGCACCATACGCAGCCGCTTACCTGAGGTGATGCTGATGACTCCACACCTGTGTTTTCTTTGTTTTGTGTTGCAGGAAAGGAGAATTGCTGTTTGGATTTGTGAGACGCATCACGACGTGGATGAGACATTGGGGTGATTCGATCTCTCCCTCCTTAGGAGGGACTGATGATGAATTGGTGATGGCAGATTTTGATGTTGAGTTGGAGATGGCAGATTTTGATGAGAGTTGGAAATGGCAAATTTGATTGGTTAGGAGGGAGAGAAGACGAATTTGGTTTATGGGAGGAACGGGGAAGACAGTAGGGACGTTGTTGATGTGTAAAGTAGATGTTTATGGGTAGTGTTGTGTTTTGTGGATACAGTAAGGGGTAATGGAGGGGCAATGTAGGTTACCTGGTGGGGGGGGGGGGGGGGGGCGTACGGTAGGAACGTACCTGTCTCACCTGGTTCCCATGTGCCCCCAGTGTGCATTACCTTGTATTGCATGCACTTTTGCGCCCTTACCACCTTACTCACTTGTCTTCTTTTGTCTCCCACCTCCGAGGATCTGGCTTTGGGGCAGAGAGAGAGGAGAGAGAGGTGCTGGCTCCGCAGTTGTGGGCCTGTACTTCCGCTGCTTGCTGCCTGGATCGATACACCATATGGACTGCAATTTTTGTGGCCGCCCACAGTGGACCGCAGTTCTTTTGCGGTCAAGCACCACCCGTGGATGGACCTCTGGGTCAACGTGGCACCTATGCCATACAGGTGAACCACTTTTAGTTGGCCCCCCTGACGGCCACAATTCAGAAATGGACGCGGTTGGCGCCTTTCTTTATTTCTAAAGAAGCCAGAAGGCCAAGTGCACTCCATGAAGGCAAGACCAGCGGCAGAACATCGGCCGGCTGCGACACCACCGGTGACCATGGACACTTAATTGTGCATTTTTATGAACACTTTATTGGTGCACCGGATGGTGCTGACTGTGCGTAATGGGGTGGTGCTTTTGGTGCTTGGACGGGGTGCTCTGCACATTATTAAAGGCCGTAGGGCCACAGGGCACTCGTGGGTTGGTGTATCGATGCTGGCATGCGTGCTCTCCCTATGCATAACATCTGCATGTGTTCCTCAAAGAACAGGTCCTGGATCGTAGTGTAAATATCAGTGTTGTATAAATAATGCTCCCTACCGGCTGTATGTTTAGTTTGAGGATGCTTTCCGCGATTCAGTTATCCTGTGGGTGTGTTTCTGTTAGGAGAAGGGTGCAACGTCGCAGGGGGACATATTTACTCATTTGTGAACATCTGTAAAACTGTCGCACTCAGGGTTGAGTTAATAGTAGAGGGAACTACATCTGAGTGCCACACTAAAGTAGGTAAAAATTTATCGGGTCGGGAAGCCCCGAGGTAGAGAAGGGTGCAGTGTTGCGGATATGGGATTTGCATCCATCCATATCCGCTTGTAAATATTCCCCTATTTCCTCAATACTTCCCAACTATCCCCAATCCCCCATTCCCTAGTCCCATTTTCTGTAAACAACACTCTGTAGACCCGACCTCCCCCTATTTCCCCCATTAAATGTCGTGCCCAGGTTCACCGCATCTCATGTAAGACAACTATAGGACATCTTACTAGTTATTCTTAGTCTATGTCAGTTAAGGACTCGTTTCCATTAATTCTGACCCTTCGTTGCACCAGAATGTGATTGTATGGCACCGTTAGGAAGTTTAGGACCTCCCAATACCTCCCCGCAGCTCTTCCTAACAACAACTACAACAACAACAACAACGAGCGCAGGAAGTGCGCGTCCTCACTCCGGCTTGGTTGGTAGGGGGTGTTGGGAGGGCACCAGGCCTTCCCAACGAGCCGCCATCAAACATGTGCTCGACGGGGTTACCAAATAGGGGCTCCCTGTCAGCTCCTCATCAAGGGCGGAGCCCGGTAACCCCCGCACCCAATGGAAGCGGCGGACCGGCCCCAGTGGGGCGGAACCAACCAGCCGAGGGCGTGTCACTCCCCGCTGAGCATGCACAGTGAGGGGGAGGTGACGTCAGATGCGCGCTGAGCTTGAAGCAAGAAAGACGTCCCCTCCGAGCGCTGTGAGACCTCCCCGCATCTTCTGGACCGTGCTTTATCCTGTCCCCGAGCCAAGGTGCACCTTGTGCTATCGACCTACCTGTCCCTTCCTGCCATCAATCCCTGTGTAAGTCTGCCTTGTTCCGTTTGTCTGTGGTCTGTCTGGGATAAGATAAGACGGTAATTAAGTGCCCATCTCTTCTGTGTCTTTACCTCACTGCCTTGTAATCTACCCCTTTTCTCCACCACTGTAATTATACCCTCCTCCGGAGGTCTTGAGAACTGTACCCCTTGCGTCGTTTCCTCTTTCCCAGTCGTCGTGTCCTTTCTATCATTGATTTGGCATAGCGCGATTTGGCCAACGTCTGGGTGAATCGGGTGAGTTGGGGAAGAATCGGGGGAACTGTTCGGTCGCGGTAATACCAACCGCTCGGTAAATAACATCTTTAACCGCGTCCGCAACAACATATATATATATATATATATATATATATATATATATATATATATATATATATATATATATATATATATATATATATATACAGTCATCCCTCGCTATATCGCGGTTCACTTTTCGCGGATTCGGTACATCGCGGTTTTTTCTCGCTAGTATATGTAAAATTATATCGCTGATTTTTCGCTATATCGTGGGATTTTGCAGTATAAATGTATTTTTATATACTATTATTTTAAATATTTTTGTGGTAAAATAAGCATTTTCTAGCCTAAAAAATTAAAAAACGTAAAGAAATAAGAAAAATACAGTATTTAAAACATATTACAAGAAATAAAATACTGTACATAGTGTACAGTAGAAGGGTAGACAAAGAGTCGTGCGTATGGAAAACGCCAGTACATTCATCATCGTCATCACCTTCATAGTCATCAGTACTGCACAGCTAATTC
>NC_136262.1:86506158-86591158 GCF_964187855.1 Myxine glutinosa | reverse complement strand
TGCATTATGATTGTTTGAATTATGATTGGTGTAAACCATGACAAAACAGAAACTCAGGTACAGTCATTTATCTATATATACACAAAGAATTAAGTTAAGCACCCCCCCCCGTTTTTTTACAACCTCGCACATTACAAGTTTGTTGTCGTCAAAACAGTGTAATATACCCATGATATTGCTATATTTTCTGGAGAAGTGATATTATGGTCACATAAAAACATAACAATCATGCCGTTTTCAATATTTTATTCTGAATAATTTAAGGTGAAATTTTTTGGGAATTTTAGGCATATTTTCACCTCAATTTAAGTATGGAGCTATAGGTCCATCACGGACAGTGTGGATGACGTTTATGTTTTCTAACGTACAGTCATTGTTCTGAGAAGACCTCTAGCGATCTTTGCGTCAATAACGTGTGTAGGACCCACGTGATCGGATCACTGACTCAGCCCTACGCCTCATAGACCCTGTAAGCCGTCGTATGCGTTGCTGTGGCAGGTTGTTCCATTCCCGATGTAATGCACGTTCCAATTCATCCAGATTGGCTATTGGAGGGACCATCTTCGCAATTTGTCGTCCCAACATGTCCCAAACGTGCTCGAGGGGGTTCAACCTGCCACAGCAACGCATACGACGGCTTACAGGGTCTATGAGACGTAGGGCTGAGTCAGTGATCCGATCACGTGGGTCCTACACACGTTATTGACGCAAAGATCGCTAGAGGTCTTCTCAGAACAATGACTGTACGTTAGAAAACATAAACGTCATCCACACTGTCCGTGATGGACCTATAGCTCCATACTTAAATTGAGGTGAAAATATGCCTAAAATTCCCAAAAAATTTCACCTTAAATTATTCAGAATAAAATATTGAAAACGGCATGATTGTTATGTTTTTATGTGACCATAATATCACTTCTCCAGAAAATATAGCAATATCATGGGTATATTACACTGTTTTGACGACAACAAACTTGTAATGTGCGAGGTTGTAAAAAAACGGGGGGGGTGCTTAACTTAATTCTTTGTGTATATCTAAATATCTGGGCAGTGTCTGTTATCACTGAACTACTCCCTGAATCTTTTGTTTCCGTGGTTGTGAAGTGTTTTTAATAACGTGGTGGTGGTTTTCAATCACGTGGTGGTGAGGTATTTTGAATTATGTGGTGGTGCGGTGTTTTTAATTTCGTGGTGGTGAGGTGTTTTTAATTTCGTGGCTGTGAGGTGTTTTTAATTTTGTGGCTGTGAGGTGTTTTTATTAAGTGTTTTATGGCTGTGAGGCGTTTTCAATTTCGTGGCTGTGAGGTGTTTTTAATTTTGTGGCTGTGAGGTGTTTTTATTAAGTGTTTTATGGCTGTGAGGCGTTTTCAATTTCGTGGCTGGAGGTGTTTTTATTACGTGTTTTATGGCTGAGGTGTTTTCAATTTTGTGGCTGTGAGGTGTTTTTATTACGTGTTTTATGGCTGAGGCGTTTTTAATTTCGTGGCTGTGAGGTGTTTTTATTACGTGTTTTATGGCTGAGGTGTTTTTAATTTCGTGGCTGTGAGGTGTTTTTAATTTCGTGGCTGTGAGGTGTTTTTATTACGTGTTTTATGGCTGAGGTGTTTTCAATTTTGTGGTGGTAAGGTGTTTTCAATTTTGTGGCGGTGAGGTGTTTTCAATTTTGTGGTGGTGAGGTGTTTTCAATTTTGTGGCGGTGAGGTGTTTTTAATTTCGTGGCTGTGAGGTGTTTTTAATTTCGTGGAGGTGAAGTGTTTTTAATTTCGTGGCGGTGAAGTGTTTTTAATTTCGTGGCTGTGAGGTGTTTTTAATTTCGTGGTGGTGAGGTGTTTTCAATTTCGTGGCGGTAAGGTGTTTTTCATTTCGTGGCTGTGAGGTGTTTTTATTACTTGTTTTATGGCTGTGAGGCGTTTTAAATTTAGTGGTGGTGAGGTGTTTTTAATTTCGTGGTGGTGAGGTGTTTTTAATTTCGTGGCTGGGAGGTGTTTTTAATTTCATGGCTGTGAGGTGTTTTTATTACATGTTTTATGGCTGTGAGGCGTTTTCAATTTAGTGGTGGTGAGGTGTTTTTAATTTCGTGGTGGTGAGGTGTTTTTATTTTCGTGGCTGTGAGGTGTTTTTATTACGTGTTTTATGGCTGTGAGGCGTTTTCAATTTAGTGGTGGTGAGGTGTTTTTAATTTCGTGGTGGTGAGGTGTTTTTAATTTCGTGGCTGGGAGGTGTTTTAAATTACGTGGTGGTGAGGTGTTTTAAATTATGTGGTGGTGAGGTGTTTTATATTATGTGGTGGTGAGGTGTTTTAAATTATGTGGTGGTGAGGTGTTTTAAATTATGTGGTGGTGAGGTGTTTTAAATTATGTGGTGGTGAGGTGTTTTAAATTACGTGGTGGTGAGGTGTTTTAAATTACGTGGTGGTGAGGTGTTTTAAATTACGTGGTGGTGAGGTGTTTTAAAATACTTGGTGGTGAGGTGTTTTAAATTATGTGGTGGTGAGGTGTTTTAAATTATGTGGTGGTGAGGTGTTTTAAATTACGTGGTGGTGAGGTGTTTTAAATTACGTGGTGGTGAGGTGTTTTAAAATACTTGGTGGTGAGGTGTTTTAAATTATGTGGTGGTGAGGTGTTTTAAATTATGTGGTGGTGAGGTGTTTTAAATTACGTGGTGGTGAGGTGTTTTCAATTATGTGGTGGTGAGGTGTTTTAAATTACGTGGTGGTGAGGTGTTTTCAATTATGTGGTGGTGAGGTGTTTTAAGTTATGTGGTGGTGAGGTGTTTTAAATTATGTGGTGGTGAGGTGTTTTAAATTATGTGGTGGTGAGGTGTTTTAAATTACGTGGTGGTGAGGTGTTTTAAATTATGTGGTGGTGAGGTGTTTTAAATTATGTGGTGGTGAGGTGTTTTAAATTATGTGGTGGTGAGGTGTTTTAAATTAAGTGGTGGTGAGGTGTTTTAAATTATGTGGTGGTGGGGTGTAATCGTCCCAAACTTCCAGTCTGTACCTACTCCAATGTATGTGCTGAGGGGTTCTTTTTTGAATTGTTTTTTTTTTCAACTTAAATCTTCAACCTAAATTGCCTATAAAAATGTAATATCACAAACACTACAAATAAATTTGTGCAAAATAATTGTTTGTATTATGATTGGTGTAAATCATGACAACACAGCAACTCAGGTACAGTCATTATCCTCAGCTAAAATAAGCCCGTTCCTCAGTAACGACGCTCGGTGAGGCGAGCGCAGCGAGCCGAGCCAAGCTAGTATATATACATTGACATTGACACATGTGTATATATATATATATATATATATATATATATATATAATATATATATATATACATACATCAAGCTTTGCAATAATTTATTAATGAAGAGAATTTTCAAGAGACTTTCAAGACATCTGATTATTCTATGACAATCCTGCACAGCATATTTACATATAGCTTTCAAAGGATTTACAGTATGCTTGAACAGGTGGTTACAAGCCAGATCAAAGCCATGAACTAAAGTGAGCTCACCAGCTCATGAAAACGATGTCAGACTGGTGAAAAAGGAGATGCCACAGAACAATGTGGTCTTTTTGAACATCAGCCAACAATTATACTTCAAACACTGTTTATCTAAGCTTCCTCATGCACATCAATGTTTTGTTTTTTTAAACACAGCATGACATCATACTCAGTGTATTTCTCATTAAACAAAGTAAAAGTCTAAAATTTCAAACACTAACAAGAATTACTTTGAATGATGATGACATGACCATGATGACATGACCATGATGACATGACCATGATGACATGATGACATGACCATGATGATGACAAGACCATGATGAATATTTTTTCTTTGCGATGAACACAATGCACATACACAACTTCACTGACTTTCACAATCTTTCACTGAATTTCAGAGTATTTTATATGGAAACAGATAGATCTTGGCCATGACTGATCAAAAAACACATGTGATATAAATTGTGTGTTTCACAACTATTTGTGGACGCAAAATTACGCAACTGTGTGTTTCAGCCAATCATGACACAAGAGATTGCCGACTCCATAAAAATTACTGGGAAGTTAAATGTTAAAGTTGCATTTGCAGCCGAGTGATATGTTTTTCTCATCAAGAAGATTGTTGCTTGCAAGTGGAGGAGTAATTAACTCGGGAGTGCAACACAGCAATGGTGAGCCATAAACAAGGCCTTACTTACGATGGTATATAATTGTGTGACCACTCGTTACACATTGTAGTCCCATGGACACTGTGGGCCCGTTGTATATTCATTTCCATTTCACACACAAAATATCAGGGAGTACGCTCGTACTCTCTATGAAGGAATGGCGTGGAAAAAATGTCGGTCCCATCCGCTATATACAAAACTAAAGTTGGAGTATATATATGAATGGTCGTTTTAAGGCCATTTTCCCCGCTAGAGCGGGGGTTAGCCTTGCGGGCCCCATGACAATCATGGTTCCCTGTTTGAGACAATGTTTTTATGGCCGGATGCCCTTCCTGACGCCAACCCTTGGTCGTCTCTTACGATGCGCAGGGATACGGTGTACCTATTCTAAATCGGGGTACACACCATGATCAATGATCATTCATCCCAGCAAGCTGGTACTCAATTTGCCGACCTCGGAAGGATGACAGGCTGAGTCAACCCGCCTGGCGTTAATTCAGCGATCGACCGGGATTCGAACCCAGGATCCTAGGATCCCAAGCCAGCACCCTAACCGCTAAGCCAACACCAGGCTTGCCAACACCAGGCTTACCAACACCAAGGAGTATCTTCTCCAAAAAGTGGCTTCGGCTACATATGAGAGCCTACTTCGTCTGTTCAGCTGATTGTGTAGGCGGAAATCACTTTTCAGTACTCCAGACAATAGCAAAAGCACAAAAAGCCAAAAACCGAGATTGGTCAAAACCGGAAAATCTACTTCTCGTTCATAATAATCATGTTCAGACGGCATATTTCCGAGCTGCCTCTCTCAATGCCAATGACTGGTACCATCTAAAAGAGTTTTACTTGGTGCAGCATCCTTTCCTTTTGTAATTATAATGGCTTGAAAGGATTTGCAGAAAATTATGCAAAACTGCATTCCTTTGAAAAGGGACCACAACTGCCAATCAGCTTGACAGGGGCGGGGCCACCAGACATTTGCCCATTTGTAGTATTTAGAATGTTAGAATCTTCTATAAAGTATGTACAGTACCATTGCAATGTGAGCACGTCTATAACGTTTGTAATACAACATTTGTCAATCAGTAGTAGAACATATATATATATATATATATATATATATATATATATACACACATATATATATATATATATATATATTAGGGTGCTCCTTATTCCTCAACATTCGGATTTTCTAAGCTCCAACCCCCGGGATTCATTGGAATAGTCGAGAAAACTCTCCTGGTGAACTTTTTTTTTCCAATCGGACAACATTTACCCCTCCCTCATCGACCTTGAAGTTTCACCCTGAGGAATAAAAACAACAAACCTTGAAAAAAATTTTTTGTGCCATTTATTCCCAAAATGTTAGCTTATAACACACAACATACAGTATTTTATAAATGGTTACCTCATTACACAGTTAAATGTATTAAACGATAACAAAAATCTTAAGCAAAATGTCCCACAAGGCTCCTAGGCCCGTCCGACTTCGTGCTCCTGCTCCTGCTAGGCCGCCACACCAGCAGACACGGTCTTCTTTCTGGAGTCCGGGAACTCCGCGCGATGACGAGAGACAACTTAGAGGAGAAACTGCAGTTGCTCATCATCCTGAGTTAGCATTCGGTTGTATTCCTGGATGAGGGCAACAGTCACCTGTACGCGAAAGCCTGGACACTGGCTCCGGAGGCCGCAGCTGCCCCTCGACACGACCTGCAACTGCTGAAGGATTTGACGACCTACATGGACGTCAACCGGGACGTGGGCAAGGCAGCTCTGACCAAGCTGCAAGGGCACCTGTGGTACCTCTCGGAGGAGCTTGTCGCTCTGGCGCTCTTTGACCCCCTGGTCACGGTGGAGGAGAAGAGGCAAATACTCACCTCACTTCACACTACGGTGGGAGATGAATCTCCAGCGAAGCGCCCAAAGCTGCCCAGCCAAGACGTCTCAGGACTCCAACTGCAAGACATGGCATCAACCAACACGCGACGGTTCTTCCAGAAGCTGCGCCTGGAAGACGGCTTCCTCGACACCGATCCCGCGACCTGGCTGCAGCGGGAAGACTTCCGGACAGCGGCGGCCTTCGTGCAGGGGATAGCAGTCATCAACGACAACGCGGAGCGAGGAGTTGCCCTCATCCAGGAATACAACCGAATGCTAACTCAGGCTGATGAGCAACTGCAATTTCTCCTCCAAGTTGTCTCTCGTCATCGCGCGGAGTTCCCGGACTCCAGAAAGAAAACCGTGGCTGCTGGTGTGGCGGCCCAGCAGGAGCAGGAGCACTAAGTCGGACGGGCCTAGGAGCCTTGTGGGACATTTTGCTTAAGATTTTTGTTATAGTTTAATACATTTAACTGTGTAATGAGGTAACCATTTATAAAATACTGTATGTTGTGTGTTATAAGCTAACATTTTGGGAATAAATGGCACAAAATATTTTTTTCAAGGATTGTTGTTTTTCTTCCTCAGGGTGAAACTTCAAGGTCGATGAGGGAGGGGTAAATGTTGTCCGATTGGAAAAAAAAGTTCACCAGGAGAGTTTTCTTGACTATTCCAATGAATCCCGGAGGTTGGAGCTTAGAAAATCCGAATGTTGAGGAATAAGGACCACCCTAATATATATATATATATATTTCAAAAAAAAGTTAACAAAAAAATACCAAAACCTTTTAAAAAGTGCAAAAGGATGTTACGACAAAAAAAGAGTATGTGAACAAGGTCGGGATGATCACAAGAAATGATCATGTGAAGCAATCCCTCCATCTTTCTTTGAATTATGGTTGTCCCGAGAAAAGACAAAGTTATATCGACCTCGAACACACACGAACGAACACACACACACACACACACACACACACACACACACACACACACACACACACACACACACACACACACACACACACACACACACACACACACACACACACACACACACAGTGTATTTTCACTAGTGTCTTTTCTAGGGACAACCCTTATTCAAAGAAGGATGTAGGGCTGGTTTCACATGATCATTTCTTGTGATCACCCCTACCTTGTTCACATACTTTTTGGAGTAAACTAACATCCCTACATCGTTATGCATTTTTCAAAATGTTTTTATTACTTGTAACAATTGGTTCCAAAAATAGCATATATATATATATATTTCAAGGGCTCTAGCTGCCTCTCTCGCTGCTGGCGTATGATACTTGATCTCCCAAAGTGCCATCATTTGATGTTTTAATATCAATATGATTAAGAATTGAAAGTTTGTATTGTGACATTGACCTTCCGAGCATGAAACTAATGTGGTACAACAATATTTGAGGAAATTGGTCAAGGGAGTTGGAAACGTATGAGGACTAAACAAACTCGTATGTTGATGTTGAATGTATGTATGTATGTATGTATGTATGTATGTATGTATGTATGTATGTATGTATGTATGTATGTATGTATGTATGTATGTATGTATGTATGTATATATATATATATATATATATATATATATATATATATATATATATATATATATATATATATATATATATATATATATACATATATATATATATATATATATATATATATATATATATATATATATATATATATATATATAAACTCTCAGTCTTAGAAATGCCATTTGTTTCAATTCATACAATTAAAGAGGTGACACAAAATTTGGATTTGCGACGTGTGTGAATAGGCAGGGGGTCCTTGCAATGCAGTAGTGTTCTGTCCAGGGTACAACAACAAAGAGCAATCACAGATTGCAGACCCTTCACCAGGACGTGTTTTTAGTGCTTTTTAAGGCTTTTGTGTTGAAACAAATATGGCGGCTGAACCACGAGACTGATGACATAATCATTTTTTTTTTTCTCCACCAATTTATCCTAGATTATGCTCACGAAATTTCATCCTGATCGGATGAAGTGTTGTACTTGTCAAATTATGACGTCATAATGGAGGCATCTCGGACATCATCATTAACATATGTTATTCCGCATGGAGAGTTCTTTTCCAATGAGCCATGTCAATTTTTTTCTATGCAGCGCTTTCAGAGATATAGAGGTGCAAAGTTTTTTGGTTGTTCCAAGATGGCGCCCATAATAGCGTCCGAGTTCATGCTTGGATTGCGCCCGTACTACGTCACATCATAATTATCATTAAAATATTATACAGGAGGAGGTGCACTTGTGGTGAAAATTTCCTGTCAATCGGATTAACAGTTGCAGAGAAAATCATATTTATTTTGTACGGACAAATAGACAGACAAACAGACAGACAGATAAACGGACTCAAATGCAATACCCTCTTCTCTGGTGAGGGTAATTACCACCTTTGTCCAATATTTACCATGTTTCTTGGGTTCCCTGATACCCCCAGATGAATAGGGAAGGTAATAGCAAAATGTATGATGGTGCGACAATTCATTTTCTCGATTGCTTATTAAAGTTAAACTTTAAAATACAAATTTCATTCCACAAAGTGACATCAGCTAGCTTTGCAGCAGAAAACAGATTAGATTCTTCTGAAAAACAAGTTCAGGACCAACAAGCAGAGGCAACCACGCTACAAAATGAACGATCTCATCACGTGCTTTAACAACAGAAGATTGTCATTATGACCTTAAGATGAGTGTGAGCTCACACTTGAGTGCTGTCTGTTTTCCATGGGGTGAACAATACGTACTCTGTCAATGATCTGCTTGATTGTGAACAGACGAATCATGCCATGTAGCTTACGATCAGAGCCGGCGTCTTTCGGTTCGCTTTCTGCACACAATAGCAGATGAAAGCACACGTTGCCCATTTTCCTTTACATAAATTTCCTATGATTTCCCAAGAGGTCCGATAGAAATCTGATGTGCATCTTTTCAGATTTTCTGAGAAACATTTGTTACGCTAGACAAACCACTGTATCCATCTGTAATGTTTACAATTGAACAGAACAATGTGTGAACAAATGTTATATCAATTGAATAGGATTATTCGCATATGGCCTTGACTACAATTTGCTGCGTGAGCTAGATATGATAATGGTGTGAAAATTGAGGGTTACATAACGGTGACTTTGACCGAAATGATAAAATGTTTAACTGCGTACGCAACCCTGCATAAACTACGACTATTAGTAATTTCATGACCTCAATTAATCTCACCTTATGGGGTTGGCCACTCAAGTTTTTCCTCACCACCCCCTATCCCAAGCTTCCACTCTCTGTACCTTCACATCTCTCATGTCCCTCTCCACCACTTACTTCCACTTGCATTATGGTCGTCCCCTTTCATTCGGCCAAGTGTATCCAAATAAAAAACCTACCTGATTCCATCCCTCTCCTGAACACATTCCCCAATCAATGCCGACATGATTCTCATGCCTTTTTGTGAATGCCCGTTATGCCTTCCAACCTCCTGATATCCTCATTCCTCTTCCTTTCACTCAAAGAGATTCTCATTAGCCCTGTCAACTGTGCATAAGCATGGGAAAGAAATTCACAGCCTAAAAAATAATTGTTGTATTAATTCAGGTTCTACCTTAAATACAGCACGAAATATTCCAACTGCATATAATACAAGAACTGCATCACCTAAATAATTCCTAAAATGCAATATCAGGAGCATTAAAATCAGGACTGTTGGCAAGTTAGAGATGCGTTCTTGGAAAGCTTTCTCAAAGTACACATCTTCTGGGGTTTTTTTTTTGGATTTTTAGCTAATAATGGCGAATATTAAGAAAAATTGTATTTTCTTTTTCAAGTTTCAAGAAAAATTGTATTTCTTTCAAGAAACATCGATAGTTGGCTCAATTGACCTCTTGTACCAGCATGTTGTACCAGGAGGACACTCAATTTATGTGTGAAAAGGTTAAGTTGTGCAGCTGGGAAACCTCAGAAACACCTTCACCTGATGGAAGAGAGAAAGCTCAGCATACAACTTACTTGCAATCTCGCACAGTTCTGGAAGCTCACGGGCAAGTTTTTCTCGTGTAATGTCAGCAATCGGCCCAAACATCACGACAGGCCGTAAAAATCCAGCTGGCGAGAAGATGCATGAGTACAGGAACAAAACGGCACAATAAACAAACCATTTCACTTGATACACATTGAAACAAGGCTAGAGCCAGTTATAACCTCTGAAAGGTGTGCAAATCAAGATTGAAAGTTGTACAACTGGGTAAATGGCAACAACCGTTCTCCGTTCTAAATATCTGAGTGCTTTCGACTGAGTTCCTGCAACCCTGTCCATCTGCTATGAAGCTAAACAGTATACGTGTGCAAAATTGGCCATTTAAAAATGGGAATGGAAACATGCTCTGTTTTGTTTATAGCCGAAGTAGATTTGGTGTCAGTCAGATTTGAACGCGTCTCACCGCTCCCTTCCACCAACCATCACAAAAAGTACATAATGTAGTGTAGCCTCACTGAAAATGACATGGATAATTACTTTTATCCACTCACTATGGCATGGATAATTACTTTTCCTGTGCAACAATATTTGATCAATTCTAACTTTGTGTGTCATTGCAACTCAGACGAGCAGTAGATGATGTTGACAATCATCCCATAAACCCACCACCCATGTCCCTACCACTTAAACGGAAGGACACAATGTCAAGATCAAGCAATATTGATAAAGCTTATAAGAGAAACTGAACTCAGGCCTTTTCAAGAAACTGTGCGACATCCTGGTGTGTTCTCTATGAAACAATGCATGGTAGGGGACGAAGTTCAGTGTAGTCAGTTGTGGAATAAATTTATGCAAGGAGAAATATTATTATACTGTACACCTGGCACTACAGATTTGGTGGAAACATCTTGTTTTATATAACAACCTCTCAAAGTGTTATGCCCATTAAATAAATAATGAATTATAATATTAAAACAATTTAATACCTATCAACAAGTGCTACATCAGTGAGTGAAAGTTTAGTGAAGATGTTGTGTAGTCGCCTTTGAGCTATTTTGCCTGTGTTCATTTTCTGCCCTAACTAAATTGTTACTCTGGCATTTCACAGGCAAGGTGTTGTGTCACTGACCACATGCCCTTTGGAGGGGACATTCAAATGGCTGCAAAATCTGATAGCATTAACTTGAGGGTGTTGTCGAGGTGAGCCTTTTGAAAAAGTACGTCATAGCGTACCAATACCCTGACAATTATTATTCTTAGTGATTTTTGGTTGAGGGCTGCTTCGGCAGCACCATGTTATTGACTCGTGACCTGGTCTGGGAACATATGCAGCTAAGGAAATATTAATGACTGATGGTGGGCTGCATCTTCACTTTTTGATAACTACAATAACGACAATGACGGTCTTGTAATTAGTTGTAAAGTTTGCTTATGTTTCACACTACACTTGTCCAGCATGAGCTATGTGTACAAGCTTCTCCACCCACTATAAATGGAAGAGTTGCCTGTGTGTGTGTGTGTGTGCGTGTGTGTGTGTGTGTGTGTGTGTGTGTGTGCTGCGTGCGTGTATGTGTGTGTATGAGGCATGTTTATTGTGGAGTTATACTGGAGCTTCCTAATGTGGAATGCGATACACAAAAATGATCGTTATGATCTCCTGTGTTGAGTAGGCTAATTAATTGCGAATAATCTGGAAGAAATCCCATGTTTCTAAACACACTTCATGTTAAAGTGCACAGAGCAGTTTAATAGGTTTTTCCATAGCATGGCATTATATTACAAAATAAAATAAAAACAAGTACAGATACATTCAAAGTACACCGCCCTATGTCAAATAAATATATATCCTCCAGCGCAGCATTGCCGGGGCGCCTTCGGCACCTGGCAATACCGCCGTGCAGCTCATAGAGACTGTATTCGGTGGGAGAGGTGTACAATAATTGATTGATTAATTGCATAATTAAAATCAATAAATAATGATCATAAAATATTTTCTCAATCAATATTGTCTAATACTAATAGCATACCTAAACCACCAGTGCTTCATCCGAAGCTGTAACTTTTTGAGAATTAATTAAATAAGTCATCAATCGAAAAAATGAAATAATTAATTGATTAATCAATAAACAAAATATCCTTTATAACCACATCACTTGGTCACTGTTGTGTCCAAATATTAGCTTCCTAGCTCAAAAGGTGCCTGAGATATTTCCCAGTTGAGAAAGAAAATAAATAAATGATTAATAATGAAAATAAATAAATACAAATCCTAAAACAATTAAATAATTAATCAATTGGCGAATAGAATAACTAAACCACCACCGTTTCATCCGAATCTGTAACTTAATTTTTTTTTAAATCAAGTCATGAATCGAATAAATTCAATAATTAATCGATTAATTGATTAATCGATAAAGCAAAAATAGCATTGCCCAGATAATGTCCAGAAGAGAAAGGAAATAAATAAGTACTTAATTAATTGATAATAATTAAATAACTAATCAATTAATTGATTAATCAAAAAACAAAAAATAACATTTTTGCCAAAGCACGTGCTCACTATTATGCCGAAATTTCAGCTTCCTAGCTCAAAGGATGGCTGAGATATCGTCTGGACATACAAACAAGAAAACAACCGGAGTGAAAACTGAGTACTCCCTTTCAGCGTGCGTCATTGCCGGTCCCCCTTCGGTGCCCGGCAATGAGGTAATGCAGCGCCTGGAGATGCCGTAGGAAAGAAGCGGTGTACAAAAGAATGATAACATTGCAACAAAGCATTTATCAACAAATATGGAAGCTTCCCCATGTGTAATGTGAGACACAAAAATGATCATCATTATCTCCTGAGTTGATAATTAACTACAAAGAATCCAGAAGAATTTCCATTCTTTCTAAACGTGCACCATGTTAAGGTGTATAAAGCAGTTTAATAGGTCTTTCCATGGCATGGAACTCCAATTACAAAATAAATAACAAAATCATTGATAGCATTGTAACAAAGCATGTATTAATTAATACTAATAATATTAACACCAAAAATAATATTCATATCATTTGGCAATAATAATAACAAATGTATATAATGCCCCCTCCTCTCCCTCTCCCTCCCCTCCCCCCCAGCCCTGGCCCAAGCACATATGGGCTTGTTGAAAGGCAAGCTAATGCTCTCAAGTACTACAGCAGGCAGGTATGCTACAAGGCCATGAACACCAATGAAAATTTGGTTCAATGGACCAACAGGCCCACTAGTGACACAAAAAGAATCATTATTGTAGGTGCCTAACCTTTCAGGTATATGTTTCATGTAAGTAAATGCATAATTTAAAGGTACTTATAACCAATGTGGTTTTGGTCAAATGCAAAGGTCAGGCAAGGCAGTGTTTAAGTTTGACAAAAAGGGAAATATTAAGGGGGGATGAGGGCGGAGGGTGGCAATGAGGGAGGGGTGAGGACAAAAAGGGAAAACAAGCCTTGCCATGGCTGTTCGACATTATTTACATATTCCTGAGACAGAATGCATCCCCTCAAACAAATGTTATGGCAGATTTGTGCGATTCTTGAAATGACCCGATAACACGGAAGTGTAACTACCTCCAGGACACTTGCTGCACACTCAACCTCCAAGATTCCATCAATTTCCCTCAAACAGCTCAAATGAAACAAAAATAAGATTTAAATATCAAGTAAAGCATCAAATATTGCTTCTCTATGAGGGAGTGATCCTGCATTATTACCTCTAGGGAGTGATCCTGCATTATTACCTCTAGGGAGTGATCCTGCATTATTACCTCGAGGGAGTGATCCTGCATTATTACCTCTAGGGAGTGATCCTGCATTATTACCTCGAGGGAGTGATCCTGCATTATTACCTCTAGGGAGTGATCCTGCATTATTACCTCGAGGGAGTGATCCTGCATTATTACCTCTAGGGAGTGATCCTGCATTATTACCTCGAGGGAGTGATCCTGCATTATTACCTCTAGGGAGTGATCCTGCATTATTACCTCTGCCACCAAAGGTGGATGGAGGTTATGTTTTCACCCCTGTCTGTATGTTTGATTGTTTGTCTGTCTGTGAACAAGATATCTCAAACTTGTCTGTGAACAAGAACAAAAGTTGTGGATAACTTTGGATGAAATTTGGCAGATAGATAGCATATGTGACATTGACGAAATTATTAGATTTTGGTGAAGATCCGCATTCATATCTGGCTAGTAGAATTTTTAAAGTGATTTTTCACCATTGGGAGATAGGGCCAAAAACAATAAATAGCAGGATATCTCAAAAAATTGTGGACGAATTTGGACGAAACTTGGTGGACCGGTTGGGTTTGTGACAAGGACGAATCGATTCGATTTTGGTGAAGATCTGAATACGGATTCGGATATTAGAATTATTTAATTTTTAAGTGATTCTTCACCATTGGGAGATAGGGCTAAAATGATATATAGCAGGAGATCTCAAAAAGTTATGGACGAGTTATGACAAAACTAGTTGCATAAATTGGTTAGGTGACTAGACACAGCTGATTAGATTTTGGTTCTGGATTTTGGTTCTGGATATCTGGATCCAGATATGACCTATCAGTGGGATACAAAACGTAAACTGTTCACCTGGCGGAGGTATGTTTTGGTAATGTTACAGCACAACAAACATTTTCGGCTTTATCAGATGCATATATTTGGATGTCTGGTGATGGAATAGCAGCTGCTGGTTTCTTCAGGAAATAAGGTAGTTCAGTTCACGTGTCTGAAAAGATTTTATATGCAGCCCAGTGAAGCTATTCTTTGACCATATTTTAAAACTGTAATGGCAAAGGCTGCCTCGGGAAATAAACTGCTGCCGCAGTGGCATGCACTCAGAATTTTTTTCCGCAAGTACTCGTTTGTCACAGATGTGTCCACAAAATTCCTTCTGCAATAGCATGGCCTGTGGACTGCAAGGATAACGAAACACGGCAGGCAACGCACGCTCAAATGTATTCTGGAAAGCTTCACCTTCAACGTGGAATGATTATTCGCCACGGATGACAAGAGGTTATGCTGCAAAAATAACTTTGGTGTGTCAACAGAAAGTTCTTTTTCATGGCAAAAAAATGCATTTTCACTGCCACGCTTTTTTGAAATTTTGGAACTGCCAAGGATATATTCTTGTTTCTTAAAAAAAGCTGGTGGCTTGGTGGTGATAACAAAATGAGGGGTACCTTCGCGCAGGACTACACGCTCGTATGCAGGGAACTTGGTCTGAACAGGCTGCGTGACCAGGTCATCACGGCTCTTGCGCATGTTCCGTTTGACCGAGCGCAGGCCACGAAAGCGCCAAAAATCAGCGCGATCACTCCCTGCCGTTTTTGTGTATGCCTGCAAGCTGCACAGTTGCTCTGCTCTGGAGGGACACATCAGCCATACAATGGACAATAAGTCACTGGTGTTCCCCTATTTGGAGTAACATTAACCTTTATATTGACAACCATTCACCATTCATTTCTGTTTCTGAGACACTGATGGGGTACTGGTAAAAGGGACATCTACCAAAGTAATTACATAGTAACACTTGTCACATTGGCCCATTAGGGTTTAGTAGCTCGAACAGCCACCTCTGACATAGTAAAGGATAAAAAAATTCAATGGCACAATCCCAGTGTGTATAAGAATGAAACTGGGCCCAAACTAGCAATCATGGAGATCGCTTCGAATGCGATGAAATCGCATTTTAATACATTCGAATTTCACAAATTACCTGCACAGCTTCTCAAGGCATCAATAAATGATGTCTGTACAATACAAGCAACAAATGTGACGACATGTTTGCTTTCTTTACACCTAGTTGCAAACTAGGAATCATTGGCTAGTGAGAGCTATTTAACTGAGTCTGCGAAGGGGTGTTGAGGATAAGAAGTGTGAATGGGCCTGATTATATTATTCCGACAAAAGGCATCTAGCTCTATCAGTTGACTAAGGCATTGGTGTGTTCCTCGTACTGCAGATGGCTTTCAAGATCCACTTCACAAAATGGCTTCCAGTGTCGCTAATACAACAAGAACAGGAATTTAAAGGCCATTTTCCCTGCTAGAGCGGGGGTTAGCCTTGCGGTCCCCATGACAATCTTCTCCATTTGCCCGCATTTTGCCCGCATTTCTTCTTCCACCATCCTTAGCCAAGTCTTTCTCGGTCTTCCCCGTCCTCTACTTCCTTCTCCATTCATTTCCATCACTCTTCTCAACCAGTCACTTTCATCCTTTCTCAACACATGACCAAACCATCTCAACCTGTTCCTCTTCACAGCATCAATCACAGGCTCTATTCCCAGCATCTTTCACAATTCATCATTTGTCTTCCTCTCTCTCAACGATATACATCGCTATTTCAATTCATCAACGCTAATCATGTCAATTAACTACTTCGCTGCTTACATAGCAGGTATGAGGGGCAGGTTAAAAAGTAATTCCCTTTTTGATAAAGTTTCACATCCAAAACACAATTTTTATTCCAATAGCATTTAGAAACCAATCCATGCTGGAAATGAAGTGTCATTCTTTCTGAAAAAAACACATTGAAAAGGACAAACATCAGTCAGGGTTTTTGCTGGTTCAGAATTCCTTCATTGTAGAGGAAAGACTTTTTGACTCTCCCTCATACTTTACACGATGCTGAGATACAGATGAAGGAAACTTCATGGTATTTGAGGATATCCTTGCATTCTAAAGGAAATTTTTAAACAATATAATTGTGATCATAAATGTTGCGTCAATGAATTTGCATTTTATTACACTTTCAATATAGCGATCTAACTACAATACGGATGACATCATTCTTATGTTATGTGCATCACGGTTATTTTGAACTCTGTACAGTATCTTTTACAAGAAGAACTTCAAAGCATCCAAAAATGCAAAGCCCATCGACATCCACTTTGTACTCAAACTAAACAGGACAAAAACGACAGTTAGAAAACATATAATTGTAGATTTTATTCATTTGTGTTCTTCATATTTTCATAATAGAGGTTTGTTGAAGATTTGATGACAAAAACTCAGATGGTAAAAAAAATGTTACGGCAGTTTTCCCTGCCGAGAAATAAACGGTTTACAGAGAGGGTCCTTCATACAATCGGCTTTTCCCCTAGCAACCACTTTCCCCAGATGCCGTCTCCAAGGCAAACAAAAACATGCGGCCTTTAACTTGATGCACTGTGGACGTGCTAATGAGGGCAATTTTTTTTTTTTTTTTTTTGTATACAAGATCGAGGCTCGTGAAAGAGCTAACATTAATCACACAGAAAGACAAACCGACACATAAAACATATAACATGGGGAGCGGTAGACAAGATGGGGCGAGAGGGGGAGGAACACAAACACAACATCTGAGAGCAGGGACATCGAGAGATCTGTGGGAGGGAGAGGGCTTTGGGGGGGGGGGAGGCATGGGAAGGGGGGGTGGGAGAGGTATAAAACATATGGACACTGCCGGGACTTCCAGGAAAGAAGTTGGAATTTCAAACAAGGTGGATCTGGGGTGAATTAGTGGGGGTAGAAAAGATCAAGGTTTTGGATGGGGAAGGAAAAGAGATGGTGGTGAACAGCTGTTTTAAAGACCTGGAGGGAGGAGTGGGATTGAAGGGAGTGTGGGAGTTTGTTCCAGAGGCGGGAGAAAAGAGGAATGAAAGAGTGAAGATGAGCAGAGAGCCGAGAGTTCGGCAGTTTAACCATCAGAGGGTTGCTGGCAGATCTTGTGCGACCTGTAGGAATATTTGGGGGACAAAGCACAGAGAGAGCTGGTGGAGCAAGGCCGGAGAGGAGTCGGTAGAAGACAGAAAGACCACCTACCTGTCTGTGGTGAGTGAGTGAAAGGCCCTCAGAGATAGCTTCATGGACACTATGACTTTGCCCTTTGACATTATGACCAAATTATTAATTATTTTTCTCCATATTCTCATAATAAAGGTTTGTTGAAAATTTACACACACACACACGCACGCACGAGCACGCACTCACACACACACACACACACACACACACACACACACACACACACACACACACACACACACACACACACACACACACACACACACACACACACAGTGTGGGGTGAAGTGCTAATTACGCAGCTCTTGGAGTGGTAGGATGTTTATGTACAGGTCATAAAATCATTGAAGAGCCAAAGCTGAATGTTTGATGGAACCAATTAACGATTACAGATTGGAAATATACGGATATTCAAACATATTGTACATTAGGAAGAGTGTCCATCCCAAGTGACAGGAAAAGCGAGCACAAGTATCACCCACCTCTCTCTCCCTCCCATCTCTACCCCACTCCCTATCTCTACCCCACTCCCTATCTCTACCCCACTCCCTATCTCTACCCCACTCCCTATCTCTACCCCACTCCCTGTCACTACCCTACTCCCTATCTCTCCCCCACTCCCTATCTCTCCCCCACTCCCTATCTCTCCCCCAATCTCTCTCTACCCCACTCCCTATCTCTCCCCCACTCCCTATCTCTCCCCCAATCTCTCTCTCCCCCACTCCCTATCTCTCCCCCACTCCCTATCTCTCCCCCACTCCCTATCTCTCCCCCACTCCCTATCTCTCCCCCACTCCCTATCTCTCCCCCACTCCCTATCTCTCCCCCACTCCCTATCTCTCCCCCACCAACCCCTGCCCCACTCCCCTCTTACCCCTCTTCTTCCTCCACTCCCCTCTTACCACTCTTCTTCCTCCACTCCCCTCTCTCTCTCTCGCCAACTCTCCTCTCGTCTCCTCTCCATATGTCCATGTCTATCCTTTTTAATCATGATCATCATCATTTTACGGCCGTTTCCATGCTTGCATGTGTAAAAGTGAAGTCACGAAAAATGGAACACTTTCATTTTTCTCAATACAGGGCTTGATATTTTCTTATTACAAATAGAATATCCACTATTTTACACTTGTATGATGTGAAATGGGGTCTCCTCTACCTGCAGAGACAACTTCAGTGCAATATAACAATTTTTGGTTCTTGCGTGACAGGTTAAAGGCCAAAAAAGGGGGTATTTTTGGCATTAAAATGTAAAGTAGTTAGACTATGACATTTCTTTGATCAACTATTATTAGCAGGAAGGTTTTGAGGTGTCTCCTTATTTTTTTATGTAAAATTTAAATGCTAAGGTTTATTTCAGTGAAAAAAATATCGTTCTACCCCTCTTAATTGCGGAGTAATTGAGATGGGAAGATGGCGCTATTTTCAAAGTGAGCTCAATTTGAGTGGTACTAATTATCACTCTACTCCTTTACAAATGGTAACAGAATAACTATATCTTTTGCATTTTTCTGTTGTAGATACCATTCTCTGTTGAAGTCTATAAGTAAAATTCAATAAACATATCACATCATAAAAAATTTTGTATGAGAAAATCATCAAAAAATTTCCGTCCCCTTATGTCACGTCCATCACACTCTAATTTATTCAAAAAGTAAGAGTTACAAAAATATGAAAAAATATGCCTGAGACAGCTTCAACCATTAGCTATTCTCAAACATCAAATGATTAATTTGTGCCTTCATGTTAATTTGTAGAAGGGGAAAATAATAATTCCGTCCCCTGAAGTGTCACATCCGTCACATAAGTACCAGAAATGACAAACGGTCTTGTTCGCAAAACACCAGAAATGAGAATACAGTCTTCCAGTGGCCAATAAATGATGACATAGATTGTGTCCACCCATTTGCAATTTTCTGTGGCCCGCTAGACCTCACTGGAGTTGACCCACTGGAAGTCCCAGCCCTCAACAGGATCAAAACTGAATTTGGAAAGGAAATGAACTGCTACAGGATTGTGCCTACCATCTAACAGACTTGCTCCAAATCAGGAGTTTATCACACTGTCTGTTGAGTTTTCAGCACAAAGTTGCAAATTATTCCTCCTGGTCATGCTCACTTATCTTTCATGTCTTTGATACATAGGCCTGTAATTGGCTTGACATGGTGGTGCATAATGCAAGTAATGTGGAAAATAGCCATTTATTGTTGATACACTATCCTTGTTGAGTGTC
This sequence comes from Myxine glutinosa, assembly GCF_964187855.1. Lineage (NCBI taxonomy): Eukaryota > Metazoa > Chordata > Myxini > Myxiniformes > Myxinidae > Myxine > Myxine glutinosa. Next base: position 86,571,048 of record NC_136262.1, on the reverse strand, counting down.
AAAAATATATTTTCACTTACCTTGATGTAATTTCATGTTGTCAGGTTGTCACAGTTTACAACTGACACGTTTGATGTGCTTCTGTTATTTGTTCTCAGCTTTCATAGATTTTAGAAAGACTGGTATCATGTAAAGAATTTCTGTCATGGCAAACTATCATTTATTATGGAAAAGTAACAAGTATCTTAATTATTTCCATACATTGTCGCTTATGTCACGTCCATCACACTGAGGTGATATTGCCTTTAATGTTAAAATACACTGTACTTGGTGAACTAAGAGGGGTATATCGTATAAAGACATGAGGCATACAATAGATTTTGAGAGTATTTTGTACTCATGACCCCTAAAATTTGCCAGAGGAAAACTTTTCATGGTAGATTGTGGTAGAGGGACACAATATGGCAACACCAGCAAACCAATGTTACATTTTTCCATTACAGACTTACACTTAGCATTTTTTTCTGATAGTTTTCACCCCTCTGCATCTTCAAATGCCAAGAAAATAATATTAATTAGAGGTAAACATTGCTAGGCACATGATCTTATCAGTGTGACGGACGTGACATAAGATATTGAATTGTCTAATTCACAAGCCTCCATTTTAAAAGCAAGGCAAGCCGTTATCTTCTAATCATTATTTTTGTACACGTGGACCCTCATACTCTAAAATAAAGCAACAGACAAACTGTTTAAAGGTAGAAAATTTTCCACTGCTGATTTTTACATAAGTGTTCCATTTTTCGTGACTTCACTCGTAAGCCGTGATTCACCTATTGGCTGCTTTCCAGGCTGCACGATCCATTGCTAGCCCTCTTGTTAGTCCTTTAACTCTGAGATCATCTCTCACCAACTCATTCCATGTTTTCCTCGGACGGCCTCTATGTTTCCAGCTCTCCTTCCATTCACATTCATATTTATACACCTCTTCACACAGCTGCCCTCACCCATCTTTTCCACACGTCCGAACCACCTCAACTACCCGGACACATAACCTCACTAATACTCTCTATACCTAACCTATCTCGTAATTCCACATTTGGTTTCGCATTTCAGTGTCACATTACACATCCATTTTACCATCTTACCATTCTCATTTCATTTCGTTAACACCTCCGTTCAGCCTCCTTTTTGATCGACCAGGTTTCACTGCCACACAACATCGCCCTTCAAACGCAACCTGCATAAAGGTTTCCCTTTAGTTGGAGAGAAATCCCCGTTGATTTCAATAGGGATAACAATGAACTAAACGTCCTCCAACCACTTCTAATTCTTGCAATTCCCACCCAACTAATCAGTGCTTTTGTTTTTTTTGTATTCACTTTCAATCCTATGGCCTCCATATTGTATATTTACCCATTACCTCTTCCACACTCTTGGCTATCAGCACTACGTCATTACCTCTTCCACACTCTTGGCTATCAGCACTACGTCATTACCTCTTCCACACTCTTGGCTATCAGCACTACGTCATCAGCCTATAGGATCTCCTAAGGTAAGTCTCCTCTAAGTTCCTGCGATATGGCCTCAAGAACCATGATAAACATGATTGGGCTTAAGACTGACCTCTGGTGAACACCCACTTTCACTTCAAAGTCCTCACTCTGCACTCCATATATAACTATATATATAACTATATAAATAACTATATAACTATATATATATATATAACTATATAACTATATATATATATAACTATATATATAACTATATAACTATATACAGTGAAACCTTGACTTACGAGTTTAATTCGTTCTGTGACCGAGCTCGTAATTCAATTTGCTCGTTTCTCAAATTAAATTTCCCCATTAAAATGAATTGAAATGCTATTAATCCGTTCCAGCCCCCCAAAAACCACACCAATTTTTTTTGAAATATATATATATAAATATCTCGCGCTTTATATTTCACCTGTATGCAGCATACAAGTTGGCAGGATGGCCTGGACTGGAGGTACGCACACTTGACTCTAAACTGTCCAGGCTGGGTTTGAATCCCGACCCAGCTATAACCTGTCATGGGTGAATCACAGGCAGGGTGATTCATCAATGTGTGTACCGCTAAACTGGGCGCCCCGTTTGCGTCCCATTAGTTGTTGGATGTTAAGGATCTGTGTAGTGTTCTGGTAGTGTTCTGGGCCCTGTGCTATTTCTGGTCTTCATCAATGACCTCATCGAAATGAGGATCTGTGTAGTGTTCTGGTAGTGTTCTGGGCCCTGTGCTATTTCTGGTCTTCATCAATGACCTCATCGAAATGACCTCATCAATGACCCATCGAAAACCTTGATATTTTCTACCCCCGGTAATTCACCCCAGTCATTGCAGTGTTCATATGTTTTATTCCTCTCCCACCTCCCCCCCAAGTCCTCCCGATGTCCCTGCTCTCAAATGTTGTGTTTGTGTCCTTCCCCCTCTCTCCCCATCTTGTCTGCCGCTCCCCTTGTTTTTTGTGTTTTGTGTGTCGGTTTGTCTTTTTGTGTGATTAATGTTAGCTCTTTCACGAGCCTCGATCTTGTATACAAAAAAACAAACAAAAAAAATCTCACCGTGTCTTCCACAAAGAGAAGGCGAGCTATCGCCGGCACTCTGAACAAGTTGTGGCCTGGCATGCTGTTCTCCTCTGCCGTTATATACGTCCTCCTCGGCATCTTTTTCCAGAAGAGCCCTGTCTCGTCACAGTTGAAGATTTGCTGGGGGATGTATCCTTCCGCTTCTATCAGTTCGGCAAAAGTTATAATAAAATCTTCAGCTGCCTTCACATCCGAGCTTGCTGCCTCACCATGCCTGACGACGTAGTGAATGCCGGTCCTCTTCTTAAAATTATCAAACCATCCCCGACTGGCTTTGAATGACTCTTCCGATGCCTCGTCCGTTGATGTTCCTGCCGTCTGCTGCACCAAATCCCCGTAAATGTCTCGTGCCTTCTCACAGATGATGCTCTCGGTCACGGTATCTCCTGCGAGCTGCTTCTCCGTCAACCACACAAACAACAACTTCTCCATCTCTTCATGGACAGAGGTCCGGAGCTTTGAAATAATCTTAACGCCCTTGGCTGGCGTTATAGCCTTTATCGACTCCTTCTGCTTCAAAATCGTACATATCGTAGAAGTACTACGATCGTACTGCCTCGCCAAGTCGACAACACGCACACCTCGCTCATGTTTTTCGACGATTGCGTGTTTTATATCCAAGCACATCATCCTCTTCTTCTTCTCAGCACTGCCCTTGGCACTCAATTTCTTAGGACCCATGGTTAAAACTAAGAAATTTTCCAAAATAACCAAAATGCGAAAACAAAGCAGCAGCGATATACGGCAGAGATGCTTGCACGGCAAGATAACCACGTGACCTGAACGCTCGTTGGGCCACCTAGTGGCGGGTGGCGTAAGCTCGTAACTCAGATCTCGGCTCGCATCACAAAGCAAAAGCTTCGAAGTTAAGTCTGTTCACAATTGTATTTTGTCGAAACTGTATTTATCTTTCGGTGTGTGAAGTTATTGTGTGCAACTTTGGTTGTTTCTCGGTGTTTATCTTTCATAAATTGATCGTCTGTTTGCCGTGTCGTGTCTTGAGGCCTTGTACAGTGTGCACTGTACAACCTTGAGGCTTTGTTTTTCTCTCAGTGGTCCGTCGTTTGTGATCCAATAACTTTCGTTCTCTGTATTCCCAGTCTTTTCACCCATAGCCTACTTCCTTGTGTAAATCTCAACTCAAAAAAAAAAAAAAAAAAAAAAAAAAAAAAACATTTCTTTCTCTGTTCTCATTCGTTTATTCATTCTTATTCGTTCGTTCGTTCTTCGACCACGTGTTTCTCCCCCATTTCCCCAGATAGTTTTCACTCATTAACCTTCAATGTTTACACTTTCCCCTCAAGTTATGTATTCCGTCATATTTTATAACACCTTTTTCTTCTTCTTCTTTAAAAGGCTGCTTTCGACTTGCTCACCAAATCAATTCATCCCAAAAAAAAAATCCATCTCCTATAGTGCCTTTTTTCTACATTCCCTAAACTCTCCTGCACTCCATCCTCCATCCAGCGTCCTTAAACGTATTTTTAACTCGAAGGTCACAAGAAACTCATTTTGCAATAAATGTTCGTTTCCCATAAATCGTACACTTTCAAAAATCCAATCTCACCCCTCCCCTCCAAATCTTCCCCATAACCCCTCCCCTCCAAATCTTCCCCATCACCCCTCCCCTCCAAATCTTCCCCATCACCCATCCCTTTCAAATCTCCCCCCTTGCCCCCTCCCTCCTAAACTACCCCCTCACCCCTCCCCGCCAAGATGCCCCCTCGCCCCTCCCCTCCTAGACTCCTGCCTCACCCCTCCCCTCCAAATCTCCCCCATATCCCATCCCTTTCAAATCCCTCGCCTTGTCCCTTCCCTCCCAAACTCCCCCCTCACCCCTCCCCTTCAAATCTCCCCACCCTCATTGCTTCTCAATTTCCCCCCTCTCACTCCCCCTCCTCAAAGCGTCCTCCCCGCTTCTTCCCCCTTCAAACTCTCACCTCCATCTCCCCCAACCTTCTGCCTCGCTCTTCCCCCTCCTCAAATAACACCTCATTGTGGCTCACCCAATCACCATCAAACCTTTTGTCCGCCCCATCCTTCCCTTTCTCCGAGCTATTCTGAAATCTCTGACACACCTTCAACAGCTCTCCCTACCTCTTCCACCTCTTCCACATCTTACCCTACCCCTCCTCCCCCCTGTTCTGTATCTGATGCTCCCCCTTCCTCTTCATTAACGGTATGGACCTCAAACATCCGGGGCCTTCGTTCAAACTTAACTGATCTCTCCATACAGGTTGCTTCTGTCAAACCAGACGTGATCTGCTTAACAGAAACTTTCCTCCTTTATGATGTCTCTGATTCCATAGTATCTCTCCCGGGCTACTCCCTCCTCCGGTATGATAGACCTGAGCCTCGTCCTGGAGGCGGGGTTGCTATCTTTATCAAAAACTCTCTTCCTCACTCGCCCTGCACTGCACTCTCTCCACCTCACCCCCAGGAATACCTCTGGCTACGGCTTCCCCTTCGCTCCCACCTCTTGTTCATATGTGTGTTGTACCGTCCACCAAACAGTGATGACTCCATCTACATCTCGCTGTCTGATGATATGGACCAACTTCTATCTACTCATCCCAACTCTCTCTTCCTCATATGTGGTGATTTCAACTGTCATCATGCCAGTTGGCTGGGTGTGGGTACCTCTCTCACCAGCCATGGCTCCTCAGCAAAGGACTTCTGCGACTCACTGGGACTGACACAATCTGTCAATTTCCCGACCCGGATCTCAGTCAACGGAACATCTTCTCTTCTGGACTTGGTTATGACTAACTTCCCTGAAAATGTCTGCTGCTCTTCTTCTGCTCCGATCGGATCATCTGATCATGTCCTTGTTAAAGTGGACATCTCTCTGACCATCCTCAGGGAGCCTGCTCAGCGTCGACGAGTCTGGCATTTCACTCAGGCCAACTGGCACGGTCTTCAAGCAGCCATCAATCATCTGGACTGGTCTCCCATCTCTACCACCTCTGACATCAACTCATCCTGGGAATTCTTCCAAAGTAAATTGCTCTCTCTCATGCACAGATTTATCCCATCTCGTCTTCAGTTGTCATACCCTTCCTCCCGTCCATGGTACACGGAATCTTGTGGTGAGGCTGTTGCCCAGAAACAACTTGCCTTCGTCTCCTGGAAAGCAAATCCAACGGAAGGAAATCTCATTTCCTTTCACAAAGCCCGAAACAAGTGTGTGTCCACCCTCAGGAGAGCCAGGAAACAATATCTCTCCGTTCTCAAGACCGAACTCTCTTATCTGTCTCCCTCTTCCAAATCCTGGTGGCGTCTGGTCAAATCCGTTTCTGGTGTTTGTTCCCCCTCCATCCCCTCCCTTACCTCAAACGGCTACACAGCTGACTCCGCACGTGAAAAAGCTGAATGCCTCAACTCTGTGTTTGCCTCTAAATCTTGTGTCCCAAACCCATCCCTCTCTGTACCCACCATACCCAGTCGTACCCTGCTGCTCCTGGACTCCGTGTCCTTTCCTCCTGACAAGGTGGAAAAGTTTCTGTCAACCCTCGACTCTGATTCTGCAACTGGACCCGACGGCATCAGCCCACGGGTCCTAAAATCCTGCTCTGCTGCTCTATCTCACCCTCTCTCTGTTCTCTTCACCCTCTCTTTTGCTCAAGGTCAACTGCCATCTGCTTGGAAATCAGCCAACATCACCGCTTTGCACAAAAAAGGTGCAAAAACAGATCCTAGCAACTACAGACCAATCAGCCTTCTCCCAATTATCAGCAAAGTCATGGAATCCATCATTGCTTCTGATATGAAATCTTTCCTCTTCTCCAATGGCTTGATCTCTGATCATCAATTTGGTTTCAGACCAGGTCACTCTACTCTGGACATGCTGCTTCTGCTGTCTCAACAATGGATGGAGGTCCTCAATGCCAAACAGGAAATTAGAGCTGTCTCCCTCGACATATCACGTGCCTTCGACACGGTCTGGCACCCCGCTCTGCTCACCAAACTCTCCTCCTTTGGTATCCATGGAAATCTCCACGCATGGCTGGCGGACTTCCTCTCTAGTCGTCGTCAACGTGTGGCCCTGAATGGGTTTCTCTCATCTCCTCTTCCTGTTCAGGCTGGAGTTCCCCAAGGCAGTGTTCTGGGCCCCGTGCTTTTTCTGGTCTTCATCAATGATCTCTCTGACTCTCTCGAAAATCCTCTCTATCTCTTTGCTGATGACTCCACTCTCTGCCGCTCCATTCCTCTTCCCTCAGATCGGCAGTCTGCTGCCTCCTCACTCTCTGAAGACCTGGACAAAATCACAGACTGGTCAAACAAGTGGAACATGTCTTTCAATCCTGACAAATCTCACACTCTTACTATGTCTCTCCGAAAAGATCGACTGGACAACCCTCCCATCTACTTTCTCAACAATCCTCTCCAAGAAGTTCTGTCGCTCAAGATTTTGGGTCTCACTATCTGCCATGATCTTTCTTGGGAAAACCACATTTCCAAGCTGGCCTCCAAAGCCAGTCGCCGACTGGGCATCCTCCGTCGTGCGAAGTCCTTCCTCGGCACACCTGAGCTCCTCACCACATACAAGGCTTTCATCCGCAGCTCAATGGAATACTGTTCTCCCCTATGGGCCGGTGCTCCTGCCTCACACCTAGCTCGGCTTCACGCTGTTGAAACCAAAGCTTTCAGAATTATTGGAATCTCCCGCGATGAAGCTATCTCTGAGGGCCTTTCACTCACTCACCGCAGGCAGGTAGGTGGTCTTTCTGTCTTCTACCGACTCCTCTCCGGCCTTGCACCCCCAGCTCTCTCTGTGCTCTGTCCCCCAAATATTCCTACAGGTCGCACAAGATCTGCCAGCAACCCTCTGATGGTTAAACTGCCGAAATCTCGGCTCTCCGCTCACCTTCACTCTTTCATTCCTCTTTTCTCCCGCCTCTGGAACAAACTACCTCACTCCCTTCAATCCCACTCCTCCCTCCAGGTCTTTAAAACAGCTGTTCACCACCATCTCTTATCTTCCCCCATCCAAAACCTTGATCTTTTCTACCCCCGCTAATTCACCCCAGATCCACCTTGTTTGAAATTCCAACTTCTTTCCTGGAAGTCCTGGCAGTGTCCATATGTTTTATACCTCTCCCACCGCCCCCTTCCCATGCCCCCCCCCCCCCAAAGCCCTCGCCCTCTCTCAGATCTCTCGATGTCTCCATGTCTCTCGGTCCCTGCTCTCAAATGTTGTGTTTGTGTCCTTCCCCCTCTCCCCCCATCTTGTCTACCGCTCCCTATGTTATATGTTTTATGTGTCGGTTTGTCTTTCTGTGTGATTAATGTTCGCTCTTTCACGAGCCTCGATCTTGTATACAAAAAAAAAAAAAAAAAAAAAAAAAAAAAAAAAAACCGCCCGAGCGACGGCTCGTATCTCGGAAAACTCGTAAGTTGGTGCACTCGTAAGTCAAGGTTTCACTGTATATAACTATATAACTATATATATATAACTATATAACTATATATATAACTATATAATTATATATATAACTATATAACTATATATATAACTATATAACTATATATATAACTATATAACTATATATATAACTATATAACTATATATATAACTATATAACTATATATATAACTATATAACTATATATTTATAACTATATAACTATATATATAACTATATAACTATATATATAACTATATAACTATATATATAACTATATAACTATATATATAACTATATAACTATATATATAACTATATAACTATATATATAACTATATAACTATATATATAACTATATAACTATATACAGTGGAACCTTGACTTACGAGTTTAATTCGTTCTGTGACCGAGCTCGTAACTCAATTTGCTCGTTTCTCAAATCAAATTTCCCCATTAAAATGCATTGAAATGCTATTAATCCGTTCCAGCCCGCCAAAAACCACACCAATTTTTTTTTTAATATACAGTATATATAAAAATATCTCGCGCTTTATATTTCACCTGTATGCAGCATACAAGTTGGCAGGATGGCCTGGACTGGAGGTACGCACACTTGACTCTAAAGTCTAAACTGTCCAGCCTGGGTTTGAATCCCGACCCAGCTATAACCTGTCATGGGTGAATCACAGGCAGGGTGATTCATCAATGTGTGTACCGCTAAACTTGGCGCCCCGTTTGCGTCCCATTAGTTGTTGGATGTTAAGGATCTCACAGTGTTTTCCACAAAGAGAAGGCGAGCTATCGCCGGCACTCTGAACAAGTTGTGGCCTGGCATGCTCTTCTCCTCTGCCGTTATATACGTCCTCCTCGGCATCTTTTTCCAGAAGAGCCCTGTCTCGTCACAGTTGAAGATTTGCTGGGGGATGTATCGTTCGGCTTCTATCAGTTCGGCAAAAGTTATAATAAAATCTTCAGCTGCCTTCACATCCGCCTCACCAAGTCGACAACACGCACACCTCGCTCATGTTTTTCGACGATTGCGTGTTTTATATCCAAGCACATCATCCTCTTCTTCTTCTCAGTACTGCCCTTGGCACTCAATTTCTTAGGACCCGTGGTTAAAAACTAAGAAATTTTCCAAAATAACCAAAATGCGAAAACAAAACAGCAGCGATATACGGCAGAAATGCTTGCACGGCAAGATAACCACGTGACCGGAACCCACCTGGTGGGGGGTGGCGTAAGCTCCAAAATAACCAAAATGCGAAAACAAAACAGCAGCGATATACGGCAGAGATACTGTACTTGCACGGCAAGATAACCACGTGACCGGAACCCACCTGGTGGGGGGGGGGGGCGTAAGCTCCAAAATAACCAAAATGCGAAAACAAAACAGCAGCGATATACGGCAGAGATACTGTACTTGCACGGCAAGATAACCACGTGACCGGAACCCACCTGGTGGGGGGTGGCGTAAGCTCCAAAATAACCAAAATGCGAAAACAAAACAGCAGCGATATACGGCAGAGATACTGTACTTGCACGGCAAGATAACCACGTGACCGGAACCCACCTGGTGGCGGGTGGCGTAAGCTCGTAACTCGGATCTCGGCTCGCATCTCAAAGCAATAAACCGCCCGAGCGACGGCTCGTATCTCGGAAAACTCGTAAGTTGGTGCACTCGTAAGTCAAGGTTCCACTGTATATAACTATATAACTATATATATAACTATATAACTATATAACTATATATATATATAACTATATAACTATATAAATATATAACTATATAACTATATATATATAACTATATATATATAACTATATATATATATATAACTATATATATATATATAACTATATATATATATATAACTATATATATATATATAACTATATATATATATATATATATATATATATATATATATATATATATATATATATATATATATATATATATATATATATACATATATATATATATATATATATATATATATATATATATATATATATAACTATATATATATATAACTATATATATATATAACTATATATATATATATATATATATATATATATATATATATATATATATATATATATATATATACTGTATATATATATATATACACACACATACATACATATATATATATATATATATATATATATATATATATATATATATATATATACACACACATACATATATATATATATATATATACGTACATATATATATATATATATATATATATATATTGCTGTTTTGTGCTAACCCTCATATTGTATTACTTTCACAACTTTATTCCAATCTACTGTGAAGAGGCCGTAACACGAAGCCTGTTGCTCTCGCATTGCAGACAAGTTTGTGGCCACTCTATTTTTACCACCTCTTCCTATTTCCCTCTGCTAACTCAGCCCTCTGATCCTCCCCATCTTCTCTCGGATGCACGCGCCTTCCGGTAACCCCCAACCCACCACAGCTCCATGGCATCAGAGGAATAAATGTATCTGTAAACTTGAAGTCCGTATTGAGCAATCTTGTGCCAGTCGAATGGGGGAAATCAGCTAATTGTCACTAGCTTCTGTTCTCATTTTGCCATTTTAAAGTTTAAATTACAAAAGCATTATAGTTGCCTTTAGTGCATGAAGGGTGCATTTGTGCATTTTTTTTTTTTTAGTGCATGAAGGGGTGTTGAGAGTTGTTCATTTTGTTATTGTCTTTTTGCAAGTTTGTTAAATACTGCATATATAGTTTTCATTTCATATACACAGATAAATTGAGGTGGGGGCAGAATACCCCCTTGCCAGAGAAAGGTGGGCTGACATCCTAATGCACAACAGGTTTGACTTTCACGCCAAATAAATAAATAACTCGCTTTCGATTCCGATCAACCCAACTTGCCACATATGAATTAGGATTAGATTCGTGTGCGTCCGAGCCCGGACTGAGAAACAATTTTGGCAAACTTTAATAGTAAATCCCTGGGGGAGGTTAAAATTGTTAACAATCTCTTGTGTTCTCTTCTCGGCTGGAATTAACAATTTCGACTGGGGCAAGGCAGGTTATTCATATTTGTGCAATTTTCTCGATTTTTCAGGTGTTTCAAGGACTTGGACAAGTTTTCTTTTGGACTTTCCAGTACTTGAAAATGCATTTTGATTTTCCAGGAATTTCAAGGTGTTTCAAGGGCTGCGTGAACCCTCTCAGAAGGGAAAACTAGAAATTTGGAAGAAGGATGGATTGGGGTGAGGTGGTGGGAGAGCGGAGAAGGGAGGGGTTTAACTAGGGTAGAACATATCATGGTTTTTGATATGGGACGATCTGAGATGGTGGTGAACAGTTGTCTTGAAGACCTGGATGAAAGAATGAGATTGAAAAGAATGTGGAAGTTGATTCCACAGGTGTGGAAAAAGAGAAGCAAATAAGTGGAGGTGAGCAGTGATTCTGGATTTAAGTAGTTTTTGTACGAAGTATTTATATTTATTTTTTGTTTTTCTTACTTTTGAGATTTGGAAATCAAATTTTCAACAAACCTTTACAATGAGAATATGGAGAAGAATGATTAATTAATTGGGTCAAAATGTCAAAGGGCAAAAGTCATAGTAAGTCGGTAAAGGCCTTATCAGCATCTGCACTGTGTGAGACAGCAGGGTTATATTTTAAATACTTTTGTGTTTATTTATTTACCATTTAGCTTCAGTGTGTGTCCAGGCCATAACCTTTTTACTATTTGAGCTTTTGTCATCAAATTTTCAATAAACCCTTATTATGAGAATATGAAGAACATTAATGAATAAAATGTAAAATTATTTTTTCTTGTTTGTTTTTGTCAAGTTTAGTTTGAGTACAAAGCTTATGCAGAAGAACATTGTATTTTGAGATGCTTTCTAGTGACCCTCGCCAGAGGAAAGGGATTGCATTTGGGTCTGTTTGTTTGGCTGTTCGTCCGCAAAGAACGTGAGTACGTGTATTAATTACACATAGACCTGAGGACTGAAGACCCTGATGACCCAAAAGACCCCGAGGAACCAAAAGACAAAACCACACACATCCTGGTGACGGTCGGCAATCTCTTATTGCCCTTTCTTCTTTCCATTTTAAATTGCTGGCTTATACTGTTAGTCAGAGAGCTGTCTGGTGCAGACAGACACTCAGGATACTGAACATATAACCAGGACTGAAGAGGTAAATGGGAGGTGGGGGGTAGGGGGTAGGGGCAGAGGGACGAGACAGGGGGCAATCTTACCCAACCATTTTCAGCCAGGGGCATGTTGCCTCATTTTAAATTACTGTACTTGTCAATCTGAAAGTATTATTCCCGAATAAGACAGGAATGACAGTGCACAAATTGAACAAGATAGATGCATATTATAATCCATGGCATCTGGTTTCAATCTTCGATTAAAAATGTAACAAAATGCATTCATTATTGATACATGAAGTCTCATCGCACATACTGCTATGTTGGCTTCGTCTGCTGCCTGAAAGAAGAGTTAAAGGCCGGCACACATCACCCAGTCTGAGCTGATAACATACTTCGGAACATGAATTCAGCTGATGTACGACATCTTAAAAGGTCTTTCAAGCTTTCACTATCTGTCAGGGCTTATACAGGATCAAAACCGCATGCTTTAACTCAACACTTCATTAAAGCTTTCTGTCCACATACGAAAGGTACCTTCATGAGATTCCAAAATCTTGCTCATTAATCACATCACACTATGCAATATATGCACCGTGTTGTCCGATCTTGAGGACACGACAAAGATGGCAGCATGTAGTTTCTACCATTGATGCTTTCCATAAATAGTCTTATACTTTGTCTTGGAAATCCATACCATCTCATAGTCATGCAGATGGGGCACTTCTAAAATTCCATGGCCTGTATGTGTGCAGGTTGGGCCCAATAAATACATTTTGACAGTTTTGGTCTGGACTTTACAGCTCGGACTTGGTGATGTGCACCGTGCTTTAGAAATGAGGGTTAGAGATCATGTCATCATTCGAGGAGCATTTTAGTGTTTGTTTTGTTTACTTCAGCTTAAGACTGTGAAAAATTAATTATCACATGAACAAGATACATTGTACAAAGTAGAAATTATAGTTAAAGTCTGGCAGAACATTGAGACTGGAAATTAACGCTGAACTAGAACATTGAGTTGAAGCTATAAAACACAACCTATCAATGCGTGTGACAATTTGTTCGACCACAAACAAAGCTGTCGTAAAAACACCATCCAATCGATAAACATTGCGTATAAAAAGGAAGCAAAGATTAAAAACCCACCGGCTGCGGTTGGGAATTATCCCGCGCTCCACCTCCTGGTGGTTGCGACCGATACGAATAGCAAGCCAAGAGCCTAGCTTGCCGTTGTATAGGGTATCAACCACTCGAAAGATCTCGCCTCGCACAAAGCTCAGGCCATATGGCGTTTCCTTCTCATACAGGAAGTGCGTACGGATGTAGAAGGAGTCACCTACGTCTGACTCTACCACGCGGCGGTACACTGGAAGACAAACGAAGATAGGTGGTCAAACCTGCCAAGTCAACCAAAGAAGCAAACCCAAACATTGTTAATTATGCACCGCCTCGCACCCCAGTTTTTCATTAACACAATTAAAAACAGAGTGTCATTAAAAACACTGTGGTGATCTCGACATTGTGCTTCAAAATTATGTTAGACAAAGAAATCACTCATCTTCCCACTTCAATTTCTTTCGAAGCAAGAGGTATGAAAGAAAATTCGTTTGGTTGCCATAACCCTGGCAAAATTATTCATGGCCAGGTCAGAAACAAAAGTTAACTTGATGTTTGCATGTCATGCACCTTCAACCCAACACTTATCTCTTCCAAAAAGCAAATGATAACTTTGTACTCATTGCAGAAAGCAGAAAATGAGGGGAGGGAAGAGGTGGTTAATGTCAGGAGAAAGACCCTGACAGAATGACATGGAAGATGGAAGCCTTACACAATTACGACAAAATGGATGCTTTGATTGTGATAAAAAAAATTCACATATTACAAACAAGTTAATGATTTGGTGTTATCTGCACAGCTATTTGTGTTATGGAAACCAAACGAATATGGATTGTTGTATAGCCTAACTGTGTTTAAATGAAATGAAAATGATCGAAGCTTTACCTGTGGTTTAATTGTCATAGTTTGGCATCATGCTTATACCAAGAACCTTCCATACCTCACTCTGCATGGCAATCGGTTCTTGAGTAAGTATGACAATGGCAAGTTGAGAAACTATTGCTCTGGTGGTTCCAGGGCAGAGAACGCCACAAAACAGTGCATTTCATGCAAATAAAGTTTCTGCTGAAATCTGGGCCCGTGCATATATATCTTCTATTACAACTAGAAGGACCCGCTCCCTAAGGGAGCGGACAGGGGGGTTGTTATTATCCTTATTCAAACATGTAAATCAAAATACCTCTCAAAAATACTTCTCACTGTGTAATTCAAAACACCTCACTGCACTGGAAAATGTGGGGATGAGAATACTGTACTGTGATGGGTGGGACTTGTAATACCCTCTCCCACCTGGAGTGGCGCTACACGATACACATTTACATAGCGAATTTGCGTCCCCCTCCCCCTCTCCCCCCGTACACCACCAGCAAAGATAAAAACACCCCTATGCACTAATTGGGGTCATGCTGATCCTATGAAGCAAGTCTGGATGTAATCGGCCCAGAACTGTAGGAGTAGTGTGACAAACACACATACACAAAAACACACACAAACACTGGCCCAGGAATTTTAGTAAAGATTATGCAGGATAGCCTAGAGGTATGCACAATCGCCTCTGAGCTGTCCAGCCTGGGTTTGAATCCTGGCTCAGCTATAAACTGCCATCCTGGTGTTTCGCATGCAGGGCGAGACATTAATGTGTGTGCCGTCCCATGAACGGAGATTCAAGTGGGCGTCCGTTTGCCAGCTTTAGTTGGTGATCGTTAAAGATCCCGTGGCGTCCTTCACAAAGAGTAGGCGAGCTATCACTGCCACCCTGGGCAAGTTCCAAATTCCTTCTCTAACCTACAAAGGACACTGCATCAGCAGTGCAGCTGCACCCTCCAGCAAATGATGCCAACCGCAGTCATTTGCTGCATACGAAAATGGAAGAAGACTACAATTATTCATTTCCATATCCGTATGAACAAAATAAGCAACTTTTTTTTGCAAGCCTAAGATGCTCGATCGACTTAATTTAAATGGAGTTCCACCACCTGTTGGCCATGCTCTTCCGATGTTCATTCAACAGGTGTTGTTTTTCTGTACTTACCTCCCAAATCCCCTTGGCATGCAGCCTTGTTACCTGGCAACACAATGCAGCATCCACGTAACACTCTCTACTTCCACCACGGGCCCAGTATTTCAAGCACGTGGCGCACATTGGTGCTTTTGTCTGCATGTTTCATTTTACTTGAAAAAATTAGAATTTTGTTGGTTTTGGGGAAAAAAATTTGGGTTGTTGAGGTCTAGTTCATATGTTTTAACCAATTATTCAATGTCATAAAGTAGTGAGAAATATTTTATTTGGATAAGTCTCTCTAGTTTGTTCAAGATTTAAAAATCAAGGAATTGCCTTTGTTATAAACTGAGGGAAATCACATCTAATTAATCCAATGATTGGAATAGCAATTGCATTCATGAAATGTGGCACTAAAAGCCTCAATACCCTGTCCATTCTGCTCACCATCCTTATTCCGTTGTGCCAAAATGCACACCTCCTCTCCACGTGTAATTTCCAGCAGGAAGAGTACAGCTTCCTCACGCACAATGTTCTGAAAATCCACATTGTTCACCTGTAAAGACAGAGGAATAGGTATGAGATCCTAGCTTTTATTCCAAAGTCTAGCTGTAAGGCTCTGTCGACAAGTTGTCTAAAAGTTCGAATAATTTGGAGCTGTGGTTCTCATAGATCTTTCTGATCGCGAAACTCCTGAATGCAAGGCCAGAGATCATCTGGGCATCACAAGGACAACGAATGCACTTGGATTAATCTACATTTGACAGCAGTGAAACCACAAGCACAAATCAAGACCACATAATGAGAAAGCAGTGAGTAGGATAACAGATGCACAGTCGAAGAACAAGCGGACAGGATAATCACAGGCTGCTGACGCACAGCAGTTGGTGGAGAGTTCATCACCCTCGCATCACTCGAACATACGCTGGTGGCCGAAGTGTTGGATTACATCATCAGCACCTTGGGAAAACGATTATTTCTCAGCACACAAGTCTTATTTGACTGTTAAGAGCTCATTTTGACTCATTTTGACGTCCAAACGTCTCATTAAACAGTCAGCAGAAGTAATCTTTCAAAAACGAAGTAAAATTAGATTTGATTAGGAATTTTAACATAATAACCGTGAATGAAAACTGCACCATGAAGCATTAAATACAACTCCAGTAAATGTCCAGGTGATCTCATAGAAGCAGCTATACCTTATTACCCTCCACCAGCTAAGGTGGACCGAGGTTATGTTTTAACCTATGGTTGTATATCTGTCTGTTTATTTGTCTGTCTGCCTGTAAGCACGATATCTCAAAATTTATGGATGGATTCGGAAGAAACGAAGTGGACCGGTTAGGTGTGTGACAAGACAACACAACAACAACAGGCATTTTAAGGCCATTTTCCCTGCTAGAGCTGGGGTTCGCCTTGCGGGGCCCATGACAATCTTCTCCATTTTGCCCTATTTTCTGCATTTCCCCTTGTTAACCCCCTTGCCCGCATTTCTTCTTCCACCACCTTGAGCCAAGTAGTTCTCGGTTTTCCCCGTCCTCTACTTCCTTCTACATTCATTTCCATCACTCTTCTCAACCAGTCACTTTCATCCTTCCTCAACACATGACCAAACCATCTCAACCTGTTTCTCTTCACAACATCAATCACAGGCTCTATTCCCATCATCTTTCGCAATTCATCATTTGTCTTCCTCTCTCTCAACGATACTCCACACATCCACCGAACCATTCACATTTCCACCCTTTCCAGCCTTCGTTGCTGCTCTACGTTCATTACCCATGTCACGCTCCCATAAATCATAACACTTCTCACACATGCAGCATACACCTTTCCCTTCAGCTTCAACGACACTCCCCTCCTCGTCAGCATGCCACTCAGTTCCCGAAACTCTTTCATGCACATCTCACTCTAGCAACCGCTGCCGAGTCTGATCCACCTTCTCCATTCAGCATGTCTCCTCGGTAGCAAAATGTTTTCACACCTTCCAGCTTCACGCCGTCTCCAAGATCCAACTCAACATTTCCTCCATCTGCAGCTCCCTCTGTGCACACCTTACACTTGAATGTAGTTGCCACACTGGTTAATGACCCCCTCAGACCACTACATTTTTGATGAACCCACTCTGTGCACATTGTACATTGAATGGAGTTCACTCCGACACCCTTCCTGCACACAGCACACGCCCACTTCCCAGTTCTTTCCACCTCACCACATGCTTTACCACTTGCCATCACTTTCGTTTTTCCGATATTCACCTTTAGACCTTTTGTCTCCATACATTCCTTCCACTTGTTCATCTTTTCCTTCAGCCCATCCATACTTTCTGCAATCAACACCAGATCATCTGCATACAACAACTCCCACGGTAAACCCTCCTTTACGTTCTGAGCCAGCACCTCCATCACAGCTACAAATAGTAGTGGACTTAGTACCGACCCCTGATGCACTCCCACCTTCACCTCAAACTCACCACTGTTCCCGTCCTTCGTCCTTGCAGCTATGCGCGCTCTTTTGTACATTGCCATCACTACTCTGATCAACCATTCCTCCACTCCTAACTTCGTCAATGCCCATGTCAATACTTCACGTGGAACCCCATCGAATGCTTTCTCCAGATCAACAAACCCAATAAGCAACTTCTTCCTCTTCTCCATGTACTCAATCCTGCAACTGCCTCACAATAAAGAGCGCGTCTGTCGTTCCTCTTCCTGGTGTTACGTGGTCCCCTCGGTGAATACCTGGTCTCGGTGACCCCCGGACCGTGAGAGGAACTTCGCCAGAAAGCTGTATTAAATATGCGCTTTCGCCACGCAATCCATATGAATTTCACCCCAGAGACAACTGACGTTCAAGGATATATTTCAATGGGAATGACCATACAATTGCAATGACACAACCACGGAGATTTTCCCCGAGCAATCAACCATATACAACCATCAACAATTCCCAATTCACAAGCACTTTCCTATGAGTAAGATGGCCATCTTATATACGTGTGTCCCGGTGAGTACTCACGACACCCTTTTGGTCTCGGTCCCGCACAATGTCTCTGGGCCCCTCCTGACCAAGATGATGGTCGCCGTCACCGCACTCGGGCGGTAGAACGAACCCCGGGTGGACGTGTTTCCACCGGGCAGGTATCGTACCAGGCACCGTGGCTGCAGCCCCTCGTGGCCACGCGAGGCGGATACGGTAAAGCAAGCCAAACCCCACGCCGCTTGCAAGGCGGGTTAGGCCCCAACGTGCGACCCGCACGCGTCTGTTTGGACGGTGCCGCGAACGAGGCCAGGCGCGGGGTCGATGCACGGCCCCACGTCAACTTGCCGTCTCCACCGGGCAGGTACAAGTCCCGGTAATTCCTCTCGCCAGACAGGCTTCGGATCGGAACGCCGCTTTTCCAAGCAGCGCAAGGTCGATCCCACCTTTTGTCGGAGCGGGGCGAGGAAGAATAATACTCGTCCTTTTTTCCTCGTGTCTTTTTCTCTTCCGTTTCCGGTCACTTCCGTTTCCGGCCACTCCCTCAGAAGGGCTCCTGACCCTCCAACCACAACAACTACACAACAACTTAATATACTACACACGGATAAGCAAAGACCTGAATGGTAATTCACATACATTCACATAAATATGTAACACTCCCCCCCTTCAAGAAAGAAAGTTTGAACCCAGCGAAAACTTTCTTTGCCGGCCAATTTGGAGAAACAAACCAGATAACTCAACCCCCCCCCACATTATCCGTTCCCCCCGGGCACAGTTATCACTTAAAAATAAAGCAACCAAAATTTCACCACAACCCCTCCAGATTACTCCCTCTGGACTAAGTACCAACAACGACATTGTCCCTGCCAAATCAAACTCCATCTCATGACCCTCTGACTTTGACCGTCAGTTTCTTGGGAATGAAGGTTAAGGGGTTGATCAAAGATCCAAAGTTAAGCAACTCGATAGCACTTTTTCCGGGAGGCCAAGCCGAGTATTCACTACATGGATGCCTTTAGGAACGGCGTTCACGGTTAATTCGTGTAGGAATCTTGGCTCGGCGGCTCCGCCGCCTTCAGTGCTTCTACTTCTCAGAACTTCCCTAATAATTAGGGTGGGACCACTGGTCCCTGTAGTCCCATGAATAGCGGTCTCCTTCTCGGCCACTACCAAAACTACCGCCCAGTTGTCCTCTCCTGTAGACCTCTCGACGCCTACGAAATGCCTTCCCTACTGTTATGGTCCGACCCTCCAAATCCTTGCCATTCCAATTCTTCTCTGCCTCTCTGGCGTCTTTTGTGCTGGCAAACGTGACAAAGCCGAACCCTCTTGACTGTTGCGTTTCCCAGTCTCTTACCAACCGCACTTCCACCAGCGGCCCATATCTGTTGAAGACAGAGGTCAGAACTTCTTCCTCTGTTTTGAAGTTCAGTCCCCCTACAAATAACTTGGCACTTTGGTCGCCATCCCGAGCTGGTGTGATGTTATTTTCCCTGCTGGGCTCTTTACCAACCCTCAGGTTACCATAAACTTGACCCCCGGCCAAATCATTCCCGATAACCACAGATACACCCTCTACAGGAAGCGTGGCTTGTAAACCGACGGTGACCGGTCCTGACACCAAATCGGACTCCAACTGGATGACCTGAAGGGGAGCACTAACACCGCCCCCGATCCCCTGTAAACGAACACTATCCCCCGTTGCCGTCTCCTCGGACCATGGCAAAATGCCTTCAAGCATTAAAGATTGATGGGCCCCTGTGTCCCTCAATATCCTAACCGGTCTCCGGTTAGTCGAGGCTCCATCCAGTGACACAAACCCCTCTGAAATAAATGGTTGGTAACCCTTTTGATGGCGATTTCTTACGCTAGCCATCGCATTCGGAGTTGTAATAGTCGGACTCCGCTCTGGGTTGTCCCTTTTCATGAGGTAACAACTGGACATCAAGTGTCCAGGTTTCTTGCAAAACGCGCAAGTAGGCCCGGAGGAAAAACTCGGGGTCTGCCTCGGGCCCCCCGAACTATAAGTTTGTCTTGGGCCCGCATCCCTCTGATTTCGAACCGGTGGGGTATCATAGTTGTCCCCATAATCATCTCGAGGCCGCCGCCATGTATGGTCGTTCTCCGCACCTGCTGTTCCCCACCTCCCCTGCGGAGATCTAGGCGAGGAGTTAGGTTCGTGGACCCCTATTCGGTGGGTTAAGGCATAATCATCTGCCATGGTGGCTGCGTCCCACAACTTTGGTACCTTCTTTTCCTGCAGGTACACTTTGATGTCCTCGTGGACACACTGCTGGAATTCCTCCACCAGGATCAAGTCCCGCAATGTCTCGAAGTCTTTCCCGACTCCTTTTGACTCACACCACCGATCAAACATGTTTTCTTTCACTCTGGCAAACTCCACATGGGTCTCACTCTCCCTCTTCCTGGCATTCCTGAATTTTTGCCTGTAAGCTTCCGGAACCAACTCATAGGCCTTGAGGATGTGCTTCTTCAGTACCTCATAATCTGCACATTGGTCCATTGGTAGCGCCGAATAAATTTCCTGAGCTTTCCCCACCAGCACACTTTGCACGAGTATGGTCCAGGCCTCCTCCGGCCAGTTTAATTGTCGAGCCACTTTCTCAAAGTGTGGGAAAAATTTCGCGACTTCTTTTTCACTGAACGGTGGAACCAGCCTCACATGTCTGCCCACATCCCAGGTTTTCAGGTTAGGTGTCGACCCCGTCAGCAAGGGTGGTGCCTCTCCCCGTTCTCTCATTAACTCCAGCTCCTTGAATTTGATTTCTTGCTGAAGCTCCATGTCACGTTCCTTTAATTCCCTTTCCGCTTTTCTCTCCTCTGCTTCGAGGTCCCTTGCAGCTCTCCTCTCCTCTGCTTTTCTCCCTTCTAACCTTTCCTGGAGTTCTCGTTCCACTCTCCTTTCCTCTGCTTGTTTCTCTTCTCTCCTCGCTTCTGCTTTCCTTTCTTCTTCTGCTAACCTTTCCTGGAGTTCTCATTCCACTCTCCTTTCCTCTGCTTGTTTCTCTTCTCTCCTCGCTTCTGCTTTCCTTTCTTCTTCTGCTCTTTCCTTTTCTGCTTTCCTTTCTTCTTCTGCTCTTTCCTTTTCTGCTTTCCTTTCTTCTTCTGCTCTTTCCTTTTCTGCTTTCCTTTCTTCTTCTGCTCTTTCCTTTTCTGCTTTCCTTTCTTCTTCTTTTAACCTTTCCTGGAGTTCTCGTTCCACTCTCCTTTCCTCTGCTTGTTTCTCTTCTCTCCTCTCTTCTGCTTTCCTTTCTTCTTCTTTGATCCGTTCCTGGCTCCGTAATTGCAACTCCAGTTTCCGGAGCTCAACGTCTTCTGGTTCTTCGGGTAGCCACTCCCAGGCTAACTCGTCCCATGTTCCTAATCCCACCATAGATTGTATCACCGTGGCCTGCAACTCTGCCTTCCTCAAATTAGTTCGGACCTCCAAGTTAAAATGTTTGGCCAATTTCAAGATGTCCGACTTTAGCAACGCTCGGAACTGTGCCTCACTCGGGGTTACCCCAAAGTTCTGTGCCACAAACGCCATGGTGCCTATCGTTAACACCTGTTAACCTTCACCCAAGACTTTACCCCAATTTCTCAAAAATTTTTTTTTTTACCAATTAATAATTAATTAATAAATTTTAATTAATAAAAAAATTATTATTTTATTATTTTATACAATTTTAAATCCCGGACGTAGACCCAATTGCGAAACCGCAAATCGTAATTTGGACGAGCCCCCAATTCTGTTACGTGGTCCCCTCGGTGAATACCTGGTCTCGGTGACCCCCGGACCGTGAGAGGAACTTCGCCAGAAAGCTGTATTAAATATGCGCTTTCGCCACGCAATCCATATGAATTTCACCCCAGAGACAACTGACGTTCAAGGATATATTTCAATGGGAATGACCATACAATTGCAATGACACAACCACGGAGATTTTCCCCGAGCAATCAACCATATACAACCATCAACAATTCCCAATTCACAAGCACTTTCCTATGAGTAAGATGGCCATCTTATATAGGTGTGTCCTGGTGAGTACTCACGACACCCTTTTGGTCTCGGTCCCGCACAATGTCTCTGGGCCCCTCCTGACCAAGATGATGGTCGCCGTCACCGCACTCGGGCGGTAGAACGAACCCCGGGTGGACGTGTTTCCACCGGGCAGGTATCGTACCAGGCACCGTGGCTGCAGCCCCTCGTGGCCACGCGAGGCGGATACGGTAAAGCAAGCCAAACCCCACGCCGCTTGCAAGGCGGGTTAGGCCCCAACGTGCGACCCGCACGTGTCTGTTTGGACGGTGCCGCGAACGAGGCCAGGCGCGGGGTCGATGCACGGCCCCACGTCAACTTGCCGTCTCCACCGGGCAGGTACAAGTCCCGGTAATTCCTCTCGCCAGACAGGCTTCGGATCGGAACGCCGCTTTTCCAAGCAGCGCAAGGTCGATCCCACCTTTTGTCGGAGCGGGGCGAGGAAGAATAATACTCGTCCTTTTTTCCTCGTGTCTTTTTCTCTTCCGTTTCCGGTCACTTCCGTTTCCGGCCACTCCCTCAGAAGGGCTCCTGACCCTCCAACCACAACAACTACACAACAACTTAATATACTACACACGGATAAGCAAAGACCTGAATGGTAATTCACATACATTCACATAAATATGTAACACTGGCATAAATCTAAACTGCATTTCGTCGATCTTCACCTTCTTCCTTATCCTCCTCTCCAACACTCTTTCCAATACCTTCATTCCATGCTCCAATAACTTTATCGCTCGGTACGAGCCACACTCCAGAGGGTCACTTTTCCCCTTGTACAGAGGGACGAGGGTACTCAGTTCCCAATCCACTGGAATGCGGCCTTCTATCACCACCAGATTGCAGATCTCAGTCATTTTTACATTCTGATTACAGGTGTTTGACAAGGATGAACGAATTAGATTCTGGCGAAGATCCACAAACGGACATGATTTTTTTTTAAAGTTTTTTTTAGTGATTCTTTACCATTGAGAGATAGAGCCAACAACGATAACATTTAAAAACGTTGTGGATGGATTCAGGCGAAACTTGGTGGACAGGTTGGGTGTGTGACAAGGACGAATTGATTCAATTTTGGTTAAGATCCGGGTCAGCAGATACGGCCTATCAGATTGATACAAAACGTAAACTGTTCAGCCTGGCGGAGGTACGTACTCCACTGAGTGTTGTTCTAGTCTGGTGGGTAATAATATAATAATAATTCTTTTTTTTTTTTTCTTTTTTTTGTATACAAGATCGAGGCTCGTGAAAGAGCGAACATTAATCACACAGAAAGACAAACAGACACACAAAACAAATAACATCGGGAGCGGTAGACAAGATGGAGAGAGAGGGGGAAGGACACAAACACAACATTTGAGAGCAGGGACCGAGAGACATGGAGACATCGAGAGAACTGTGGGAGGGAGAGGGCTTTGGGGGGAAGGCATGGGAAGGGGGGGGGGGGGGTGGGAGAGGTATAAAACATATGGACAATTATTTTGTATTATTATTTTATATTATTTTTATTATTATTATTTTGTATTTATTTACTTTCTTTGTATCTTATTTACTTTTTGTAGTATTTACTTTATTTGTATCAATTATTTTGTATTATTTTGTATATTATTTTGTATAGCGCTTTTCAAGAAGCCCAGAGGTTATATTTTCACCCCTGTCTGTCTGTCTGTCTGTCTATTTGTCTGTGAGCAGGATATCCCAAAAAGGTGTTGATGGATTCGCACGAAATTTGATGGACTGGTTGGGTGTGTGACAAGGATGAATTGATTAGATTTTGGTGAAGATCAGGATGCAGATCCAGCCTAAGAGTGGAATATAAAACATAAACTGTTCAGCCTGACAGAGATGTACGTTTGTGCGCTACCGAGTGCCGTTCGAGTTGTATCACAAAATCTGTCGTAACGATACATCCGCAACAAATACATTGCAAAAAAGAGACAGTATCTAAAGTGATTCATCATATTGTGCAAACAATCTATGAGGTACGAAAATTAATGCCAATACAAACAATTATTTGCAGATAACTAACAATGTTAAACTTTACAAATCATCAATTACACACCAACAATAATCTGTTACATGCTAGAAACAATCTGTTAGATACCACCACCAATCTGTTAGATACCACCACCAATCTGTTGGATACCACCACCAATCTGTTGGATACCACCACCAATCTGTTGGATACCACCACCAATCTGTTGGATACCACCACCAATCTGCTGGATACCACCACCAATCTGCTGGATACCACCACCAATCTGCTGGATACCACCACCAATCTGCTGGATACCACCACCAATCTGCTGGATACCACCACCAATCTGCTGGATACCACCACCAATCTGCTGGATACCACCACCAATCTGCTGGATACCACCACCAATCTGCTGGATACCACCACCAATCTGCTGGATACCACCACCAATCTGCTGGATACCACCACCAATCTGCTGGATACCACCACCAATCTGTTGGATACCACCACCAATCTGCTGGATACCACCACCAATCTGCTGGATACCACCACCAATCTGCTGGATACCACCACCAATCTGTTGGATACCACCACCAATCTGTTGGATACCACCACCAATCTGTTGGATACCACCACCAATCTGCTGGATACCACCACCAATCTGCTGGATACCACCACCAATCTGCTGGATACCACCACCAATCTGTTGGATACCACCACCAATCTGTTGGATACCACCACCAATCTGCTGGATACCACCACCAATCTGCTGGATACCACCACCAATCTGCTGGATACCACCACCAATCTGCTGGATACCACCACCAATCTGCTGGATACCACCACCAATCTGCTGGATACCACCACCAATCTGCTGGATACCACCACCAATCTGCTGGATACCACCACCAATCTGCTGGATACCACCACCAATCTGCTGGATACCACCACCAATCTGCTGGATACCACCACCAATCTGCTGGATACCACCACCAATCTGCTGGATACCACCACCAATCTGCTGGATACCACCACCAATCTGCTGGATACCACCACCAATCTGTTGGATACCACCACCAATCTATAACCACTATAAACAATATGTTACACACTACCACCGATTAGTTACACACCACCACCAATCTGTTACACCCTACCACCTATCAGTTACATAACACCACCAATCTGTTACACACTACCACCCATCAGTTACCAATCTGTTACACACCACCAATCTGTTACACACCACCAATCTGTTACACACTACCACCGATCAGTTACATACCACCACCAATCTGTTACATACTACCACCCATCAGTTACCAATCTGTTACACACCACCAATCTGTTACACACCACCAATCTGTTACACACTATCACCAATTTGTAACCACTATAAACAATAAGTTACAACTACAAACAGTCTCTTACACACCTCAATAATAGCTATTACATACCACCACCAATCTGTTACATACTACCACCCATCAGTTACCAATCTGTTACACACCAGCAAGCTGTTACACACCACCAATCTGTTACACACTATCACCAATTTGTAACCACTATAAACAATAAGTTACAACTACAAACAGTCTCTGACACACCTCAATAATAGCTATTACATATCACCACCAATCTATTACATATCACCACCAATCTAATACACACCACAACCAATTTGTAACCACTACAATCTGTTAAAACTGAAACCAATGTTTCACACAAATACAATCTTACAAACTACCAACAATCTGTTACACACCTTCAACAATCTCTTACACACCATCAACAATCTATTACACACCATCAACAATCAGTTACCCACTACAACCAATCCATTACACATCATACACACATTCATACACACATTCTTACACACTACAAACGATCTAATATGCACAAGCAATAATCTTTACACATGCAACCATGCAGGCACAACTACCGGGGACGCCTCTTCGCGCTGGTTGTACCCCCGCAACATAAGTCGGGGGCCAAATCTTCTCCATTCTTCACTGCTGCCCGGATTCGTCAGGTCAGCGCGGTCACGGTCAGAGAGCCAATCGGTCCCCATGGACCGGCCCTTTCCCTCTTGTCTCTGTCTCTTCTCTCTCCCTCTCTCTTTTTCTGACTCTGTCAAGACACTGACTTTGTGAAGGCAGGGGTACACCATCCTGGATATGGGGGAAATCTGGGTCGCTCCTGGGAGATCGGTCTCCGATCTCCGATGCAGCGGGCTTGTTCGAGAGAACTGTCTGGGGCTATACAACAACAGCATCATGCAAGCAATGAGTTTCAAGGTGTTCTTGATGGATCTTTGGTTGAATGGTCATGCATCATGATGCAAAGGAATACATGATGAGAACCCAGTAGAAGTCCTTACTTGGCTTGATATGCATGCGTTTTCAAGGGTGGGCCAAACGCGGGACAGAAACGCATGCACAGCACAATGAGTGAGTGAGTTGTACATTTGGAATTTCATGTTGGAACATTTGCATTCTGCCGGGATGTGTAGAAATATTGCCTGTGAATTTTTGCACATTGTTCCATTGCACCTAAATGTTTGCAGGTGTCTTTGAGAACAAGGGGATTAAAATGTGTGTAGTGAATGGAGTAGAAATGTGTAGAAATATTGCCTGTGAATTTTTGCACATTGTTCCATTGCACCTAAATGTTTGCAGGTGTCTTTGAGAACAAGGGGATTAAAATGTGTGTAGTGAATGGAGTAGAAATGTGTAGAAATATTGCCTGTGAATTTTTGCACATTGTTCCATTGCACCTAAATGTTTGCAGGTGTCTTTGAGAACAAGGGGATTAAAATGGAAGGCCAAGGTTTAAACTTTCACCTGTCAAACATATTATATTATTATTAATAATATTACATGAAATTACAATTACACTACAATACATTACAATTACATTACAATTAACCCTCCCATCCACTTTCTGAATAATCCTCTCCAAGAAGTTCTGTCACTCAAGCTTTTGGGTCTCACTATCTGCCATGATCTTTCCTGGGAAAACCACATTTCAAATCTGGCCTCCAAAGCCAGTCGCCGACTGGGCATCCTCCATCGTGCGAAGTCCTTCCTTGGCACACCTGAGCTCCTCATCACATACAAGGCTTTCATCCGCAGCTCAATGGAATACTGCTCTCCCCTCTGGGCTGGTGCTCCTGCCTCACACCTAGCCCGTCTTCACGCTGTTAAAACCAAAGCATTCAGAATCAATGGAATCTCCCGCGATGAAGCGAACTCCAAGGGCCTCTCACTCACCGCAGGCAGGTTGGTGGTCTTTCCGTCTTCTACCGACTCCTCTCTGGCCTTGCCACCCCCAGCTCTCTCTGGGCTCTGTCCCGCAAATATTCCTACAGGTCGCACAAGATCTGCCTGCAACCCTCTTATGGTTAAACTGCCAAAATCAAGACTCTCTGCTCACCTTCACTCCTTCATTCCTCTTTTCTCCCACCCCTGTAACAAACTCCCTCACTCTCTTCAATCCCACTCCACCCTCCAGGTCTTTAAAACAGCTGTTCACCACCATCTCTTATCTTCCCCCATCCAAAACCTTGATCTTTTCTATCCCCGCTAATTTCACCCCAATTCCACTTTTTTGAAATACCAACTTTTGTCCTGGAAGTCCTTGTGTTTTATACTTCTCCCACCCCCCCCCCCCCTTCCCACGCCTCCTCCCCCCCCACACATCTCCCTGCTCTTAAATGTTGTGTGCTCTCAAGTGTGTGTGCTTTCCCTTCTCTTGTCTTCCGCTCCCTCTTTTTATATATTTTGTTTGTCTGGTTGATTTGTTTGTGAAGTAAATGTCAGCTCTTTCACGAGCCTCGATTCAGTATACAAAAAAAAAAAAAAAAAAATCACAATTACATTATTACATTACATACATTATTATTAATAAAATTATTATTATTATTATTATATTATTATGACATATTATTAACATTATTATAATTATTATTAATTACATTATTATTTTTATTATTTTATATTATATCCTGCATATTATATTAACATCCTCAACCCCTACATTATTATGTTAAATTCCATATGTAAGCAGAACGGCACTCGGTAGAGCGCATACCTCCGCCAGGCTGAACAGTTTATGTTTTGTATCCCACTGATAGCCCGGATCAGGGGTCAGACCTGAACCAAAATCGAATCATTTCGGCCTTGTCCCACACTCAACCTGTCCACCAAGTTTCATCCAAATCCGTCCATATATTTTTGAGATATCGTGTTATATATCGTTTTTGTCCCTATCTATCAATGATGAAGAATCACTAAAAAAAAATTCTAGTATATGGATCCGGATCCAAATTTTCACCAAAATGTAATCATTTTGTCTGTCTTTGCCACACAAACAACCTGTCCACCAAGTTTTGTTCAAATCAGTCCTTAACGTTTTGAGATATCCTGCTCACAGACAGACAGACAAACAGGGGTTAAAACATAACATAACCTCTGCCAACCTTTGGTGTGGTTTAAATAATTACAAAACAAAAAGAATGAAGGAAATATGTGATGTCGATCCAAAAACATTGATCACAACTAATTTGGTTCCAACACTCAAAGGACGTGGAACAACCTGTGGAAATTGCATGTGAGATAAAAGCCAAAAGTAGTACCTTGAGAATCTGATCGCCCTCTTCCAAGCCTTGTTGTGAAGCTGGGCTGCCAGCCTGCACGCCAGCCACAAAAATGCCCACGTCGTTTCCACCTGCTAGGCGCAGCCCAACACTGTCGGACTTGCGAAACCGCACCACCTTCATCTCGAGCCTTGGAGAGGTAGGTTAAAGAGGTACATGCGAGGGTGAAAGCATGCTATGGAGGACTCAACGTCACCGTGACATGTTCCCCATATGAACATACTTGCAGTAAGCCACATAGTTGATATGACCTCTCGTGACGTGCTCCTGCCGTACCATTTACATGAACAGCAAATGTTATTTAATAGGGTACGATACAACATATTAAAAGTGTGTGTGTGTGTGTGTGTGTGTGTGTGTGTGTACAATTCAAAAAACAACCCCTCAGCACATACATACAGGAGGGGTAAGTGCAGACTGGAAGTTTGGGACGAACACGCCTCACCACCACATAGTTAAAAACACCTCACCACCACAAAATAAAAGAAAACCTCACCACCACGTAAATAAAAACACCTCACCACCACATAATTCAAAACACCTCACCACCATGTAATTCAAAACACCTCACCACCTCGTAATTCAAACACCTCACCACCATGTAATTCAAAACACCTCACCACCTCGTAATTCAAAACACCTCACCACCATGTAATTCAAAACACCTCACCACCTCGAAATTCAAACACCTCACCACCAAGTAATTCAAAACACCTCACCACCACATGATTCAAAACACCTCACCACCACTTGATTCAAAACACCTCACCACCATGTAATTCAAAACACCACACCACCACGTAGTTCAAACACCTCACCATGTAATTCAAAACACCTCACCACCTCGTAATTCAAAACACCTCACCACCATGTAATTCAAAACACCTCACCACCTCGAAATTCAAACACCTCACCACCAAGTAATTCAAAACACCTCACCACCACATGATTCAAAACACCTCACCACCACTTGATTCAAAACACCTCATCACCACGTGATTCAAAACACATCACCACCACGTGATTCAAAACACCTCACCACCACGTGATTCAAAACACCTCACCACCACTTGATTCAAAACACCTCACCACCACGTAATTCAAACACCTCACCACCAAGTAATTCAAACACCTCACCACCACATGATTCAAAACACCTCACCACCACGTGATTCAAAACACATCACCACGTGATTCAAAGCACCTCACCACCACGTGATTCAAAACACCTCACCACCACGTGATTCAAAACACCTCACCACCACGTGATTCAAAACACCTCACCACCACTTGATTCAAAACACCTCACCACCACGTGATTCAAAACATCTCACCACCACGTGATTCAAAACACATCACCGCGTGATTCAAAACACATCACCACCACGTGATTCAAAACACCTCACCACCACGTGATTCAAAACACCTCACCACCACGTAATTCAAACACCTCACCACCAAGTAATTCAAAACACCTCACCACCACATGATTCAAAACACCTCACCAACACATGATTCAAAACACCTCACCACCACGTGATTCAAAACACCTCACCACCACGTGATTCAAAACACCTCACCACCACGTGATTCAAAACACCTCACCACCACGTGATTCAAAACACCTCACCACCACGTGATTCAAAACACCTCACCACCACGTGATTCAAAACACCTCACCACCACGTGATTCAAAACACCTGACCACAACGTGATTAAAAACACCTGACCACAACGTGATTCAAAACACCTCACCACCACGTGATTCAAAACACCTCACCACCACGTGATTCAAAACACCTCACCACCACGTGATTCAAAACACCTCACCACCACGTGATTCAAAACACCTCACCATCACGTGATTCAAAACACCTTACCACCACGTGATTCAAAACACCTCACCACCACGTGATTCAAAACACCTTACCACCACGTGATTCAAAACACCTCACCACCACGTGATTCAAAACACATCAACATGTGATTCAAAATACCTCACCACCACGTGATTCAAAACACATCACCACGTGATTCAAAACACCTTACCACCACGTGATTCAAAACACCTCACCACCACGTGATTCAAAACACCTCACAGCCACGTTATTAAAAACACTTCACAACCATGGAAACAAAAGTTTGAGGGAGTAGTTCAGTGACAACAGAGACACTGCCCAGATATGTAGGTATATAGATAGATGACTGTACCTGAGTTGCTGTGTTGTCATAGTTTACATCAATCATAATACAAACAATTATTTTGCAGAAATGTATTTGTAATATACGTGATACTACATTTTATAAACAATTGAAGTTGAAGATTTAAGTTGAAAATTTTTATTTTCCAAAGAATTTTTTTTTTTTTCAAACATTTTCAATGGATCTCACGAGATCTCGGAGACGGTGGGAGGGATTTTCGAAGCTCCACACGGTCTCCACGTTTTTCGAAGTTAAGTCTGTTCACAATTGTATTTTGTCGAAACTGTATTTATCTTTCGGTGTGTGAAGTTATTGTGTGCAACTTTGGTTGTTTCTCGGTGTTTATCTTTCATAAATTGATCGTCTGTTTGCCGTGTCGCGAGCAAGGCCTTTGCCGCGTCGCGAACGATTTGAAATCGAAGTTAAGTGATTGTTCCCATTTGTATTTTCGTTAAAACTGTATTTATTTATGGTGTTGTATGTATATTGTGTCCCGACGAAGATTTTTCGGTGCAAATCTTTCATACCTGTATTGAAAATCGTGTTAATTCGTGTCGTGTCTTGAGGCCTTGTACAGTGTGCACTGTACAACCTTGAGGCTTTGTTTTTCTCTCAGCGGTCCGTCGTTTGTGATCCAATAACTTTCGTTCTCTGTATTCCCAGTCTTTTCACCCATAGTCTTTTCACCCGTTCTTCTCAATTTCCCCCCTCTCACTCCCCCTCCTCACCCATAGATCCATTTCCTTTCACCCTTTCCCTTCCTTGTGTAAATCTCAACTCAAAAAAAACAACAAACAAACAAAAAAAAAACATTTCCTTCTCTGTTCTCATTCGTTTATTCATTCTTATTCGTTCGTTCGTTCTTCGACCACGTGTTTCTCCCCCATTTCCCCAGATAGTTTTCACTCATTAACCTTCAATGTTTACACTTTTAGTCCTTGAGCCAACCGGCCATTTTTTGAAGTGAATGCTCCGGGGGGGGGGGGGGGGGGGGGAGTAATTCTCATTATGATTTTCCATTAGACCAATGTCTCAAGTGTCAGAAAAGGTGTGATGGACATCTGAGAACGGTAGCTTAGTGCCCGGATGGACGCCATCTTTGAAACCACCCAGCTCGAAAATGCCCATTTGGTGGGGTACATTGTTGCACGTGTATCTGGACTTCTATACTAGCTATCGATGTGCGGTTGACGACTAAATATACGTCCGATGTGTACCGTCTAAATAAAAAATAATATGAAGCATTTTGTTTTAGATTAATTATTATAAAAATCAATTTATCGAAAAAAAACATATTTTTCAATATTTTATTATTAGACTTGTACTTTTTTTAGTGAAACAACACTGGTATGATTTTCCAAATTATGCATTGTGCTACACCGTTTATCTGTCTATAAAAATAACTCAAAAACTAAAACATATCATCCACCACGAGTGTACACAAAAAATATATGAAAAGGCATGCACTTTCCACAAACCGAAACTAGAACGGGCACTCGGTAGAGCGCATACCTTCGCCGCAGCTACTGTTCTGTACTTGGCATGGGAGTGTAGGGAACAGAACAACAAAAATACGATTTTGACCTTTTCGTGACCTTGACCTTGACCTTTGACCCGATTGCTCCCAAAATCTAATCAAATGTGTCCCGTATAATAACCAATCATCCCACCAAATTTCATGCAATTCGGTTGAATACTTTTTGAGTTATGCGAATAACATACACACACACACACAGACATACAAATAAATACACAGCGATCAAAACATAACCTTCCGCTTTTGCGAAGGTAACTATGTCAGTTGGAATTTCCCGCCGATAATCAACCCACAGAACCCAGTGCCGAAAGTGACGTCAGTCTATTCTATATCTATATTCTATATTCTATATCTCAGTCTGAGATTTGTTGCGCGGTGACCTGATTAATTTCTGAGGGGGGGGGGGGGGGGGGTGGGTGGCTTAAGAACTAAAAGTGAACATGTTAGATGGCGCCACATACAACTCTATTATAGAGTTGTATTGTGGCGCCATCTAACATGTTCACTGACTTGGATGAGTATGTCTATGTAAGCTGGCGAGCTTTTCGGATATCGGAGTAATCTAACGTCAGTCTTTTTGTTCTTTCAGCTGAGATGGCCGGTGTCGAGGCGAAACGGGCGAAGATTGAACCTGAGTCCGGAACGTGCATCCTGTGCAGCAAGAAGTCGCCACTCTCTGAACTAAGCAAGGCAGCGGGCAACAGTTCTTGGAAGACATTGTGTGACGCAGCCGCAGTTAGAAACTTTTATCCAATTCTAAAGCTAGTCCAAGAAGGCGCAGTTGAACTTCCTAATATTCCAATATTATACCATAGGGCTTGTAGATCAGACTTCACTCACAAAAACCACCTAGCTACTTTGACCAATGCAGCTAGAAGTTCTTCAGTTGATACTGGCGATGCGGTGCGACGGCGATCATCACGGGAAGAGACAGGATCAACTTCAACGGTCTACGATGATAAATGCATTTTTTGCCAGCGTGCTTCAAAATTCATAAAAGGCAGTCGTACCCGTGAAACAGTTGTCTTGGCTGTTGAACTTTGAGCAGATAAGACAAAAGGAGATGCTGCGACAGCTCGCAATGATGAGAGAGTTTTGGCATTGACTACACGAGATATGGTTGCAGCTGAGGCTCACTACCACTTCTCCTGCTATAGAAACTACACACGCCCCAAAAACCTCAAGTAGAAACTGACATTGAAGATAATATCGAGAAAAAAGAAATGATACGATGTATATTCAATTTCATTCGCACTGACTTGTTCTTGAACCCGAGGATTGTTCCAATAGTTGATGTTGCAACAGATATCCTGTCTTCAGATACATTTTCAGTTGATGTTCGTGACTCCATCAAGAAGAATCTGCAGCGCACATTACAAAGAGAGTTTGGAGAATCGCTCATCTTCTTCAATGTGAAACACCGTGTATACTTGATGCCCGATAATCTGACAAAGCGAGAGATTGCTGCAGAGTGCGTAAACCTGAAAGCAGAAGTGAAAGCATTTGAACGAACGGACGGTGAAAGTAACATTGTGTGTGCAGCTACTTCACTGCGACACCAGATCAAAGATGCTCATTACAATGAACGTTGGCCGCCTCAGCCAGCAGAACTCACTTCAGATTACGTGAAGATACCAGATTCTCTTCGTGTATTTCTGCATACTTTGATTTGCGGGAGTGGGGGTAGCTCTGCGCGTGCCGACACACTGGTATGGTCGATGGCTCAAGATATCATCAATGCTGTACACCGGGGTACCATCAGAACATCGAAGCATGTCCTACTTCCGTGGGTCATGAAAACGCTCACCGGTAATACAGAGGTCATCAGAATATTGAATCGACTCGGGCACGGATGTTCGTACACAGTTCTAGAAGAAATCGAGACAGCGCTATGCATAGACAAATTAGCAAGTGTGGAGAAAGATACAGTACCACTTCCGTCACATGTGCACCCTTCGGTCCCGACTGTATTAGCATTCGATAACATCGACAGGCTAGAGGAATCGCTGAGTGGTGGCGGAACATCGCATCGCGTCAACGGTATCATCGTCCAACCGAAGTCGCAGTCGTGTTTGCCGCCCCAACCTCCATCGGCAGTATCCAAAGCAGATAAGAAGCGATCTATCCCGTCATCCAGCGATTTAGTTCCAATATACAGCGGTGGGAAACGAGAGGGCCCACCTGCAATCAAGCCTGCAGATCTTTCTGACACTCTTGCAGGTGCAACATCCCTTGCGCAGCGCCGAAATCACGTATGGATTATGACTCGCATGCTGGAACCATGCGACCAGACAATCAGTTCGTGGACTGGTTTCAACATCATGACTAGAGATCGTGTTCAGGTGACGGAAGATGTAGTTGGCTACCTGCCGACTATAAACGCGCCTGCCACAGATATGGCAACAGTGCAAGAAATCCTCAGAGAAGCTCTGAACATCATGTCATCACTTCAGCTTGAGCGTATACCGGTGGTGCTAGACCAGGCACTATTTGCTAAGGCGACCGAAATAGCATGGAAAGATGTCGATCGATATGGAAGAATCATGCTCATGATGGGGAACTTCCATACCATCTGTAACTTCATGTCGAGCATTGGTAAAATGTTTGGAGATGCAGGCCTTCGGGATGTAGCTGTTGAGTCAGGAGTAATCGCTGAAGGTTCCATCAACAGGGTTCTGGAAGGCAAGCAATACAACCGTGCTGTGCGACTCCACAAGCTGATGTACGAGGCACTAATGCGCATCATTTGGAAGGGCTTCCAGGTGTGGATAGAAAGCAATCATCCTGACAAGGAACCCCAGATTCGAAGCACTGACCTCAAAATTCGCAGCATCAAGGAGGATGTTTGCCACGAGACTCTCGCTGCTGCTCTCGATGATGATTCATGTGTACAGAGCTTTGACATGTTCGCGAAATACCTACATTTTCTGCGAACCAAACATGGAGACCTGGCTCGCTTCTGGATGATGTATATTGATATGGTAGAGACCCTGCTGGGGTTGATTCGTGCGGATAGAGAAGGCGACTGGATGCTTCACTTGGCTTGTGTCAGAAGAGTGATCCCTTGGTGTTTCGCAATGAACAAGGTGAACTATGCTAGATATCTACCAGTGTACTATGCACAGATGACGCAACTCCACGAAACATGCCCCGAGTTGTACAGGCATTTCAATCAAGGCTACTTCTCCGTACAGCTTAGACCAGGGAATCCATTTGCCAGAATCGCTGTTGATCAGACAACAGAAGAAACAGTAAACAAAGATACGCAAACAGCTGGAGGAACACGAGGTTTTAGTCTTCGACAAGGGGCTGTGTCACGATACTATCTAACTGCAGAAAATCGGGCTACTGCACTGAGGCAACTACGAGAAACTATCCTTGTGAATGGCAGCGACACATCTCACGCCAAGCACCCTGACTTGTCTACTTCTCGCATCAAACGTGATGAGTCTGGCGTCACAGCTATCTGTGATCTACTGGAAAATGACTGGACCAATCCATTCGCCGATGATCCGTCATGTCTTCTCAGTATATCTACCGGAGCGGCTGCGAGGGAGGACGTTTCTAATGACCTACTCAACACCCTGCAAAAGGGGGAAGCGGCGTATCAAAGCTTCCAGAAACGTCTTGAAGAGGGAACAGGCTTTCATGACACATTGAACAAGCTAAACTTGAAGACCTTTGGTAAGACCAAGCAGAAAGTTGTGAAGGGCACAAACAAGGAGATCGTCCTGAGAGCTGACAGACAACTGTTTGCCACCATGATACTCATCGCCAAGACAAGGAACCTCGACATGCAACTTGTCCTTTGTCACCCACTAGGGCCGTTACCATGGTCTTTGGCAAACGTTGATGGGTCAATGAAAAAAACGAACAAAGCTGCACTTGCGAAACACATGGAAGGTCTTGTGGAACCAGCCGAGAACGTTGACAAGCGAAGTGCAACAATAATTGATGCGATGGCTCTCATACAAAAGATGCATGGCGAGAACGACACGTTCGAAGAACTATCTGACCGCATCCTTGCTGCAGCGCTTCACGCTGGTCAAGGCAGTGAGCGCATCGATGTTGTCTTTGACACATACACAGAAGAATCCATCAAAGCAGCTGAGCGTGTGAACTGCGGTTCAAATGAAGGCATCAGTTTCAGCGAGATCAGACCGGCACACAAAATCATGAACTGGCGGCGTCTCCTTGCTTGCAGCCAGACAAAGGAGAAACTGGTTGTGTTTCTGGCGGAGTCGTGGAAACATGAAACAAATCGCGAAAAGCTAGGCAACAGAACACTGTATGTCACCTGTGGTGAAAAATGTCTGGTACTGACCCGCGATAGGTGGAAGTTGGTGCAAGCACTCGAATGTAGCCACGAGGAAGCAGACACGCGTATGTTTCTCCACGCAAAGCACGCCGCTACCCACTACAAGACGATCAGCTTAGTGGCAGATGACACCGACGTTCTGATCATCAGTCTTCATCTCAGCAGAACCATCGATAGTCAGCTCTTCATCAGACGAGGAACAAAGGTTCGAGTCAGAATGATCGACGTTGGAAAGTTGGCTGCGGTATTGGGGTCTGGAGTTTGCAGTGCATTGCCAGGGCTTCATGCATGGAGCGGGTGTGACACTGTGAGTGCTCTGGCTAGCCAAGGAAAGATAAAGGCTTTGAAGCTTGTGCAAGCGAATGAGCTGTATCTTCAAGCATTCACAGATCTGGGATCTTCGTGGAATGTACCAACAGACGTCTTCAATAGCATTCAGGCCTTCACGTGTCAGCTGTACGCCAAGAACACGAAGATCGTCGGTGTTAATTCGCTCCGTTATCACATGTTCTGTGCAAAGAAGGGCCAGATCGAATCTGGACAATTGCCGCCTTGTGAAGACTCCTTGATGCAGCATACGCTTAGGGCCAACTATCAGGCGGCTATCTGGCGACGCAGCCTTGAAAACCTACCAGACGTCCCAACACCATCAGCAGGACATGGTTGGGAACTCGATGATGGCGGTTCGCTCACAATCCGATGGATGGCGGGTCTACCAGCTCCAGATGTCGTCTTGAATCTCATCTCATGCACATGCAGAAGGACGTGTCGACCGTCAGATTGCTCCTGCATACTGAATGGGTTGAAGTGCACTGTTGTGTGTAAGCTGCAGGGATGCTCCAACATGGTGCAGGATGATGCTATCGTGGCTCAGGATGCCAATGACTCTGATGGCGACTCTGATGATCAACTTTGTGTGCACTGTATATTGTATAGCATATGTTGTTCTCTATTATAATGCAGGCCAAATTGCCTGAAAATCTTTATAGACAGATAAACGGTTTAGCAAAATGTATAATTTGGAAGATCATACCGGTGTTATTTGACTAAAACATGACATGTTCAATGATACCTCCGCTTGCTTATTAGGAATATACATCGTATGGTGTTAAAATCAGCTCCATACGTCTTTCCAAACTCTAGTAATGAATAATTAATATAATTGGCGGCCATTTTGAAATCCAAGATGGCCACCAAAGTGCAGATTTCCTATGTAACAATTTCCGCCTGCTTATTAGATATCGTATGGTGTTAAAATCCTCTCCGTACGACATTCCTAACTTGCGTTATCGTCAGAATAGATAATGCCAGCGGCGGCCTAAGTCATTTTATGCCTCTTTACATTTATTTGTTGTAAACTCGTGGTGGATGATATGTTTTAGTTTTTGAGTTATTTTTATAGACAGATAAACGGTGTAGCACAATGCATAATTTGGAAAATCATACCAGTGTTGTTTCACTAAAAAAAGTACAAGTCTAATAATAAAATATTGAAAAATATATGATTTTTTTTCGATAATTGATTTTTATAATAATTAATCTAAAACAAAATGCTTCATATTATTTTTTATTTAGACGGTACACATCGGACGTATATTTAGTCGTCAACCGCACATCGATAGCTAGTATAGAAGTCCAGATACACGTGCAACAATGTACCCCACCAAATGGGCATTTTCGAGCTGGGTGGTTTCAAAGATGGCGTCCATCCGGGCACTAAGCTACCGTTCTCAGATGTCCATCACACCTTTTCTGACACTTGAGACATTGGTCTAATGGAAAATCATAATGAGAATTACTCCCCCTGCCGGAGCATTACTTTTGGTCTGGCTCAAGGACTATTTCCCCTCAAGTTATGTATTCCGTCATATTTTATAACACCTTTTTCTTCTTCTTCTTTAAAAGGCTGCTTTCGACTTGCTCACCAAATCAATTCATCCCAAAAAAAATATCCATCTCCTATAGTGCCTTTTTTCTACATTCCCTAAACTCTCCTGCACTCCATCCTCCATCCAGCGTCCTTAAACGTATTTTTAACTCGAAGGTCACAAGAAACTCATTTTGCAATAAATGTTCGTTTCCCATAAATCGTACACTTTCAAAAATCCAATCTCACCCCTCCCCTCCAAATCTTCCCCATAACCCCTCCCCTCCAAATCTTCCCCATAACCCCTCCCCTCCAAATCTTCCCCATCACCCCTCCCCTCCAAATCTTCCCCATCACCCATCCCTTTCAAATCTCCCCCCTTGCCCCCTCCCTCCTAAACTACCCCCTCACCCCTCCCCGCCAAGACGCCCCCTCGCCCCTCCCCTCCTAGACTCCTGCCTCACCCCTCCCCTCCAAATCTCCCCCATATCCCATCCCTTTCAAATCCCTCCCCTTGTCCCTTCCCTCCCAAACTCCCCCCTCACCCCTCCCCTTCAAATCTCCCCACCCTCATTGCTTCTCAATTTCCCCCCTCTCACTCCCCCTCCTCAAAGCGCCCTCCCCGCTTCTTCCCCCTTCAAACTCTCACCTCCATCTCCCACAACCTTCTGCCTCGCTCTTCCCCCTCCTCAAATAACACCTCATTGTGGCTCACCCAATCACCATCAAACCTTTTGTCCGCCCCATCCTTCCCTTTCTCCGAACTATTCTGAAATCTCTGACACACCTTCAACAGCTCTCCCTACCTCTTCCACCTCTTCCACATCTTACCCTACCCCTCCTCCCCCCTGTTCTGTATCTGATGCTCCCCCTTCCTCTTCATTAACGGTATGGACCTCAAACATCCGGGGCCTTCGTTCAAACTTAACTGATCTCTCCATACAGGTTGCTTCTGTCAAACCAGACGTGATCTGCTTAACAGAAACTTTCCTCCTTTATGATGTCTCTGATTCCATAGTATCTCTCCCGGGCTACTCCCTCCTCCGGTATGATAGACCTGAGCCTCGTACTGGAGGCGGGGTTGCTATCTTTA
This sequence comes from Myxine glutinosa, assembly GCF_964187855.1. Taxonomy (NCBI): domain Eukaryota; kingdom Metazoa; phylum Chordata; class Myxini; order Myxiniformes; family Myxinidae; genus Myxine; species Myxine glutinosa. The sequence continues at coordinate 86,531,121 of NC_136262.1, read as the reverse complement.
TCAAAAACTCTCTTCCTCACTCGCCCTGCACTGCACTCTCTCCACCTCACCCCCAGGAATACCTCTGGCTACGGCTTCCCCTTCGCTCCCACCTCTTGTTCATATGTGTGTTGTACCGTCCACCAAACAGTGATGACTCCATCTACATCTCGCTGTCTGATGATATGGACCAACTTCTATCTACTCATCCCAACTCTCTCTTCCTCATATGTGGTGATTTCAACTGTCATCATGCCAGTTGGCTGGGTGTGGGTACCTCTCTCACCAGCCATGGCTCCTCAGCAAAGGACTTCTGCGACTCACTGGGACTGACACAATCTGTCAATTTCCGGACCCGGATCTCAGTCAACGGAACATCTTCTCTTCTGGACTTGGTTATGACTAACTTCCCTGAAAATGTCTGCTGCTCTTCTTCTGCTCCGATCGGATCAGCTGATCATGTCCTTGTTAAAGTGGACATCTCTCTGACCATCCTCAGGGAGCCTGCTCAGCGTCGACGAGTCTGGCATTTCACTCAGGCCAACTGGCACGGTCTTCAAGCAGCCATAAATCATCTGGACTGGTCTCCCATCTCTACCACCTCTGACATCAACTCATCCTGGGAATTCTTCCAAAGTAAATTGCTCTCTCTCATGCACAGATTTATCCCATCTCGTCTTCAGTTGTCATACCCTTCCTCCCATCCATGGTACACGGAATCTTGTAGTGAGGCTGTTGCCCAGAAACAACTTGCCTTCGTCTCCTGGAAAGCAAATCCAACGGAAGGAAATCTCATTTCCTTTCACAAAGCCCGAAACAAGTGTGTGTCCACCCTCAGGAGAGCCAGGAAACAATATCTCTCCGTTCTCAAGACCGAACTCTCTTATCTGTCTCCCTCTTCCAAATCCTGGTGGCGTCTGGTCAAATCCGTTTCTGGTGTTTGTTCCCCCTCCATCCCCTCCCTTACCTCAAACGGCTACACAGCTGACTCTACACGTGAAAAAGCTGAATGCCTCAACTCTGTGTTTGCCTCTAAATCTAGTGTCCCAAACCCATCCCTCTCTGTACCCACCATACCCAGTCGTACCCTGCTGCTCCTGGACTCCGTGTCCTTTCCTCCTGACAAGGTGGAAAAGTTTCTGTCAACCCTCGACTCTGATTCTGCAACTGGACCCGACGGCATCAGCCCACGGGTCCTAAAATCCTGCTCTGCTGCTCTATCTCACCCTCTCTCTGTTCTCTTCACCCTCTCTTTTGCTCAAGGTCAACTGCCATCTGCTTGGAAATCAGCCAACATCACCGCTTTGCACAAAAAAGGTGCAAAAACAGATCCTAGCAACTACAGACCAATCAGCCTTCTCCCAATTATCAGCAAAGTCATGGAATCCAACATTGCTTCGGATATGAAATCTTTCCTCTTCTCCAATGGCTTGATCTCTGATCATCAATTTGGTTTCAGACCAGGTCACTCTACTCTGGACATGCTGCTTCTGCTGTCTCAACAATGGATGGAGGTCCTCAATGCCAAACAGGAAATTAGAGCTGTCTCCCTCGACATATCACGTGCCTTCGACACGGTCTGGCACCCCGCTCTGCTCACCAAACTCTCCTCCTTTGGTATCGATGGAAATCTCCACGCATGGCTGGCGGACTTCCTCTCTAGTCGTCGTCAACGTGTGGCCCTGAATGGGTTTCTCTCATCTCCTCTTCCTGTTCAGGCTGGAGTTCCCCAAGGCAGTGTTCTGGGCCCCGTGCTTTTTCTGGCCTTCATCAATGATCTCTCTGACTCTCTCGAAAATCCTCTCTATCTCTTTGCTGATGACTCCACTCTCTGCCGCTCCATTCCTCTTCCCTCAGATCGGCAGTCTGCTGCCTCCTCACTCTCTGAAGACCTGGACAAAATCACAGACTGGTCAAACAAGTGGAACATGTCTTTCAATCCTGACAAATCTCACACTCTTACTATGTCTCTCCGAAAAGATCGACTGGACAACCCTCCCATCTACTTTCTCAACAATCCTCTCCAAGAAGTTCTGTCGCTCAAGATTTTGGGTCTCACTATCTGCCATGATCTTTCTTGGGAAAACCACATTTCCAAGCTGGCCTCCAAAGCCAGTCGCCGACTGGGCATCCTCCGTCGTGCGAAGTCCTTCCTCGGCACACCTGAGCTCCTCACCACATACAAGGCTTTCATCCGCAGCTCAATGGAATACTGTTCTCCCCTATGGGCTGGTGCTCCTGCCTCACACCTAGCTCGGCTTCACGCTGTTGAAACCAAAGCTTTCAGAATTATTGGAATCTCCCGCGATGAAGCTATCTCTGAGGGCCTTTCACTCACTCACCGCAGGCAGGTAGGTGGTCTTTCTGTCTTCTACCGACTCCTCTCCGGCCTTGCACCCCCAGCTCTCTCTGTGCTCTGTCCCCCAAATATTCCTACAGGTCGCACAAGATCTGCCAGCAACCCTCTGATGGTTAAACTGCCGAAATCTCGGCTCTCTGCTCACCTTCACTCTTTCATTCCTCTTTTCTCCCGCCTCTGGAACAAACTCCCTCACTCCCTTCAATCCCACTCCTCCCTCCAGGTCTTTAAAACAGCTGTTCACCACCATCTCTTATCTTCCCCCATCCAAAACCTTGATCTTTTCTACCCCCGCTAATTCACCCCAGATCCACCTTGTTTGAAATTCCAACTTCTTTCCTGGAAGTCCTGGCAATGTCCATATGTTTTATACCTCTCCCACCGCCCCCTTCCCATGCCCCCCCCCCCCCCAAAGCCCTCGCCCTCTCTCAGATCTCTCGATGTCTCCATGTCTCTCGGTCCCTGCTCTCAAATGTTGTGTTTGTGTCCTTCCCCCTCTCTCCCCATCTTGTGTACCGCTCCCGATGTTATATGTTTTATGTGTCGGTTTGTCTTTCTGTGTGATTAATGTTCGCTCTTTCACGAGCCTCGATGTTGTATACAAAAAAAATATATATATATATATATATATATATATATATATATATATATATATATATATATATATATATACCCTAAGGACATACACACGGGAGATATAGGTGCATACCAGAAGTTTGGTACGATTTCACAAAAGTGTGAGGGAGTAGTTCAGTGACAAGACAACACAGACACGACACAGATATATATATATAGATACAGTATATATCCATAAATATATATACATAAATATAAACAAATATAGAAACACACACACACACACACATATATATATATATATATATATATATATATATATATATACAGGGTGAGTCAAAAGTAGCGACCGATTTCTGTTTTTTCGGCTGTCAGATTCTTTCTGGGATGTCATGTTGTTAATAATTGTCTTGCAGATTATTAATTTTCTTAGTTTATTTTATTTTTTATTTTTTTTGCAGGTTATTGCTGAGAGATTGGAAAGTTACTGAATTTGCACCAAATTGAACCATGAATTACCTTTCAATGAATCAACGCATTGCGGCCGTGAAACATTACTACAAATGTAATGAACAACCAACGATGGCGGCACGCCGTTTGGCACAGGAATTCGATATTAAACCCACCCCAGGGAAGAAACATATGATTGATTGTCGAGAAATTTGAAGCAACAGGGTCGGTAGCCACTGCAAAGAAGTCCGGTCATCCGAAAACGGGCACTTTGAAAATTGCAAGTAAAACAGCTTGGTATAGTTCCGTAATAATTTTCCCCCGAATAAATGGTTAAACATGTCATTCATTTATTTCTACCTTCTTGTTCACTGCAATACAAATGGCAAACAATCAACTGACAGAAATATATATATATATATATATATATATATATATATATATATATATATATATATATATATATATATATATATATATATATATATATATATATATTGTAACGGTTTTGAGAAGTGTAACGGTTTTTTTGAGAAGTGTAACGGTTTTTTTTGAGAAGTGTAACAATTTTGGAGGAAGTGTAACGAATGTGAAAACGTTACAATGTGAACGTTACAAAAGTATGGTAACACCCTGGTAATGTAAATAATGGTCGCAGCCGTCCTCCTAGTTAATTCCATGAAACTTACACGCATGTCACGATATATCTTTTTAAATAGTGTATTTCCTTATTCTATGTAGGCTAAATATGTGTTTCCCACTAGATTGACTTTGCATTGTATCAAACAAAATAAGCGTAGGCCCTTGCAATTTCCCCAAACATCTCCGCTCTCCAAAGTTCCTTTCAAAAGGGGGGGCGAGTGGTGTTCAATCCCGCAAGCCGCCATTGCCCATGTGCTAACCTCGGAGAAGAAAGGCGTGTCTCCACCTCGTCATAGAGGGGAGGAGTGAGCCAGCCCTAACAGCCAATCAGCACCGCGGTGAGCGACCCGGTAGGCGTGCCCTCGGAGCCGGCGGCTTGATTCCGCCCCGAGTGATAAAAGCGACTGTAAGGGACTGCTTCACGAGATGACCTGGGAGATGAGCGAAGAGGCGACACCAAGAGGAGCGGTGAGATGCGAAACGCTCCAAGCCAAAGAGGAGAGGTACTCGGAAAGGAAACCAGCTTTGGAGAGACGCGCTGAAAGGAGGGAGACGGCTCCACCAGAAGAAGAGGAGCAGGTGTGCCGAGCCAGCGCGTGACGTCTACAGCAGCGGATACGCGACGGAGGGTTTTCCCGCCAAAACCGCGAGGAATTGAGAGCTGCTGCCTCCGACCTTGCCTCCCTCTCCAGCAATCCACCCCAAGCCCTACCTGCCTGCAATATCCCCTGTGTAAGTGTGAACGTCGTCTGTCCTACTCGTTGTCTTGGGGCTAAGTAAAATGAATAGTATAAGCTAACGATGCACTGTGTGACTGCTTTTTCCATCCATTGCTTGTAAATAATTTTGGTCGTTCTTTCTTTTTGCTTGTGTGTGTATAATAAATCTGTTCTTCCTCCGTACTCTGTCTTCTTCTCTTTTCATTCTCTTTCGGTCGCTTTAGAGGTTTCCCGATTGAATATCTGCGGTGCGATCTGGTCAACGTCGGGTGGAATCGGGTTCTAATCGGGGAGTAACTGTTCGGACGCGGCAATACCAACCGCTCGGTCAATATAACATCTAAAACCGCGTCTGTAACAAGATATATATATATATACAGACTTGGCATTTAATATGGAATATTTTTTTGTGGGGGTGAACTTACTTTTCAAGATGTCTTAGAACCAAAAGTTCATTGGGATTATGTTGAAATTATTCTAGATTTTGTTAATGTGACCTTTAAAAGAAACAAAAACCACATTTGACATTTCGAAACAAATAAATTGATCCTTGAAAGTGATGTAAACTGATATCGAACTCAATTCATGGACAGTACTGTGTTAAACTTCTGTAAGTTTTCCAGAAGTATCTCTTTATTTTGCACATTAGCCAAAAATTTTTTTAACAAAAACAAAAGTTAAATTACGACTGGGATTACGGACAGTAAAATTACAGTTCAGTACTTCATGTAACCCCCACGAGCATTCAGGAGAGCACGTACACGTTGAGGCATGCTGTTCACGAGATTTGCCAAGGTTTGGACAGGAATCGCTTGCCATGCAGTGACAATAACCTGCTGCAATTCACGCACAGAGGTCGGCTGCTGGTCCAAGTGGTCGATTTGACGCGTTAATTCTGCCTACAAGTTCTCTATCGGATTCATATCCGGGGACATGGCAGGCCACTCCATATGCCCTACACCACGGTCAGCAAGAAAGTATTGGATCATGTGAGCACGATGAGGCCGTGCATTGTCATCTTGGAAGACAAAGTTTCCTCGAAAGGCTGCACGAGCAAATGGAAGCAATGTTTCTTCCAGAATGGCCCTGTACTTGAACTGGTTCAGGTTTCCATTCAGAACAACCAGGTCCGTTTTGCCCCCTGCATGAAAAGCAGCCCAAACGGTCACCGCACCACCTCCAGCTTGGACTCTTGGCACTATACAATCTTTGTTGTAGGCTTCATGCACTTGTCTGCGAATTCCGACACGGCCATCTTGACGATAGACCAGAAATCTAGACTCGTCACTAAAGATCACGTGATTCCAGTGTCCTGGCTGCCTTTGACGGTGCTCTCTGGCCCACTGCAATCGGCGCTGGTGGTGTTGTTGTCTGGTCAGGCGTGGCTTTCTCAGGGGACGCCTGGCACGATAGCCTGCTTGAACCAGTCATTGGTTGATTAGCCTTCTGGATACAGGCACATTTGTCAGTTGCTGCCACTCAGCCCAAAGCCGATTAGCTGACTTGGTACGGCCATTGCGGACTTACCGGTGCAGCTGGCGATCATCCCTCCTTGTGGTTCTGCGGGGACGTCCTGGCCTCGGTATTGGAGTAGGGACACCCCTCTGAGCATTTCGTTTCAGGATCTTTGACACCTGACCTTGAGTGATGCCATACTGCTGAGCAATAGCACGCTGTTTCATGCCGTAATTTCGTAAAGCCACCACTCCATGACACACCGCATTGTCGAGTTCACGGACCATCTCCAGAGGAAGCGGCAATAACTTTTGGAGACGTGCAGCAGTTGTTTTCCACGAATACAGAACACAAAAACCCTTGTATACCCGACTGTGAAGCCAATCATCAAATGCACCTGTCCGTACATTTTGCCACGCCACCTGTGATATAATCCTGTTGTTGACTTCTTGCTGCGACAGACAATCAGTGACATGGTTCTTTCAACAAATAAATCACCAAAGTGTAAAAGAAACTCACCAGATTGATATACTGAGTTAAGAAAGTAAACCCAAGTCAAGAAAAAAAAAAAATTCCATATTAAATGCCAAGTCTGTATATATATATATATATATTGTTGCGGATATGAGGATTGTATTTTTTTTTTTTGTGTTGTATTATATAGTAAATTGTTGTAAATATCACCCTCTGTAAAATGTAATGATTCCTTGTAAATACCTCCGTAGTGTAAAGGTCAAAGGGCGTCCCATAATTAGTCCATAAAGCATACACGTCAGCCAATCATAGAATACCCCTGTACGATAGTTATATCTTTATTATGTGTCTTAGGGTAAGGCCTTGTCTCCCATTAAGATGACACTCCATTGCACCAAGTGAAATAGATAGATTCCCTTCATTCTTCATTCCCATTCCCAAAACTTTCACTTTCCCCTTTCATCATTGCCAAGCCTCGATTGCCAATTACATCCCCTCCAAAACCACCATTGAACATGTGCTCGGGTCGGGGAAGACGGGCGTGCCCGCCCGTCGTCATCAAGGGCGGAGCCAGTGGGTCGTGCGACCAACCAGGGCCGAGGTGAGCACACCGATGGGCGTGTCCTGAAGGCTGGCGGCTTGATCGCCGGAGGCGTTATAAAGGCGCGCGCGCAAGAAGCAAAGTGGTGGCGTGGAGTTGTCAGTGGTGAGGAGTGATTGGACCAAGAGAGAGAAAGAGTGGTTGGACCAAGAAAGAGAAAGAGTGGTTGGACCAAGAGAGAAAGAGTGGTTGGACAGGGAGACGTGCAAGAGTGTTGTTGAGTTGAGGGTTTGGACCAGACGAGTCAGACGAGTCCTGGCAAAGCACGCGACGTCCACAGCCGCAGCAGAAGCGGCAGCAACCGCAGCTTGGGGCCTGAACGGCGGTTTTGAGCAGGGCCGCGAAGGAACGGCGGATGCTAACCGCGCCGATCGTGCTGCAGTACCATTGGACCTTCCTCTCCCTCCAGCCATCCACCTCCTGCCTTTCCATCCTTCTTGTGTACGTGAGTTTGTTTTGTTTGTTCTGTCCTTGGGTATTTAATTAAGTTTGTATAAGCTAGGTTGCACTGTGTCTAAAATCTTCTGTAAATTATTTTCTTATCTTTCCTTCTTCCTTGGTTATTTTGAGCCTGTAAATAGCAAATAAATTAGATTCGTATTTCCAACCTTTTTGTCTGCTTCTTCTTCACATCCGTGTTGCCTTAGTCTTTTCCCTATTGAATATCTGTGGCGCGATCCGGCCAACGTTCGGGAATCGGGGTAACTGGTAGGCCGCGGTGCCATCCGCTCGGCAAACCAACATCCTTATCCGCGGGCCGTAACAATATATATATATATATATATATATATATATATATATATATATATATATATATATATATATATATATATATATATATATATATATATATATATATATTGTTGCGGATCTCAGCGCCGGCCTTTCCCCTTTGCCAAGAGGGGATTAGTCCCCTTGTCTTTTACGAGCCGACAGGACCCGGGACCTATGACGTCACTCCCGGACAGCGCTAAATAGGGTTTTAGGACTATGAATTCGCTATTACCTATGTACTAACGCTGACCGGAAATGAGGAAATAAGCCCGGCCCGAATCACGGGTGTTGGTGGAAACGCCGAGCGGTAGCGAACCCGTGACCCGAGCCGTTATCAAGGACTAAACCCGATCCAAGCGGTTCGTAATCGTGCCACGCTTACCCAATGGAGGAAATGACGGAAACGGTCGAATTTGGAAGAAAGGAATAACAGAATTTATTTACACTTTGTACAATAAAAGAAGAAGAAGAATACACGGTGCAGCCTGAAACAGTCTTAACTTATCCCTGGACAATCGGGCCCGTCACACTCAGACACACTCACACGGGGTTGCAGACGAACAGGTCGATGGTCCAGGGATGGCGTCCAGGCAGCTCTTCCTCCAGTCCACAACTCGCACCGTGAAGGAGACGAACAAAGACGGCAGGAGCTCTCCACGTGTCGTTCTTGCGCAAGGGATTATCACAGGGCGAACGGTAGGCTGGCCTTGGCGATTACACTTGCGGCTCACCCGCGTACGTAATAAGCGAATAGTTCATAATAGTTCAATGAGCGCGAACAATGCGCTTCACAATCAAGGCTCGAAACCGTCGTGTGCACGCCAGTCCTCTTAATGCAGTTCTCACACATGAGTCCTCCTTGCAAGTCCTTCGTAAGCGCCTCTCCCTTCTCATCTGAGGTGGGGGCCTCGCGCCAAGGGTTTTATTGTCACGCCCTTGGAACCCTCTCGAACTCACCAGACGTTTCTTGCCACACCCTACCAAGCCATGCCCTCTCAGCCCTAGTTGGCTGTTGCTCTTACCATCACCGCCTTCTGACGTGCTGCTTGTCGCGGCCACACCCCGACCTCGTGCTCCTCCCTCTTTTCAGGCCTATCTCGTGCCACTTGGCTAGTTTGAGCGAGCAAAAGGCAGCTCATGCTGCTGGCAGCCAAAGCGTAACAAACTGCTGCGGGTAGCCCAAAGCGTAACAAATTGAGGGATGCCAAATGGGGCGCGGGATCGAGTTTGCCCATGATGTAATTGAAGGGTGGCTGCAAAATGAAAAGGACCTAAGCTCAATTCTTTACACAATGCAGATGTCACGAGGGAAATGGCCCACTGTTACACATACTATGACATAACTAATTCTAATGGGCCTACGTGTTGCTTGTGGACTAACTATGGGGGGCAAACCTTTAACCTTTAATGATGTTATATGTACAATCTCAAAACCTCAACACTATATATATATATATAATATATATAGTTGCGGTTTTGGCCATAAAGGCAAACCCCCTACAGTTAATTGCATGACAACATGTAGCCTGCAGTAGTTAGTTATTTCTTATTAAATGTAAAGATTAGGTCCCTTCCCAATGTTTAGTTATCCACATCAACATGCGTTGAGTTAAGCAGGAATTCCAATTATGTGCTGGGAGGTGTGGCTGAAAGAACAGGCCATGTGACCAGCAGGCGACCAATCAGGTCAAAGCCCACGTCACCAGAAAACGACCAATGAGGGGTGGACACGTCACTGGCAGGCGACCAATGGTGGGTTGTAAAACCTCCCCGAATGAAAGAGGGAAGGAGGAATAAAAACCTTCCTCGAAGGAGGAAGGACTGAATGGCTCATGTGACCAACCTCAGCCAATGGGAGGCTGTGGAACATTCTAGAAGATTTTTCAGGTCTGATATAAACCCCCACCCATCGCATTTCTATCTCTCTGATCAGGCTGACCTGCAAGTGTTGATCCCTCCCACGACTCATCTTGGAGCTGGCTGCCCAACCTGCGCTGAAGTTCATCCTACCTGCGCTGAAGTTCGTCGTTCGGGCGCTGAACCTGCAAGTTGCGCGTCCCTGACGGCCGTGGGTTGCGCGGGAGCTGACGGGGCCAAGGAGGTGTCGACATGCTTCCAGGTACAGGAATCAACCCGTGTGTGTGTGTGTGTGTGTGTGTGTGTGTGTGTGTGTGTGTGTGTGTGTCTGTGTGTCTGTGGGTAGGCGCCTGTTGGGATTACATAGGTAAGAAATTGATAAGGCTGCAGCTTCGTCTCTTTCTATTGCCTTGTAAAGAAAAGGCTGTATATTTGGTTGTTTCTTTCAAACCTGGTTGGATAGTCTTTTCTCCATTGGCCTAGCATCATCCGAGACCGAATTTGGCTTGAATCAGGCCCATAAATCACGTCAGGTAACGCCGCTTTCCACACCGTGCAAACCGCGAGGCACGCCGTAAGGTGTGTGGAAGTGAGTGTCCGATCCCCGATTTCTTCGGCTGTGTGTCTCGAAGGTATTTGGGATTCATTGACCAGCAAACTCCTCGGCGCGTGACTGGGAGATTGGCGATTGGAGTTGCTTAGCAACCCGTTGATCACGAGTTTAGTCGCGGTCGGCGGCCTGTGGACCCGGAGTTTGAGAGGGAACGGGGTCATAAACCCCCCCTTAGTACATCAACCGACCTGGGATCCGCAACAATATATAAATAAATAAATAAATAAATAAATAAATAAATAAATATATATATATATATATATATATATATATATATATATATATATATAGATATATATATATATATATATATATATATATATATACACATATATATACATATATATATATATATACACATATATATATATCAGTCACTATGCGACCTTCATATCATCAGTGGAGAACCGCCAGCAAGGTGTCCCATACAGCTGCTGCTGCACCTTGCTGGGAGCGATACGCACCGCCTGCCACGCGGTGACGTTATCTCTGGTATCCACTCATCATATGGAGTCGACCTGGTTGCGGTTGGGAGTTACTAGGCAGACGTGCATGGCGATGACGTCATGTTGTCCGCTCATTAGGTTGGAGAACCAGATTACAGATACCATTATATATATATATATATACACACACATATACTCGCAAAAGTACCTGGCGTTGCCGGGTAACTATGAATCGCTTCCTGACGGGAATATGATATACGCAAAATGGGTCCATCATCTAGAGGGAATTTGAAAAATAGATCGCAGGTACGCAGTGGAGTGACACCCTATCCCATGGAAGTTACACTCACAAACTGCTTACGAAGTACCAGACTATGCTTCTGCAATTTAATAAACCATTCGTGTAAGACAATGACATTATTTTGCTCCTTCAGCTGACAGTTTTGTTCAGTTTCAGTAACACACACACAAACACACACATAGTAACACACACACAAACACACACATAGTAACACACACACACACACATAGTAACACACACACACACACATAGTAACTAACACACACACATAGTAACTAACACACACACACACACACACACACACACACACACACACACACACACACACACACACACACACACACACACACACACACACACACACACACACACTAACACACACCTCGTATAGCGAGATGCGTTTTACCTGACAAAGTAAAAAAAAATTAATAAATGAATCTTAACCTAACCAACAACGCCGAGTCGGCAACCATCCCGTGTCCATTTCGGCGATCGACACAGATAACGGGATCATTTTCTCACATGCCGACTCTATCTATATTCCTGTAGCACCTTCAGTCGCACGTCAGATATGGACAGCAGGTTCGAGAAAGACTTCGGGTAAAAAAAACGACGAATGGGAAACCTTGGAACCAATAAATTCCCCATTCCTGTCATCAATCCTGTGCCACCTGTAGTCGAACATCAAGCATGGACAGCAGGTTTGTGAAGGACTTTCACGAAAAACGTTCCCGTTTGAAGGGTTCCATAACCAGTAAAAGGCGAATCTGCATATGGTGATCCGCAAATGTCAAGTTTAGAAAGTAGAGACGTCATGGCATTTTGTCATTCACTTGAACTCAATATCTCTTTTCATTCCCAACAGCATAACTCCAATCACAAATTTAATAGCATTAATATAAAAAATAAACTTTTACCAACATTCGTGACAAACAAATATTTTAATCCGGATGTGAAGTAGTTCCCTAGGGTTGAGTGAATAAAATTACAAATTCAAAATCGTAATTGTATTCACTCAATTCCAAACGTCATTCCAATCATAAATTGATACTTTAACAAATTACTGTTTTAAATGACGATTGCATTGGGATATTATCAAACCAGCTCATTGCCGTCATCAGTTCACTTCTGGATTTGTGGCAGGTTCGTTTCGAGTTAATTTGAAAATCCTAATTTTATTGAGGAATTCATGAATATATATACTGTATGTGTGTGTGTGTGTATATATATATCTGTGCAGCGTCTGTCCTGTGTTGTGTTGTCCTGTGTTGTCACTGAATCACTAACTGCCAAGTTGTCACTAACTGCCAAAATCAAGACTCTCTGCTCACCTTCACTCCTTCATTCCTCTTTTCTCTCGCCTCTGGAACAAACTCCCTCACTCTCTTCAATCCCACTCCACCCTCCAGGTCTTTAAAACAGCTGTTCACCACCATCTCTTATCTTCCCCCATCCAAAACCTTTATCTTTTCTATCCCCGATAATTTCACCCCAATTCCACTTTTTGAAATACCAACTTCTGTCCTGGAAGTCCTTGGTGTCCTTGTGTTTTATACTTCTCCCACCCCCCCCCCCCCCCCACCCCCTTCCCACGCCTCCTCCCCCAAGCCCTCTCCCTCCCACACATCTCCCAGCTCTTAAATGTTGTGTGCTCTCAAGTGTTTGTGTGCTTCCCATTCTCTTGTATTCCGCTCCCTCTTTTTATATATTTTGTTTGTCTGGTTGATTTGTTTGTGAAGTAAATGTCAGCTCTTTCACGAGCCTCGATTCAGTATACAAAAAAAAACAAACAAAAAAAAACTACTTTCTCAAACCTTTGTGAAATCGTACCAAACTTCTGGTATGCACATATCTCTCCCGTTGGTATGTCCTCAGGGTTTTTTTTTTTTAAAAATTTCCAATTTTTTTTTTCAACTTCAATTGTTTATAAAATGTGATATCACGTATATTACAAACACATTTGTGCAAAATAATTGTTTGAATTATGATTGGTGTAAACCATGACAAAACGGCAACTCGGGTACAGTCATTTATCTATACTAGGGCGTGCCCGTACGTGGGTGCATAAAAACATGCGTGCAAACAACAACAACAAAAAAAAACTTTGAAACCACGTGGCAGTAACGACCACAGAACCCCCCCCTCTATTTACATGAAATGGTTTGGTCCATTCGCAAAGCCAAAGCGAACGGCGAACGGCTAAATCGCCATAGCTCGGTAACTACTTCTCCGATTAATATGAAACCTCGAAAAGGCACATCCTCAGGTCCCCAGCAATATACCTGGCAAGTTTCAAGTATATCGGACCCGTGGTTGTCGAGAAACAGCGGTCACAGACAAACAAACACACAGACACACACACAGACACACACACACACAGAGATTACTGGAATTATAGATAGATATCTACACATCTGGGCAGTGCCTGTGTTGTCACTTAACGACTCCCTCAAACTTTTGTTTCCGTGGTTATGAAGTGTTTTTAATAACGTTGTGGTGGTTTTGAATCACGTGGTGGTGAGGTATTTTGAATTATGTGGTGGTTCGGCGTTTTTAAATGATGTGGTGGTGAGGTGTTTTTAAATCACATGGTGGTGAGGTGTTTTGAATTACGTGGTGGTGAGGTATTTATAATTACATGGTGGTGAGGTATTTATAATTACGTGGTGGTGATGTGTTTTTAATTATGTGGTGGTGAGGTGTTTTGAATTATGTGGTGGTGAGGTATTTATAATTACGTGGTGGTGAGGTATTTATAATTACTTGGTGGTGAGGTGTTTTTAATTTCGTGGCTGTGAGGTGTTTTTATTAACTGTTTTATGGCTGTGAGGTGTTTTTATAACGTGTTTTATGGCTGTGAGGTGTTTTATTACGTGTTTTATGGCTGTGAGGTGTTTTCAATTTCGTGGTGGTGAGGTGTTTTTATTACATGTTTTATGGCTGAGGTGTTTTAAATTACTTGGTGGTGAGGTGTTTTGAATCACATGGTGGTGAGGTGTTTTTATAACGTGTTTTATGGCTGTGAGGTGTTTTCAATTTCGTGGTGGTGAGGTGTTTTTATTACGTGTTTTATGGCTGTGAGGTGTTTTAAATTACTTGGTGGTGAGGTGTTTTGAATCACATAGTGGTGAGGTGTTTTGAAATACTTGGTGGTGAGGTGTTTTAAATTACTTGGTGGTGAGGTGTTTTAAATTACTTGGTGGTGAGGTGTTTTAAATTACTTGGTGGTGAGGTGTTTTAAATTACTTGGTGGTGAGGTGTTTTAAATTACTTGGTGGTGAGGTGTTTTTATGATGTGTTTTATGGCTGTGAGGTGTTTTAAATTACTTGGTGGTGAGGTGTTTTAAATTACTTGGTGGTGAGGTGTTTTAAATTACTTGGTGGTGAGGTGTTTTAAATTACTTGGTGGTGAGGTGTTTTAAATTACTTGGTGGTGAGGTGTTTTAAATTACTTGGTGGTGAGGTGTTTTAAATTACTTGGTGGTGAGGTGTTTTAAATTACTTGGTGGTGAGGTGTTTTGAAATACTTGGTGGTGAGGTGTTTTGAATTACTTGGTGGTGGTGTTTTAAATTACTTGGTGGTGAGGTGTTTTAAATTACTTGGTGGTGAGGTGTTTTTATTGCGTGTTTTATGGCTGTGAGGTGTATTGAATTACTTGGTGGTGAGGTGTTTTGAATTACTTGGTGGTGAGGTGTTTTGAATTACTTGGTGGTGAGGTGTTTTAAATTACTTGGTGGTGAGGTGTTTTAAATTACTTGGTGGTGAGGTGTTTTTATTATGTGTTTTATGGCTGTGAGGTGTTTTAAATTACTTGGTGGTGAGGTGTTTTAAATTACTTGGTGGTGAGGTGTTTTAAATTACTTGGTGGTGAGGTGTTTTTATTATGTGTTTTATGGCTGTGAGGTGTTTTAAATTACTTAGTGGTGAGGTGTTTTTATCATGTATTTTATGGCTGTGAGGTGTTTTGAATTACTTGGTGGTGAGGTGTTTTGAATTACTTGGTGGTGAGGTGTTTTTATTATGTGTTTTATGGCTGTGAGGTGTTTTAAATTACTTGGTGGTGAGGTGTTTTAAATTACTTGGTGGTGAGGTGTGTTTATTACGTGTTTTATGGCTGTGAGGTGTATTGAATGACTTGGTGGTGAGGTGTATTGAATGACTTGGTGGTGAGGTGTTTTGAATTACTTGGTGGTGAGGTGTTTTGAATTACTTGGTGGTGAGGTGTAATCGTCCCAAACTTCCAGTCTGCACCTACCCCTCCCCTAGGTATGTGCTGATAGGTTCTTTCTTGAAAAAAAAAAACATTCAACCGAAATCTTCAACCTAAATTGCCTATAAAAATGTAATATCACAAACACAACAAATACATTTGTGCAAAATAATTGTTTGTATTATGATTGGTGTAAATCATGACAACACAGCAACTCAGGTACAGTCATTATCCTCAGCTAAAATAAGCCCGTTCCTCAGAGCAAGCTAGTATATATATATATTGTTGCGGTTTTGAGAACCCACACTTGCTTGTAAATATGACATCATTAAAGGTTAACGGTAGCACCCCATAGATAGGCCACAAGCAACATGTAGGTTTCTTAGTATGTGTAATCTGCGTTGCATCAATCAAATAAGAGTAGGCCCTTTCGTTCATTTTGCAGCCTCCCTCCAAGCGACGCCATTAAGCGCGCTCCCCAGTCTGTGCCGCATGGCCCCTCCCAATTTGGTACGCTCCTTGGCCGCAGCCTTCGCTGCCCGTGAGCTCGCTCAACGCCGTCATAAGCCACGAGGTGAAGCCCAGAAAAAGGGGGCTGAGCACCAGGGAGGAGGTGTGGCCACGTCACCCAGCCGTCAGGGCGGGGCCGGTATGCCATAACCAGCCAACCAGGACTGGAGTGACATCGCCTGATGTGGTTGGGGCTCGCAGAGCGTTCGCTGGCTTGACTTGTAAAAGCCAGCGCAGTGCGCACAAAGCCCTTTGACAGGACTCTCGTAGGAAGCTTGTGGTAAAAGGACTATAAGGAAGCGCGCTTGTGAAAAGGACTCTTGCTAAGGACTGTCGTGATTACCAAGGACTCGAGAGTATATGCGCTTGATCGTGGTTGAACAGGACTGGCACCATTTGCAGCGTGATAAAGAACTGATCGTGGTTGAAGGGACTGTGCAAAGAGGGCTCGCTGGCATTGGTATTTCAAAGCAAGACATTTGGGAGGGAGCGCTCGTGCGAATATTACGTACGCCAGTACACCAGCCTTCCCCCCCCCGTCATTCTAATTGTCCGTTCGTGCTACGTTACAATACGAGCTGCCTGCCGGGTTTTTCATCGCCTGGACCGGAGCCGGACTGGAGCCTGGACGCGCTGGTGACCTTCCACCCGACCTTCTGCAATCCCCGTGTGAGTGTCTGTATGTGCGACGGGCCCGTTTGTCCAGGGAATAAGTTAAGACTGTAATTAAGACTGCCCTGTGTACTTTTCCTTCCTCTTTCTTTCTTGTACAATTCTTTCGTTTCCTCTTCTTCTTCTTTGTACATAATTAATAAACCCATCTGTTCTTCCTATTTTCCTGGTTTCCTCTTATCCGATCGTCCTAGTCTTTTCTCTGGGTAAGCGTGGCACGATTCGGAAGCGCTACAATCGGGTCTAGTCACCTGTTAACAGCTCGGATCGCGGATTGCTATCCGCTCAGCATATTCCATCCATATCCGTGATTCGAGCGGGAGTTATTCCCTCGTTTCCGGTCGGCGTTAGTACTTCGGTAGTAGCGAATCCCTTGGCCTAACAAACCCTACCTAACGCCGTGCCGGGAAGGACGTTATAACTTCCAGGACTCGCGTCGGCCAGATAAAAGGACAAGGGGATTAACCCCCCTTGATAAGGGGGGAGCCAACGTCGGAGATCTGTAACAATATATATATATGTATGTATGTATATATATATATATATATATATATATATATATATATATATATATATATATATATATATATATATATATATATATATATATATATACATATACATATATATATATATACATACATATATATATTGTTACGGACCGCGGATAAGATGTTGGTTTGCCGAGCGGATAGCCCCGCGGCCCTAACAGTTACCCCGACTAACCCGATTCCCGAACGTTGGCTGGATCGCGCCACAGGTATTCAATAGGGAAAAGACAAAGGCGACACGGATGTGAAGGAGAAGAAGAAGACAAAAAGGTTGGAAATACTACTAAATTTATTCCTACTATTTACACGCTCAAAGTAACCAAGGAGAAGGAAAGATAATAAAATAATATACAGAAGAATCAGAGACACAGTGCAATTATTAGCTTACCTACAGTCTTAATTAAACCCAGGACAGAACAAACAAAAGACAGACTCACGCGGGGAATAATGATAGGAATGGCAGGAGGTGGATGGCTGGAGGGGGAGGAAGGTTCAGCTGGACCCGCAGCACGGTCGGGTCGGGGATTAGCAGCCGCCGCCCCTTTCTCGATCGGCGCGTTTAGCAGCCGCCGTTCCTCTTTCGATCGGCGCGTTTAGCAGCTGCCGTTCCTCTCTCGATCGGCGCGTTTAGCAGCCGCCGTTCCTTCGCGGCCCTGCTCAAAAACTGCCGTCAAGGCCCCCATGCTGCTGTGGCTGAAGCTGCTGTGGCTGCTGCTGCTGTGGCTGAAGCTGCTGTGGCTGAACTTGCGGTGGCTGGAGCTGCTCTCTCAGCGATCCCTTACTCAACTCTTCTCAACTCAACTCTACTCTACTCAACTCCTGCTCAGTCCAACTACGTCTCTCTTCAAAGGCTTCCGCGCGCGCTCTTTATAGCGCCTCAGGCGATCAAGCCGCTGGTGTCCAGGACACGCCCATCGGTGAGCTCGCTTCGGCCCTGATTGGTGGGCACAGGCCCTCTGACTCCACCCTTGATGACAATGGGCGGGCACGCCCTTCTTCCCCGAACTGAGCACATGCTTAATGGCGGCTATTGTAGTTGGCAGTAGAAGTTTTGGGAGTGGGAATGGGGAATGAAAGGGAATCTATCTTATTTCACTTGGTGCAATGGAGTGTCATCTTAATGGAAGAAAAGGCCTTACCCTAATACACCTAATAAGGAAATAAGCTACTGAACAGGGATATTATGGTGTCCTTCATGTATGCTTTCTGGAACTAACTACGGGAACGCCCTTTGACCTTTATACAACACTGGAGTAAGGAGGGCGATATTTTACAACAATTTACACTACAACAACAACAAAAAAAAAAACATTCTCATATCCACAACACTGCACCCTCCCCCTCTTAGGCACGTCCCGGGCCTATAACTTTAACTTTTAGTGTGGCACGTAGGTGTAGTTCCCTCTACATTTAACCTGACCCTGAGTGCGACAGTTTTAAAACATAAATAAATATGTCCCGCTGCTCCATTGCACCCTACCTAACAGACTCACGCCCACAGCTAACCGAATTGCGGAATGGTCTTCAAACTAAAACACTTACGGTGGGGGCGCATTATTTACAATGACGCTATCTTTATTTACAAAACGCAACCCAGGACCTGTGATTGTTCTTTCTGGGGGGGGGGGGGGGGGGGGGGGGAGACAGTCTGCTCTGCATCAATGCACCATGAAAGCACCCAAAAACGCACCAACACACCCTCAAGCACCAATCGGTGCACAGTCATCACTGTTCATGAATAAAATAAACCGACAACCCCTAACCCTGCTGGTGGTCTCTTGCTCTTCGGCTCCCTCTGCTGGCTATTTGCTTTCTTCCAGATGTTGTCATTTTCTTTGCTGGCGGCCTATTTGCAATAAAACCTGCACCCAACGTGTCCATTTTTATTTATTTATGGCCCACGGCCCCACAGGGCCGACTAGTGTGGTTCACCTGTGGGGCATCGGTGCCCTGTGGCCAAGGTCCGCCAGCAAGATCTCGGGCCTTCATGGCCGGTGCCAGCAGAGGGGCCATGCCCCAACCCACGGGGTCCATAAGTGGAGCTCAGCCACAGACATGTGGTCCATAATTTGGTGCATCGATGCAGACAGCTGTGGTTGCGAGAGGTTCGGGCGCACAATGGCCGACTCACGCACGCTCCCCTCGGCGCCCAGTGGCACACAGGTCCTCATGTGGGAGACAAAAGGGGGAAAAGACAGATGAGCGAGGGGTAAGGTCACAAGGGTACACATCAATCAAGGCAATGCAAGGCGAAGTGCGTACGGAGAGCGAAGTGAGAAAGCTCGTCCCTACCGTACGTCACCCCCCCTGTCACCTACTCTACCCTTGCCCTTACCCCATATTTACAACAATCTACACATGTACAAATCCGTCGCTAATGTCACGTCTTCCCCATATTTCCCCCACACCAAATTCGTCTCCACAATCCCTCTATCCAAAATTTGCCATCAACCAATTCATCATCAATCCTCATAAGGAGGAAGAGATGGAACATCAAGCACAATGTCACACCCACGTCATGATGCGTCTCACAATCCAAACATTTGCATCAAAATAATAAAAACAACCTGGCATGGTGTGGAGGTACGTCATCCCAGGTGAGTGGATGTAGATGGTGCGAGGAGATTTTCATCCTAACTACTTTCTAAATGACATTAACACACTTTACACTACCCAGGGTCTTTCCCTGCCAATCCATTGGCCAACTTACACTATGGGTTCTAAAAACCAATTCCCATTGACCAAACTGTGGTGCTTCTCAATTTGGGGTCTCACTCCCCCGATTCATCTCCCGGTGCCCTTGCACAATTTCCGGGCTGGGTCGTGTAGCTCTCCCAGCAGGTCTACCCACCTGCACACCTCCACCACTGCAGTTGCCACCCGAGCTTACCTAGCTCCTCACCCTAACCTATCTAATTGGGGAAGGCCCCTCCTGGCTCTGTCACCCCTCGGTGCCCTCTGGCACTGGGCTACCCGGGTCCGTCCTCCGGATCCTCGGGCCCCCCCCATCCACAACAACTCTACCGGCTCCCAGAGCCCACCTGCGGCCTCACCTGGCCGACATCCTCACAGTGGTGGAGTGCCCAAACCAACTACACACACTAACAGGCTACACACCCAGCCATTTCCACAACACTAATGCACCCATCCAAATACCATTCTCTCACCCGCACCACAGATGCCAATATCCAACCACAATTTACCTATACCCTCTACCTAACACTTACACTACCCTCCCCGGGTATTCGTGATGGGGGTCCATCCTTCCCCCATTCACACCTTCGCACCATTTTGAGCTCTTTCACGAGCCTCGATTCAGTATACAAAAAAAAAAAAAAAAAAAAAAAAAAATCCACTCCACTCCATAGTTTCCACCATACTCACTCCACGACCATCCATTCCAATACTCCATATATTCCACACTCCAGGTATTCCACACTCCATGTATTTCACACAACCATTCTCCATACACCTGTTGTTGCACACCTGTGCAATCACACCTGGTGCCACCTGCACCCTCCTTCCTTCCTGGACCATTTGGTCAGCACAACTCACATCACTATCACTCACTCATACACTGCTCCATACACCTGTTCAGTTGCACACCTGTGCAATCACACCTGTTCCTCACACACTTTTCACAATACACTTCTGAATACACCTCCAACACTCACACGGCATCATCTAAACTACCTGTTGCCCTGCTAACTTAGTGCCCCCGTCTTCCCTTTAAACTAAGCACATACCACGTCATTATCATCCACACTAACCTACCTGCGTCCCCACTACCGGTATCATAGTCACTACCTAACCTTAACGTTACCTAAGGTCATCTTCTCTAGATCCCTACACATTATATCCTAACCCTCCCGGGCTAGTTTTCACTGCCATAACCCCCCATAAGACTAGTGCTCCTTTGCCCCCGCTTGCGAGAGATGGCAGAGTTGCCATCCCACCACATCGGGTATCTTCCACTACCAATTTTGCTCATCCAAATTCAACAAATCGAAAATTTGTCAATCATCTGCCAATCATCAAATTTTGCTTTTCTAATTTCGGGGCCAAAACACTATCCTCGTCACACGTCTACTCACTTGAGCCTCTCGGTGCGCCAATTCACTTCTACAGCCCGGCTTCGCACAGCCGAGCAATGAATGCGGGTTGCTTGGTGCCGGCGGCTGGATGCGTCCGGCACTCGGTGCAGGGAAGGACGCTTACCCGGGCCGAGATCCCACGCACCACCTCGGCACGGAGCCGTCCAATGGCCCGATCTCGACATGCCGGAACGCCTCAACAAAAAGGGGTCGCCATGATGACCCTTCCTATCGGGCTGCCCGCTCCGCCTAGTGGAGCACGGACGCGGCCGTTCCGAGCGAGGCCCAGCGTGGATCGCGTACGGCGGTTCTTTCGAAACCGCCGTGGTTCGGATCCCGCTGGTCCTCGCGGCACGCGAAGCTGCCTGGCGCGCACCGAGGGCCCGATTCGGCTATACGTCGCTCTAACCGCTAACCCGGTTACCGTCGATGCTCCACTTGCATGCTCACACCCCGCAGCCCGTTCCTTGCTCCTCATCATTGCACCTTCTCTTACACACCCAGGTACACTAATTTCGCTTACAGACTTGGTCACACACCTGACCACCGCACACCTTTGCACACACTCGTCGTTCGCACACCTCACCAACACACCTCTTCGCGCCCCCTTCTCGGTCACCTCCCCTGTGACAACCACAGGTGTGCTCTCACTTGCACACCCAACCACGTGCCTAACTACCAATTCCAGTGTGCATTCCCACACACGCTCTACCATTCCAGGTGTGCATCCTTCCATTCCAGGTGTACATCCTCTCTCACCTGCCACAACCAACTCACGCTCCGTGTCACTCTTACTACTCTTACCTCCACTCTCGGTCGCGCATTCACCCTTACTCTCGACAGCGCACTCTTTCCTCATGCACCCGTCCGTTACACACCTTTCTCGCGCATCCTCTTGCGCACTCTCTCCCGTTACACCCTCCGTAACACTCACCACAGGCGTGCATGCATCCGTTACATCCTCTGTAACACTCCCCATCCCGCGCTTCCATGTGCCCCCTCGCACACGCGCTCCGACCAACTCACTCTCGACAGCACACTCACTCCTCGGCGCGCACTTTTTCCTCACACACCCCAGAGTCGGACATTCTCGCACACCTCCTCCTTCGCACTCCGTACTTGTCGCACACTTCACCAACGGCCTCTCACGAACACCCGGATCCAAAGCAACCCCCAAGCTGACTGAAGCTCCCCTCACATCATATACATTTCCACGTATATCGCCACTCACCTTGGCACCTCGTCTCCGCACCTCCTTCGCCACCTGCAAACTCTTTATTTGGTTAGCGAGCACACCATCACGATTTGAGCACCGATCTTGTACATATTCCATCACCTCCTCCTTGATTTCTCTCTTAGTTTCTGTCCGTCTCTTCTTAATTTCACTCACCCCCTCTTCCACCTTCTCTAACTTTTGCTTCACCTCTTTTATTTCCCGGTGCATCTCCTCAATTTCGTCCTCTAAGGCTACCTTGACCGTTTCTATGTGCGTCCTCACCTCCCGGTCCTTCGTCTCCATTACTTCTGTCACCTCGTCCAACCTCGTTGTCAGTCCCTCACGTACCCTCTGACATTCCCTCTTCGTCGCTGTCAAGTCGTCTTTTAGTTCTTTTTGTGTCGCCTTTAACCCTCCTAGTACCGCAGTATTCTTTTGTACCTGCTCCACTAACTCCGTCTGTCCCACTGTCAGCTGTTCCACCTCCTGCGTCAAGTCCTCTATGCCCCCTTGTAACTTTGCCGTATTATTCCTCACCTCTTTCTCCATACGCTTCTCACCTCGCTTTACCTCCTCGCGTACCCCCGAGACCTCCTCGCTTACACCTCGTCGTATCTCCTCCTTCATCTCCTCCATCTCTTTTGTAGATGCCACCCTCATCTGTCCCAATTCATCCCTCTGAGCATCCAATTTACCTTCTAACCCGATTTTCACCTCCTCTATCTGGTTCCCCATTTGTTTGATTTCCCGGGCGGATTGCTCCCCTACTTCCCGCAATTTGCCTTCCATCCTATCTTCTAGCCCCCTTAACCCATTTTTCACCCCCTCTATCTGATTCTCCTGGGCAGCCATTCTATTTTCCACCCCCGTTAACCCATTTTTCACCTCTTTTATCCCGTTGTCTAACCCCTCAAATTTATTGTCTAAACCCCCAAATTTATTGTCTAACCCCCCAAATTTGTTGTCTAGCCCCCCAATTTTTCCATCGAGCCCCCCAATTTTTCCATCGAGCCCCCCGATTTGGCTTCCCATCCTATCCATTTTTGCATTCAGTTGGGTCAAGAATAATCTGAGGTCAAACCCGGTTTGCCCAGCGTCCCCAGCCGCCACCACGGGCTCGCCCTCCACGGCGCCGTCATTTTGGGACCCTTCAACCACGTGCGCGAGAGCGCCATTTTGTGCGCCTGATACTCCCTCAACCACCTCCTCATTGCTCCCCTCCATTTCTTCCCTCTGATCCTGGGTTACCCCTAACCCCTCTTCTAGTTCCCCCACCGGCATCCGATCGCCTTGACTAGCCATGGCGCGATTTCAAAATTCGGGTTTTTTAAAACAAAACAAATTTCGGCAGCTCGTAATTTTGAGCGCGTTAAGCGCGCTTCGGGTCCGATCCCACTCCTGACACCAATTGTTACGGACCGCGGATAAGATGTTGGTTTGCCGAGCGGATGGCCCCGCGGCCCTAACAGTTACCCCGACTAACCCGATTCCCGAACGTTGGCCGGATCGCGCCACAGGTATTCAATAGGGAAAAGACAAAGGCGATACGGATGTGAAGAAGAAGAAGAAGACAAAAAGGTTGGAAATACTACTAAATTTATTCCTACTATTTACATGCTCAAAGTAACCAAGGAGAAGGAAAGATAATAAAATAATATACAGAAGAATCAGACACAGTGCAATTATTAGCTTACCTACAGTCTTAATTAAACCCAGGACAGAACAAACAAAAGACAGACTCACGTGGGGAATGATGATAGGAATGGCAGGAGGTGGATGGCTGGAGGGGGAGGAAGGTTCAGCTGGACCTGCAGCACGGTCGGGTCGGGGATTAGCAGCCGCCGTTCCTCTTTCGATCGGCGCGTTTAGCAGCCGCCGTTCCTCTCTCGATCGGCGCGTTTAGCAGCCGCCGTTCCTTTGCGGCCCTGCTCAAAAACTGCCGTCAAGGCCCCCAAGCTGCTGTGGCTGAAGCTGCTGTGGCTGCTGCTGCTGTGGCTGAAGCTGCTGTGGCTGAACTTGCGGTGGCTGGAACTGCTCTCTCAGGGATCCCTTACTCAACTCTTCTCAACTCAACTCTACTCAACTCCTGCTCAGTCCAACTACGTCTCTCTTCAAAGGCTTCTGCGCGCGCTCTTTATAGCGCCTCAGGCGATGAAGCCGCTGGTGTCCAGGACACGCCCATCGGTGAGCTCGCTTCGGCCCTGATTGGTGGGCACAGGCCCTCTGACTCCACCCTTGATGACGATGGGCGGGCACGCCCTTCTTCCCCGAGCCGAGCACATGCTTATTGGCGGCTATTGTAGTTGGCAGTAGAAGTTTTGGGAGTGGGAATGGGGAATGAAAGGGAATCTATCTTATTTCACTTGGTGCAATGGAGTGTCATCTTAATGGAAGACAAGGCCTTACCCTAATACACATAATAAAGAAATAAGCTACTGAACAGGGATATTATGGTGTCCTTCA